>NC_081412.1:253425893-254133393 GCF_030272615.1 Cryptomeria japonica
CTCTGTCTTTACGTATTACAAACCCTTTTGATTTGTGGATATCATTTAAAATTTGATTTAAAGAGAGATGCATATACTTATGAAATATCTTATTTTGAAAAACATAATTCATCTTATAAACAAAAGACAAATAAATCCTTCCCTCCATATGCAAAAATCACTCTATTTTCGTAAAAGAAGGGTTTCAACGTAAGAAAGGTTTTAGTGAGATAAGGCAGACCTTTTCTAGAGATGAAAGGGTGCATGGAGGGCACATGAGCCTTCAAAAAACTATTGCAAACTAAAAAGGAGTTCCTCCAAGTTCTTCTAAATGTCATAACGCTGGATTTTGAGTTCAAACTTATGAGATCAACCTATATACTCCTTTGATCACTGGAAATGCGTTAAATAAACTCCCCTTCTTCACTGTTATCTCTCACAAAAGATACATGCACGATCCATGCATGGATGTGCTCATTAAGCTTGACTTTGGTAACCATGATTTGTTGTATGCAACTCAGGAACTAGGGCTTCTTGATTTCATTGTAGGAACTTGTCCCTTGCCCTTGGTTCATCTTTAGTTTAGCTTGTTTCCTCATGATTAGTGAAATACAATAAAACTTTTCCTTCCAAACACTATTTTGACACATTTAATTTGACTTAGCTTAGGTAGGGGAAAAATCCTATGAGTCTTTTTTAATACAAACCTTGCATAAAAAGGTAAAATTTTGGCGACCTCTAAGGGATGCTTGCCTGCTAAGCATTTTAGACCACTAGCCTTGAATCCATTGGGCATAGGGGTCATTAATTGGCATGGGGAAACTCAGATTTAAACTTAGACTCGGTTGTTAGAAGCATTAAATATAAACAACACAACCTTCTAACAAGGCTGGAAATGTGCATCAACACTTATGGAAAGGAAAAACTTAACTGAAGTATGTACCTCAGCACTTAGAGGGAAATAAACTAAAAATAAATAAATGTGCATCAACACTTATTAAATGGGAAACCTATTCTACTATCTACAGGATGAAACATTACCTCAATAGCACAACTTGAGGTGTATCCCATTAACTGGGATAGGAAGATCTTCTCCTTCCAAGTTAGATAGTTGAAAGGCATTGTGTGGCTTGCATTTTGTGATCATGTAAGGACCAATCCACATAGGATCAAACTTAGTGTACTTTTTGGGTCTACTCTTCAGCTCATCCCATTTAAGAACTAAATCACCCTCATTGAAGACTCTTAGAACTGCCTTCTTGTCAAATATCCTTTTCATTTGAGTTTGGTGATTTTCAATGGTTTGCAATGCATTCTTTCTTACCTCTTCCAACTCCATAAGTTCTACAAATCTGAGTTGCATGGGTTCTTCTTCCATCATTTCCAGCTCCTTAATCAAATTTAGTGTTGGTAATTCAATTGAAAATGGAAGTCTTGCTTCGTTACCACAAATAAGAACATAGGGAGAGATACCTATAGCTCTTTAAGGTATGATCCTATCAGCCCATAATGCTTACTTTAGTCGATTGTGCCAATTCCTCTGATTGTCTTTCACCATCCTCTTGATTATCCTGATCAAGTTCTTGTTAGTGGACTCATCCTGTCCATTACCTTGAGGGTAATAATTGGATGTACTCAAAAATATGTTGTTATTAACAACCCATTCAGTTATTTTAAAGCCTACAAAATCTAATGCATTATCTGAGATAATAGAATTAGGAACTCCAAACCTTGCTACCAAGTCCTGATAGAAACTTAGGACTGCACTTTCATTTTCCTCTTTCAAAGCCACACCTTCAGTCCAATTGGTAAAGTAATCAGTGGTTGTTAGGATCCATTTATGCCCTAAACTTGAAGATGGTTTTATGAACCCAATAAAATTAAGGCCCCACTTCATGAATGGATGTTCAACCTAAATAGGTTGCAAGGGTAAGACTGCTAATCTCTATTTGCTTGCAAAAATTGCACACTTTCTACACTTTTTTACCCAAGCATATGCATCTTTATGTAAATCAGGCCAAAAGTACCTAGCTTTCATGATTTTTAGAGTTGTAGTCCTTAGTGTAAAATGACCACCAACTGGTCCATCATGGAATTCTCCTAATTTTCTATCAATCTGATCTAAATCTATGCATCTCAAGAATACACCATTCATTTTTTTTCTAAACAAAATTCCATCCAAAATGACATAAGGGATTACTTGAAGTCTAAAGTACCTTCGTTTAGCATTGTTCAAACCCTTAGGACACTCACCAGTCTGAATATAATACATCATTTCATGCACCCAACTTGTAGGAGGTGCTTCTACAACAGTTTGTTCTTCTTCTTCATGAACTAGGACAACTTCTTGAACCTCTTGTTTACTGTTTTCTATGTGACCAGGGAGTTGTTCACATAGTCCCTTACCTCTAATTAGCTTGGTCACTTTGATATTTACATCATACTCCATCACTTTTATGATTCAACTATCTCTTTTGTCATTAAGATCTTTAGTCAACAAAAATTCCTTTATACTAGGATGAGCAACCATTAGATGAATTTTATTACTTGAAAGCATGTGTATAAATTTCTTTAGACTCCTAATAACTGCTAATGCATGTTTCTCAACAAAAGAATAATTTTGTTCATACCCTTCTAGGCCTTGGCTAAAGAAAGCTATTGGTTGTTCCAATCCTTCATCATTATGTTGAACCAACATCGCTAAAATAGTGTCAATAGTACTAAAAGCATATAACACAAAATCCTTTGTAAATTATGGATTAATCAAGGTAGGAGTCAATGCTATGGCACTCTTAATTTCTTCAAAATTATTCTTAGCCTCTTTGGACCAGCTAAAAGTAATATTCTTTTTAAGCATGCTAGTCAAAGGCTTCATAAGAACTACTATATTGGGGATGAATATCCTCACAAAATTGATTCTACTTATAAAACTTTGAAGACCCTTCTTATGTGCAGGTAAAGGAAAAGCTAAAACAACACTTACCGTTTCCAAACCTATGGTTATGCCATGTTTGGAGATAATTTAGCCTAGCAACTTACCCTCATGGACAACAAAGATGCATTTCTTAGGATTTAGAGATACTCCATATTCTCTTCACCATTCAAACATCTACCTTAAGTAAGAAAAGTGTTATTCTACATGCTTTGAAAATATAGTTATATCATCAAGATAAACCAAAATAAATTTATTTATGAGACCTTGGAATGTCATATCCATTGTGCTCTGAAAGGTTTCTCTTGCATTAGATAAACTAAATGGCATTTTTCTATATGCCATTGTACCCCATTTTGTAGTAAAGGTTGTCTTAAATTGGTCATCCTCTTCTACTAGAATCTGATTATAACCAAAATAACCATCGACCAGTGAAAATCTATCTGAACTTGAAACTACTTGTATAGTTTGCTCCATTGAGGGCAACGGGTAATGATCTTTTAGAGAGGCCCTATTAAGATCTCTAAAGTTTACACAAAGCCTAAATTCACCATTCTTCTTCCTTACATGAACTAAATTGGAAACCCAAGATGTATTATTTATAGGAAAGATGATATTACCTTGGATTAGCTTGTTTAGTTATGTCTTCATGTGATGCTCAAACTTTGGATTGACGGGTCTTTTCTTTTGCCTCGCATGTTTGGCATTAGATTCCAACTCTATGGTGTGTTGGGATAATTCAGGATTAAATCCCTTCAAATCTTCATACTGCCATGCAAACACATCATTGAACTCTTGACAAAGCAAAACAAAAGCATGATTCTCTTTAGATTGTACATACCTTGCCAAGCTTCAATAACTTATCTTTGAAGATTTAAATAGGCTCATAGTGCTCCCTTTAACAAACATGTTGCTCTTTTCCTTCCTAAACTGGCTATCAGTTTTAAAGATTAACTCAAGGGTTACCAATCCCTTTGGCACCTTGCTACTCTTTAATTGAAGAATCTGATTTTCATATTGTTTTACAAATTTATGTTGATTACTAGCTGCAAATTCAGCCTCTTCAATAAGAAAATTAATAATTTGTTCATCTAAATCAAAGACTTGCCAATTAACACTATTATCTAGAATTGAAGGCCTAACAACCACTTTGACATATTGTTGTACTTCAATATTCTTTACCTTATTTGGGATGTCAAACTGAGAACCCAAGATAGCCAATCTATCTGCTTCCTTATTCTAATTTCTAGGTATGGACAATAGATTAAAAGCATCAAATTTTTCAATTAAATCCCAAATTCTATGCTTATACATCTTAAGAACATCATTCTTAGTCGCATTGATGTTTTTTACTTGATTTACCAATAGTGCACTATCCCCAAATACTTGCAAACACTTGACATTTTTATTTCTAGCCCATTCTAATCCATGTGCAAGTGTGATGCAAGAGCATCTTTGGTTCACAACAATTTTGCATCAACCAAAAACATTTTCCTTTCTATTTTGCTTTCTATTTGCAATTTCAGTTTTCCTTTCTGTGTGTCCCGGTTTTGGCTCATTGGATCCGGTGGAGTTGGATTCTACTTGAAGACTTGATCATATTTCTTTCTTTAAGACCGCATCGCATCTGAATTACTTTCTGGCAAGATATTGCTATTGGTTTCCATGACAATTTTGTTGGCATTATGTGAACCGGTATGAGGACATGATGACATTGTATGTTGTCATTGATGTCAATATGCTGAAGAAAAGAGAATCGGTATGTTACCAAGAATCGGTATATGTGAGAACTGGTATAACATTGTGAACTAGTATATGTGCCAAAGTGAAGCGATGTGTTTGTTCAAGGTGAACCGGCATGTGGTTATGTGAACCGGTACATGGAAGCTTTGTATGACTACCGGTTGGTAGTCTCAACTTCAGGGTTTCCGGTTGAAGTAATTCAAGCCTGTGTGACTCAACCGGTGACTTTGTGTGATGAGTTAGCATTATAACGAAGAACAAATTGTGTTGCCACATCAGCCTTGTGCGCGTGAAGGATCTTGCATGAAGGAGATTGTTCCTATCTACCTCGGGAATGTGTGAAGTCTGTAAATGGTGAAAACGCATGATGGGTTATCAGCCGCCATGAAAGCGGTGGAAAATGAATGATGGAGAACGTCTTGAGATTGGTTCAAGACTGTTGCATTTAATGCAATGTGCTCAATGGTTAGGATTGAACCATTTGAATTGCTTAACCTAACAGGTTTAGGGTTTAGGGTTTATGCTACCGACCTATCTGTTTCCTATAAGGTCAATGTTGTGTTTCTTTCTGAGGTTGTTGGAAAAAGTTGTGTGTGTGTATCCAAGTGAAGGGATACATGATTCTTGCCAGACCAGAAGAGAGAAGTGATACCTGCAGAGTGTAAGTGCAGAAGGTGAAGAGGAGCCAAAGTAGATCTGTATTGGCATTGAGTGCTATTACTAGATCATTGTAATACCTTGATCTCTAACCACTTCAACAGTTGGGAGATCCTTTAACAGGGTAGCTTTAACTGGCTTACTGTAAATCCTTTAACAGGGTGACTCAAAACCATTGAGTTCTTGAAATCCTCTAACAAGGTAACCTTTAATAGGGTTTAACCCTTAACCGGGTATTCTAGCCATCCCTTAACCGGGTGATCCCTAACAGGATCGGTTCCTAATAGAACCTATTATATCAGTCTTTAACCGGACAAGGCTCCTAACAGAGTGGACTTCTAAAGTGTTCAAAAACAACTTGTGGGTATTCATCCCCATCGTGGTTTTTCCCAGTTGGGTTTCCATGTGAAAAAAATCTATGTGTCATGTGTGGTGTTATTCATGTGATGGTTTAAGTGATTTGTGTCTGAAGGTAAATCATGTTGATCTAGTTGTTTATGTATCTTTGATGATAGATTACCTGTTCATGCACTAGGGTGAAATAGAAATGAAGTATTAGATTGTATGAAAAGATAAGTGTCAACCGGTTTATGCTTTTCTCAGTTATTCTGGGTTTTGTCGGTTGTACTCTGTTTAAGACCGGTGTTACTGTTTGTCTACCAAAGCACAGTGTCTACTGACAAACCAGTTTAGGATTGTGTTTTTGCCTGTACTGATTCACCCCCCCCTCTCAGTACCGGTTTGGTACTATCCGTTCATCATTGAGTTATCAAATTTCTTGTTACCAGATTGACAGTTATTTGTTACTGGTTGCCTGGACCTATTCTGGTGATCTTCTGGAACCCATTCTGAAGCTTGTGGACCCTTGGGCATTGATTTTGATGTTCCTTGGCATGTGGCCGATCTTTTCTCGTGATCTATGTTTCATCGTTTGGATTTTCTGAAGGAATCTCTTGGTAGAGGCCGACCTTGTTATTTTCATGTTAGGTCTTGTTCTTCGGGTTTTGATCCCTTTTGGGCCGACTGGATCCTTTGGATTGATATATATATATTTGTAATCATGCTTTAGAATGAAAAAAAAGAAGAAAGGAATCAGGTAGCTAGACTGTGCATAGAAGATACATTTTTTGATTCAAGGTCTCGGTTGTGACCTATTCTACTAGGCCCGTGAGCTGGTATGTTGTAACCCGATTGTGACCGGTTGGATGTAATCAGATTTCATGCAATAAAACTATCTGTTCTGCATTGCCTCCATCATATCTATGTGTTTTTGTTGTGTTACTCTTGCTGACTGGTCCAGATTGATCTCCTTGAGATCCCTCCTCATCGGTGATTGCTTCAAGTGGTATCAAAGCAAGTTTTGTTCTAGAGGTTGCCTATCTAGAATTTCTTGTTGCAGGGTGGCGAATTGCGGATCCGATCTACAATTGCAAATGACTAGCATGAATCAATGGCGCGAAGATGAACTAGGATTGGTAGAGCATGTGGGAATGCAAACCCTATTGTGATGGAGATGTTGCGAGGAATAGCAACCCGGTTATAAGTTGTGGAGACAACCTAGAGAAGAGGCTGACACATTGAAGATATGAGTGAAGATGAAGGAGAAGCCCCGACAAAACAAGTAAACCTATCGATGGTTGATCCGGATGAAGAAAGGTTTTTAAGGATTTTGAGTAGGGAAAACACTAAACCTCATTTTACCCCACTGGAATATGATGGGAAGTTAGATTCAGATGAATTGATGGATTAGAACTTGGAAATGGAGAAGTAATTCAATTTTGAAAACACTACAGAAGAGAAGAAGGTGAAATATGCCTGTACCCAGTTGAAAGGTCATGAATCTCTTTGGTGGGAGAGTTTGCAAGCTGATAGACAAAGAAGACGTAAAGAAAAGATTAAGACATGGGATCGGATGATTGCTAAGTTGAAATCAAAGTTTGTGCCGACAAATTATCAAGTGGATTTGTTCTGGAAGTTGCAAAATCTGAGACAAAAGGAATCTAGTGTGAAGGAGTACACCAAATCATTTTACAAGTTGAACATCGGATCCGAACATGTTGATGATTAAGTTGAACAAGTTGCAAGATATTTGAATGGATTGCGGATGTCTATACAAGATGAACTCAGTATGATCAAA
Organism: Cryptomeria japonica; assembly: GCF_030272615.1. NCBI lineage: Eukaryota > Viridiplantae > Streptophyta > Pinopsida > Cupressales > Cupressaceae > Cryptomeria > Cryptomeria japonica. The sequence goes on from NC_081412.1 coordinate 253,433,342, forward strand.
TTGGAGAGTGTTGAAGAGGCTTACCAGTATGCCCTAAAAGATGAAGAGAAATTGAACAAAAAACATGAGCAAAGACAAAGAGGTAGAGGTGAAAGGTTTACTGGAGGAAGATTTCAAGGAGGAAGAGGATATATCGGAGGAAGAGGAACTAGTATAGATCAGAACAAGGACAAGGAAGTGAGCAAAGAAGATAATTCATACCAGAAGGATGATAGAAATTTATATCAGAGGAGAGAAACAAATGGTTACCGGAATGAGAAATTTGGAAGACAAAACAAGAGGACATTTAGAGGAACTTTCTTTAAGTGTGGAGGAGAAGGACATCATGCATTCGAGTGTAAGAAGATAGAGGCTACCGGAAGAGTAGCCGTGGTGGAAGAAAACCCCACCGGATCAAACAATAAACCGAAAGATGGAGAAATGTTGATGATGAGGAGAGCTTTGTGTCATACTGGAGGAGATGAAGAGCCCTTGCAGAGGAAGAATATATTCAAGACCAGATGTAAGGTATCTGGTAAGTGTTGTAAAGTTGTTATTGATATTGGTAGTTCAGATAATCTTATTTCAGAAGAGATGGTGAATAAGTTGAAATTGGAGAGATTGAAGCACCCTAAGCCTTACCAGATAGCATGGATTCAGGATGAACATAAGTTGTTAGTAAGTTAAAAATGTTTGGTAAAATTGAAAATTAGGAATTATCATGATGAAGTTTTGTGTGATATTATGCCTATGGATATTTGTCATCTTTTGTTGGGTAGACCTTGGCAGTTTAATAGACAAACATCACATGATGAGAGGAAGAATACATACACTTTTATGGCCAATGGGATGAAGCAAACCTTGTTACCTTTGGAGGAACCTTTGAATAATGAAATCAGTATGAATGCCAGAATCTATTTAGTAGATGGAAGGAAATTCATGGATGGACTGAGACATGAGAATGTGTGTTTTGCCTTAATTCCTAAGAAGACTAAGAGACCGGAACCGAAAGGAGAGCACCCGGAAGAGATAAGAGATTTGCTGACAGAATATGAGGACATCATTTTAGATAATGCACCTGATGCATTTCCACCTGTGAGAAGTATTAGTCATTACATGGACTTGGTTCCTAGAGCTAGTTTGCCTAACAAAGTTGCACATCGGTTGACACCGACAGAGAATGAAGAACTGAGTAGACAAGAGCAGGAGTTGTTGAAGAAAGGTTTGATCAGGGAGATTATGAGCCCTTGTGTAGTACCAGTAGTATTAATACCTAAGAAGAATGTAGAGTGGAGAATATGTACCGATTCAAGAGCAATAAACAAGATCATAGTGAAATATCGGTTTCCTTTGCCTAGGATGGATGACATAATAGACTTTTTGAGTGGAGCAAAACACTTTACAAAGATAGATTTGAAGAGTTAATATCATCATATCAGGATCAAAGAAGGTGATGAGTGGAAGACAATATTTAACATAAATGAAGGACTATAAGAATGGTTGGTGATGCCTTTTGGATTGACTAATTCACCGAGTACTTTCATGAGGCCGATGAATGAGATATTGAAGAAATTCTTGGGTAAGTTTTTTATTGTGTATTTGGTTGACATTTTGATCTTCAGTAAGACAAAAGAGGAGCTTTTGTTGCAGTTAAGATAAGTTTTGCAAAGGTTGCGAGAAGAAAAGTCGTTGATTAATATCAAGAAGTATAATTTCATGAAGGATGAGTTAGTATATTTAGGATTTGTGATATCTAAGGATGGTTTGAAGATGGACCCTGAGAAAGTGAAAGCCATTGTTGAGTGGCCTACACCAAAAAGCATTGGGGAGGTAAGATCATTTCATGGATTGTCTAGTTTTTACCAGAAGTTTATCAGAAATTTCAGTTCAGTTTGTAACCCTGTGACTGAGACCATGAGAGGAGATCAGAAGAAATTAAAGTGGACCACTGGAGCAAACAAAATTTTTGAACTGTTGAAGCAGAAAGTGACTGAGAAGCCTATGTTAGATTTACCAAATTTAAATAAAGTATTTAAAGTGGATTGTGATGCAAGTGGAACAATAATAGGAGCGGTCTTGAGTCAAGAAGGGAGAGCATTAGCCTATTTCAGTGAGAAATTGAATGATGTCCGGGAGAGATATTCAGTGTATGATCAAGAATTTTATGTCATAGTTCAAGCCTTAAAGAAATGGAGTCACTACTTGTAGCCTAAGGAGTTGGTGTTGTATACAGATCATCAAGCTTTGCAGTATTTGAAGTTAGAGTAAGTTGAATCAAAGACATATGAGATGGGTAGAATTCTTATAGATTTACACCTTTGTGTTAAAGCATAGAAGTGGAAAATCTAACAAAGTTGTTGATGCATTAAGTAGGAGAAGGAATTTGCTGACAGAGATGAGACTGGCAGTATTAGGTTTTGAAGATTTGAAGACCTTGTATGATGAAGACCTGGATTTTGCAGAAACTTGGAGAGAATGTAGAGAATCGGTTATGGTTGATAGGAGAAAATGGTTGGATTATTTCATTCAGGATGGAATGTTATTCAGGGGAGTTCAGTTGTGCATACCTAAGAGTTCCATGAGAGAGAACCCGATAAAAGAGAAACACAGTGGAGGTTTATCCAGACATTTTGGCATTGACAAAACAATTGCATTGGTGAGTGAGTAGTACTTTTGGCCCCAGATTTATAAGGATGTTAAGAGATATATGCAAAGTTGTAGAATTTGTCAAGTTGCAAAAGGTAGTAGTCAGAATGTGGGATTGTATAAACCTTTGACATTACCGGTAAGACCTTGGGAGGATATAAGAATGGATTTTATACTTGGATTGCCTAAGACGCCGAGAGGGAATGATTCTATATTTATGGTAGTGGATAGATTTTTGAAGATGGCTCATTTCATACCTTGTAAGAAGACATCAGATGCATTGCATGTAGCAAACCTATTTTTCAAGGAAGTGATGAGATTGCATGGATTACCTAAGAGCATAGTTTCAAACAGAGACACTAAGTTTGTTGGCTATTTTTGGAGAACACTTTGGAAGAAGATGAAGATAGATTTGAAGTTTGGTTTTACTTTTCATCCATAGACTGATGGATAGACAGAAGTTGTTAACCGGAGTTAGGGAAATTTGTTGACTTGTTTAGTGGGAGATAAAACTGGAAGTTGGGACTTGATCCTTTCACAAGAAGAGTTTTCCTACAACAATTCAGTGAATAGAAGTACCGGAAAAACACCTTTTGATATTGTTACCGGAGTGAACCCTAGAGGTATAGCATAATTGAGAGACATTAGCAGTGAAGACCAGAAGAGTTTAGAAGCAGAAGATTTTGTAGATCGCATGGAAGCATTGCATTTTCAGGCTAAACAACATTTGGAAGACATGAACAACAAATATAAGGAGAAGATAGATGAGAAGAGGAGACATAAGGAACTTGAAGTTGGCGAAGTGCTGGTATATCTGAGAAAAGAGAGATTCCCAGTTGGAACTTATAATAAGTTACAAATGAAGAAGTTTGGACCCTATAAGATTTTGAGAAAGTTCAATTTTGGAAATGCATATGAAGTGGAGCTACTGGATAGTCTAAGTATTTCACCTATATTCAACATTGCAGATCTTCATGAGTACCATGAACTAGAATTCAGTGAGGACAGTGTTGTAGACTTGGAGAAACAGTTGCCTCAGAAGGAATTGGATCAGATTGAAGAGATTTTGGACAGTAGGATTGGGCGTAGTACCCGGAATAGTCAGTCTAAGGAATATCTTGTGAAGTAGAAGGACAGACGAGTAGAAGATTCATATTGGATTTCTCAGGCAGAGGTAGATCGCCTTGGTTTTCCTCTAACCCCAACAAAGTGAGAGGCTCATTTTTTCATTAACCTTGGATGTCTGATGCAGGAGAATCCCCAGTTCATAGCAATCTTGCATCAACCAAAACATTTTCCTTTCCGTTTTTCTTTTTGTTTGCAGTTTCAATTTTCCTTTCTGTGTGTCCCTGTTTTGGCTCACTGAATCCTGTGGAGTTAGATTCTACTTCAAGACTTGATCATCTTTCCTGCTTTCAGACCGCATCGCATCTGGATCACTTTCCGGCAAGATATCACTACCAGTTTCCATGATAATTTCTTGTTACTAGATGGACAGTTCTTTGTTACTGGTTGTCTGGACCTATTCTAGTGATCTTCTGGAATCCATTTCGAAGATTGTGGAGCCTTGGGCATTGATTTCAATGTTCCTTGGCATGTGGTTGACCTTTTCCTATGATCTGCGTTTCATCCTTTGGATTTTCCGAAGGAATATCTTAGCAGAGGTCGACCTTGTTATTTTCATGTTAGGTCTTGTTCTTCGGGTTTTGATCCCTTTTGGGCCAATTGGATCCTTTGGATCGATATATATATATATATATATTCTTTATAATGAAAAGAAATAAAGGAATTATGTAGCTAGACTGTGCATAAAAGATAGATCTTTCAATTCAAGGTCTCAGTTGTGACCTATTCTACCAAGCCTATGAGCCGGTATGTTGTAACCCGGTTGTGACCAGTTGGATGTAATCAGATTTCATGCAATAAACTATCTGATCTACATTGCCTCCATCATATCTGTGTGTTTTCGTTGTGTTACTCTTGTTGACCGGTCTGGATTGATCTCCTTGAGATCCCTCCTCACTAGTGGCTGCTCCAAAGTGACTCATATTCTGTTGTAATATTAGTACAACTGAAAGAAAAGATAAAGGCTCAAAATTATCTCTTACCTTCAGAAGAGATTAGCATGGCACCACCTCTAGAACCAACTTTTCTCCTTGAGCCATCAAATAAAGTTACCACAATTTGTTGCTTTGTTGATCGCACTGGTGATTGGATTGTTGTTTGTCATCTTTTTCAAGGTTAGAGACAACAATAGCCTCTTCATGAATCATGTAGACACCAAGTTCTAACTTTTCCATATGCTTGAATGGATCATCTTCATCATTCTCAACTACCCATTCATCCAATACTACATCAGGTATCCCTTCTATTAGGGTGTTTGGATTTGGGATATTGGGTTGTTCATCGGGCTCTTGTATTGACAAATTTGCATTAACAACACTTGGAACATATGGTTCTTTATGATCATTGGCCAACAATTCTGATTTTATGGTCACTTTTGTACCATATCTTGTTTTGAAGAACATGTGTGACCAATCAGAAGACAAATACCGACCCAACTTAGTTGTGAAATCTCTGGATAAACATAAAGCAAAGCTAGGTAGAAGATCTATGATGTAGATATCTTGTGGAATTGAGAAATTTGGGAAGGCATGTAATGTGAGACCCAAATTTTTAATCACACCTACTATTTTTATTGGTGTCCCATCTAATTGGACTACCCCTTTTGAAAGAGGCTCATATGTCATGTTGGAATCCAATAACACTGAGAGAGGGGTGAATCAGTGTTATACCAGAATGATTAATTTTAATCTTATTAAAACATGCATACACCAACCGGTATATCGGTACATACATAATTAAAAGAAGTAAAGCAACCAATAAGCTAATCACATAAATGAGAACCATAATGCACATAATTATATGTGGAAAACCTCAAAGAGGAAAAACCACAGTGCGATTTGTGACCCACAATATCAATCCACTGGCCATATGAAGAGATATTACAAAATATGAGGGGCATGCACTTGCGGGAAGGCTTACAAACTAGAGCACACTGCTCAATCACAAAAAGGAACCTCATTGACTACATAAAAATCCAGACTCCAATCTGGAGAAGTGTGAACTGCTAATATAGCATCTTCTATGCCAGAATACAATTCTGGTTTAAGCTTTATCTGTTCCAGTCTGAAACCCTAAACCCTTTTACCGGAATAACCCTTAGATAGATATCCTCACATACATAATCTCTCTAATATATTTTGCATCATATTACATTCGCATATCCATAATCTCCTATCTCATGTCTCTTTCAAAATGATCTATCAAACTGACCTATATACCCTATACAAATTATCATGCCTTATGTTGGCTTACAAAGATATATACAATATCAAATTACATGTCAGCCAGATAACATAAATGCATATATATTAAATCCAATTGCTGATGCTGGATCCAAGAGATGTCGGCCTCCAATACCGATAACCTTTTACTAAACCATGTCGGCCTGCATTTCCGGTTACCAAAGAAATCCTTTTGTCCTGCCGATGTCGGTGCCAGTGTCGGTGTAGAATGTGTGAAGTGCCTGCCGGTACACAACTGAACCAAAACATGAAGCCGAAACATAATACCATATTGCCATCAATGACAACATAGTGAAACCAACCAATTGAGTGTCAGTTGCCAACAATCTCCCCCTTTGGCATTGATGACAGCACTGATGTGAAAAATGGTCAAGGTTTCATCTGCCAGTTTCATCCTACCCTGCTCCCCCTGAGCTGAATATCCATTAATGCAAAATACTCCACATCTCTATAACTCCCCCTAATGTATACAACTACTTTTATTATTTTTCACATCTATATCACTCCCCCTTTGACATCAAGCCATCAAAAATTCTAAAAAGAATGTCAAAGAAAAAGAATTGTATAATGAATATCCTAAAATGTCTTACCAAAGTTTGACAAATTTCAAAAATTTCCGGATAATACTTCTCTAGTAGCTCAAGATAGGTATCCCAACCTGTTTTGAATGTGTCGGAAATAGATACAAGTCCACTCAATATATGTGCAAATGACTCTTTCTCATTTACCTCTGTCGGTGTGGGCTTTCCTACCATATCCATGTATTCTTTCTTATGTACACTGAGTGAATCCAACCGGGGACTCACCAAGCCTCTCAAAATTCTTGCTCTTCTGATAATTTTGTCTCTTTCCTTCTCAAGCATAGAAATTTGCTTTTCCAAAATCAAAATTTGACCATCAATGGATGTAGTCAATGAAATCAATCTGTCAAAACAATTAGCTATATTTGCAATTTTCTCCTGAAGTTATTTTATCTTCTTATCCACATTAGCTGAAAGTATATCAGTGTTACAACATACCCTATAAATATTTGTACATTGCTTCAAAGAATTTTCTATTATTTTTAGCTTCTCATCAATCTTTTTCTTCTCAGATTCAATCACCTAATCAAATGCAGCTCTCTTAGCCTGAGTAAACCTTTCTAGTGCTTGTCAGTTTGAAATCTGTTGTAAGGATTGAAAATACTTTGAAATATGCTCAGTAATTATCTTAAACTTTCTAGATGGGCTTGTTTCATTGTCAATCTTGCACTTTGGGACTAGTCTATGTAAAACAGTGATTGATTGATCAATAATCCCTTTATCTATAGATCCTTCCTTCATCAGTTTTTGTGCTGGCATTATCATGAGTTTAGTAGGAATCATCTCTATTATGTTTTTCTTTTCGACCTATGAGGTGTCAATTGACAACAATGATGGACCAACTATTGGTTCCCTGTCGGATTCCCCTGTCTTTTTCTCTGAAGATTTATCCTTTATAACTTCCTCACCTACACTGGTGGCTTTGCCACTTGGTGCAGTTTGTGTAACTGTCGGTTCCTCTGTAGGAAGTGTAACCTCAACCTGTACATTTGTATTCAAAGGATTGTTATCCTCAATATTAGTATCATGTACAACATTAACTTGTTCGCTCTCTGTGTTAACCGGTATCTCAACGTTTGTCTATACATCTGTGTCAACTGGGGGCTTGATTTCCACTATCTTAATATTTTTCAAAACTGAGGGTGAAGTACCCATAATCCCCTTTCCTTTTCCTTCAGTCAGAGTGTCAACAGTGTCTATCTTAGTTTCCGATGAAGTAAATAATCCTCTATTCTCTCCAAGGAACTTGTTAGCACATATTTTTGCAAAATATTTTGTGCTATTTATTGATGTTTTATATGTATATTTTCATCATAAGAGCATTTATTGTTGGATTGCATGTGCAGGAGATATGTTGTTGTGTCAGAGAAATCCAATTGTATCTTGAATCTATATGAACAAGTATCACCTGGGCATATTAAGGGATGGCATTAAGTATGGTGATATTTTTATAACCTTCATCATGACATTCTTTGCATTGCAAGAGCATATTTTAGGGTTCATCACAGAAGCAGGGTCATGAGTGCATTCAGAGATGTTTTTAGTGCCTTAGAAGTCCATTAGCATGGTTCTGGAAAGTTACATTTGTGAAAGAAAGCCTTCTCTTCATAAAATATAAAATTATGTTTATCGGCGTAAGTCACCCTGATAAGATTGCCTAAGGAGAAAAGGGTGTGTGTCGATTGGCAAAACTCACACCGATGAGTCTGGTGGCGTTTTCTTAGGGTGCAATCGGCAGGAAGAAGTTTGGTGAGTTAGTAATCCATCGGGAAGAGCTACACCGATAGCCTAACAAGAACGCGGAGTCATTGACATAGCTTTCACTATCGGAGGCACAGAGAAAAATTTACCCCAATACCCGATGAGGTTATTGGTAGAACTTATGCTGATGTCGTACGGAGTTGAACACATGTTGGCAATGTCATCGGGTCATTAGAAAGTGTCATCTTACACTACCCTGATACCCGATGGACTAGGTGGTGAAGGCAGTGTTATCGGCCGGACCTACTCTGATGAGGCGATACCAAAAGAAGGAGAATACTAAGTCATCGGGGTAACTTAAGCCATCGGGGAGAGGTGTTTCAGGTTATGGTGATACCCGATGAGGAAGAGAAGTCGGGCACAGAGAAGGAGACTTGATCGAGATAAGTTACATCGATCGAAGTCGAAGTCATCGGGATATCATCGGCTCATCAGGAGGAGACATTTTTTCGTTACATCGATACCCAATGAGAAAGAAGAGATGGGTGCGAGCAAGGAGATCTCATCGGGGAAACGTATGCTGATAGACCAGAGAAGTAAAAAGATACACAAGTATGAGGTCGATGTCATCGGGTCATCGGAGAAACATAAAATGAGTTGTTCCGATACCCGATAAGGTGACCCGATGTAACAAACGAGACACGGACTACGAAGGAGGACTCATCGGAATAACTTCTAACCATCAGAGGAACATATTTGGAGCTATGCCGATACCCGACGGGCAGAATGCCACAAAGGAATAGAAGGAGGGTACATCGAAATGGCCTACGCCGATGTGACAAAAAGGTGAAAGTAAAACCTAACAAGAAGGCAGAGCCATCTGGGAAGCTATAACTATGGGAATGATGGAAAATGAGCTACATCGATGCCCGATGGAGTGATCGGGGAGACCTATGCTGATCAAAAAGACGCGTGGCTCGAAGTGATTGAATCATCGAGAGGAGTTGTGTCGATTAGCCGTTGTCAAATCAGATTTGAAACTAATCAACCCACCATTATTAAATGCAGGTAATGGATAGCTCTGTGTTTGCACGAGGAAAATCATAGCACGATTTCAATTGAGTAAATGCTCCTAATATATTAAATCTATATATGGAAGTTTGTATAAGGAATTTGCATGATAGATTCAAGTGAACGGAGAGATTGAAGAAAAACTAAATTGTAGAAAATTGAATTTTAGAAAGCTTGAAGGATTCAAATATGGAGGGTTCTAGTTCCAAAGGCAAGAGGAAGGTCACTGAAGTTTCTGATAGTGCCTCAAAGAAGTCTAAAGGTGGAGAAAGTGCGCAGAAGAGGAAGTTAAATCAGGACATGATTGACCAGATGAGTTGACCAAGAGCTAAGTCTCGAAGTTCTAAGGTTAATTTGCCTATCCGTGACCAACTAGAAGATGATTTTAAGGAAACTGGTGATGTCTAGACTAGGGTTAGAGTCCACAAATTGTTATTATATCATTACTCACGAAGGAGAAAGTCGGACCCAGTATCAAACCCATGGACGAATAGATTGGGTAAGCTAGTGGTCCCTAATGTCTTTGTAAATATTCAATTGTTCAAAACCCTGGCTAGGGCTTATAATTTCATGAAAAGATGTATCCAATTACCAAGTGGCGATGCATTCATCTATCTTTTAGTAGCTACCATTCATGAGGTTTTTCGTCTTAGTTTCAAATCCGATGTGACTCTGTCCTTTGAGAAACTGGAAGAAGAATATACAAAGATGGATAATATATAATGGGTGGAATTTGGCCATCCATAAGGTTGAGAAAGGGAAGTTGACAGATGAAGACAGGCCCTCGTTCGACATCAACATTTTCAAACAGTATTTGCAGTATACGTACATGGCATGTGGTCAAGTAGGAGGAGTTGAGGTTCCAGATGTGGCTCGAATAGGACCTTTAGTACTTTCTGTAGATATACAAATGCATGAGCCTAGACAATTTGATCATGCTGCCTACATTGTGGAAAAAATGCACGACGGTTTCTTGAATCTTCAGAATAACCCTAATAAATCTTTTAAATTTTACTCATTATTAATGCATATTATCTTGTTTTACGGACGAGCCAAGGGGTTGTGGCCTGAAGAATTGAAATTAAATGTTTATGGTAAGGATGGGCAGGAGCAGCCAATACAATTGTGGGTATCACTATGGGATTCTTGATTCATGAGATCCCATTATGTCAAATTTGAAGGGATTCTCGATTCATGAGATCCCATTATGTCAAATTTGAAGAGCTTTTTGTTCAACTACTATATAGAGCTTTTGGGGTTTCTTGTGATGGATCATTCTTAGAAGAAATCAAAAGATTTCTTAGACCCTGTGAGAATGGAGATACAAGGGTGAATCGTAATTGGGGTGATTGGTAAGTATATCAATATTTCTCATATGTTATGGTTTTTGGATTTGAAGGTGCTCCCTATGTGCTACCAAAGCCTGTGCTAGACTGAATTGCTAACTTGGAGATTGTGAGACAAATGAGTGTCTCTAATGCACATCACTTTGGAGGTGCCCACAAGCAAGTCTTCTTACCTGGAACTTTGGATTTTGGTGATTTCACCATTGTATCAACAAAGGCTTATGATGTTATTGACAGAAAGTTAATAGAGTATTATAATCTATATTAGCACGGAAGCAGGAAAAATTATGACCCAGAGGGTTATATACACCAGTGTAGAAAAAAGAAGAATCTCGGTGATTACTTGCATGAGCATATCGAAGCTTTGGATATCTTCAGAAACAAGGAGTCTAAAGAAGCTATGCATATTTTTCAGGATTTGAATAAGAAATTAGAAGAAAGAAGATAGAGACTGCAAGAAATGGAGGAAGAAGAAGAAGTTGAAAGTGAATCAGGTGAAAATGAGGTTTTATTACATATGCTCTTACAGGATAAGATGGATAGTCAGGGAGACAGTCTAATCATTGAGAAAATCCAGAGACTGATAAAGAAGCATGAGAAGTTTGATGCAGACTTAAAAGTTGTTTATGATGATTGTTAGGGAATTGTGCGGCATAGTATTCTAGAAGTGATAGATCAAATAGGGTAGATTAAGGACAGGAATGTGTGGATTACAGAATGTCAATCATTACTTAATGCTTTCCTAGATATTGCACGGGCTGACACCTTGGACATGGTAGAGATAGTGGACCAGTTGGGAAGCTTTGTAACTATAGAGATTTTAGTGTGGGATATCATCTTGAACTCCAGCACTTACAAGGATGAGGCCTACCTTTGGCATATTTAGAAATGTGGCTTGGTCCTGGATGGCCAGAGTTAATTTGTGTCAATTGTAATATGTTTTATAACATTATTAGTTGTTATAGCAGTTAGGGAGTTATTAGTTAGGTTTTTGTCAATTTTTAGTTTATACTAATGAAAGGGTGTGTCCTTTCATTTGTGTCTTTTGAGTCACATTTGTATAGGGAGTCATTTTTGTATACAAGGGAGTTCAGAACTTACAAGCTCCTATCTTTCAGATTGTTTGTTGGGATTAGTAGTGTTATGTAAAAACAAGTCTATAGAAATGAAAAGTCATTTTTGTGCAAGCAAGAATATCATGAAGTATCTGTGAGTCTGTAGCTTTTGTATATCTTTTTATTCCAAAATTAATAAGATTCATTGTCATTATCTTCAGATCATTTAATGTTACATGGTGTTGATGAATCAAGTTCTTTGGATAAATCTAATTAAGATTTGTTGCAGTGTGCCATCACAAGTTGTTGTGTAGGAAACAAAATTGTTTTTCTTATTGTGATTTTTTCAAACTGTCTCCAAAGTTGATTACAAATATTCGTCTGCTAAGTAACATAAATTATCAGATAAGGCACTGGTCTATTGTTAGTTTTTTGTGAGTAAATTTGGTGTGCATAAGGTCCTCATCAGAGAAACATACTTCTTATTCCTATCAGTATTGTTCTTTCATAATTACTTAAGGTTCCAACAACATTCTTTTATAAGCATCCATTTACTATTAATCACATTCAAGTTTTCAGATTAAAGAAAGTTAAAAGCACATAATAAAGCACTGTTGCAAGAAACATTTTGCCATTCTTGCAAACAACTAATTTGACAAGTTTAAATTCACTATAAATAATTCTCTTTATGCTTTGGAGATTAAGGTATACCCGCCTAGGTCTAGTGGAGCCTAAAGTGCAGAGGAATTTGGTCTTTGACCATTCCTGTTCGTTGGCCAAGGCTGATTGAGAAATCAGTAGGAGATTTGGCAAAGCTCTAGGATTTCCAATATGTGGTTTTGGGAACCAATAGAAATTAACCCATGCTATTTGAGTTTCCTTTATTATTTTATTTACCCTTCCTAGCATCAGACTAGTTATTCTATGTTTGCTATTAAAACTTTTCTATTTGCCACCTCAATTATCTTTGCCATTTCATCTGGAGCAATAGTAACACACATAGATAATAGCTCTTGAATTTTAATATGCTTATCTTCTTGCATAACTGACAGCCTCCTAGCAACTAACATATTATACAACTCAGTCGGTATTTGATTTTCTATTTCTATTAAGGCTTTCTTATAAATATCCAAGTATAATAAGATTGCTTCCTCTACCTCTCTTTTTTTCATCCTCTTCTAAATGATCATAGTATAACTATACATTATTTAACATGCCATCCTTAGTGACTTCATCTACTAATTATGCACAAGTTTTAATGTAACCTTACCAAAATCGGTGTCATTCTTCTTCTTCATCTTTGCAGTACCGGATGCAGCTGAAGTGGTTACCTTTGGTGCTTACTTTTGTGTCAGTATTTTGACTTTAACCTTCCTAACCGGTTGCTTTTTAGCTTCAACCTTTGTTTCCTCTATTTTCTTCCTTACAACCCTCTTAATGCCAATGGTGTGCCATCCTTAGATTCAGACTCAGCAGTAACAGGCTCAATGTGTACTTCTGGATTCTTCCTCTTCCAGCCTTTCTCCGGGATAGCATCAATTAATGTCTTGATATCCTTTGAGACCTTGTCCACAAATTTGCTAGCCTTTCCTTCTTGTTTCTCTCTTTTCTTCTGGTTGAACTTTTTTTCAACCTCATGTGTTTTATGTTGTGCAGTACCACAGGGCTTCTCTGCCTCATCAATAGATGCATCAATCAACATTTTTGCATAGGCATCAATAATTTGTGCATCCACCTCATAGCCCATTTCCTCAATCTAAATCTTTCGGGGTTTAATTGCTTCCATAAGGGTTTCATCCTTCTTCACCATGAAGAATATGCCGGTTGAATATTTTTCTACAATATGCTCAGGTACCCTTACCCTAGACCTCATAGATTTCTGGAATGCTTTGAAATATCCCCATACCTTATCATCTCTCTAACTTCCTAAAATAGTAATTGACTGTTTCAATTGTCTCCCTACCGGGATGTCAAATGCCCTTTGCCTTTTACCAAACTGGGTGTATCATTCATGAAATATAACATTAAGCAAACTATCAAGTTGCCATATCGGAATGTACCCTTCTTTTCACCCTTAATTTTTCCTAGGTTTATTAACAACTCATCTAGCATCCAACCGCATAGATCCAATTTCACATCCTCTCACATCATTTTGTATGTAGCTAAAATGCATGAACTGGAAATAAAATTCAGTTGATTTGACTGAGCTACCTTATACCTAATGATCATGCTACCGAATCTGATGTCTATGTTGGTAATAGTGCTCTCTCATAGATCTTCTATCAAATGTCGCGTTGGTGATTTTGTTCATGAAATCATTGTAAAACCTTCTTGTCTGGATGTTGCCCAACCAATGGTAGACTAGTGATTGCCTAAATGATTTCCTTGGTGATTTTGTAAGGTTTGTCTAACCATATAAATTCCCCATGTACTTTGATCAAAACATATATGATTTTCTCATCTTCAAATTCTGGAATATCCAAAATGTCGGTTCGATCTTTCCAGATTCTCCCATCAGCTCACTCATATACATGCCCTTAATTTTAAAAGTTGCCAAGTCCTCAATGTGAGTGAATATATGCCCTAACATCTTCTACATAGACAACTCCCTCCAGAAGATGGGAAAATGCTCCAACCAAATCTTCCAGGGTAGCCACAAGTGGATACCACTTGAAAATTGGTCGGGGGTGATCCTTAACCTCTACTACAGTCGAGTTTGCAATAAAAGTAGGAATATATGATGATCTCGCTTCCATGTTTAAAGATAAATACCTTTTGATCGCTCTCGGTGAAAACCTCCAACAAATTCTTCCACATGCCGATGAAATCGCTCAAGAAGAAATCTGATTGCTCCGTAATGCCTTTGATCGCTCTTAGTTGCTCTTAATCGCTCTAGAATCACTCTGAATGCAAGGTTATTAATAATGAAGTGAATTCAACCTTTTAACCTCCATGAAAAACCCTAATCTTCCATTGACATAAATGGTTGTCGGTGAAAGATAACGGATCTCGCACAGAACATATCCATGTTGGATAATCATCTCCAATGTCTGGAACATCTTCCAAAACCTCTTCTCGGGGCATATACAGCATCTTCATGAATTTAACCTACCCCTAAGGCATTTTCCTCAGTTATTGGATGAGCTACCTGTCGGTGCAGGAGCAACCTCTTCTATCGAATAAGTAATCGGTGCATTTCCATCTGATGATTGTTCTTCAATCTTCCTAACCCATCTCTGAGTATGATCTTGCTGAATTTCACTAACCTTCTCTTTCCCTTTCTCATTTGATCCTCCATTACCAACCGGTGGGTTTTTATTTCTATAGAATTTCGCAATATGTCCAACCTCATTACATGCATAACATGTAACATTGTTCCTTTGAATTGCTTTGCTAAGACCGCTAAAATTGCTTGACCTGCACTGATTAGCCATATGTCCAAATTTTCCACATGCATAGCATTTAACATTCATTATGCAATCCTATGTCTTATGATCATATTTATTACATTTATAACATTTACCTGGAGCAGAATCAGGGTTCTGATTTGCTATGTTTCTACATTGCCTAGCCATGTGACCAAATCTATTGCAAACAAAACATCTACAATTGAATTTATAAGCATTAAAATAACTTACCGGTGCCTTATGGTTTTGATCTTCATTAGCAGTACCGAGACATTGTCCTTGTTCAAATGCAAGTCCACTGGAATCTCCAATCTACCTTTGTATCTTTAATAACTCATCTAGTTGTGTTGAGCTAATCTTGAATTTTTCTTTATATTCACTTGCAGTAGTTAAATCTTCTCTCGGAATTATCATTTGTCTCTCAAGTTCTTGTTCATTACTCTGGGATTGTACTAAATCAGTTCTCAACATATCATTCTCATGAACCAACCTACCACATTCTTCAAATTTGTTCTTCAGGGATACAACAAGATTTTCTTCCTTTTTCTTTCGGTCCTCAATCTCCTCCTCAATCTCCTTAGACATCCTCATAGTTATAACTTGCATTTGATTTTTCATAACCATGTTCTCCTGACTCAATTTTAGACATTGTTCCTTAAGTGCATATTTCTCTTTATCATTCTGACTTTGCAAAAGTTCCTTCCTTCTAGCTTGAACAGATGATAGCCTCTCTTGTAGGACAAGAATGAATTCCTTAGCAGAATTCAATTCATCTTGTAGCTTTAAGTTATTCAACCTTTCAGCATCATAATCTTCCAGTGCCATCTCAATTTGCTTCTCCAAATCCATATCCATGGATTTCGGATTCAGGATCTTTCTCAAGCTATTAAACTTCCTATGAGGCACAAGGATCTGATACCAATTGTTGGAATCCAATAACACTGAGAAGGGGGGGTGAATCAGTTTTATACCAGAATGATTAATTTTAACCTTATTAAAACATGCATGCACCAACCAGTATATCGGTACATACATAATTGAAAGAAGTAAAGCAACCAATAAGACAATCACATAAATGAGAACCATAACACACAAAATTATACGTGGAAAACCTCAAAGAGGAAAAACCACGGTGGGATTTGTGATCCACAATATCAATCCACTATCCATATGAAGAGATATTACAAAATATGAGGGACATGCACTTGCAGGAAGGCTTACAGCCTAGAGCACACTGCTCAATCACAAAAAGGATCCTCACTGACTACATAAAAATCCAGACTACAATCCGGAGAAGTGTGAACTACTAAGATAGCATCATCTATGTCAGCATGCTAATAGGCTTTTGAGGGCTAATCCTCCTAGGAAGGGTGAAAAAAGTTAGGAGTGGGTTCCGCTAGATAAGGGCTGGGCCAAGATCAACTTTGACGGGGCTTCAAGGGGGAATCCCGGGATCTCCGGGGCAGGGGTCATAGCCCGTGATGAGAGTGAAAGTACTCTTGCTCTTGGAGCTAAGAGACTGATGGATGGTACAAACTATGAAGCTGAGTGTCAGGCGGCAATTGAAGCCATTCTTTTGGCTAAGAAATTGGAGGTGAAAAAACTCCATCTTGATGTGGATTCCCAGATAGTGTTGAATGGTATTGCTAGGGGATGGATGGAGGCCTGGCACCTAGACAAACATATCAGAAGGATGAATTACCTTCTAAGTGGGTTTGATGATTTTAAGGTATTGCATGTTCTCACGGAAGCGAACGTTGAGGCTGATAAGCTTTCAAACGTTGGTGCAAATGGTTCTTTGGCTGACCATTTTAATTTCTTTGAGGACCTAAGGAATGTGTGTCCTCTAAAGTTTGGTTGATAGTGCTTAGGAAGAGAAAGGAGAATCCGAGACGTGGTGATGAGTTTTGTGTGTTTTATTTTGATACACATGATGGAGGGGAAGGGATGAATCACGTGGTTAGTGATCTTCGATCTGGTTGCAAGTTGTAATGGCGGCGTAGGTGTGATGATGTCAACGATTGGCGGTCTGTTCAGCTGATGATGCTTGGTTTGAAGTGATGCATGTGAAGTAATTATTTATGGGAATGGCTTCGGTTATTTTAGGGCCTTGTCTCTTTGTGTTTTGGCATTTTGCAACAAACAATTTAGGCTTTCGTGAGTGCAGATTTCAAACGCGAGTTTAGGCAAGGATGGAAGCCAACTTCTCGTTGTCTACAGATGGCGAAATGCCTGCTTTTCGTGGTTCAATTTCAAGCAATCGATTGTTGAACATTTTCAGGGTAGATGAGGAAGTTTTTTGGAGGATTGTGCGCCTGATGTTTGGGGAAGAATTTATGGACTCTGACTGTCACTCGCGAACAAACTTGGATATCTCGTCCTTGTTTGTGGCACTGGCCCTGATGGTGGGAGGTTCGACAGATGAGGTGTTGCGGGTGACGTCCCTTGTGCTGAGACCTAAATGGTCGGGTGGTTTGGCAGAGGTGGTAGCTCGTGCAGAGATTGGCAAGGGTATGAGAGTGGTGCAAGGGTCGTGGTGGCATCTTGGTGAGGAAATGGGAGCTGTGCAGCCATTGGTGGTGTGGTCAGCTTCTCGTTCTGTGGATGCTCAAATGGAGGATGCAAGAAAAGGGTGGAGGGATGTCGTGAAGTTTGTGTGGGAACTGGGACCAATGGAAAGAGCGAAAATGTGTGGCAAGCAGACTCTGGTGAAGTCGCAGGCTCCATTAGATGAAGATGGGAGGTCGTTGGTGCATCACCAAATCCCGTAAAAGAGTTTGAAGGTGGTGGATCGCAGTTTGCTTCGAGGTGGCAGGTTGAGAACCTTAACATGTGGTGGGATGGAGATACCCAAGGCATGTCCTAGTCAGGGCATTCCTAATTTCTCTAGAGAGGAGGCCCTTGGTTGGTTTTGGTAGGTGGTCCCATGGGGGTTGTCGGGTTTTGGGTGGGGAGGCTTTGTTGTAAGGATTGCATATGGAATGGTAGGCTATGTAGGTGTGGTGTCAGTCTCGGGTTGTTTTGGTTTTGTAGGGGCTAGACCCCATTTTGTGGATTGTTGCTAAACAACTTTAAGCACGTATACTTTCCTTTTTAAGCAATATAAATCTAACCTCGTTATCGATCAAAAAAAAGATAGCATCTTCTATGCCAGAAAACAGTTCCGGTTTAAGCTCTATCTGTTCTGATCTGAAACCCTAAACTCTATTACCCGAAAAAATCCTTACATAGATATCCTCACATACACAATCTCTCTGATATATTTCACATCATATTACATTCGCATATCCATAATCTCCTATCTCATGTCTCTTTCAAAATGATCTATCAAACTGACATATATACCTTATACAAATTATCATGCCTTATGTCGGCTTACAAAGATATATACAATATCAAATTACATGTCGGCCAGATAACATAAATGCATAAATATTAAAGCCAATTTCCGATGTTGGATCCAAGAGATGTCAGCCTCTAATACTGATAACCTTTTACTAAACCATGTCGACCTGTATTGTCGGTTACCAAAGAAATCCTTTTGTCTTGTCGGTGTTGGTGTAGAATCTGTGAAGTGCTTGCCAGTACACAACTGAACCAAAACATGAAGTCGGAATAGAATACCATGTTGCCATCAATGACAACATAGTGAAACCAACCAATTGAGTGTCAATTTCCAACAATCTCAAACCCAACCTATTAAATATCTGCTTCGGCATGACAAAACTACTTGCACCTGAATCAATCATACAATAATGCACTAGGTGCTAGCCTATGATCAAGGCTATCTAGAAAGGAGGGGGTTTAACCTTTTGAGTTGGTTTTTCATTTTTTTGTGCTTGAGGGGTATTGGATAAGACAACTTTGGGCTACTCCTTAGGAGGCTCTTGTGGCAAAGAAAGGTTAGACAAGGCACTTTGTAGCAAATCCTTTTGTCCTAGAAGAGCAAAATAATCCCACATTGAGAAACTGACATGTGTCTTCTTCAATTGATCCAAAATATTAAATGAACTTGTACTAACCTTTTGTTGTCCCTTTTTAACACCAACATCTTCTTTCCTTTTTGTTGTTTGTGGTTGGCTTCTAGGTTGATCTTTGTTGACCATTGGTTTCCCTCTTGGTATAATTTGTGTATTATGAGTAGGTTGAGATCCAGATGATACTTGTTGGCTTGTAGAAGCCTGATTGGTGCCTTTATCAACTTGTTCTCCTATATCAATGACCCTCTTTTTGGACCTTGTATTCGCTGCAATAGAAGTGTAGGACTGATTCTGAGCTTGTGGCTGATTCACTCCACAAAATTCCTCACCTTTCCAATTAACCAAGGTGACATATGGGCCATGTTCAGAATCAGAACCTTGTTTTTCATGAGTTACATGAGTATTATCTTCTGGGACAATAGTGTTATATTGAACCATGAGTGGTTGATGTAGCATACCATTCAAACAAGTGGTATGATTATGAGGTTGGTTGCAAGGATAACACTAATCATAATTTGATGTCATGTTGTTCTGAGTTGGGACAATATCTTTGGATGTGCTAATAGTGTTTAGATTATAGGGGAGGTTTTACCTTGCATTATAATTCCTTCTTTGACCTTGAGGGTCTGCTTGATAAGGAGGTCTTTGCTGATTATACTAACAAGGGGCTTGATTAGACTTAGTGTTTTGGCTACTTGCTTTTCAATATTGGTCATTTTGTTCCAAAAACCTTGGAACATGGTCTTCATCTCATTTCCTAACTCTTGAAGCTCTTTATTTGGGAGTGTAACAACATTTTCTTGGTCTGCAACTTGATAATTCAGTGTTGGTAAAGGTGGGACAACAATTAGAGGGGGCTCTAAAAGAGGTACAATAGGCTGTATTTCTGGAAAATAGGCATGGGAGGCCTAGGAGCTATTTTACCAGCCTGAATTAGATAGTTCTTTTCTCTAATAGCAACACCAAATATATCTGGAAGAGTATTTGCACCCATAGATTGAATCATAAATGAATTGTCACTATTAAGGGCCTTAAGATAAAATAAAAATGCATGTGCAAGAGTAGGCCTTACCATGATAGGAATTTTATTCCAAGTCTTTTGGAAATTAAAATTAAAATCAGTCATTTGCTCTTGAGGAGCTCTCCTTATAGTGCTCAACTGCTCTAACAGTGACAAATGATCAGATTTGTCTTCAAAGAATGAGTTCAACCTATCACCCAGCTCATCTCAGGTAGCAACTAAGTTTACAGGTAACCCTCTAAACCACTGAAGTGCTTTTTCTTTGAATGTTGCAGCCAGAAGTCTGATTGCAACATTCTCTTGTGTGATATGATGTACTCCACACAACGAAGCCATGTCCCTTATATGCTGAATGGGCGTGGTCCGATCTTCTCCTGTGAAGAAAGGTAGGCTTTTCAATGGTTCTATAAGAATATCATCATGATGTGTAAGGTTCAAGAGGTTTCCTTGATTGAAAGGCACAAAAGGTTGAACTCTTGGTTGAGCCATTGGAATAACAGGTGGGTTTAAAGTTGCTTGAGCTGAAGAGCTTGAAAACAAAGGATTCTTGTAAGGTGTAACTAAAGGTTGAACAATGGGAGGAATAGGCAACACTTGAATTGGTGGATTTGATGAATTTATTGGATTTGTAGCCTTCTTTGTTGCCTTACTCTTCCTCTTCGGTGGTGATAAATGAGAATGTTCAACCGAATCCTTACTTTGCCTAGTTTAGATCTTTCTCATAGGCTATATGTCATTGAATCTACTTGAAACAAAGAAATACGAGTTGCCAGGTATGAAATTTGTTGCCTCTAAATGCTAGAGTATTGTTTCTCAGACCAAAACAGCAACCAAGGTGGCCTTCTATGAACTAAAATAGTTCAATAGTCCCATCGGGCGTGCAAGAAACTATTGTCACCAAGATTGCACCCATGATGCATAAGCTGAAAGCTCAGCAATCTTGTGAAACATTGAAAGATTTCTAGGCCTGTGGGTTGCCTATGGTGGAAATCAACCTCCAGAGTGAGCTGGTTCTCTAGTGAAACTTCCTAGAAATACTAATCTTTGCTGAGAAAAATGGAAGAAAGCTTGCTGGGAATAAAATTCTACTGCTAATGGGAGGTGATGCACCAATAACGATTTTAATACTTCTTGTCCTAAAGAGTGATCAGCTTCAAAAGACCTGAGATTTAATTCACAACCTAACTAAGACCATGAAATCCATAAGTGTTTCTTGTGAAGGTTTGAAAGGTTTTCAATGTTGTTTGAAGAAAAATGTATTTTTACAACATTCAACTAATTGAAAAAAACTAAATAACACAGCACAAAACCTGAATTTAATATGGAATTTTCTTGTTTCAACAAAGCATCAATGAGACAAAATAAATGTTGGCATATGCACACTCTAATGAGACATTATATGTGATTGAAGGTTTTGTCATTGATGGCAACCTTGCAATCCTATGGCACCAGCAAAGACATTATACCAGCATCAGCAGATCACACTCTACACCGGCACTCAGGACACTGGCACTGGCACAGAAGAAGGGAAGTATACCGGCACAGAGGCCGACGAGATTTTTGTTATATAATATTTTGTTTATTATTGTAAGCCGACTTGGCAAATTGTAAAATGACTCTTATATATAAAAGAGATCATTGTAGACATTTTGTAGTGTGAAGAATATGAAGTAGAAGCATTAAGGAAAATATTAGGCAGACCTAATATGCGAAATGTAGGTCAAAGGGTATATGTAAAGAACAGAGCAGGAACCGGTATTGAATCAGGCATTGAAGATGCTATTGTAAAGTAGTACAAGATATTGGATTTGTATAATCCTTATTGTAAGTCGGTGAGACTTCCCATTGAGTAGTGAGCTCTAGGCAGTTGGCCTTCCTGCATGTGCAGGCCCCTATTGTAAGTAATATTCTCTTATTGGCCAGTGAGTGAATATTGTGGGTCACAAATTCCACCGAGATTTTTCCCACACCGGGTTTCCTTGTTAACATCTTGTGTTATGGTGTACTTTTCATGTGGATGTACTTGATTCTGTTTATTGCATTATTTCTTGCATACCGGTACACTGTTATATTATGTTTTGCATGTTTTAAGTTAAGAAATTCTAATCACCGGTTAGATACTGATTCACCCCCCCCTCTCAATATTTGTGGGACCCCTAACAATTGGTATCAGAGCTTGGTCCTCTATTTTTAGAAGCCTAACAGCTTGAGGAAGATCTTGACATCGGTAAAGATGGAAAATTTGATGAAGCAACTTGAAGGAGCTCTTACAGACTATGATGCAGAGAAATTGAAAAATATCAAACTAGAAGATGATTTAAGGGCAGCTTAGGATATCATTCAGGCACTTCAAGAAAATTTTACTGTTGCAAGAAATAAGAGAAGAGAACTTTGTGAAAAATTGCAAAATAAGAATGATAAAAAGGAATCACTTAATGATATGATAAGCAAGTTGAAACAAGAGATCATGACAACAAAAAATGAAATGCAGGATATGACTATGAGATTTTGCAAAGAGATTGAGGATAAGAAAGAATGAAGAAGAATTGACCAGAAGACTAAGTGATGCAGCAAATGAGAATACAAGACTTAGCTATGAAAATGACATGTTGAAGACGGATTTGATGCATACTCAAAATGACTCAAATGAACTGATGAGACAAAAAGAAATCTTGGAAAGAGAACTGGAACTGCAAATCAACACAAAGAAAAATTCAAGAAAAGCTCAGAGGAACTTGGCACCTTGCTGAAGAATCAAAAACCTAAAGGTGACACTTCTGGAATTGGCTTTGAAGTTGGTGAAAGCTCCGGTACTGCAAATACTCAAGATCACAGCAAACCGGTAAGACAACCTAATGCTTATAAATTCAATGGAAAATGCTTTAACTGTAATAAGTATGGTCATAGAGCAAATGAATGTAGATCTAGAAATTATCAAAATATCAACACACCCACCGGTCAATGTTCTAAATGAAACAAAGGAGGTCACAACTCTGAAAAACTGCAGAATGAATGTGAGATGTTATGTTTGTGGAAGATTTGGACATTTATCTAATCAATGCAGAACACAAACCGGCATAGGTTATGGGAAAGGTATTCAGAAGAATAATGTAACTTGTTATGCATGTAACAAGATTGGGCATATTGCTAAATTCTGTAGAAGTAAAGAAACACCGGTAGACAACAAAATTTCTAGCTTGAAAGGTAAAGAAAAAGTTGAAGAGGTTAAGCAAGAATTCTCAAAACAATGGATTAGGAAAGTTGATCTAAATATTGGGAATACTCCTCCACCAGTAGAACCAACCAATGCTTCACCAACAGGACAAAGTGATGCTTCACTGGAAGGACAAAGCAATGCTCCATCGGCAGGAAGTTCTTCATCTGATTGAAGAAAATTTCCTTGAGGATTTAGCAATCTAATTACACGTGTGCTATTATTCCCTCGGTTAAGATAAGAAGTTGAAAAATTACTTATTACTGGCAAACAATGTTAAGAGAATACTTAACCGGCATGCAATTAATGTGATAGATGGCGAAGAGACATTATAAAGTTAAGGTTTTGGCTCCATTTCATTTCACCGTGATTTCAAATTTTCGAAGAGCGCGAAGACTTCGAGCTAAGGCATTTCGAGCAAGAAGCAAGCACACTCCAAGCAATCATCCATCCAAGGCAGTAAAAGGTATTTAATCATGGCATCCACCTCTACAATTGAATACATAGCAAACCCTACTGTTGTTGAGGTAATAAAAAGACCTAGGCCCGTATTTCAGTTAGTTCCCGAGATAGCAAAGAAGGATGATACCTTAGGTGCTTTTTCTCAAATTCCTAAGGGAGTTGTATATGCTTAAGACCCCAGAATGTACATCCACTGCAACATTGAAGAGTTAGGAAATGAGGAAATTAAAACCATGTATAAAACCGTGATATGTGATAATACCGGCAATGTTAAAGATGAACACAAAATCATTGAGACCCTGGGATTTATAGAGATCCTTAGCATTCCTGAATTTCCAATGGATGTGATTAGGATAGTTTTAAGCAGGGTACATGGAGAATTTTTCTGGTTAGATGCAATCCATAAGATCACCAAGGAAGCTGTGAAAGCTGTCACAGGGTTATCGACCACTGGTAAAAGACCAGATAAAACCAAAAAGGTTTCCAATGACCTAGTTATAGACCTAACTAGTGCAACATTTGACAAGAGGTCTCTAAGGGTTAATGATGTAAAAGATATCAATGTGAGATTCATCAGTATGATATTAGAGTATAAAGCAACTCATGCTAATAGACTAAATTCAGTTTCAAGCTTATGCATTAAGAATGCTTATGATATGGTAATAGATAATGCAAAAATTGACATATGTGAATGGTTAAAGGATGAATTAATTGACAATCTTGGAAAGATCAAGAAGGACAAGAAAGGAACTTTCAGATTTGGAAATTTGTTGGTATGCCTAATGATACACATAACAAAACAGGTTCTCGGTATAGGTTACAAAGAACTTGGATATGACATACCGGTAGGCAAACAATTGACTGAACTATTCAATAACATGGGTGAGAACAAGGAAAACAATATTAATGACTTCTTTCAAGCATTAAAAGCTAAAATGAAGAAAAGAGTAAGGTTATCACAGAAGATTGTAGACAAATACAAAGATGATATATGCTTTGTCATCAAGAAAGATGAAATCTGGATGGAAGCGGTCATCCCAAGGACAGTTTGGGTAATCAAGATGGGCTATGAAACAGATGATCACATAGTTGAAACATATGCCAAAGCACTTCTGGAAGCCCCCAGAGAACCAAAAGAAGAAGTATTTGGTAGTGCTGAAACCATAGAAAGCCAAATTCAATCAAAGAAAAGGGTGAAAAAAGTTGAGGCAGTTGTAAGGAAAGGGTCCAAACAAGCAAAAGTCATCAAGGAAGATGTATTGAAGAAAACCAGCATAACAGAGGATGAGTTAGCAGCTCCACAGCCTGAAACTCACCTATCACCGATAGGTACTTCTTCAGGAAGTGACATGCCTGCAACTTTCAAAAGAGTTGTAAGAAAAAGAGATCCCTCACCGGCAACCACACCTTCACCTAAGAGGACAAGGCAAAAGCAACAAGCAGTGAGATCTCCGGTTAGAAAGACCACACCAAAGAAGAAACTGACACCCAAGAAGAAGAAAAGGACAAACAAAGACTTGGCCCCTCTTGATATATCATTGAATGAAATCACAGAGGAAGGTAAAATGAAGAACATAGAGAAAATATATGACACTCTAACAGCTGAAAAAAAAGAACAAGTTGAAAACAGTGTTATATTACACATGGATATGTACAAGAAATTTTTGATGGAAGTAGTCAATGAAATTCCTGATGAATTATTCAAAAGACTAGAGGCAAGAAGACAGGCAGTAATAGAATTGGATAAGAAAATAAAAATTGAGAAGTTACTTGTTGTATATCCGGTAAACTCTCCACAAGAAATTGATGATCTGATTGCAAAGGCCAACCGATCAGTATTCTCTACTGCACACCGGCATATTTCACTAATGGCAGGAAGAGTTAATGAAGTGACAGAGGAAATAGAAGATGGATGGGATATATTCCTGGTTGAGAAAGAAAAACAAGAAGAGTACAAGAACCCCAAACCTATAAAGGTATATCAAAAAGATAGAGACAAGGGGAAAGGTAAAGTTGGTGGACCACCAAGTATCAAGGTTAGAGACAACTTACCCCCACCTTCTTTAAATACTCCACCGGTAAAATCAACAACTACTGAAGATCAACCGACAACTGAGAGTATGGATGTAGAGGATAATAATCCTAATCCTGAAGTCCTATATACTGTGAATGTTGATACTCAGAAAATCAACATAGTAGTAGACAAAGATACAACTATTAAGTCAGATATGGCTAGTGAGCCTTCGGTAGTAGGGGAAACAGATAAACCGGCAGAAGATAAAGACCAAAAGGTAGAGACTGAGACATAGACTGAGGCAATGCAACATACTACGAAACAAATAGAGCTAAAGGCTCCGGAACAACAACCGGAACAAGTACATAAGGAAACAGTGCCACTGGCAACTAGTGAAGTAGGAAAACCAGTGCTTAAAGAAGTGTAGACACAAACAGACCTACCAGAGGTCAATACAAGCTTGGTTACTTCCACCAGTACTCAGATTGTTGGATCATCATCAAGATATAAATCAACAAATGTGACTGAGGTTCTATTAGATTATATCAAGAAAATAACCGACTGCAGCTCACAAGCTTACAAAGCAATTGATGATTCCGTACCAATTTTGAAGGTAATTGCTCCCAACTGTAATATAGATAACAAAGATTCCTTAGGACAATTGGATACATTGTGTAAATATATCTCAGAAAACATTGAGAAAATAAAGGAAGATTCAGTAAAGGATAAGGTAGAAATTGAAAAACAAAAATTCTTTAATGAGCAAATAAAGAAGTGTAATAGAGATTTTGACACACTTCTACCGGAACTATGTAATTTGTTGAAAGAATACAAAAATCTGTATAAAGATACCTGTAAAACAAATTTTTTGACTGTAGATATTGACAAGAAAATGAGCAAGGTACAGGATGAGATAAATAAACTTGTAGACAGCTTTGTCAACTCACCTGATACACTATCAGTTTTTTAGGAGAAAATAACAAATTTTGAGGAAGAACTACTCAAATTGGAAAGAGAGAAAGAAAGAACAATAAATAAGGCAAAACATTTGAGATCTAAACTAAGTCCAAGATTGGACCAGCTAGCATCTCTGTAGAAGGAAATTTCTGAGGCATTAATACAGGGAAGCAAAACACCGGCAGAGCATTTGCAGCATCTCACTGGTACAGTGAAGAGAATAGCGACAACAATAAAGGATAGCAAGAAGTTTATGGATAGTATAAACTTGATTTTGGGAGACCTTTTTCAAATTATAACTACCCAACTACAAGGTTGAAACCACAAACTCTACTGACATCTTGACAACCTTTGTCATTGATGCCAAAGGGGGAGTATTGGGATGAGAAAATTCAAATCACAAGAATCATATGCTCAGGGGGAGCACACATTTTTTTGGTAACATATTTGGACTACACATTTTTGGGTACTTTTTGAAATTTCTCATGAGTATTGCCATCAATGCCAAAGGGGGAGATTGTTGGCATATGCACACTCCAATGAGACATTATATGTGATTGAAGGTTTTTTCATTGATGGCAACCTTGCAATCCTATGGCACCGGCAAAGACATTATACCGGCATCAGCAGATCACACTCTATACCGGCACTCAGGACACTAGCACCAGCACAGAAGAAAGGAAGTATACCAGCACAGAGGCCGCAAGGATTTTTGTTATATAATATTTTGTTTATTATTGTAAGCCGACTTGGCAAATTGTAAAATGACTCTTATATATAAAAGAGATCATTGTAGACATTTTGTAGTGTGAAGAATGTGAAGTAGAAGCATTAAGGAAAATATTAGGCATACCTAATATGCGAAATATAGGTCAAAGGGTATATGTAAAGAACAGAGTAGGAACCGGTACTGAATCAGGCATTGAAGATGCTATTGTAAAGCAGTACAAGATATTGGATTTGTTAAATCCTTATTGTAAGTCAGTGAGACTTCCCATTGAGCAGTGAGCTCTAGGCAGTTAGCCTTCCTGCATGTGCAAGCCCCTATTGTAAGTAATATTCTCTTATTGGCCAGTGAACGAATATTGTGGGTCACAAATCCCACCGAGGTTTTTCCCACACCAGGTTTCCTCGTTAACATCTTGTGTTATGGTGTACTTTTCATGTGGATGTACTTGATTCTGTTTATTGCATTATTTCTTGCATATGTTGGTATTTTGGTATGGTTTTGTCATTGATGTCAACACCTACTGAATACACCTACTTTGGAGATCCAGCAACATTCACCGGTAAGCAGTAATCTGTGCAACAGTTACTGGTATATGATTCACTGGCAGGATATATTGTTCACCTGTACCTGAAATGACATGGAAGACACTTGGTAATGTCAAAGACATCGTGTGGACACTTTATTTTGAAGTAATAATCATTGGTATATTCATATTTACATATTTGCTTTTACCGGCAAATAGGTCCAGGTTATCTAGGGTTACACCAGCAAGTTTCTCTTTTCCAGATCAGCATGGCATGCTATGGAGATGATTTATTATTGTTGTAAATGCATTAAGCCGACATGTTTAATCGGTTATTGCATCGGATATTATATTTTTATTGTAATATCTTGTAGAGCCGACCTACTAAAATTGGTCTTAGGGTATGGTATAAATGTAAGATCTTATTTGTAAGATCAAGTGTGGAATGCAAAAATGAATTAAGTGAAGGTATATGCGAGATCAAGCATAGGCATACACGAAGACATCATTTGAAGGTGAAGTTAGGTTTTTGTAGAAGCATATCAGCATTACACCGGTACTGAATCCAGCATATGAAGATGCTATTTTGTGTAGTACATTCTTATTGGATTTAACCATCCAACTGTAGTCAGTGTGACTCCCATTTGTGATTGAGAAGTGAGCTCTAGGCTGTTGGCCTTTCTGCATGTGTAGACCCCTTTTGTACACTTACTATCTGCAGTAGTATCATCTAATTGTGGGTAAGGTTTCCCATCGTGGTTTTTCCCCTTACAGGGTTTCCACGTACAAATATTAGTGTCATGTGTTGTGGATGACTTTATGTTTATGTTTGATACATTAATCCTTACCAGTATAGTGATTTACTATTAACACTGTCTACCAACATACTTAACTGGTTTACCGGTATTAAGCATTAAGTTGGTTAATTAGTTTTTGGTTTGAATTTATTAGACAACTGATTTACCCCCATCCTCTCAGCTGTCTCCGGGACCTAACAATTGGTATTAGAGCCTAGTCCTCTTTTTGCAGAAGTTTAACAACTTGAGGAGATCCAATGTCTACTAATTATTTCAGGAAGGACAGTCCTAAACTTGATGGAACCAACTATGGGATATGGAAGATCAGAATGGAGACACATCTGAATTGCATCGGTAAAGACATCTGGGAAGTTACTAAGAATGGTTATACTGCTGTTGTAGCTAGTCAGACTGCTCCAACTACCTTAGCCAAAGATGAAGAAAATGATTGCAAAGCAAGAGAAGCACTCTTGAGCGCATTATCAGATCAACAAATCATGGGATTATCAGATAGGTCTACTGCTAAAGCTATTTGGGATCATTTGGAAACACTGAATGAAGGATACTCCACAGTCAAAATTGCAAAACTTGAAAGCTTCTGAGTCAGGTATGAACATCTGAAAATGGAAGAAGATGAAAGAATTTCTGCTTTTATGGAAAGAGTAAATGAAATTGTTTTGGGTATCAAATGTTGTGGAGAAACCTTGAGTGAGGATGAGATTGTTTCAAAAATCTTAAGAGGTTTGCCACCGGCATATAAAATGAAGGTTACTGCTATAAATGAGTTGAGAACAATGCCTAATACATCAGTAACTAGAAATACATTGATTGGAAAACTTTCAGCTTTTGAAATTGAGGAGTTTGGTCCTGTTGCTACTATAAAGACTGATTTGGCCTTTAAAGCATCAACATCATCTGCTCCATCATTTGACAAATCAGACTGGAGAGCCTTTTATGCAAAAGAACTTGAAGAAACCAGAAAGGAGAATGAAGAGCTTGAAGAACTTGAAGCACTATTTGCAAGGAAAATGCCAAAAGGTCCAATTGGAAGTAAGTATGAAGGTAAAGCGCCCTTTAAATGTTTTAACTGCAATAAGATTGGTCATATGGCTTCAAGATGCCCTAATAGACATGCTAGACTAAGAGAAGAAGCTAAAAGAACATACAAGCCTAATCCTGAATATCAGAGATACAGATTTAAGAAGAACAAAGATAAATCTTGTTACATTGTTAATGAAGGTGTGACTGATGATTCTGATGAAGATCCAGCAGACAATGGATGGGTTTTTGTTGCTATAACAGAATATCAACCGGCACCTATTGCTCAACCGATAGAACAAGCCCTAGCAGCTAAAGTTGAATCAAAGGATGAATGGATTATTGACTCAGGATTCTCACATCATATGACTGGAGACAAAGGTAAATTCTTGAACTTTCAAGAATACAATGGAGGTTTAGTAAGATTTGGAGATGACAAAGCCTGTTCAATCAAAGGTAAGGGTTCAATATCTCTTAATGGTAAACATAACACTGACAACGTCTACTATGTTGAAGGATTAAAGCATAATCTTTTAAGTGTTGGTCAATTAGTTGAGAAGGGTTTTCAGTTACAATTTAAAAATGGAAA
This sequence comes from Cryptomeria japonica, assembly GCF_030272615.1. Lineage (NCBI taxonomy): Eukaryota > Viridiplantae > Streptophyta > Pinopsida > Cupressales > Cupressaceae > Cryptomeria > Cryptomeria japonica. The sequence continues at coordinate 253,463,821 of NC_081412.1, forward strand.
ATGCAAAATCATGAATAGAATTGGTTTAGAAATTGCAAACGCTAATCAGACTAGAGGTAATATCTTTCATTTGAATAACAGTGAAAAGACATGCTTAATTGCACATATAGATGAAAGTTGGTTATGGCATAAGAGACTATGTCATGTAAATTTTGATTGTATGGTAAAAATCAGTACTTCTAAGGCAGTTAGAGATCTACCTAAAATTGTGAAACCTCAGAACACAATTTGCAAGGAATGTCAATTTGGAAAACAAGTTAGAACTAGTTTCAAAAGTATTCCAGAAAAATCCAATAATGCTCTTGATTTAATTCACACTGATTTATGTGGTCCAACTAGAACTAAAAGCTTACAAGGTGATAGATATTTCATGCTAATTATTGATGATTATTCTAGAATGTGTTGGGTTACTTTTCTCAGAAAAAAATCAGAAGCACTTGGGAAGCTCAAACTATTCAAAGCAATGGTTGAAAATGAAACCGGTAAGAAAATCAAATGTTTAAGATCAGATCAAGGAGGAGAATTCACATCTAAGGATTTTAATACATTCTGTGAAGTGAATGGAATCAAAAGATAGTTATCAGCACCTCGGACAACACAGCAGAATGGAGTTGTTGAAAGGAAAAACAGAACTATCTTGGATGCAGCAAGAAGTATGTTATCAGAAGCAAATCTACCACATGTGTACTGGAGAGAGGCAGTAAGCATTGTAGTCTATACATTCAACAAAGTTCACATCAAAGGTGAAACCGGTAAAACCCCTCATGAACTATGGTTTGGTAATATTCCTACTCTTAAGTATTTCAGAATTTTTGGAAGTAAATGTTATATTAGAAGAGATGAGTATATTGGCAAATTTGATCCTAGAAGTGATGAAGGAATATTTCTTGGTTATTCATCTAAGAGCAAGGTAAATAGATGTTTTAATAAAAGATTGCAGAAAATTGTTGAGAGTACAAATGTAAAAATTGATGAACAATTCAGATGAACTTCAAGGTATATAGACTCTGAACCGACAACAGAAGTCATGACAAATGAACCTACACTGAATCCACCGGTACAGAATGAAGATCCAGTTACCCTGGTATCATCAGAGGATTCCATAGTAATTGAAGAACAATAGCAAACTAAGACACCCCGGTATGTAAGACTGAATCATTCTGAAGATCAGATAATTGGAAACAAATTTAAAGGAGTTATGACAAGAGGAAGATTGGCAAATGAAAAAGTATGTTTTATTTCTCAAATTGAACCATCATCTATCAATGAGGCATGTGAAGATAAATTTTGGATTAAAGCTATGGAAGAAGAATTAGGACAAATTGAGAAAAATAATACTTGGACATTAGTTCCCCAGCCTAAAGATAAAAATGTAATTGGAACCAAATGGGTATTTAGAAACAAACTTAATGAAGATGGTAAGGTTGTCAGAAATAAAGCAAGACTAGTGTGTAAGGGATATTCTCAAAAAGAAGGAGTTGATTACAATGAAACCTTTGCACCGGTAGCCAGAATTGAGGCAGTTAGATTATTCTTGGCTTTTGTAGCTCACAAGGATTACAAAGTTTATCAAATGGATATTAAATGTGCATTTTTGAATGGAGATCTTGAAGAGGAAGTTTATATTGAACAACCCGATGGATTTTCTTTGACAGATAACAATGATATGGTTTGCAGGTTAAGAAAAACTCTGTATGGATTGAAACAAGCCCCAAGAGCTTGGTATTCAAGATTGGATAAGTATCTTTTAAAGATTGGTTTTACTAAAGGAAATGCAGATAGCAATTTATATTACAAAGTAACTAATGATGACATCTTGATTATTGGAGTATTTGTTGATGATATAATCTTTGGAGGAGAAGATGGATTATGTAAAGAATTTTCTCTTAAAATGCAGCAAGAATTTGAAATGTCTATGATTGGAGAAATAAAAAAAATTTAGGATTGCAGATTTTACAGACTGATAAAGGTATATTTTTGAGTCAATCTAAGTACTTGAAAGAACTACTTAAGAAATTTGGGATAGAAAACTCTAAACCGGTAAGCACACCTATGACTACAAATGACAAATTATCTCAAAGGGATGAATCTACACCTGTTAATCCAACTAGATACAAATCTATGATAGGATGTTTACTGTATTTGACACAAACCAAGCCTAATATTATGAATGCAGTATGTATTGTTTCTAGATTTCAGAGTAATCCTAGGGAAAATCATGAATCAGCAGTGAAAAGGATTTTCCGGTACTTACAAGGCACAACAAATCTTGGATTATGGTATCCTAAAGATGAAAATTTTGATCTATGTGCATATACAAATGCAAATTGGGCAGGAGATGTGGATGATAGAAAAAGCACCACTGGAGGAGCATTCTTTCTTGGAAAGAGATTAGTTTCTTGGTTGAGTAAGAAATAGAGTTGTACATCTTTATCAACAACAGAATCTGAATATGTTGCAGCAGCAACAAACTGTACATAGGTACTTTGGCTTAAGCAAATGTTGAAAGACATAAAGGTAAAATGCAAGGAACCTATTACTATATACTGTAATAACACTGCAGCAATTGATATATCTAAAAATCTGGTATTACATTCTAAAACAAAACATGTTGCTATCAAACTGAATTTTCTAAGGGAAAAAGTTGAAGAAAAAGAGATAAAATTGGTTTATGTGAATACTAAAGAACAGCTTGTAGATATTTTTACAAAACCTTTGCCTAAGGAAACTTTTGAGTATCTCGGAGATCAGCTTGGAGTCATACCACCACCGGTAGAGACTTAGATAGTTGATGATTGTCATCAATCGGCAGAATTAAATGGACAAATCTTTTATTCCGGTATTTGATGAGGAAGCTACTTCTCAGGGGGAGTAGTTGGTATATTGAATTGGTTGGTATTTTGTATGAACTTGACTTTTTGTGACTTTGGCATTTGATGTCAAAGGGGGAGAGATATCTATGGAAAAACACATTATCTTTTTGATAAGAAAAGGAGATTTTAGGGGAGAGATTTTGAAAAACACATGAAAGATTGGTATTGTTACTCCCAGGGGGAGAAATAGAGATTGTTGGTTTTTGTACTTGGCATTTCTATTTTGGCACTGTGATGGTTTTTCCATCTTGTGTTGCCATCAATGCCAAAGGGGGAGATTGTTGGTATTTTGGTATGGTTTTGTCATTGATGTCAACACCTACTGAATACACCTACTTTGGAGATCCAGCAACATTCATCGGCAAGCAGTAATCTGTGCAACAGTTACTGGTATATGATTCACTGGCAGGATATATTGTTCACCGGTACCTAGAATGACATGGAAGACACTTGGTAATGTCGAAGACATTGTGTGGACACTTTATTTTGAAGTAATAATCATTGGTATATTCATATTTGCATATTTGCTTTTACCGGCAAATAGGTCTAGGTTATCTAGGGTTACACCGGCAGGTTTATCTTTTCCAGATCAGCATGGCACGCTATGGAGATGATTTATTATTGTTGTAAATGCATTAAGCCGACATGTTTAATCAGTTATTGCATCGGATATTATATTATTTGTAAAATGTTTTTATTGTAATATCTTGTGGAGCCGACCTACTAAAATTGGTCTTAGGGTATGGTATAAATGTAAGATCTTATTTGTAAGATCAAGTGTGGAATGCGAAAAAGAATTAAGTGAAGGTATATGCGAGATCAAGCAGAGGCATACACGAAGACATCATTTGAAGGTGAAGTTAGGTTTTTGTAGAAGCATATCAGCATTACATCGGTACTGAATCCAGCATATGAAGATGTTATTTTGTGCAGTAGATTCTTATTGGATTTAACCATCCAACTGTAGTCAGTGTGACTCCCATTTGTGATTAAGCAGTGAGCTTTAGGCTGTTGGCCTTTCTGCATGTGTAGACCCCTTTTGTACACTTACTATCTGCAGTAGTATCATTTGATTGTGGGTAAGGTTTCCCACCATGGTTTTTCCCCTTACAGGGTTTCCACGTACAAATATTGGTGTCATGTGTTGTGGATGACTTTATGTTTATGTTTCATGCATTAATCCTTACTGGTATAGCGATTTACTATTAGCACTGTCTACCGACATACTTAACTGGTTTACCGGTATTAAGCATTAAGTTGGTTAATTAGTTTTTGGTTTGAATTTATTAGACAACTGATTCACCCCCCCCCCCTCTCAGTTGTCTCCGGGACCTAACAGCATACCGGTACACTGTTATATTATGTTCTGCATGTTTTAAGTTAAGAAATTCTAATCACCGGTTAGATACTGATTCACCCTCCCCCCCCCCTCTCAGTATCTGTGGGACCCCTAATAATAAAGGCTTTGAAATAAACCACAATATTTGATCAAATCATCTATATGGCAATGAATGAGACAATAATTTGCTAAGAAAGAATCTGTATCTTTATCGAATTCTAAGTAAATAACTTGCTGTTACAATATATGAATCTGAATAAATAGTAGATGAGCTATAATCTCTGGCTACATGTATGCAAGGAAGAAAGAAAGTTCCCTACAAAAGATAGAAGAGAATAGACTTATAGGGAAGAAGTCTAGGAGAATTTGAAGAAGTGAGAACTCAGCTTCAACTAGTTGTCTTCTTCCTTGATTCTATCTCTCTCTTGCATGGAATATCTCTTTTGGTCGAATTTGAGCAAAAAGAAAGAAGAAAAGGAGGTGGAACTTCGCTAAAATGGTTGTAGATGGCCTCAAATTGGTCCTTAATTGATACATAACCCATATGAGGCCATAAACTGAGCTTGAACTGCTTGTAATTGCCTCAAAATTCCTTATTTTAAGGGTCAAATTGAATGATGCACCTAGAACTCCACCACTTGCTCCTTTAAGATGATTGTTAAACTCAGGTGCAAGATGATTCAACTGTTTGTGAGATCCTGAAAGAAAAAGGGTCGAATTTGATTGAAAACCAAACATAAGGAGACCTAAAATTGCTTTAAACATATGGTTCACAAGTTTAAACTCCCTCTCAACTAAGGGCTTATCCATAAGAAATCTCAAAATAGAGTAGAAAGTTGATAATGTTGTCATTTACTACTTTATGATCAAGACAGTGCCTTAAACCCATATAGTTGGTCACTATTGTGATGCTCCAAGGTCATTGTCTTTGAATGTCTTCTCATTGTGAATGGTGATTTAGCTTTCATTGTTACATACATCTAAAACCAATCTCTGCTCTTTGTCCATTTTTGTCTAAGGGCCGCAAAATAACTATTTTTGTGTTTTGCAATAAATCTTGAAATATGTTCATGATGATAACTGTGAATGTATTCATATTGTCATTTCACTATTTTGACTTGCTCGTTCTTACATGGACTATGCATTGTTATGTGCTATGGATGCTCTAAGTGTGAGGGTTTTTGAGACATCATACCACTATCTCATTAGGACCGAATCTTAGCCATAAATGCCTTTATTCAACATGGTTGGGTGGAGATTGCTTCTTGACAGTGATTTATTCCAATGATTGGCTGCCCTTGGTCTTTGGGGCTTAATGATTGTTTTAGGTTGACTGTGATAGTGTCTCCAAGAGACCTATTTGAGATTTCACTCCTACTATGATTTCCTTTTCCATACTTCCATGATGAATGTCCTTTGTGACTCTAAGACTTGATCATTCTTTTCTCTCCACTTGGAAAGTGTATCCATGACAGTGATGCCCTCCATGTATACCTATACTTATGAATGTGTCCTTTGACTGTTTGATCAAGGGTGTTATCTCTTCTTGTTACCTTTGACTAATAAATACCTTGGTACTTTTCTCTTGAGGACCGTGAAAAGATCCTACTACCATGGATGGAGCCTTGACTATATTTCTTGTCTTGGGAATCATGGCGAATCTCCCAAATGCTACAATAGTGCCCTTTCTCTACTCTTGATGCTCTTTATAACAATCTTTGTATTTGCATACATTGACTGTGTTTGATCATGAATTGGCCTTCTTCAAAACTGTGAACTAAAACTTCCAGATTTCTTAGTCATGGCTGCCTTTGAACAACTTTGACTCTTAATCACTATTGCTTTGAGTGTTATCTATAATTATTGTCATTCTCTAGATGTCACTGCCGTATTCTAGTTCATGGTTTGAAACCATTGGACCTAGATGCTTCTATTATCTTTATTCTTTTGAGAGACTTCATTGTCATTTCTCCTCACTATATTGATACCCTTAATCATTAGCAAAAATACAATTGTAGATTGTAATTAGCAGCCTATCCTTCGTCTCTGTGACATAATATCATGAAGTATTTGCTTTATGTTTATGATATGTGGCTTTCTTTAGAAGGTATTCCTTTGTGGTTGCTTCATGGGAGGACTGTGATCTCCTTTTCATTGCTTGCCTTTGTGAATAAATATCACTATCCTTATGCTCTAAGACTATCATTTTTGTGTCATGACATGGAATCTATATGAATGTACTTATATATTTCTTGCATCATCACATGATTGTCACAATACTCCCCTTATCACTGTTATTTGGATTTGAGTTACTTTATTGGTTGCTACTATCTCTCAAAGCTCATAGCATTATCCTTCATCTTGGAGTATATTCTCAGTTATGAGACTCATATTGGCTACACTTCCTGTTAATCTGGTCCTTGTCATGGCTTCCCTTGAGTTTCTACTGTGACAGTGACCTTTACCTTTGCCTTTAAACTGAGATTTCTCAATATCTTTATATTGTTGTCATTGAGTTTTGATGTCTGATTTCTGTTTGGTTCATTTGATCTATAAGTTGATAAGTATCCTCACTGTGAACCACTGTTCCTAGGGTGTTTTTGAATGAATGTTGTTGTAATCTTTTGTGACTGCAAATGAAGCGCTTCCTTCATCATTTTTGTCAACACACATGTTTATCAGTTTTAGGCCTTTTTTTATGCTCTATCTTTGTATACCCTGATCATTCTATACCCTTGCTTTGTAAGAATAGGTCACTGTCTTTTCATGAATTGAATGCTATTTATATTCTGAGTTGTGCTCTTGGACCTATGTTATTGGTTCTCACCTACAACCTTGTATTTAGGTTGCTCCAAAGCTTTATACAAACTTTCTTTCTTCTTGAGATCACAAGGAATGAAGAGCACCCATATGACTATCTCCCAAGGTATACAATCCATAGACAAGGTATTGGTCCTTTTAATGTGCACTTTGACCATGATCTTCTATGAATAATTTATAAACTCCTCCTTTAAGGGGTTATTTGTGCATTGATGAGACTGCCATGACCTCTATAACTATCTATACCACTATTTCTTTGATAGTCACTAAAATATTATAACATTGTTACCCTAAAATGTCTTTTTTGTCTTTGCCTTGAAGAGTGTTGGTATAGGTTCTTGTGATTGCTATGATGGGAATCATCACCGTGTTTGATACAAGGTTGTGACTGCAAAAGGGAAGCCTTCTAATAATGACCTTGTCTTCAAAATAAGACCTTACCCTGGTGATATTCAAAATATGCTTATCATGAATCACTGCCTTATATCTTATCCTTACTATGGGTATCCTTGATGTTATGAGATGCTCGGTCTTTTAATGTTATGTATTTTTTCCTTCTACACCTCAATATTCTTTTGCCATTCACTGTTTTGATTAAATCTGCTATGAGGGTGTTTTCGTGATATTGCTCATTGTGACAAAAACCTTAGGAATGTTTTGCTATTCTGAGCTCTTTTAGGACTGCAAATAGCTGCTCTATTAGGGTTGTGACTGCTCAATGTTCTTCTACAAGCCTAACATTGTATTGTCTTGAAGATGATTGCATAATCAATGTATCCTTTTTCTTTGCGTATTACAAACCCTTTTAATTTGTGGATATCATTGAAACTTTGATTTAAAGAGAGATACATCTACTTATGAAATATCTTTCAAAAAACATGATTCATCTTATAAACAAAAGAAAAACAAATCCTTCCTCCATATGCAAAAATCACTCTATTTTCATAAAATAAGGGTTTCATCGTAAGAAAGGCTTTAGTGAGATAAGGCAAACATTTTCTAGAGATGAAAGGGTGCATGAAGGTCGCATGAGCCTTCAACAAATTGTTGCAGACTAAAAAGGAGTTCCTCGACGTGCTTCTAAATGTCATAACGCTAGATTTTGTGTTCAAACTTTTGAGATCATCATGTTGACTCCTTTGATCACTAGAAATGCGTTAAATAAACTCCCCTTTTTTCACTGGTATCTCTCACAGAAGATACATACACGATCCATGCATGGATGTGCTCCTTAAGCATGAGTTTGGCAGCTACGATTTGTTGCATGCAACTCAGGAACTAGGGCTTCATGATTTCACCGTAGGAACTTGCCCCTTGCCCTTGGTTCATCTTTAGTTTAGCTTGTTACCTCATGATTAGTGAAATACAACAAAACTTTTTCCTCCAAATACTATTTTGAGACATTTTATTTGACTTAGCTTAGGTAGGGGAAAACTCCTATGAGTCTTTTTTAATACAAACCTTGCATAAAAAGATAGTGAATATAAAATGTCTTTTCTCCCTTTTGGCAATAAATAGAAACAAATAAAAATAAATTTTCCCTCTTCTTTTGATCATCTTAAACCACCAATATTTGCTTAGATAAAACCATAAGAGTCAGCTCAAACCTTTTTAACCAAGGGAGGTAAAAAAAGGTAACAGGGACAATACCGTATTCTCTTGTTTATGGAGCAAAAGCTATCTTACCTATTGAGGTTGAATTACCATCCCTATGAGTATCACTGCACAATCTAATTGATGATGAGGAATATTGGGTCTCATGTATTCAAGACTTGTAATTGTTAGATGAGAAGTGAAAAGCTTCCCTCAACCACCTTAAAGCATATCAACAACACATGAGCAGAAGCTACAATCACAGAGTCAACCATACAACATTTGAAGTTGGTGATCTTGTGCTCGGAGAAAATCCTCGCAACCAGCCTAACAAGGAAAGTAGAGAAAATTTTGAATCAAACTGGCTAGGTCCCTATGTAATTACTGTAGTCTTTGGGTTGGGGGCATATCAGTTGGCTACTTCAGAAGGGGAACCACTCTCAAATCCAATAAACAACATGCATCTCAAGAAGTTCCATACATAGTTGTTTAGAGCGTCAAGCTCACACATATTTTCAAAAATATCAAAAACATTCCAAAAAAGTCCTAAAAAAGTACAAAAAAAAACATTGAAAAACAAGAAAATAGTAAAGAGAAATGATTTGTCCAAATGGTGAAAACCACTTAGGTGGTGCCTCAAGGACAAGTACGATGGAGAAAACCTGGCAAGCAGGCACCATGTGTAAATTCTTTGCTCTACCACCTTTCAAATTCATTGATCAAATCCTTTCATCCACCCTCAAAGTTTTGTACTTACCATGGCTTGATAATGATCTATCATTAATATTTGTCCTACAATCTCACCATCGCCCTTAGCACATATACATAACTAGGGGTAACTTTCCTTGACATTACAATGGGAGTGGATCTTGAATATCACTAGTTTGTAGAACTACTTTACTATAAATAATCCAAAAACATTTGAAAATGTCCTAAAATAATCCAAAAACATTCAAAAAAAAATCTTGAAATCAACCAAAAACATTGGAAAAACTAGAACAAAACTAAAAACATTGGAAAACTCTAAAATACCAAAAACATCGTAAAAACTAATTGAAAACCTTACAATAAATTGATTCTTGTTCACACAAACATTCGATCAGACGTGAAAACAAAATGAACTTACAAATCAAATACGCAAACAAGACAAACTATCAATTATCCCACAAATTGCCAAATGCCTAGGCTAAACATCAAACATTCATCTTAACAGGGATGCATCCTTCCTTAAAACAAGACATGGTGACATATCTTTTGACGGGAATATTCTTTGGTTGTTCAATTGTTGATAGTAATTTTGTCTTTTACTGATTTATATCATGTTCCTATGCTACTCAAGGATTTCCACAAGTGATTAGAGTGGCCAAAATGGTTCATGGTATCTCTTCTTTATTTTTTGTCTGTGGATTATTCCAATAAAGTTCTAGGGAAAATACTAATGGTGTCTATATGGGAAATTCATAAAGCTACAAAATCCTATGCTAACCATTGCATTTTGTTGCATTCCATCCATCCATAAATCTATATCGCTGCATATCATTCATGCATGATAGTTATGGTAATAGATACTCTATTTTGATCCTCTTCCACAGGAATGGGTACTAGGTCCTCAATACCTTCTATCTAAAGTTGACTCCCCCCTCACCCTCCCCATCTAGGTCATCACTGAATATCATACATCGTGTCCCATCAAACCGATCAAGCTAAGTACATTATATTCCATCTCTAAATGGAGGAGCAGCGTAGCCGGTGTCATCTAGGTCATCCTATACACAAAAATGAGTTATTGTGTCTGCCTTTTAAACCCTATTATCAATTGGTCAACCACTCAAACACAATCAAAATGGACAATTACGTCAATTTTCTAAGTCTCAACGAGGAATTTGACTCAAATACCTTGACTTGATCAAACAATTACATCAATTGTCTAAGTCTTAATAGGTCAATTTGACTCAATTAATCAAACTTTATCCTGTCCAAGTGAAAACTGACATCAACTATCACGCTTTGACTAATACTAGGGCAATTCAACCAATTGCACCAGACTATCCAAACGATTGTGCAAAGACTATATTGATCAATTGAACAACATCAAGCAGATATACTGCAAAATACTGCATTTGCATAACATCTCCTACATGATCTAAGGGTACTTACCACCTTACCCTTCTCCTCCACCATTCAATCAAGAATCATCCATTCTACCATGCCTAATTTTCTTTTAAAAAAATTGAGAGATCACCCAAATTTTTGAAATTTTGTCCCATCTCTCGAGGGGGCATACCTAACCACCAACCTAGCACATGTTGGGGCATGTACCATGCTTACTTGTTTTTCTTTGAAATTATATGATAAACCACACCATCTCAAAGAGGGGCAAATGCAAACACCTATTTCTATCCACTTAATTAAACATATATTTCATATTTATTTGATTATTTAACCATCATTCAACTATTAATTAAATAAACAAAACATATTTGTTTAATTAATTCATCTTATCCTAAAATCCCATCTCTCACATTTAAATAAACTAATATTTATTTAAATCCCTAAAATCTCATCTATCACATTTAAATAAATTAATATTTATTTAAATCCCTAAAATCCCCTCTCTCACATTTAACTAAATTGATATTTATTTAAATTTCTAAAATCCCTCGCCCACTTGCATCTTCTAGAAAATGCAAGTTGCAAGTAACCCTCCTCTTAATCATTTCTAAACCCCTTATCATTAACCTAATCACCCTTTAATGGTTTGCACACTCCTGAACCAAAGGTTAACCCAAAACCCATCAACTCAAGTCTTTAATGGCTTCCTTCTAGAGTCTTCTTAAACCTTTAATGGCTTCCTTCGAAGTCTTGAAGCCTTTAATGGTTTCCTTATAGAGTCTTCTTAAGCCTGTAATGGCTTCCTTCAAAGTCTTCAAGCCTTTAATGGCTTCTTTTAAAGTCTTCAAAGTCTTTAATGGCTTCCTTCTAGAATCTTTTTAGGCCTTTAATGACTTCCTCCAAAGTCTTCTTAAGCCGTTAATGGCTTCCTTCAAAGTCTTCAAGCATTTAATGCTTTGTCCCCCTCTCCTCGCAAGCCTTCCCTTGTTGAGAGTTGTCAACATGTGATTGGCTTAAAAGGGAGCACATGGATTGAGGATCAACACTTCCTCAATGAATCCTAACCCTTCCTCAACCCATTCAATCTCAACCCTTCATTTGCCCATTTTCCCTATAAATAGAGCTCATTCCTTCATTGTTAGAGGTCACAAGATTTATCCATAGGCATTGTTACTTTCCTTAGAATTTGAGTGTTTTTGTAGGAAGGACTTGTATTATGCTTTAGCTCTTCCACTCGTTGGAATTGTTATTTAACCATTAATACTTCATTTGCATCCTCATTCAACACTTCACATAATCAACCATCTCCCATCCTCCATTTGACATCCTTTTGTGCTAGTGCACAAGCTGAGGGCATACTTCATGTATGCAACAAGATCTTGGAGAGGAGGAGGACAAGGAAGAGCCAAAGCATGGGAGCATCATGAGGGAAGTAATATTCATGTTTGCTTATTGTTCCTAACTTTCTTCTTCTTTACTAATCTTTCTTGATATGTTTTGAAAGGGTTTAGTTCATTATGTTTATGGTTGAGCATGTTATTTACATGAACTCATATTGATTTTCCACTAATCTCCATTTTCATTGCATCAATACCAACCACAAACCAAAATAACTCACTTGTGGAATAGAAACACCACCAAAGAATTAAATTGAAATACTGCACGAACCAAATAAACATGTCTACCAAACCGCAACACAAGATTCAACATATCTAGAGGGCAACAAGTACTTTCTAGACCAGTCTAACAGACGCTCTCACTATCAGAGAACAACAACAAACTTCTACAATTCGTGAATTAGAAAAAAATAGATGATGCAACATCTACATAACACATACAATATATTCGGAAACATAATCTTCACCATTTAGAGGAATGCAAAGCATTCTACCACATAAAATACTCATAATAGGTTGTTTAATAAATTTAACCTTATCAATCTAGCTTGATTCATGCATTTATATGATTTAAAATAATGCAAATCAAGGATAATTACCTAGGCAATAACAATGATTGCATGGATGTTCTCATTGATGCATTGATTCTAACTTAATATACTAAAATTACGAGACTTCAATACCTTTTCCCAACAATGCCACCAAAATATTTAGACAAAATTGAGATTGGTTTAGTGAAGTAAATTTAACTTTGTATTTGGTAATAACCAATGTTTAAAGTCATATTTAGTTCAATCTATGTCTATCTAGGGTGTAAAGTTTTGAGAGACATAGTTGTTTGTTCAAGCGATATGAGTAGAGTACATTTGACTAGAATGAAATGCAACTATCTCAACAAAGAATTCATAAGGACTAAAATCACTCCCTAGTAATTATTTGAAAACTACTAAATGAGAACTATACATAGACAATAGGAACTTTATGTGCAAGCTACAAGATTTATAATTTTAATTCAAATAAATTAAAAATTAAAACACTTAAAGAATGAACTTAAATATTACCAAAAATGATCTTATAGCTAAATATGTGTACGTATCTTATTGTTAAAGTAATAAATAATCAAATGCATGTGAGTTAATATCAACTACTATAATCATTCTCCACACAAATTGTTATAATTACTCTCCACGTAAGCTATTTTAATCACATTCCAAATAGTACAAATAAACCAATAGCTTTAGTTTATAAATCACAATCCTACATCAATAATAGAAAATCAAACTACATAACAAACACACAAAATAAAGTTCATAGAAAACAATATCACCTACTTTTCTTGAGAGGACCCTCCTCTCAATCTATGAGGTGACTAATAGGGTTGAGCTCCTCAAGGTTTTGATCCTTTTGTAGATTATTTATAGAAAATTCACATATATGTGTCCCTTCTTATGTTTTAGTTTATGTGGCTCACTGCTTACAATAAATCATTTAGAATTATAGGAAGTCATTTTGGCTTGTGACCATTCCTTACAATGATAAAGAACCAAAACATCATCAATTACAATAACAAGATAATATAGAGTTTTTTTTGGTCTTTTGGGCATTTTGCACCATAAAATACAGAACTTAAACATCATCAATTATCACACAATAGTTAATGTTGAACAAAGTATATCTTAATAAAATAATTACTTACAAACAATAATCAACTAGATTAAATTTGTTGAGAAGGGCATTCATGTGCTACAACAAGTCCTCATCTCCATCTTGTTTGATCACATACAAAGCCGAATGAATCAATACTTTCTAAATCAATTTTTCAAAGCCTATTTTATTTACTTGATCATATTAAATACTTTCATTTCCAAATAAATTATTTGTGAAAAAACATAAGAGATAAAGACTAGAATGCTATATGGTTTAAGTAGACAAACTAAGTTCTAATTGCAAAAAAAGACTTAAACTTGTGTAACAATTATTATAGTTTTTAAACTCATCAACAAGCTCTATTAGATTTCTAGAGAAGCCCAAGTCCTCTAGCGAATCTAGGTGAATCAACAAAAAACCCATCCCAACTTTTACAATGATTTACAAATCAATTTTCTTTTGACTCCAATTTTGTTTCTTCAAACATTACAATGTCAATAGACAATATTTCCAACTAGCACTCACACACTAAGCATTTAAGCCCTTAACATCCCATGTGGCAATCTTCATTTCTATCCAATGGAGGGTTTTACTCCCTTAGATATCACATATTGATTGATGTGAGACTAACCCCCAAATAGGGTGCTCTCCTCTCTTTTTCGCTTTTCGCTTTTCTCTCCTTGTTTCTTCGTTGAGCCTGTGTTTGCCTTCAAGATCTTTGTAGTATATTAGTTGATGCATTTTAGGTTTGCAATTTCCAAGCCATCCTCCAATTCATTTTCCAATTCACAAAAAACTAAGTTAGCTTCTTCCATAATTTCTTCTTCACTCAAATGAACCTCAAAGGGAACCATTGCAAAGTCATTATTGATCATTGAGTAGGGTGGATCCTTAACAAGTGTCACCTCACAATTGACCTTTAAAGTAGTGGAAGCATCTACCTCCTTAATAATTGAAGCTTGGTGTTTCCAATCCATTTTTCTACTCCACCATTTGAGTGAGGATGTGAATTGGTATCCTAAGGTAATTATTCTAAAGATGGTACTTACTTCCATATTCCAAACATTTTTTGAATCTTCCATTCAATTAAATATTCCAAGTAGTTGTCCATCATGCAAATGCTGAATGGCAATGGAATATTATGAATGGAGAGAAGGCAAATTCACACATATAGCATATAATTGTAATTCAAAACTTCAATCATTGATTGTTGCCAAAGTGCCTATGCTATTCCCCACATATGCACTAGCATCTTTATAGACCAAAATAAGGGAGATTGAATAACGTCAACCATGATGGAGAATTAACCATATGATATTCAAGAGGATTGAATTAAGGCACCACTTTTGAAGATAGAGATGTGCATTCCTCATTGACCACTTTCCTTGATATATGATTCAATCCCTTTCTTCCAAGCACCCAAAGGTGCTTGAGAAGGACTTCAGCGAGGAAAGGAATGGATGACAACAAAAACCAATTTAAAATTGGTTCCAAAATGTATCTTCCTAAAAAAAAAAAATAGGCACTACAATAGAAAAGATCATTTCATTTTAGAAAATCCATATAACTAAAAACTTTCCAAAGTTCATACTTTCTTTTGGGAGTGTAAAGTAGATTTCTCCTTTACATTAGAATAATGAAAAGAAGTATATATGGCCCCCCACATGTTTTCTATGTGGCTGCAACACAGAATCCAATTATCCTATATTCCTATTATAGGACAAAGATTGTTAAATGCCAAGTATTTTACAACTCTTTAAAAATTTCTACTTATTTAATAGATTTAAAAATAGTAAAGGAAAGAATTGAAAATACTCTAGAAAATTCTCACCGCAATCATCTAACGGTAACCGTTCTGGCGTAGTTCCAGATCTATACGTTTGCGCCTCTCCTGGAGCTCTTCTCCCTTTCGAACCCGCAAATGATACCTGTACCAGAAAATAAATTTGTATCGCTCATTTTCAAACGGATATGGATGCCCTGGCATGGCGATCCTCTAATTTCTACGAGTAATTTCATATTTCTGCTGACGTTTTCGGATTTCTCTGGCATTTTCCCTGCTGCTGCTGGTTTCTTGTGAGGCTGGATTTTTCCTTGAAGGAACCAGCTTGAGGTGAAAATCAAAGGAGAGAAGGATGCAAAGATACTTAGGGTTTCTGTGAACGGAGAAAGATCCGGCCGTTTGAAAGCCGATTCCTTTGTTATAAAGGCAGATAAATTTTTAAAAGTAGTCTTTGGCTCAGATGCGGATGTGGAAAGCTAGGAAGAAACCCTAAGAACCACGCTAACACTAGAAAGTTTACTGGTTTTTTGCCCTACTTTCTAGGGTTTGCTAAAATGGTGCATCCAAGCTTAGAAATTGATGGTGAAGAGAAGGATTTGACATGTTACCATGCGCTCAAGATTTCTTCATCATTTTATCTGAAATGGAGGAAGAAAAGAATGAGATTCTCCTGTGCTTAAAACATCTGTATCCTCATTTCGATGTGATGCTTGATACTTTCTCCACGTTTATACTGTGTGCGTGGCTTTCATATTTGCCTTCACATTTTTAGCATCAGCGCTAGCTTAGATCCATTACAAGCTCTTAATTTATAAAATTCTGTTTTATAGGTTATTTTTGGTTGATAAAGCGACATGATGGTGGAGGGGTATTTGGTGTTACAAATTCTTCACTCTTGACAAGATAGAGGAGAGGATTTAGTAGTTGAGCACTAACTTTGCACTTCTTAAAATCTTATTTGGAAATTTCAAATCACTCTAATTTTTTTATAGTAGCTTACTTGGCAAGTCTCCTACTTTTAACTAAAGTTTCCATGTCACATCATCAAATATGATGCCACATCAACATGCTTTTTACAACATGCCCAGAAATGCCCCAAAAAAAGTGAGACCGATACTTATGCACTAAGTCATGTTTTATTGTGCGCTGATGTGGCATTACACGATTTGTTTCTTTTTAGATCTAAGGGATACATTTTATGCAATTAGGTATGGGTAGTCATTATCAACAATTGGAATACGCTTAACTATTGGGTCCTCTCTCTATATGAGATTTCATTTGACATACATACATACATACATATATACATACATACAGTATTTTTCATGGTGATTTTTTGAATTTATTAATATTGTTGATTTTTGTTTGCATATTATAGATGTATTAGAAGAAATACAATATTCCAGTTGACAAATTATCTTTATATTATAAAAATAAAATAATTGAGTTGGTGAACTATCTATATATTAAAAAAGATATTTGAGATGACAATATAACTATGATTTTAAGAAATGTCTATATTGAGGCTAGAAAATATTTATAAATTTCATATCGTCAAATGAATACTGACCAATGGCTTAAGTTGTATTCTATGAGGAAATTCTTATACATCCATGTTAGGGAATATTTTTAATATTATTAAAATACATATAGCTTATATCATCCATGGAAAAAAACATGAGGTAGCAAGTTAATGTCATCTTGCATCATATGTTGCTACAAAGTATAAACATTATCAACGTACCTTGTTTAGTGATATCCATTTATGTGAATGTTAATGAGAGGTAATAGACTATAGAAATATCAGCTTTCATTAATAACATGTTTTTGAGGAAAATATATAGCTATCATCGATAATATAAATAGCCACTAAATTCACCTCCATTATTAGTGTAATGCCCTGCCAGGAACCCCAAAGGAAAACCCACAACAAAGGTGAAACCATTTTTTTTTAAAGTGTAATCATAAAAGTGCATTAATTCACAACATTGCACAATAATAACACAAGCGGAAGACTTACAGCAAAATTCCTTAAGGGTTACCAACGTAGAATTAAACCAAAGGATAAATTCCCCAATTATGATCAATCCAATAATCCATCCAAACTCAATGAACATAAGAAGCCATAAGCAATAACAGATATACCATTGAAAGGTTGAAAGGATACAACATAGTTTCTCTTCAATAAGCATTTACACATATCATAAAGAAACCTGATAAATAACATCCCAAACTTAGGATTACATTGATCCTCCAATACATGGCTTTCAAAATACATATAAAATTACAACTTAACCAAATCCAAGGTTACATAAGATCATAATACAACTGACCACATAGGTATCCAAAGAATAATAATCTCCAAACATGAGATAGAGCATGAATCACGAACCACAAGAACATCTGCAAAGCCAATCTTCGCATGAAGGTATGAACACGCACATCCCATGGGAAGTGGCACTACCACTTGACCATGTAATTCCCAAAATGGAATCACCCCACCATGCTAGGAGATAGCAGAGGACCCTCAAGCAAGAAAAAGCATGACATGGTCGACAGAACAATATGACTCCATGCTAGCACAATACAACTCCACAATATCTAGGTGACTCAACATCACAATACACAAGTGAAACTAAACAGAGAGTGTCATCGCATAGATTATGATGGTTACCATGGTCGGCCTCCATAGTTTTCAGCCCCCATCCTGGGTTTATCCTGGTAACCTTTCCCGAACCTTCGGTTCCAACTAAGACTCATGCAGACCCTACCAACCTTTCGTGAAGACAAGGTGGTCGGTTTTCCATTCTAGGCCTTCTCACTACATTATGAGCCCTGTACAAGTACTCACCTATGCGCGAGGTACAATATCTTATTTAATGTTATAACTACCCACCTAATCAATTTATTAGATTATCACTTATTATCTAACTTCCGATGGGTTATCCTGCCAACCACTTTGGGCGTGACCCCCACTCGAAAGCCACTCTCTCAAAGGACACTAAACAAGCATGGTCACTCCATGAGGACCCTATGGCAAAGTAGACAACCATAACACCACTATCCAAAAAACAAGTGGTCAAAACAAGGACATACTAACTCTTAGTTAACCATAAGGCAAAGACACTACATGGTTAAGACAACTAGGTCATCATATATCACTTGGTCAAAGGTACCAAATACGCCACCATAGGACGACTGAACCACAGACTAGAAATAACTCAATTATAACTCTTTGCAAGGAAAGCTAATTTCACTAAGTCCGCACACAGACAATCTTTGATAAAATCAACATCATAAGCACTTGCAACTTCATTGATTGAAAATTAAATAAAACACCCTTTCATTCAGAAACTTCATTCATCTCTATACAATTTTTAATTCAATATTCCATTAAGAATAAAATCAACATTAAATATTCAATCGAATAAAATATGAATTACTAATAGGCATTTAATCCATTTCCAAAATATATCCAAATTTATCAATTTGAATTACTAATTCATGCCTTGATTTCGATAAATAAATTTATTAAATCCACATAATTAAAATCACTTTGAAAACTACCATTTATAATTAACACTAAAAACCAACTTTAAAAATATTTGATTTTATAAAAAAAAAAAATTAAACTTACGACACATAAAAAGTTGTACCGCGAAGGGTACAAGGTCACGCAGGGGCCAAGGCCTACTTGCCAGTAGTACTGCTATCGTCAGTAGCAGGCCTACCGACTGGTAGTGTTGCTACTGCTGATAGCAGCCGCTACCAACTGGTAGCACTGCTACCAACTGGTAGCAGTCCTACCAACTGGTAGTGCTGCTACCGTGTAGCAATACTGTCAATCGGTAGTACTGCTACATGCGGGTAACAGACACTACCGACCCGCGTGGTGGGGCTAGCCTGCCACAGGGTAAGGTAAGGTCAACTTTTAATGAAAATTCACACTCTTTTAGCATACAAAATTGATAAAACATGAGCTCGATTTTTCCCCTGTTCATTTCACAAGCACACAATGCCAAATACCGGAATACAAAGGGATATTTACCAATAAGGCAAATGGTGAAATAACATCACACAGGAACCTATTAAATAACGATTTAGGCAACAACAAAAGAATTCAACAAGTAGGAGAAGGTTTAAGACAAATTTCCTTACATCCATACATAGGAAGAATTCCTTGCATCTTGCAAAAGGCAATAACCAATTTTTGCCAACATAAACCCCAAATCTTGGGCAAATAGATACTAGAAAGCACACAACAAGCTAAATCTAAATCTTTCTATTCCCAATAGAAGAGGTAATTCAAGAAGTTGATTTTCAAGAACAAAAACATACAACAAATTGAGAAATGAACCATTTCTTTCCTATAAGCAAACATATGATATAATTTTCACAAAATCCACAATGACAGGCACTCTTTCTTTCATTCCAATCATTCCACAAAAATCTAGAAAGAGATTTGCTTTTTTCCAACACACAGGAAGCAACTGAAATATTCAAAATAAAATTCCAAACAAGAAGAGATTATCCAACCTTCAAGCAAACTAGCAAGAAAAATGATGAAGAATCCCAATCCTTGCAAACCAAATCCAATTCCAACTCCTCTTCCAGAATGGTTTTCCAAATTTTTCT
Source organism: Cryptomeria japonica (assembly GCF_030272615.1). Taxonomy (NCBI): domain Eukaryota; kingdom Viridiplantae; phylum Streptophyta; class Pinopsida; order Cupressales; family Cupressaceae; genus Cryptomeria; species Cryptomeria japonica. The sequence continues at coordinate 253,484,020 of NC_081412.1, forward strand.
TTCAAAATTTTTGCCCTCTCATTCCCATGAAATCCCAGGAATATATGGGAAAATAATTTCAACCTAAACTTTCTAGGTTAAAAGTTTTCTTAACCAATCAGATTAAATTATTTTTAGAGTAAAAACAATCAGATTTACCTTTATCCATAAACAATTCTTTTCCAACAATTAAAATACAAAATTGAAATGGAAAGGTAAAAAGAAAAGCTTTTATTTATATTTTCTATTTTCCATAATACTTTCTTTCAACATAAGCATTTAACATTTAAATGGCAAATACTTATTTCCTTTTCACAATATAATGATACAACTATTCACAATGAAATAAGCCAATTTAACCATTTAATGCTAGCAACTCATAATTTAATTAAATCAATAATCTCAAGGGCATAGTAATTAACTCATTACGCCAACATAAAAATAGCATCATCTACTCAATTAAATAACCATTAAATAAATGGAAACACGCAAACGAGGAATGATTAAATGACAACTCACAAATGACCAAACCAAGCACCATGACTCGCATACTGGCCAGACGGAAAAGACAACTGACTGACAACCCTCACACGAGTGTAACTGCGGGTCAAGTTAGGGTCCAACAACTATCTCTTCCACTCCCATCAGACATATAAGGCATGCTCCGACCTGTGAAACTAGGTGGAGTCGATACCTCGTACCTACTGTGTTCTAGTACCTGCAATGTCCTGCACCAAAGAACCATATGTGCATATAGACAAATATGTATATATATATATATACACACGACACGCACACCGATGGAGGAGAATTGTGACGTTCCCTGTCTCACCGGAGTGAGTGAAGGAAAATCATCCCCTCGCATCCCAATAGACTTGCAAACATACAACATATAAATAATGCATCACACATATAAGGTAAAAGTGTCAGTCCATGGCAATGATCCATAAAATAATATTAATCATAAGCACTGAGATACTGCATAAAATCATACACCACAAATCCAGATAAAGCATGAAATAACATCGCATAAAATTTGAATCAATATACAATAATGTTCCACTGAATAGTCAATTGAAGTCAATCAAAAACACACAAAAAGAGTCTAAACAAGGAGGGGTACTACATCCTCCCCCCAAGCCTAATCTTACTCCTGGAAGCCTAAAACAGATAAGAATAAAGCTCTCTCATCTTCGCTGCATCCTCCCATGTTGTTGAAGTCTCATCACTGGGGTCCCATAGGACCCTTACCTGATCGATGGTACGACCCCTGAGGGTCAAATCCTGGTGTTGAAGAATGTGCATGGGTTCCATGGAAAGTTGCCCGTCCTCGACCTGCAAAGCGTTCCAATCAAGAACATGGGTCACATCAGGATGATAAGGTCGAAGAACCGAAACATGAAAAACATTGTGGATGCGGGATAGACTCAGCGACAAGGCAAAGCAGTGGGCTACAGGTCCTATCCTCTCAAGGATCTCAAAAGGGCCTACAAAACGAGGCGCCAACTTAGAACCCTTTCCATAACGGATCAGACTCTTCTGTGGACGCACTCTCAAGAACACACGGTCACCAACTAAAAACTAATAATCCACTCTATGGGCATCGACATACTTCTTTTGCCTATCCTGAGTAGCAACCAAATGCCCACGAATCTGCTCAACCTACTGCTCCATCTCATGAAGAAAATCCGGTCCTAAATGCACTCTATCCTCCAACCGATCCCAACTCAAAGGAGTACGACAAGGATGACCATACAATGCCTGGAAAGGAGACATGCTTATAGATCTATGATATCCGTTGTTATAATCAAACTCCACAAGGCAAAGGTATTCCTCCCAACGCAACTGCTGATCTATAACATACATGCAAAGCATGTCCTCCAAGACCCGATTCACATGCTCAGTCTGACCGTCGGTCTCTAGGTGATAAGTTGAACTGAAGTTCAATTGGGTTTCCAAAGCATGCTGAAGTGAGGTCCACAATGTTTAAGTAAAGACAGGGTCTCTATCAAAAATGATCCGCCTGGGGATCCCATGCAACCTCACCACATCTTCCAACAAGACTCGTGCCACTACTGCTATTTTATAAGAAGATCGAATAGGAACAAAATGAGAAACTTTGGTCAATCTATCAACAATGACCATGATGGCATCATGACAATGCAAAGAAACAAGCAACCCCATAATGAAATCCATGGAAATGATATCCCATTTCCAATCTGGTATCAAATTAGGTTGTAAAAACTCTACAGAGTATTGATGCTCTGCCTTCACCCGCTGACATTCCAAGCACTTCGATACAAAATCAGCAATGTCATGTTTCATACCAGCCCAATGGTATAATTGTCTAAGATATGCGTACATCTTCTTGACACCAGGGTGTGCCAAATAAGGTGCACGATGGGCCTTAGTCATGATCAAAATGCAAAGACCCTCCAAAGGAGGTACATAGGTCCATCCAAGATGTTGAAGAAGACCATTTGACTCAAGAGTATATCCAGAATATCTACCCTCCAATGGTCTTCCGGACTTCGCCATGGCTCTAACATCCTGAAACCAGGTGTCCTGAGGAAGAACTCCAAGAATTCTCTCACTCAAGTCCACACCAAGGGACAATGCTGCAACCCCATGCCACCTACAGCTCAAAGCATCTGCCACTACATTCTCTTTCCCTTGAATATAGCGAACCTCAAAAACATACTCGCAGAGGAATTCCATCCATCTTCACTATCGAGCATTCAAGTTCGACTGTGTGAAAATATATTGCAAACTGCAGTGATCACTATGCAACTCAAACCGATGCCCCAACAGGAAATGTCGCCACCTAACCAACGCATGCACTACCATTGCCAACTCCAAGTCATGAAGTGGGTAGTTCAACTCGTGATCCTTGAGTTTGTGAGACCCATAGGCAACCACACGTCCATCTTGCATAAGCACTGCACCTATACCTTCTAAAGAGGCATCTGTGCATACCATGAAATCTCTGGATGGATCAGGAACTGTCAAAATCAAAGCACTAACAAGGAGTTCCTTCAAGGTACGAAAAGCTAATTTGCACTACTCTTACCAAACAAACTTCTTTCCTTTCCTCTAAAGAGAAGTAATCGGGTGGCCTATTCAAGAAAAGCTCTAAACAAAGTGACAGTAATATCTGGCCAAACCCATGAAACTTCAAACCTCAGAAACATTGGTCAGTGCTGGCCAATCAATAATGGCTTGGATGTTAGAAGGATCCATGGATATAGCTTCTCCCAAAACTATATGACCAAGATAGCTCACCTCAGACTGGAAGAAATCACACTTTGCCAAGTTCGCAAAAAGTTGATTCTCCCTCAAGCACTGCAATACTTGATGCAAGTGAACCTCATGCTCTTCCATAGATCTAGAATAAATCAATATGTCATCCAAGAACACAAGGAAAAAATGGTCAAGGTAGGTGCGAAAAACCCCATTCATGAGACTCATGAAAACTGAAGGTGCATTCATCAACCCAAATGACACCACTATGAACTCATAGTGACCATAACGAGTACGAAATGCCATCCTATGAATGTCTGCATCATGAATGCGCAACTCATGATACCTAGACTTCAGATCAATCTTAGAGAACACCTTGTCTCCCTTCACCTGATCAAAAAGATGATCTATTCGAGGCAATGGTTATCAATTCCAGATGGTTACCTTATTCAGCTGTTGGTAATCAATGCATAACCGAAGAGAACCATCCTTCTTCTTAATGAAGATAATCGGTGCACCCCAAGGAGAAACACTAGGACAAATGAACCCCTTGGCCAACAATTCCTCAACCTGCAACTTCAACTCACTCAACTCCTGAGTAGTCATCCGATATGGTGCTCTCGAAATGGGTTCCGCACCAGGAACCAAGTCAATGCAAAAATCTATGTCTCGCTTTGGAGGCATATCGAGAATATCCAAAGGAAACACATCAACATACTTTTGAAGAATAGGGTGACCATCTAGAGTGATTTCTCGACTCTCTTCCTCATCCACATCCTCAAGAGTAACTGCAAAAATCTAACACCCTTGACGCATACACCGCTTAAGTTGCATAGCGAAAATCATACATAAGGATATCGATTGCTGAACTCCAATAATCCCCACTTTCTTGCCAAGGTCATCTAAAAACTCTACTATCTTCAGATGACAGTCTACACGAGTGTTGTGAGATGATAACCAATCCATCCCCAACACAACTCCATAGGACTCCAAATGAATGACTCAAAGGTCAACTGAAGTGGCAAAGGGTCCTAGGTCCAACTCACAACTAGGGACGAAGGCATCTACAAACACTCACACCAGTAGCCAACTCTACTTGCCACCTATCCACCTGCTTAGCAGACGTGAGCTCGCACCGCTCCATAATGGATGAAGAAATAAAGGAATCTAAAGCACCGGAATAAAAAAGTATAGAAGTAGGGGTACCACACAACACACCTGTGGTCTCAATCATGATACTTTGATGCTTAGCCTGGCGGTCATCCACCGCTGCAAATACTCTATGGGATATACCTGCATCCCCCACTGTCGGCTCTGATGCGGCTGGCCTCTGGCTACCCTTCTGGTGAGAACGTTGAGGGCACTGAGCGGCTTTGTGGCCAAACTGACCACAGGTGAAGCAAGCTCCTCTACTGGGTCCTCTACTCCCAGACGGCCCACTAGACTACTAAAATCTTTCCCCACTAGGGGCCTAAGATGCACCCTGAGAGGAATGCGCTAGAAAGGTCTGCCTACCCCTCTGCCAGTTCCTTCTCTTCTGAAATTGAGAGTTGCCACCTTGTTAAGCTTGAGACTACTTTGGTCTCGGTGGCTGCTGCTGCTGCTCCAAACCACCCTTAGCGAGTGCCTGAGGACCCCTAAAGGTGCAGCAGTCTGAGATTGATTTTCTCTCCCTCTAGACCCACTGAAAGGATCACTCTCGATATGAACTCTAGGCTGGCCACCATGAGCACGGCTAAGGTTTTGCTCCACCATCCTAGCTTTCGCCATGGCTACCTCTACTGAAGCAGGCTCAAAAACTCTCAATCCTCCACTAATGCGGTCATTAAGACCCCTCAAGAAGTGTTGAACAAGCATAGCCTCATCATTGACGATCTCGACATACTGTTTAAGCTCATAGAACCTATGCTCAAACTAATCTACTGACAACCCAAATTGGTGTAGAGCATAGAACTCGTCTTCTCGTGATTGCCTCCACTAGGGTGAGAGAAATCGTGCCCTGAATCTCTCCAGAAAGAATTCCCAAGATGTGATGTTAATGCTCACACCGATCCTATCCTCTTCGAATCGCCACCAGATAGGTGTGAAACTCTCGAGATGCATGATAACGCATATCATCTTGGTGTTGCTACCATATGGGTACATGGTGAAACACTGATCTAAACTGATAAGCCAGGTCTCTGCCTCGAGACTGGTACCTTTGCCATCATAGAAAGGAGGGTTAGGCCTCATCAAGTCCCTCATGTGCCCTATGATAGGTGGATCTTGGTCCACTAGGACCTCTCTACTTCTAGGAGATCTCTCTCTCTCTCTGGAATTTGCTGATGCGACTCCTCTACCTAGACATGGATGGGCTGATCCACCTCAGGTTTGCGGCCTAGTTTAGCTAGCACCTCCTAAAACATCTGTCGCAACTCTTCCCTCTCGGGAACCTACTCTCATCAATGTTGTTCATCATGATGAACAGACTGATCTCGATCTACACTCGCATGAGTTGGTGGTGGCAAAGGACTATGGCAGTCGAAACCTCGACCTTGTCCTCCTCCCCTGCCTTTGGTGTAGCCACCAACACGACCACCTCCCTTGGCTTTCCTAGACATAACCTAACATTGCACAAGAGAAAAAGTTTCAGATCAATGGCAAGGAAAGAAACAAGGAAGTCACAACCACTAAGACCTACACAAAAGATCTAGGTGAATGGGCTCACTACAAACCCAGAGTACCCAGTGTTGAAACATGCGCTCTAATACCAAATGTAATGCCCCGCCAGGAACCCCAAAGGAAAACCCACAACAAGGGTGAAACCATTTTTTTTTAAAAGTATAAACATAAAAGTGCATTAATTCACAACATTGTAGAATAATAACACAAGCGGAAGACTTACACCAAAATTCCTCAAGGGTTACCGACGTAGAATTAAACCAAAGGATAAATTCCCCAATTATGATCAATCCAATAATCCATCCAAACTCAATGAACATAAGAAGACATAAGCAATAATAGATATACCATTGAAAGGTTGAAAGGATACGACATAGTTTCTCTTCAATAAGCATTTACACATATCATAAAGAAACCTGATAAATAACATCCCAGACTTAGGATTACATTGATCCTCCAATACATGGCTTTCAAAATACATATAAAGTTAAAACTTAACCAAATCCAAGGTTACATAAGATCATAATACAACTGACCACATAGGTCTCCAAAGAATAATAATCTCCAAACATGAGATAAAGCATGAGTCACGAGCCACAGGAACATCTGCAAAGCCAATCTTCGCATGAAGGTATGAACACGCACATCCGATGGGAAGTGACACTACCACCCGACCATGTAATTCCCAAAATGGAATCACCCCAATGTGCTAGGAGATAGTGGAGGACCCTCAAGCAATCAAAAGCATGACATGGTTGACAAAACAATACGACTCCATGATAGCACAATATGACTCCATAATATCCAGGTGACTCAACATCACAATACACAAGTGAAACTAAAGAGAGAGTGTCATCGCATATCTTATGATGGTTGCCATGGTCGGCCTCCATAGATTCTGACCCCCATCCTGGGTTTATCTTGGTAACCTTTCCCAAACCTCCGACTCCAACTAAGTCTCATGTGGATCCTACTAGCCTCTCGTGAAGACAAGGTAGTCGATTTTCCATTATTGGCCTTCTCACTACATTATGAGCCTTGTACAAGCACCCACCTATGCACGAGGTAAAATATCTTATTTAATGTTATAACTACCCACCTAATCAATTTATTAGATTATCAATTATTATCTGACTTCCGATGGGTTATCTTGCCAACCACTTTGGGTGCGGCCCCCACTCGAAAGCCACTCTCTCAAAGCACACTAAACAAGCATGGTCACTCCACAAGGACCCTATGGCGAAGGAGACATCCATTACACCACTATCCAAAAAACAAGTGGTCAAAACAAGGACATACTGACTCTTAGTTAACCATAAGGCAAAGACACTACATGGTTAAGACAACTAGGTCATCACATATCACTTGGTCAAAGGTACCAAATACACCACCACATGACGAATGAACCACATACCAAAAATAACTCAATTATAACTATTTGCAAGGAAAGCTAATTTCACTAAGTCTGCACACAGACAATCTTTGAGAAAATCAGCAACATAAGCACTTGCAACTTCATTGATTGAAAATTAAATAAAACACCCTTTCATTCAAAAAATTCATTCGTCTCTATACAATTTTCAATTCAATATTCCATTAAGAATAAAATCCACTTTAAATATTCAACCGAATAAAATATGAATTACTAATAGGCATTTAATCCATTTCCAGAATATATCCAAATTTATCAATTTGAATTACTAATTCATGCCTTGATTTCAATAAATAAATTTATTAAATCCACATAATTAAAATCACTTTGAAAATTACCATTTATAATTAACACTAAAAACCAACTTTAAAAATATTTCATTTTATAAAAAAAATAATTAAACTTACTACACATAAAAAGTTGTACTGCGAAGGGTACAAGGTCACGCGGGGACCAAGGCCTACCCACTATAGTGTTGTTGCCGAGGCAGCAGACACTACCTGCTGGTAGTACTGATACCATCGGTAGCAGGCCTACCGACTGGTAGTGTTGCTACTGTCAGTAGCAGCCGCTACCGACCGGTAGCAGTCCTATCGACCGATAGTACTGCTACTGTCTAGTAGCAGTCCTACTGACCGATAGTGCTTCTACCATGTAGCAATACTGTTGACCGGTAGTACTACTACCTATGGGTAACAGACACTACTGACCCGCATGGTGGGGATAGCCCCCCACAGGGTAAGGAAAGGTCAACTTTTAATAAAAATTCATACTCTTTTAGCATACAAAATGGATAAAACATGAGCTCGATTTTTCCTCTGTTCATTTCACGGGCACACACACATAGAGTGCCAAATACCATAATACAAAGAGATATTTACCAATAAGGCAAATGGTGAAATAACATCACACAAGAACCCATTAAATAACGATTTAGGCAACAATATAAGAATTCAACGGGTAGGAGAAGGTTTAAGACAAATTTCCTTACATCTATACACAAGAAGAATTCCTTGCATCTTGCAAAAGGCAATAACCAATTTTTGCCAACATAAACCCAAAATCTTGGGCAAATAGATACTAGAAAGCACACAGTAAGCTAAATCTAAATCTTTCTACTCCCAATAGAAGAGGTAATTCAAGAAGTTTATTTTCAAGAACAAAAACATACAACAAATAGAGAAATGAGCCATTTCTTTCCTATAAGAAAATAAATGATATAAGTTTCACAAAATCGACAATGATAGGCACTCTTTCTTTTATTTCAATCATTCCAAAAAAATCTACAAAGAGATTTGCATTTTTCCAACACACAAGAAGCAACTGAAATATTCAAAATAAAATTCCAAACAAGAAGAGATTATCCAACCTTCAAGCAAACTAGAAAGAAAAATGATGGAAGAATCCCAGTCCTCGCAAACCAAATCCAATTCTAGCTCCTCTTCCAGAATGGTTTTCTAAATTTTTCTTTCAAAATTTCTGCCCTCTCATTCCCATGAAATCCCAGGAATATATGGGAAAAATAATTTCAACCTAAACTTTCTAGGTTAAAAGTTTTCTCCACCAATCAAATTAAATTATTTTTAAAGTAAAAACAATCAGATTTACCATTATCCATAAATAATTCTTTTCGAACAATTAAATTATAAAAGTCAAATTGAAAGGTAAAAAGAAAAGCTTTTATTTATATTTTATATTTTCCATAATACTTTCTTTCAACATAAGCATTTGGCATTTAAATGGCGAGGCAAATACTTATTTCCTTTTCACAATATAATGATACAACTATTCATAATGAAATAAGCCAATTTAACCATTTAATGCTAGCAACTCATAATTTAATTAAATCAATAATCTCAAGGGTATAGTAATTAACTCATTACGCCAACATAAAAATAGCATCATCTACTCAATTAAATAACCTTAAAATAAACAGAAACATGCAAACGAGGAATGATCAAATGATGACTCACAAATGATCAAACCAAGCACCGTGACTCGCATATCGGCCAGATGGAAAAGACAACCGACTGACAACACTCACACGAGTGTAACTGCAGGTCAAGGTAGGGTCCAACAACTATCTCTTCCACTCCCGTCGGACATATAAGGCACACTCAGACTTGTGAAACCATGTGGAGTCGATACTCGGTACTAGTACCTGCAATGTCCTACACCAAAAAACCACACATGCATATAGACAAATATATATATACAAACACGACACGCACACCGATAGGAGATTCGTGACGCTCCCTATCTCACCGGAGTGAGTGAAGGAAAATCATCCCCTCGCATCCCAATACACTTGCAAACATGCAACATATAAATAACACATCGCACATATAAGGTAAAAGTTTCAGTCTATGTTAATGATCTGTAAAATAACATTAATCATAAGCATTGAGATACTGCATAAAATCATACACCACAAATCCAGATAAAGGATGAAATAACATCGCATAAAATCTCAATCAATATACAATAATGTTCCACTGAACAGTCAACTGAAGTCAATCAAAAACATACAAAAAGAGTCTAAATGAGGAGGGGTACTACAATTAGGCAAGAGAAGTTGAGGCTCTCCACAAAAAGTTGTCACCCCATGTAAAAAAAAATAGCATCTACCACAACTCTAGCCAAGTGTCCAAAATGGAACCACTTAATCTTTATGTTAGAGAAGATAATGATGGAAAGATTCAAAAGAGTCCATTACTAAACCCTCATGATCATTCTCAAGGACACATTTGGTAGTAGAGGTATTGATAAGAGCCTCACAAAAAATTGTCACCAAAGTTCCACAAGTCAATACCTTTTTCAAAGTCATTAATTACTATACATAACCTATCATTCAAAATAAAGGACTTCAAAAGTCACAACTATGGAAGACCAAGAGTCACAACGTAGAATTTCATTTTAGATCTTCCTATGAAGAATTGAACTTGGATCTCCACAATGAAAATCCAATATTTTAACCAATTAAGCTCAACCCTTTGAACATAAAATGATTTGATATTGTAGACACCTATTTTTGGCCACCCAATTAAATGAATTTTATATTTGTTTAATTATCATTCATCCAACTATTATTTAAATTCACATTTGATTAATCCTTTCCCCTTTTTAAACTATTAATTAAATTAATATTTAATTAATTCACCCCAACCCCCTTCTATTAATTAAATAATTTTTCAATTTATTTGATTTAATTCACTTAACCAAATTCTATCTCTTAATTAAATAAATAAATCATATTTGTTTAATTAAATCCCCCTTCACATATTTATTTAAATCCCTAAATCCCATCTCTCACATTTAAATAAATTATTATTTATTTAAAATCCTATTTATCCTCCCCCACTTGCATTTTCCTACAATGCCCATTTGCTCACTAATTTTTTTCTAAACCCTTCTAAATTAGCCTAATCCCCCTCTAAGTATTTGCACATTCCTAAACTAAGGGATTAGAGAAGAGTCACTTCTCAAAACATTTAAGGCTCTTACATAGCATTAAAAGGCTTTTTCTCTTCAACAAGTTAACCCTCAAAGTCTCCTCGATCCTTAAAGGCTTTGATCCAACTAACCCACCTTTAACCCTTGGTTAGAGACTTTTACCTTAACCTTACCATCCAAGGTAACATTCAAGTCTCTTCAATTATTTATTCCTTGACTAAGGTAACCATTTAACCCTTTCATATTCCTTTATCCCTTGGATAAAAGCTTTATCCATTAACCTAACCTTAACCTAACCATTTGTTGGTCTCAAAAAAGACACCCAAGTTCACCTGCAATCTATCTATGAAATAGCCAATCTCAATCAATGAAAAGCTTCAGGGCTTGGACAACATAGCATAGGATCCTAATGATCCTCCTACACTTCAGGTTCTGCAAGACTTAGGGGGGACACCCTTTGATTCACAAAGTACAACTAGTTACAAACATATGCCATCAATAAAAGTAGATAAATCTCACAAGGCTCAACAACAAGGAGGTTACTGCAGATGGGCTAGATCTACAATGACATCTCAATAAGATTGGAGCATGAGATAGATGGAACAAACTAAAACTATAGACATAAAACTAAAAGGATACTTGATATTTTAAAATCTTCTAGAATCCCCGAAATCTGCAAAACTAGTGCCTTATCCAAGGGCATGGAGTCATACATCAAATTGAAAATGAAAACCTCTATTGCAAATCCAATTTATTAAGAAAGATATCCTTGTATTAATGCCCGACATTAATACATTCTAAACTCAAACAAAGGATCATACATATCGAGACATTATCCTGAATCCAAAATGATTGCTCATAGAATTTAAACTCTTCCTTGAAAAGTACCTAAGAACAACCATTACATTCGCACTTTGAGAGGACAAACCCAAACTCCCTTGAAGACTGGATTCACTGAAAATAAGAAAAGGCCTAGAGAAAATCCAATAAACTATATATATGCCTTACATATATGTGACCTACAACAGAAAACATCTACAACAAGAAGACACTCTATTACTTAAAAAGGGACATTCACTGTATAGATTTGGAAAAAGCATAGAAAATGGAAACTGAGATTATGGAGCCTTTCTCACAAAAACTCTGGAACCCTTACAAAATGAGAAGACTCTCAAATAAGAAGGCAGAGAGAACAAAATCAAATTTCATTCTCTGACAACGACAACCACCCTATCTTTCAACATTAACTGATTTGCACAACTTGGCATGCGGAACATCCAATCTCTCTGACTGAAATATAACTTCTGAGATCCCGAGTTCATTGCCCCAAAAATACTTGTCGTGGGTTACACTTGATTGCAGAATCAGATTCCTCGGATCGAGAGCTTTCCAACGATATATCACTTATATATCAGGCAAAAAATAATCCTTCAGGTGCATTAATCCCTCTGCAGGTTAGTCGTTTAATTTTCTACTTGTTCACCATAGTCAGAAATTATATTTTTAAATCTTTTAATTTCTCACGCAGATATCTGCCATGCATCTCCACCATGTGGCACCATCTGGTTCATTTCGAGGTCCCAGTCCTTCCGCCTCAGCACGGCCTGGACTCATGACCAAAATGAAACCATGACCGTCTGATCAACCTTGATCTACTGTCTTAGCGGGCCCCAGCACTCGGTTGCCAAGTCGTGGTGAATAAACATCGCACGTCTTCCGATCGCAGCATAGCGACCACCATCAAACCAACTCGGTCGACCGTTGGATCTTTCTCAACCTGCTTGATCCGTAGTCCCTCTGAGTGGCTACATCCTATGCCACATTGTCACCTTGTGTCTGCCACTTGTCTACCACCTCATCACAACCTAGACTCATCGCCGGAATGGAGCTCTTCTTTGTCGCGGGGTTGCAAGAGATATGCCAACTAGCAGTTTCTCACCGTGACCTAGTGACCACCATTGGATCATCTGTAGATTTGCTTGCTCGCGAGGTCTCTAATCTTTTGGGTGTTAGCATTTTATGCTAGCGAGCTAGAGACTGGGTTTATGTCGCGAGGTCTCGAATTGGTCTTTGCCGCTCACCCCTTCTTCCAGGGCCGCCACGTGTTAGCCTCTGGTTCACCTTTGGATCCAACAGGGTGCCACCTTAACTGCCACGTCACTTTAGGCCAGACCCTCCACTGGACTTGGGCCTGCCTTTTCGCCAAGTCGCAATGGATATTCATCGAGCCATTTCCCATCGCGGTTTAGTGGTAGTCGTTGATCTTCCTCGAATCACCGCCCGATCTTCCTGATCTACTCAATTTTTAATCTCTTCTCGCCAGTCTGTCCCAAAATTTCAGATACCTTGAGATGCGCACGCATGCGGGGTCCACTGGGCCACGAGCCACCTCTTGCAAAAATCCTGTAAGCTTTGACACTTAATATGCATGGGGCTTTGCATTTAAATACAAAATATTCCTTCCCACAACCAATGTGGGATAAATGTTTATGCCTGGCGACATTTACTTGGAGGTTTCTCTGGCCTTTTAAAACCCTCTTCACTGCACGTAGGGGAGAATGCTAGCAAGGGCCGCAGAGATTTGGTTTTACACCTGACAATTGCATTTGCTTTGAAGTTTTTTTTTAAATGCCTTTACCTTTCTCAAGCACGCGAGGAGAATGTCGACTTCATTTTACCCTTCTTTGAAATGGGCCTCAAGAATTAACTCAAATTTTTATGAGTTCCAATAGTGGCTCTGACTGGGGATGGTTGATCGCAAGATCAACACAAGAATTCAAAATCTCAGGTAGAGCAGACCACCCAAAAAATAAGACACTTCTCTTCTTCTCAAAAAATAGGGGTTCCTTATTGAAAACCGCACAACAGAAAACAAAGCAACTGTACAACAAAGAAATTATTTATAAAATGGCCCTAGGCCATCCAAGTTGAAGCCAACTCTTCCCTTATAAAAAATCTGATTCTCATCACTTGGTAATGTATGCAATCTAAAGCAAATATTGATCATCAAAGATGTGTTTGTGTTGTGACACACATTATTCAACATGTTTTTCTAATCGGCATTATATGCACACTAATCATGAAAATAATTTTGGACCTTACTTTCATGATCAACCACTGAAACATATCCATTCTTTTCATCATCTACTATATGCAATAAATCAGTATCTTTGATATCCCACTCTTGAAAAAATGCATATACCTCTGGCACAAACATATAATCTGAAATAAGATTTGAAAATTCACTCATCTTTGCATGAAAAACATCAAGATGGGGTTCAAACATACTAGCAGGTAGCTCATTACAAAAATCTTCATCCTGACACATGTTACTGCTACATGGAATGGTATCAGCCTCATGAACAGGTTCATCATTTACAACATTTGGCATATCCAGCACCTCTTCATACAGGGGGTTAGAAATAAAATGCAAACCCCTTTTGTGAACATTATGGCAAAGCCACGATTGGATATGATCTATATCGACATCAAATAAATAATTACAAATTTGCCTGTTGCAAACATCATCCATTCTATTGTCACAATCATCTTCATCTAAAAAGGAAGAAACAAAATCTGAAATAAAATTGTCTTCAACATTCCATCTATCACAATCACAAGATTTGACACTATGACCATCATTTTCATTGGAATCATCCTAGCAAGGAATATCAACATATATATCGAGGTAACAATGAACTTCAACAGTTTCATCATTGCTGTTGGAATATGAGCAATTATCCACATCTTCACAAGCAATAAGCTCTTCATCAACATATGCAGAAATATTTTCAGGATTAGGCACATCAATATTTATGCCAACAAAAGAATTACTACTGTCTTCAGTTGTATCTTCATGACTCTGGTTCTCACATTCTTTTGTTGATAATTTCTTGTCATAAGACTTCTCTTCAGCCTCTACTGAAACATGGTGAGTATTTGTAATTTCCTTCATGTCATCATTAATTGATGCATTTAGTTGTTCAATCCTTTCAAGAAGAGTTGCATGCTTCCGTTCAATGTGACATTCTTCATAAATTTGTTCATCAATGTGGGTTGTATTTTCATTGCAATCATGTGTACCATTAAAATCTTCTGAAATAATTTTGTGCTCAACTTTCATATCAGATAGATCATCAACATGATTACAAGAAGTGAAATCTGAAAACTCTCTCACTTCATCTTCAACACAATTGGAATTTCAAATATCATGACAATGGACACCGACAGATAAAAATCCTTTAGGAATACCATATTTTAAGTTTTTCTCTATGTCCATGGCTGTCACAAAAGCCTGATGTAATGTCTTTGCCTCTTTATCCCTCAACCTATAACTCATCTTACTTCCAAAGGCATCCAAATAAATCACTAAAGACACTTCGTCATTTAGTCTATACCCTTGTGGGACCTCAACCAGTGCTTTGGAAAATCTGACATTGAAGGCTGGCATTAATTCACCTTCCTCAACTCTAATCTCCATCAGCTTCCTCAGCATATCATTAAAGTTCATTCTCTCAGCAAATTGCTTGAGAAAAGATGCAACTAATTCTTACCATGAGGGAATAGAAGCTTCTTGCAAAAATGAGAACCAAATCCTGGCATCCCCTTTCAAGCTTTGCACAAACAACTTCATGCAAATATCCTCATGGTAGATATCATAGTCATTCATTAAATCAATAAAGTTTTGCACATGCATTCTTGTTGATTGTTTCTGGTCCCTATTAAACAATGGCAAGTGCTTCCTAATGTCACTTGGAATCTGATTCGGGTAACCAGGTATGCCATCAAAACAAAATGGCACATAACCTTTAATAGAGAAATTTCTACAGCAATCCATTACTAGCTGCAACCTTGCTTAAATATACTCACTATTTTCAACCAATAAGAATTATTGTAGCTAGAGTCTATCTTCCCTATTATTCAAAATGCTTCAACCATACTTTTAAGCTGATAGGAGCATACAACCTAACTTATTCCTTTTCCTTCTTAGTGCTGAAACTCACTCACAAAAGTTCTTACAATCTCTAAATACCAAGTTTGGCAAATACCTCGATATTGCAGCTGCTATTTTGATATTTGGTGAGATCTTTCTCAGACCTTCTAACATTATACACTAATCTTCATATAGAGTTGCCACCTCCTTCACGGAGGAGAGTATCTTCAATTAATTTCATATTTCCCCAGCGGAGCCACCATTTTGTTGGTCTCAAAAAGACACCCAAGTTCACCTGCAATCTATCGATGAAATAGCCAATCTCAATCAATGAAAAGATTCAGGGCCCAGACAACATAACATAGGATCCTAATGATCCTCCTACACTTCAGGTTCTACAAGACCTAAGGGGGACACCCTTTGATGCACAAAGTACAACTAGTTACAAACATATGGCATCAATAAAAGCAGATAAATCTCACAGGGCTCAACAACAAGGAGGTTACTGCAGATGGCTAGATCTACATTGAAATCTCAACAAGATTGGAGCATGAGATAGATGGAACAAATGAAAACTATAGACATAAAACTAAAAGGATATTTGATATTTTAAAATCTCTAAGAATCCCCAGAATTTGCAAAACCAGTGCCTTATCCAAGGGCATGGAGTCATAAATCAAATTGAAAATGAAAACCTCTATTGCAAATCCAATTTATTAAGAAAGATATCCCTGTATTAAATGCCTGACATTAATACATTTTAAACACAAATAGAGGATCATACATATCAAGACATTATCTTGAATCCAAAATGATTGCTCATAGAATTTAAACTCTTCCTTGAAAAGTACCTAAGAACAACCATTACACTCCCACTTTGAGAGGACAAACCCAAACTCACTTGAAGACTGGATTCATTGAAAATAAGAAAAGGCCTAGAGACAATCCAATAAACTGTATATATGTCTTACATATATGTGACCTACAATAAAAAACATCTACAACAAGAAGATACTCTATTACTTGAAAAGGGACATTCACTGTACAGATTTGGAAAAAGCTCAGAAAATGGAAACTGAGATTATGGAGCCTTTCTCACAAAAAATATGGAACCCTTACAAAATGAGAAGACTCTCGAATAAGAAGGCAGGGAGCACAAAATCAGATTTCATTCTCTGACAATGACAACCACCCTATCTTTCAGCATTAACTAATTCACACAACTTGGCTTGCGAAACATCCAATCTCTCTGACTGAAACATAACTTTTGAGATCCCGAGGTCACTGCCCCAAAAATACTTGTCGTGGTTTACACCTGACTACAAAATCAAATTCCTTGGATCAAGAGTTTTCCAACAATATATAATGCTTATATATCGGGCAAAAAATAATCCTTTAGGCACATTAATCCCTCTGTAGGTCAGTCGTTTAATTTTCTACTTGTTCACCACAGTCAAAAATTATATTTTTAAATCTTTGAATTTCCTGCACGGACATCTGCCATGCATCTCCACCATGTGGCATCAACTGGTTCATTCCAGGGTCCTAGTCCTGTCGCCTCAGTAGGGCCTAGACTCATGACCGAAATGAAACCACAAATGTCTAATCAACCTTGATCTGCTCTCTTAGTGGGCCCCAGCACTCGGTCGCCAAGTCATGGTGAATAAACATCGCACATCTTCCGATCGTGGTATAGCAACCACCGTCCGATCAACTTGGCTGACCATTGGATCTTTCTCAACCTGCTCGATCCTTAGTCCCTCTGAGAGGCTACATCCTATGCCACATTGTCACCATGTGTCCGCCACTTGTTTGCCACCTCATCATGGCCTGGACTCATCGCCAGAATGGAGCTCTTCTTTGTCGTGGGGTCATGAGGGATATGCCAACTAGTAGTTTTTCACCGTGACCTAGCGACCATCATTGGATCATCTGTAGATTTGCTCACTTGCGAGGTCTCTAATCTTTTGGGTGTTAGTATTTTATGCTAGCGAGTTGGAGACTAGGTTTAAGTCGTGAGGTCTCGAATTGGTCTTTGCCGCTCACCCCTTCTATCGGGCCCACCATGTGTCAGCATCTAATTCACCTTTGGATCCAACAAAGTGCCACCTTAACTGCCATGTCACTTTAGGCCAGACCCTCTAGTGGACCTGGGCCCGCCTTGTCGCCAAGTCGCGATGGATATTCATCGAGCCATTTCCCATCGCGGTTTAGTGACAGTCGTTGATCTTCTTCGGACCACCACCCAATCTTCTTGATCTGCTCGATTTTTAATCTCTTCTCGCCAACCTGTCCCAAAATTTTGGATGCCTTCAGATGCACATGCACGCGGGGTCCACTGGGCCATGAGCCACCTCTTGCCAAAAGCTCGTAAGCTTTGACACTTAATATGCATGGGGCTTTGCATTTAAATACAAAATGTTTCCTTCCCACAACCAATGTGGGATAAATGTTTATGCCTAGCGACATTTACTTGGAGGTTTCTCTGGCCTTTTAAAACCCTCTTCATTGCACGCAGGGGAGAATGCCACAAGGGCCGTAGAGATTTGGTTTTACACCTGACAATCGCATTTGCTTGGAAGTTTTTTTTTAAATGCCTTTACCTTTCTCAGGCATGCAAGGAGAATGTCGGCTTCATTTTACCCTTCTTTGAAATGGGCCTCAAGAATTAACTCAATTTTTTATGAGTTCCAACACCATCCATTGTAACCATCATGTTTGTTTAGGCATTTAGAGCCAAAAGATGATCCAGAGCCCGCTGCATGACACTTGTCAATATGTGATTAGGTTGAAGAGGAGTGCATGGATTGAGGGTCATCCCTTCCTAATCCTAACCCTTCTTCAATCGATTGAATCTCAACCCTCCATTTGCCTATTTCCTCTATAAATAGGACTTATTCTTTCATTATCAAGGTGTTACATTAGTCCCTCTCACACACAAGCATTTTAGAAGAATTTTTAGATCATAGCTTAACATTTTCATTATCATAGCACTTTCATGATCATACATCAATCATAATAACATTATCACTCTCATATAGATATTAAACTGCATAGCATATAGATCATCTTATCATAGCACTCATTCTTTAGGTTGTCATTGTTGAAGTCAAGTGCTCAATGATTTGAGAGAAAAATCATGACTTGTAGAATCTTTGGAGATAGAGAATAATGGAACGTCTTGGAAGGTTTGTTTGTTTAAATTAATCCTTATATATATATAATTTTTCATTGGTATGTTTAGTTACTTTGTTCTTAATTGAATGATACCATCATCCTAGCATACATTTTTGTTGCCCACCATGGGCCCCCTCCCCAAAATTTTTAACAATTTGCATGCAGGTTCAAGTGTAGGTTTTCAATAGAGTCCCAAAACAATGCATTGGTTGCAAAAAGTGGCACTTTGAGCGTAAATTTTAGCACATAGGAACTCTGATATAGCACGTTGAAGGACCAAAGTAGGGCATATACACAAAATTTTAGTGCATCCACAGAGTCTATCTCTGCTTTCTATTTTACTTTCTTTTAGCGCATTTAGTTATCAATTTCACTATGTTTATTAACACTTATACTCTGCTTTCTAGCACATTTTCTCTTTGTTTTAGCACTTCTGTTTCACCAGAGTAGCACATTTGTCATAGGCTGAGAGCCAAATTTTGTAACACCAAGAAGGATTTTAGGCTTGTAAGTCCATAATATTGGACTAACATTTCAAGTGTTTTGCAGGGGCTAACTTGGTTTGTAGGTATAAAGGAGTTAGATTACTTTTTATTGTTACCTTTTTGTTTCAAGTTTTCATTTCTTGTTACAAAGGTTTAAAAGGAACTCCACATTTATTTCTTGCAAAGTTAAAAGGAATATCACACTTCATTTGGTGTTGGATTAAAAGAACTTCACTTTCTTTTCTTGCAAAGGATAAAAAGAACAACAAAAGAACCTTTATTTCTTTGCAAGTAGATCACATTTCATTTTGGTGCAAGCTAAAAAGAAAAAGTTAGATTTGATTTTCGTATTGCAAAAGGTTAATGAACAAACATATCTACTTTGTGTTGGCAATTGACACTCATCCGGGCTCATGGTGTTGTCATTGATGGCAACACACATCATTTTAGGTTGGATACTTATTCAGTTCCTCTGGTATTCAAGTTTTAACATCCAACATTCAAGGAAATTGGCATTGTGGAAAGCAAAGGAAACTGGTAGACTAGGAACCAATATTTGGAGGCTGACATAGGAGATTGATCCGGTAAAGGTTTTAGCGGCAATGGTCATAAAGATTAATGTTTACATTTTTGTCTAGGCCGACATATATTTATCTTTTGTAATATGATTATAAGCCGACATTAGGCATTCATTTTTATGTATGTAAGGGTATATAAGTCAATTCGGTTAAGTCATTTTGAATATAGATCTGATAGGATTTATGCAATTGTGTGAGTGAGATATTGATTGAAAGAATGCGAATGTAATGATTTGTAGTCAGTCTTGGTTGTTTATCAAGAGGATTGTTTATCGAATCAAGTTACCAGTAAGGAAGGAGACAATGCTAACCAGTACATTCAGTACTTAAACCAGAACTCATCCATCATATCATATGCACACTCAGAGTTCAAAATTTTGTTTGTAATTCAATATTTTATTTGTAGTCAGTCAGGCTCCTTTGTGATGAGTAGTGTGCTCTAGGCAGTGTGCCTTCCCGCATGTGCGATTCCCCTTTTTATGTAATATTTATTCAACTGGCCAGTGGATAGATATTGTGGGTCATAAATCCCACCGTGGTTTTTCCTCTTTGAGGTTTTCCACATATAAATTTGTGGTGTTATGGTGTTGATCTTTGTGGTTGCTTTGCTCTTTATTATATCTTGTTTATATGCCTACTAGAACTTGTTAATTGGAAAATTATCTAAAGGAATTAAATTATTAATAACCGGTAGAACACTAATTCCCCCCCCTCTCAATGTTCTTGGATTCCAACAATTGGTATCATAGCCTGGTGTCTCGGAATAAGTCTAACAACTTGAGGAAGATCTTGAATCCAGAATCCATGGAGATGAGTTTGAGGAAAGAACTTGAAGTTGCACTTGAAGACTATGATTCTAAAAGATTGAAAAAAATCAAGTTGCAAGATGAGCTAAATTCTACTAAAGATGAGCTAAGATTTGCAAAAGAATCCATCCTTGCTCTGCAGGAGAGGTTGTCATATGCACAAGCCAAAAGGAAAGAACTCTGTGATTAATTACAAAATCAGGATGATGAAGATAAGAATGCTTTAAATGAACTATGTCAGAAGCCGAGTCAAGAAAATGGTGTCATTAAGAATGAGATGCAAGCCCTAACCATGAGGATGTCCAAAGAGATTGAAGACTGGAAGAAGAATGAAGAAAATCTTGCCAAATTTTTGAAAGATAGATCTGATGAATGCATTAGGTTGGCACATGAGAATGATGTGTTGAGAACTGAATTGGTGCAATCATAGAACAATGAGAAAGAGTTGGAGAGAATTATGACAGTCCTAAGAAGTGATCTGGATACAACAAATGAGTACAAAGACAAGTTCAAAGCCAGTTCTGCAAAACTTGACGAGTTATTAAAGAATAAAAGGGACACTGGAGACACTAGAGGTCTTGGGTTTGAGCATGGAGAAAGCTCTAGTACTGCAAATTAGGAAAATCCACCAGACAACCGGAATTGGAGGTCATCGGTAAGACAACCCAATGCACATAAATTTAATGGTAGATGCTTTGTTTGTCATAAGTTTGGTCATATGGCAAGTCAATGCAGAAATAGAGTCAATCAGAATAATAATTCAAGTATCGGCCAGTGTTTCAATTGCAAAAAGTATGGTCATAAGACAACATATTGTAAAATGAATGTGAAATGCCTTGCATGTGGAAAGTTTGGGCATATGGCTAATCAATGCAGGTCAAGAAATGATCAAGGTTACAACAAGGCAATTCATAAAAACAACGTCACTTGTTATACATGCAATATCGTAGGACATATTGCTAAATTTTGCAGAAGCAAGAACCTACCGATAGGAAATGACAAATCCAATGAGAAGGGAAAACAAAAGGTTGATGATATATGGAAAGAGCATGAGAAGAAGTGGATTAGAAATTGAGGATCAACCGACTAAAGAAAATACCATGGTTACTCAACTGACAGAGCATAATTTTCCTACACTAGCAGGAGACTCATCAGGTAACTAAGGCATTAGCCTTAGGGGGAGGAAAATTGATGTCAGATCTTGCATTAACCCTGGTAGTGGTCTGAAAGCATGTTTTAGACATTGGAGAAGTCAGTCTAAAGATTTACCGACGTAGATTTGATGGATCTTGGATCCAATATGATATGTCAGCAAGCATTTATGTCAATGAGGAATTAGGGTTTTGCGGGTTAAAAGGTAAAAGTGATTCATTTTTCACCACCAAGCATTTAGAGTGAGTCAAGCGAGTTGAAGGTGATTCAGAGTGATCTTGAGAATTTCTAGGCAAATTTCAGTACATTTAGAGCTGTATAACAAATTAGATGCTAGGAGATTATCAGCTATTGAGGAAGATAGGCATATAAAGGTATAGGAATTGTTAACTGTTTGTGGTGCAATAACTAAAGAGGAGATGCATTAGTGCATTGAATTTGCAAATAAAACAATTTTTTGGAGTAAGCACAGGCATATTATCTTAATGGTGGGAAGAGTGAATGAAATAGTTAAAGAGACTCATGAGGCATGGGTAAAATTCTTTGTTGATAATATAGGATTCTTTACATCACTAGAAGTTCCTCCAAAGTATGACATTCCAAACATCTCGGTTGATGCTAGAGGGAAAGGAATATTAGGTGAAGACCCACTAGTTTTGGATAAGAAATTAAATAAGGATATAGAGAAAAATAAACCGACATATAATATTGAGGATAATCTTCCAGTTATTGATGTAGATACAGTTGAGATTCATAATGTAGTGGCAGAAGAAATAACTGCACCAAGTGGCGAAGCCACTGGTTCCCAAGAGAAGGAATAGGAAGAAAAAGGACATAAGGTAGAGGAGAAAGAAAAAGAACATATTGAAGTCAGTACCGACACCATCATCAGTTGTTTGTCCCTTATTGTTGGCACTTGACACATCTGGTCAAGTAGATTTTAGTCATTTTGAGAAGAAGAATATTGAGCAGCTGATTGGTTTTAAGTTAATATTTGTTGCAACTCAAAAGCTTATGAAGGAAGTATCAGAGGACAAGAAATTAATAGAGCAAGCCATTCTAGTCCTGTAGTAGCTTGCACTGAAATATAAGATTAGTCAGGTAGCTAGCCCATCTAACAAGATTAAGGGTTTGACTGAGCACATTGCCAAGGAGTACAAAACTCTACAACAAGTGTCAAACTGACAGTTGGTGGAAAGGTATAATGTAGCTAGTAAGGTCACTTGTGATAAAATGATCACATCTGACAAGGCCAAGCTGATAGAAGAATTGATAAGGATTGATGAATCCCTTCATCAATACAACAATATTTACTGGTCTTGCACTAATACAGATAAATTAACAGCAGACCTGGATGTTAAAATAAAAGTGACTAAGGTCCAGTTAGAGCATCTTGAAAATAATTTCTATGGTACTCAGTCATTGACCAGCACTATTGATGGTCAAATTTCAGTTTCAAAATCAGAGATTTCTGCTTTGGAGAAGGATATGGACAGGTTAATTCAGTGGGCCAGAGAATTGAGAGGTATGGTCAGTCCTAGGCTTAACACTTTGTTGCTTCATAAAAGGGAATGTATAGAACATATGAGTTGTTAGAATAACTGGTGGACAATTGAGGGTGGGTGGGGGGTGAATCAGTTGTCAACAAATTATATTAACCAAACTACTTTATAACCTTTAATCAGAGCACATAAACATTGAATACCCGAATAGTAGAAATAGATACTGGTAAGAAATAAAACTTAAGAATGGAATAGAGAATTAACACAATGCAACCAAACCACATAACACCATGATTTGTATGTGGAAAAATTGGTAAAGGGAAAAACCATGATGGGAAGTCTACCCACAGTCAGATAATACTTCTGCAGAAAGTATGTGATACAATAAGGGGCCTGCACATGCAGGAAGGCACACTGCCTAGAGCGTACTGCTCATTACAAAGGAGTCTCACTGACTATAGAGAGGTTATAACCACCTCAAAGAGGAAAAACCACGATGGGATTTGTGACCCACAATATCAATTCACTAGCTATATGAAAGATATTACATAGCATGGGGACCTACACATGCAGGAAGGAACACTGCCTAGAGCACATTGCTCAACACAAAAGAGTCTCACTGACTACAAGCTTCTGCTAAGATAAAAAAATAATGGTGAACTCACAAAATGCATCTGCAATGCCAAAAAGAGTTCCAGTTATAGCTTTGTTCTATACCTGTTCATAAACCCTAAACCCTTTTACCGGTATCTCCTTTCCTCCAAGAATGTTTTACAAACCATCTACTGATCATTGCATGATATAACTTTCGCATACAAGAGCTATAAGGTCTATTAAATGGATGTTAAATCTGAATTTTTGAATGGTGAACTTGAGGAAGAAGTATACATTGAGCAACCTGATGGATTTTCACTGACAGATGACAAAGATATGGTTTGCAAGTAAGGAAAGCATTATATGGATTGAAACAAGCTCCTAGAGCTTGGTATACAAGGTTGGATAAATATCTTTTGAAGCTTGGTTTTACTAAAGGCAATGCTACCAATAATTTATACTACAAGATCACTGATGATAGTTTGATTATTGAAGTATTTGTTGATGATATCATTTTTGGAGGTGAAGATAAATTGTGCATGGAATTCTCTAATAATATGAAGAAAGAATTTGAAATGTCTATGATTGGTGAGATGAGATTTTTCTTAGGTTTGCAGATTACTCAAATTGGCAAGGGCATTTTTATCTGTCAAACTAAGTATCTAAGGGAATTGTTGAAGAATTTTGGTATGGATAATTCCAAACCGGTAATTACTCTTAAGGTGACAAGTGAGAAATTATCTATCAAAGACACATCTGCACTGGTAAATTCGATAAGGTATAAGTCTATGATTGGTGGCTTGTTATATCTAACTCAGACTATACTGGATATTATGAATGCAGTAAGTATTGTTTCAAGATATCAAAGTAATCCTAAAGAAAATCATGAATGCATAGTAAAGAGGATATTCTAGTATTTGCAAGGAACAATAGAATATGGCTTATGGTATTCTAGAGATGATAACTTCACTTTATGTGCATATGCATATTCCGATTGGGCACGAGATACTGATGGTAGGAAGAGCACTTCTGGTGGAGCTTTCTTTCTTGGAAATAAATTGGTTTTATGGATCAACAAAAAATAGTCACGCATTTCTTTATCTACTACAGAAGCTGAATATGTTGCAGCATCAACTAATTGCACTCAAGTCATGTGGATGAAGCAAATATTTAAGGATATCAAGGTAAATTGTAGTGAACTGGTAGTTATCTATTGTGATAACTCTACAACTATTGACATATCTAAGAATCCAGTATTTCACTCCAAAACTAAGCATATTTCAATAAAATATAACTTTCTAAAGGAAAAGGAGGAAGAAAAGGAAGTCAAATTGGTTTATGTGAACACTAAAGAGCATATTGAAAATATATTCACTAAACCGTTGTCTAAGGAATCATTTGGATATTTGAGAGATAGATTAGGGGTATCTACCTCTCTAGAAAAAGTTGAACTGATGGAGTAGAGCATCAGTTTGATATGCATCATCAGCTTTATCCTTTGGTCCGGATTGATGTAGTGGTGCTACTACTCAGGGGGAGTAGTCAGCTTTGAGATTCACAGGATTTTGATATCTATGTCATATCTTTGGCATTAATGTCAAAGGGGGGGAGTTATATGTGAAAAATAATATCATATGGGAGAGAGTTTTAGATCAGTTTCAGATTGGACTACTCAGGGGGAGTTGCTGGGATTTTTCAGGTTTTCATTGTTATATCTTCTATGAGAAATGTTCGACATTTCTTGGCACTTAGATGTTTTATTTTTCACATCTAGTGTTGTCATCAATTCCAAAGGGGGATATTGTTGGCAATATGAAGGAATTGATTATGTGGTGCATTGGTGTTTTGTCATTGATGTCAACACTAGCTATTTTTGATAAGGGTAAATGGGTTTTACAAGGACCCGAAACCTAAAGTTTTACAACAGTCGGCCAACAACCAATCCGACAAGAAATAACATCAAAACAAGGGAGAAACCCCAAACATAAACAAAGAGAAAAGAAACACAGACAAACAAGCCAAAGCAACAAAGCTCTCAGTTGAGCGAGAGCACCAGATCCTTGTTCTTTTGGATGGAAATCATGTTGATTTCCTCAATCTCCTCCATGATGAATTTGGAGGTACCCTTGTTGCTACTTTTGCTCCTAGTTTTGGAACTGGGTCCCGTGGTTTTGTTGTCTCCAACAACCACATCATCTCCACCAAATTCTTTCACTAGGTCACTATGGAAGGATCTATAATCAACAACCATCTTGTTGATCTTTTCCAGCCCCTCAATGTTGTTGTTCATGGCTTCTTTATTGATGTCGACCAGATTCTTGAGATTTTTCTTAATCTCAGCCATGGATTGTTCCACCTTATCAATCCTTTGTTCATGATTACATTTCATAACCTTAGTATTCTGAGAGAGTTTTTGAGTCATGATCATGAGTTTTTTCGGCTTACTGGGTTCTAGGGAAGTAGTGAAAATGTCAATTATTTCTTTAACCCCCATCTTGAGGGTGTCGATTTCACGCTCGACCCACTTCCAGAAGTGCTCCTTGCTTCTGGTGGCTTCCATGAGAAGATTCATCAGACTACCATCTTTCCCCTGATTGTCTTTCTGGACATTGATAGGGATGTCCAATTTAATCCCTTGGTTCATAATCTTCGGGCTGTGATCCTTCGCCATCATCTTTTTCTTTTTGGTGAGAGGTTCGGCCTTAGAGATCAACTTGCTGGTGGTTTTGTATTTACTAGCTGCCCATCTAGGGGGTTCTTGTTGTCGAGCATCTCAGGAGTGACCATCTTGTCCTTTTCATCTGTAGGTTCATATTTAGGGTCATCAACAGGAACCCCACTATCATCCAGGTCCATCTCCAAATCAGAGACATCTTGGACCTCCGTCTGCAGACCAATCTCGGCAAGCGGGGGTAGAATTTCAAGGGATTTGGCATGTTCCATGATAAGGACGATAAGTCCCTCATGAAGAACAAGGTTGCTAGGGTTTTCTAGGTGCTTTTCCAAGCTATTCTCAAGGGAGGAGGCAAGATAGTAGGGAATAGAGATAATTTTACCATGGCAAAAATGATTTAAAATAGTGAAATGGTAGGAGAAGATACTTGCATACCTACCATCAAGGGTTATATATCTCATTATAAACTCAGCCATGTCAGCCCACGGGGCCATGAGCTCTTTTCTATTATAGCCGCCATTAGCCATCTTGGTGACTCTAGAGAACTCCTTGTCCTTGTCGAAGAAGCTCGACAAGTCCTCCTCCCCAATTTTTCTATCCCTATAAAACCTTCTTCCAGTCATAGCTAGACCAGTGACCGTCGCCACCAAGGTTTCATCTATCTGATAATTGGCACCATAGGCCCCGAGACTCCCTTTTTTCCATCTATTAACAAAGGCCTCCCTAATTAGAGGAGAGGGGCCATGAAGCCGGTCTAGGTAGGGGATGAGACCACCATCGACCACTTCCTGCTAGAAATCTTTATTCTTTTTCCACTTCTCACAAGTAGAGGGATCTTGTCTATTCTTATCCCCTCCCATTATGCTCTTGGTCGCCAGATAATAGGAGATCACTATCGCCAACCAGACACAGAAAATGAGCCACACCCAAAGGATATCAAAATAGTAGCAGAAAAGCCACACAATGAGATAGGAAAACCAGTTGCCAAGGAGGTTTCTAGAATTGTGATTAGAGAAAACTAGAAAGAGTCATTTCCGTATCAACTCAGTCATTTCATGATGAGGGATTGTTGATTAACACAGTAATCGTTATGTGCTAGATCGCACAGATTTTCGGGGAAAGCATCCCTGCTACTCCACCAGTTGGTTGCCACGTATCCCACTGCAAGAATGGCCAATAGATCTGCCACCTTATTGCCTTCCCAGTATATGTGCGAGATTTTAAAATCTGTCAGATCATTAATTATATTTTGACAGTCCTTGATCAGGTTGGCAATCATCCAGCTAGGATTCGTGCGATTTCTCAAGCAGTTGACAGTGTTTAGGGAGTCGAACTCCATCCACACTTTAGTAAACTCCTCTCTTTCAGCCATGTGTAGCCCAATGTGGGCAGCACTGGCTTCCAAATAATGGTTAGTCTGGGTGCCCAGGGGGAGTGCCATCACAAAAAATAGCAGACCAGAGTGATTCCTAGCCACTCCCCTGCACCTGGCTGACCCAGATTTTCCTTTAGCCACCCCATCCACATTGATTTTGATCCATCCCATAGGGGGAGGATGCCAAACAACATTTTGTTTGCACTACTTTGTTTTGTAGACTGGGTTGGCAATGATCCAATCAATTTGCTAGTGATTGATAGTATCCTAGTCCCTCCTGGAGAGTAGGAATGGGGGAGTCATTCTTTCTGTTGGGGCATGCATGCAGAAAGTTTTCTTTGATAGCATTGTGAATTCTAACAGCCACAACGAAATGAGGAGTTTCCAAGTCCCTGAAAACTATATTATTTCTTTCTTTCCAGATGCCCCAGGCAATATGAGGAAGAGTTGAATTCCAAATAACACCTAAGGCCTGATTATCAGAAGGGCATTTCCATTCAAACCACATTCTTTGAGTAGAAATAGGGAAGACCCAGACAATGTTCCAGATGTTAAGAAAGTGATTCCAGATATCTTTGGTATAGGTGCAATGTAGCAGGAGCTGGACAACATTTTCCTCCTCCTCTTTACAGAGAAAACATTTGTTAGAGAGAGGAATACCTCTTCTGCAAAGATTATCGATGGTAGAGATCTTTCCCTGCCTAAACAACCAGAAAAAGATGTTAATTTTATGAATTAGGAGTTTGTTCCAGATACCTGCCCAATAGTGGGGAGGGGAGAAGGATCTAGAGATGAACTTGTAGGCATCAACAACTTTGAACTTCCCAGAAGAGGAGAAGTTCCAGAACACTTCATCCTCCCCATGAGAGCGGGGGATGTGGATACAATTCAACCAGGGTTGCATAGGTCTCAGATCATTATCAAGAGAAGAGAGGTCCAACCATTCTCCATTTCTAATGTAATCAGCCACCCAGGCACAAATTGTTCTGAGGCATAATTCTTTGTAGGGGGGAGCCCAAACAAAATTTGATGGGGGGCCCACCCCGGTCCACCAGTCCTCCCAAAACCCGATTCTGGTACCATTACCTAGCATCCATCTACAACCATGCAAGATAACTTTGGAGGAGCCAAATAAATTGCTCCAGAAATCAGAAACCACGTTGGGGAGTTCATAAGTTTCTAGAGTGTTTTGGAAATCAGGGATGTGATACTTAAGTTTGAATATATCGGTCCATTCATTAGTCTCCTTAAGACATCTCCATGGTTGTTTGGACATCAAGGCATTATTGAAGTCTCTCAAATTCTGGATATCCAGGCCTCCCATGAGTTTGGGCAAGCAGACTTGATTCCAGGCCACAAGGTGTAATCTATTTTTGGATTCAGTTCCAGTCCATAATTTTTTTTTTTGAATTCTTTCTAGTTTATCCGCAATTTTGGCTGGGATTTTGAAAAGACTCATAGCATAAACCGAAAGGCTCTGAAGAGAGGCTTTGAGAAGTTGGAGCTTACCAGCTTGGCTTAGCAAGGCACCTTTCCATCTAGCAAGTTTGTTCTGGAATTTTTCTATAAGATTCGCCCAAAAAGAGTCAGGAGTCGGGCCCTGGCAGAGGGGAAGGCCTAGATAGGAATCAGGTAAGGTTCCAATTTTGCAGCCAATAATCAAGGCAATTTTAACTTTCCTATGCTTGAGGGTGTTAAAAAAGAATATGAAGCTTTTAGCCAGGATAATTTTTTTCCCCGAACCATGTTCATATATATTCAGAGTCATTTTTAAATTCTTTGCATCTTTGATCGAACCTCCCCCCATCAAGAGAGTGTCATCCACAAACTGTTGGTGAGAGAAGATGGGGGCCCGAGAGGATGGTTGAAGGCCCATAATATTGTCATTTATGACCTCCCTTTAAAATAATTTGCTCAGGGCCTCACTCATCAAAATGAAAAGGAAAGGGGATAGTGGATCCCCTTGTCGAATGCCCCTAGACCCAGATAAAAAACCGGAGGCAGATCCATTAATCAACACAGAGAATTTTGGGGTGGAAACACATTGCTCAATAACCTGGATGAAGTTATCTCTGAATCCAAAGGCCATGATGATTCTGAGGAGGAAGCACCAATTAACTCTACCAAAAGCTTTCAGCAGGTCAAGTTTCAGGAGGAAACCTAGTTTTTTGGTAATAGAAAGGGAGTGGATGTTCTCATGAGCCAGAATAGTAGAATCCAGGATTTGCCTCCTGGGCACAAACCCATTTTGATGTTTAGAGATTAAAGAGGGGATGAAAAGCTTAATCCCAAGGACAAGAATCTTGGTGAAAATTTTATAAATAGAGTTGCAAAGGCTAATAGGTCTAAAATCCTGAAAAGAGCAAGCGTCCGGTTTCTTAGGGATGAGAACCAGGAAGGTGGCATTCAGCTCCTTCAGGAGAGAGAAGGATCCAAAAAATTATTGAGTAGGAGCGACCACATTAGAGAAGATATGTAAAAATTTTTGAAAGAAAAAAGAGGGAAGCCATCAATTCTGGGGACCTTGTTACCTTCAAAATAGAAAACAACATTGTGAACTTCTTCGGGGGAGGGGATTCTGGTAAGCTCCAAGTTCATGTCCCTAGAGATGATGGAGGGAATTTCTTGCAAGATTTCCATCTAAGCTAAAGGATACAAGGGATCATCCACAGAAAGGAGATTGGAAAAAAAAATTGATGGCTTCCTGACAAATCTCATCATGCTTATCAACACATCTTTGCCCAAGCTGAATTTTGTTTATTCTTGTTGGTAGCCTTGTGCTTAAGAGTCATCATATGAAAGAACTTTGTGTTTTTGTCACCTCTTTTGAGCCATAAGGCTTTGGATCTCAGCTTCCAAAATTGTTCTTCTTTGGAGATAATATCATGTAATTTGGTCAAAATATCAATTTCTTTATTCGAAGCATCAATATCAAACCCGAAAGCTTGGATATGCTCTTGAACCTCCGCAAGTTCCAGTTTGAGCTTTTCTTTAGCTTTGAAGATGATGCCAAAAGTGGATTTATTCCAGTGTTGGATATCAGACTTAACATTGGAAAGATTCTTGGCTATACGAAACATAGTCGTTCCTTGGATATCAATATTCCACCACTCCAAAATTTTATCTTGGATTTCTGGAGCCATGAGCTACATTTTCTCAAATCTGAAGGGGTATGCCTTTCTGCCAGACAATGGAGAGACAGTGAGGCATATGGGGAAGTGATCTGATCCAACACGGGCTAAGGCATTGAGTTTGTAGGATGCCAGCCAGAGCCAATCTGGAGAAATAAGACCCCTATCAAGCTTAACCTGAATAAGATCCTCCCCACTGCATCTGTTGGACCAGGTGAATTTAGCCCCAATAAGATCAAGATCTAAAAGGCTCAAAGAGTTGATCATGTTAGCCAAGTCTTGTCTACTATCGATAGAAATTGGCAAGCCACCAGATTTTTCCAAATTTGAAAGAGGGGTATTGAAATCACCCAGAAGGATCCATTTCTCACTAGGGAAGAGAGATCTAGCAAGGCAAATGGAAGACCGTAGAGATTTCCTAGCTGATATCCCATTAGGAGCATAGATGTTGGAAATGATCTAGGAGGATCCATCCTTAGTAGCAATGGTATTAGGAGAAGAGAGGACCACCTTACCACATAGCCATCTTGGATTCCAAAGGGTGGTGATACCACCTGAAGCACCATCAACATCCACACAATGAACAACACAATCTCCAAAAATTGCCAGTTTGAGTTTTTCCACTTTACTACTAGACATTTTCATTTCTTGGATAAGACAAATATTAGGCTTGTGATCTTTGACCAAATTAGAAAGCAGGTCATGCTTATGGGGGTGGTTTAATCCCCTTAAATTCCAAGAGATGGCCTTCATTTAGCATGAGGGGGGATCCCATCCCCATTTCTGGTAAATTTCTCTGGGCTCCATCTACAATGGCAACCTGACTCTATCTATCTCTGCTAACAGCATTAGAAGGTCTCCCTACACCCCTTGAATCCGATCCACAATCCATTCTTTGTCTGTTTCTAGTTAGGACCCCCCTAGGAGACGAGGTGATTTGGCCAATAGGGGAGTTCCTTCTTCTGTTTTTGGGCTTGACCTCAATAAAAGGAGCAGGGTCCTTAGGAGGAGGATCAAGCAAGGAGCCGGTATGGGGATTCACCTCAAAAGAGTTATCCATATCAATAATCAACTGAATGGGAATATCCTAGGCAGATCCAAAAGCGGTTGGGGAAACCCCGTTAGATCAGGGGCCCCAACAATCTCCCTAAGATCCGAGTTGGCCGGGTCAAGGTCAGCGGGGATGACTAGTTCAGGACAAGAGACAACCAGAACAGAATCCAAAATAGACCAGGGAGGCACTACGACCAGGCCATCCACCTTTTCTAGGGGCGGCTCATTCCTTTTTCTCCATTCCTTCCTAGGTTTAGACGAGCACTGTCTAGCCTAGTGACTAATGTTTGTTTAGTGGAAACACGCAAAGGGGGTGGATTCATACTCTACTTTTTGCACCCATCTGCCAAGCTTGGAGAAGAGATCTACCTTAGAAGGTAGGTTAGAGGACTTTTTGACATTAACACAAAGTCTGGCATAAACTAGATGTCTTTTTGCTACAGTCATTGGGTCGACAAAGATCAGATCCCCAAAGCAGGGAACAATACCTACAAAAATTTCTTCTCCCCAGAATTCCATGGGTAAACCTGGTAGTTTGACCTAGATAGGGGCTTTGTTACATTCTCAGTCCTTGGGATTAAACCCTGGTTCCCATTTTTTAAGGGCCAACCAGGATTTTCCTAGCATCCAGGGACCTCCTGCTAGAACAGTTCAAAAATATTCTTCACAAGAGGATGAAAAGGAGAAGAAGCTACCGACCATAGCCACAACATCAGTTTGACCTTTACCTTTCCATTTCCTCACCACCTAGGAAAAAACTGCCTCAATGTTTGGATGTGGGCCTATAAATTTTCTAACTAGGACCAGATGCATATGAGCCATATTATGATCAACAATAAAATCTAGAATGGAGATGGACCAAGCGCCAGAGTCCCAGTCTACATTAAACGGTATAAGTAAAATGGCCTTGCCTTTGAGCTTTGAGGGAAAAAGAGAGGCCCATTTCTTGTTGCATTCCACAAAGGGAATCTTATTATTGGGGCCCTCAATCTCCCTAGATTTGTCGAAGGTGACAGAAAAACCATTAGTAGTATTGGTACCACCATCCCAGGTATCATGCGAGGCCCCATCCAAAGGGTCTGGGGGGATCACCTGGACTCCCAGATCCTGCAGGAGACAAATTCAAACCTGAACCAGTTCCTGCACCAACTCTTGCTCCTAATCCTGACATGTTGAATAATAGAATTATGTTAAAAATTCCAAATTTTTTGATGTTAACACTAGCTGTTATGATTGGTTAACAACATAAAGATTTTGGTTACCAGTAGAAGAACTAGTGTTACCGGCAGAAGGGACTATCAGTTGGATACTATCGACATGTTTGGATCAATGTATTGTGTTTGGTTTGATATTTCTAGAGTATGTTTTGGTCAGTTCGTATTGACTTGATGATTAGATGCTATCATACACTCTAGTAAGCCTATATCGGTAAGGGTTTAAGGTTTTACCGACATAGCTTTTACTAAGAATCTTTGACAGGATGCATAAGTGGTGTTGGTATGACTTCTAGATGGAATTCAGGATGCAAAAGGTGATCCTTGATCGTGCCTTGACTGATTGGAGACATTTCTTTGGCATGGTGGACCCAAATTAGGTTTGATACCTATATAGGTTATGGAGTAGTATCATGTTACGTGTTCTCTACACGTTACTAGGATGATTTATGGATTGATTAATGTTGTTTTGGTCTAAAGCCGACATGGCATATCATTGTAATATGGATGTATGTAATGATCTTATTGTAATATATTTTAGGTAGCCGACCTAACTGGTTTAGGCCTTAGGGTTTGTATAAATTGATGTAAAATCTCATTGTAGATCATGGTCATGGTCATGGAATGAAAAATCATATGTGAAGGAGATTTGGTCGATCATAGGTTATCAAATTGGGTTTATGTAAGAGGTCAAAGGCCTCCAATATTGAGCTTAACTGAGACTGTAATCAGGCATGGTAGATTCTATCACTAATAGTTCATTCTTTTGGATTGTTGTCCAATTATATTGAGGTGGTTATAACCTCTCTGTAGTCAGTGAGACTCCTTTGTAATGAGCAGTACGCTTTAGGAAGTGTGCCTTCCTGCATGTGCAGGCCCCTTATTGTATCACACACTTTCTGCAAAAGTATTATCTGACTGTGGGTAGGCTTCCCACCATGATTTTTCCCTTTACTGAGTTTTCCACATACAAATCATGGTGTTATGTGGTATGGTTGCATTGCATTAATTCTTTGTTTCATTCTTAAGTTTTATTGCTTACCAGTATCTGTTTTTGCTATTCCAGTATTCAATGTTTATGTGCTCCGATTAAAGGTTATAAAGCGATTTGATTAATATAATTTGTTGACAACTGAGAGGGGGGGTGAATTAGTTGTCAACAAATTATATTAATCAAACAACTTTATAACCTTTAACCGAAGCACATAAACAATGAATACCGGAATAGCAGAAATAGATACTAATAAGCAATAAAACTTAAGAATGAAACAAAGAATTAACACAATGCAACCATACCACAACACCATGATTTGTATGTAGAAAACCCAGTAAAGGGACAAACCATGGTGGGAAGCCTACCCACAGTCAGATAATACTTCTACAGAAATTATGTGATACAATAAGGGGCCTGCACATGCAGGAAGACACACTGCCTAGAACGTATTGCTCATTACAAAGGAGTCTCACTGACTACAGAGAGGTTATAACCACCTCAATATAATTAGACAACAATCCAGAAGAATGAACTATGAGTGATAGCATCTACCATTCCTGATTACAGTCCCGATTAAGCTCAATATTGGAGGCCTTTGACCTCTTACATAAACCCAATTCAATCACCTATGATCAACCAAATCTCCTTCACATATGATTTTTCATTTCATGACCATGACCATGATCTACAATGAGATCTTACATAAATTTATACAAACCCTAAGGCCTAAACCAATTAGGTTGGCCACCTAAAAGATATTACAATAAGATCATTACATACATCCATATTACAATGATATGCCCTGATGACTTTAGACCAAAAGAACATTAACCAATCCATAAATCATCCTAGTAACGTGTAGATAAAACGTAACATGATACTGGTCCATAACCTAGATAGATACCAGACCTAATTTGGGTCCACCATGCCAAAGCGATGTCTACAATTATTCGAGGCACGATCAAGGATCACCTTTTGCATCCTTAATTCCATCTAGAAGCTGCACCAACACCACTTATGCATCCTATCAAAGATTCTTAGTAAAAGCTCCACTGGTAAAACCTTAAACCCTTACCGGTATAGGCTTACTAGAGTGTATGATAGCATCCAATCATCAAGTCAATACCAACTAACCAAAACATATTCCATTGATCTAAACATGTCGATAGTATGCAATTGATAGTCCCTTCTGCCGGTAACACTAGTTCTTCTACCGGTAACCAAAAACTATATGTCGGTAACCAACCATAACAACTAGTGTTGACATCAATGACAAAATATCAATGCAACACATAATCAATTCCTTCATATTTCCAATAATCTCCCCCTTTGGCTTTGATGGCAACACTAGATGTGAAAAAGAAAACATCTAAGTGCCAAGAAATGCCAAACATTTCTCATAGAATATATAACAATGAAAAACTAAAAAATCCCAGCAACTCCCCCTGAGGAGTGTAGTCCAATCTGAAATTGATTTGAAACTTTCTCGCATATGACATTATTTTTCACATATAACTCTCCCCCCTTTGACATTAATGCCAAAGATATGACATAGATATCAAAATCCTATGAATCTCAAAGCTGACTACTCCCACTAAGTAGTAGCACCACTACATCAATCTGGAGAAAAGGATAAAGTTGATGATGCATATCGGACTGATGCTCTACTCCATCAGTTAAGTTTTTGTTAGAGTGGTAGATGCCCCTAACCTGTCTCTCAAATATTCAAATGATTCATTAGACAATGGTCTAGCGAATATATCTGCAATCTTGTCTTTAGTGTTCACATAAACCAATTTGACTTCCTTTTCTTTCACCTTTTCCTTCAGAAAGTTATATTTTATTGAAATGTGCTTAGTCTTAGAGTGAAATACTAGATTCTTATACATGTCAATAGCTACAAAGTTATCACAATAGATAACTACCGGTTCACTGCAATTTACCTTGATATCCTTCAACATTTGCTTCATCCACAAGACTTTTGTGCAATTAGTTGTTGCTGCAACATATTCAGCTTTTGTAGTAGATAAAGAAATGCATGACTGTTTTTTGCTGATCCATGAAACCAATTTCTTTCCAAGAAAGAAAGCTCCACCAGAAGTTCTCTTCCTGTCATCAGTATCTCTTGCCCAGTCTAAATCTGTATATGCACATAAAGTGAAGTTATCATCTCTAGAATACCATAAGCCATATTCTGTTGTTCCTTGCAAATACTAGAATATCCTCTTTACTACATATTCATGATTTTATTTAGGATTACTTTGATATCTTGAAACAATACTTACTGCATTCATAATATCCGGTCTAGTTTGAGTTAGATATAACAAGTCACCAATCATAGACTTATACCTTGTCGAATTTACCGGTGAAGATGTGTCTTTGATAGATAATTTCTCACTTGTCACCATAGGAGTACTTACCGGTTTGGAATTATCCATACCAAAAATCTTCAACAATTCCCTTAGATATTAGTTTGATAGATAAAAATGCCTTTATCGGTTTGAGTAATCTGCAAACCTAAGAAAAATCTCATCTCACCAATCATAGACTTTTTAAATTCATTCTTCATATTATTAGAGAATTTCATGCACAATTTATCTTCACCTCTAAAAATGATATCATCAACAAATACCAATTGTTAGAATAATCGGTGGACAACTGAGGTGGGGGGGGGGGGGGTGAATCAGTTGCCAATAGATTATATTAATCAAACCACTTTATAACCTTTAGTTGGAGCACATAAACATTGAATACTGGAATAGCAGAAATAGATACCAATGAGCAATAAAACTTAAGAATGAAACAAAGAATTAACACAATGCAACCATACCACATAACACCATTATTTGTACGTGAAAAAACTAGTAAAGGGAAAAACCATGGTGGGAAGCCTACCCACAGTTAGATAATACTTCTGCACAAAGTATGTGATACAATAAGGGGCCTGCACATGCAGGAAAGCACACTGCCTAGAGCATACTGCTCATTACAAAGGAGTCTCACTGACTACAAAGAGGTTATAACCACCTCAATATAAGTGGACAACAATCCAGAAGAATGAACTGCTAGTGATAGCATCTACCATGCTTGATTGTTGGCAATATGAAGAAATTGATTATGTGTTGCATTGATTTTTTTTGTCATTGATGTCAACACTAGCTGTTATGATTGGTTACCAATAGACAATTTTTGGTTGCCGGTAGAAGAAATAATTTTACTGGCAGAAGGGACTATCAATTGGATACTATCGACATGTTTGGATCAATGGAATATGTTTGGTTTGATGTTTCTAGAATATGTTTTGGTCAGGTGGTGTTGACTTGATGATCGAATGCTATCATACACTCTAGTAA
Source organism: Cryptomeria japonica (assembly GCF_030272615.1). Classification (NCBI taxonomy): domain Eukaryota; kingdom Viridiplantae; phylum Streptophyta; class Pinopsida; order Cupressales; family Cupressaceae; genus Cryptomeria; species Cryptomeria japonica. Next base: position 253,521,806 of record NC_081412.1, read on the forward strand.
GCCTATACCGGTAAGGGTTTAAGGTTTTACCAATAGAGTTTTTACTGGGTATCTTTGACAGGATGCATAAGTGCTGTTATGTGGTATGGTTGCATTGTGTTAATTCTTTGTTTTATTCTTAAGTTTTATTGCTTATCGGTATCTGTTTCTACTATTCTAGTATTCAATATTTATGTGACAGTCAGATAATACTTCTGCAGAAATATGTGATACAATAAGGGGCCTGCACATGCCGAAAGGCACACTGCCTAGAGCGTACTACTCATTACAAAGGAGTCTCACTGAATACAAAGAGGTTATAACTGATGGTATGATGAAAGAATAAGTATCTGGTAGAATACTGAGAGGGGGGGGGGTGAATCAGTATATTGAAAAACTGATACAAAGTTCCCAAACTCAAACTCAGTCAAACAAAGTAAACATATCTTAGTCAAGATCAATGTTCACAAGAATGCTTGACATCAACATGTTTAACTGTTATGACAACTTTAACAGTAAACAACTTCAATCTTGTGAATATCAACAATGCTTAATCATAACTCAACATAATCATCTCTCAACGCTTCTACTTAACATGCCTTATTAGAAATTAACCAAATCAACAAATAAGATCACATCCACAAAAGCATTCACCACTTGACACAAATGTTTATACGTGGAAAACCCAAATAGGTAAAACCCATGGTGAGATGAGACTCACAAGGATAGCTATCTGAACTCTTTCAAAGTTTGCCTTGTTAGGAGCCAAGCCTGTTATAGCTTTACAATAAGTCCTGTAAAGAACTAATTCTGGTTAGGAATCACCTAGTTAAGGGATTTACAAATATGCCTTGTTAGAAGCACAATACCCTATTAGGAGTAACCTCACTGGAGGATTTAAGAATCCAATCTAATGGACCACCTTGTTAGAGGATTTAATGAGTAACCAAGCTTGTTAGAGCTCACCCGGTTAAGGGATTTTACTTTTGTTGTAATTGTTAGAAAACAACAAGTTTTGTTGATCTGTCCGTGTAGCACTACATTTGCTTGATCAGATTCTTCTATGCTTCAATCTGCCTTCACTCAAAGTGTAGATCCATTCACCGGTTAGACAACTACACACTCAACAGGTTTTCTACCAATCTTGCCAACAACCTTTACAACAACTTCATCGACCTTAAATAGAAATCAATTAGGTCGGTAACACAGCAAAAACCTAATTCTCATCATCAAGATTACAAACAAGTCGGTACAATCTTGACCATTAAAAATCATGACAACCTCTTCACATTCTTCAAGAAAATTCCAACCGCTCCATGATCATCGCTTCATAGGACTTTGTAACTCATCACACGTTGTGTATTAAATGCAATGCACTTTGCTCCTTCCCTAGACAAGAACAAACATGCCAAAACAATTTGAACATATCCTCACACAATGATCACACGTGTCTCCATCATTACCGCTCATGAGATAATAAACTAGCAAACTTGGTCGGTTAGGGTTTAACATCTGATAGGGTTTTACCGGTTACAATGCATAGAAAGGTTTAACCCTTTACACCGGTTCACCTATTTATCTCACAAACTTAACATATAGGTTTACAACATCTTCCACAAAGCTCTCTTTACCAATTACTAGCCAATATAAAAAACAACAATATCAACAATAACATAAATACCATTACCGGTTCAATTGACATCAATGACAACATATCATTAATGCAATCTCTTATGCGAAATACCAACAAACTCAAAATACAAACAATCTCCCCCTTTGGCATTGATGGCAATACAAATATCAACGCCTCTAATTGCTGTTGAGATTGGTGAATAGGAATCCTAGTTTACATTACCAAGTATTCACCTTTTTCTGTCTATCTTCAGCCTGCCATTGATTCACCTAATCAGACACATAATTCTTCTCCTCAATCACATTAATTTTCTTCCCAATCACATAATTCTTCTCCCCCTTTGACAACAATGACAAAGTGAAAGTAAAACATGTAATTATGCTCTTACTGTGATGTTGATGCTCCCCCTGTGGAATACATTCACTTCTACATCAATCCATGTAAAATTTTGCAAGTAATTCAGGGACTGATACAATCAGCATCATGCTCAACTAACTTCATGAAGAGGGATAACCCCCAATTGACTTCTAAGATACTCGAAAGTGGTCTTAGGCATAGGTCTGGTAAAGATATCTACAAGATGATCCTTGGTAGAAACATGTTCCAAGATAACATCTTTACTTTGAACTTTTTCCCTCAAGAAGTGATATTTCAATTCAATGTGCTTAGTCCTTGTGTGCAAAACAAGATTTTTTGAAATGTTTATTGCACTTTTATTATCACACAAAATCTTTATTGGTTCTAAGATTTCCATCTTCAAACCTTCCAAAATGTGCCTCATCCACATAGCTTATGTGCAATTCATATAAGCTGCTACATACTCAGCTTCAGTTGTAGATTGTGAAGTGCAACTCTTCTTTTTACTACTCCAAGAGACTAGCCTTCCTCCTAGAAAGAATGCTCCACTAGTAGTACTCTTCCGGTCATCAATATTTCCAGCCCAATCAGCACTTGTGTATGCTTTCAAATCAAATTTTTCATCATATGGATACCATAACCCATAGTTAACAGTACCTTTCAGATATCTAAAAATTCTCTTGGTTGCCATTAGATGTGCCTCCTTTGGATTCTTCTCAAATCTAGAAACAATACCAAGTACATGGGCAATATTCAGTCTACTGTGAACAACATAGTGTAATTTGCCAATCATTGACCTGTATTCCTTTTCATCTACAGATTTAGATGCATCTTCCTTGGATAATTTACAACCTGTAACCATTGGGGTTCTAACTGGTTTACAGTCACTCATACCGAAAGTTTTCAAAACCTCTTTCACATACTTGGATTAAGTATGTTTATGTATGTAAGGGTATATAAGTTAGTTCGGTTAAATCATTTTAGATATAGATGCGATAGGATTTATGCAATTGTGTGAGCAAGATATTGATCGACAGAATGTGAATGTAATGATTTGTAGTCGGTCTTGGTTTTTTGTCAAGAGGATTGTAAAGCGAATCAAGTTACTAGTAAGGAAGGAGATAGTGTTAACCAGTACAATTAGTACTTAAACCAGAACTCATCCAGCATATCAGATGCACACTCAAAGTTCAAAATTTTGTTTGTAATTCAATATTTTATCTGTAGTTAGTGAGGCTCCTTTGTGATGAGCAGTGAACTCTAGGTAGTGTGCCTTCTTGCATGTGTAGGCCCCCTTTTTATGTAATATTTATTCAACTGGCCAGTGGATGGATATTGTGGGTCACAAATCCCACTATGGTTTTTCCTCTTTGAGTTTTTCCATGTATAAATCTGTGGTGTTATGGTGCTGATCTTTGTGGTTGCTTTTTTCTTTATTATATCTTGTTTATATGCTTATCGGTTGTTAATTGGAAAACTATCTTAAGGAATTAAATTATTAATCACCGGTAGAGCACTGATTCCCTCCCCCTCTCAGTATTCTTGGATTCCAATACTTTGTTTTGTGATAGGCATATGCTCTCCCCTTAATTGGGTGACCAAAAATGCCAGAATCACTTTCATTTATTGCATTAGGATAAATCCTTTAGCAAACCTACCCTCCCCAGAAGCCCATAAGGCCAGTGAGACGGGAATGACTAATGCCAAGTATTCCAACCCACTATAATCAAATGTGGATTGTGATGAAAATCACATCCAGCGATATTGTTCACTGATAGCCTTCCCCCAATATCCTTGAGATACGTAAAGCCTTTGTTCTAAAGGTTGGGAAGCCTCTTAAGGGAGTTTATCATTGATGCAACAAACAAAACCCTTACTATGAACCTTAAGTATAGAAGCCAAGTTGGATCAGTTATCCAAACATTGTAGTATCATAGTGCAAGGGTGGGGAAGAATCTGCCCCCAAGAACTCATCATATGACTCCCAAGAAAATGATCCAATTGAGAAGAAATTCTCTTTGGTTCAACTTTTGGAAAAAGGCAAAAAAATTGGTGCACCCTAGGGTGTGACAAGGCCGTTTGAGCTGAAGGAGTTCCAAGATGCAGCTGTGGTATTATTAATGACCTTTGAGAATACAAGAGTTTGATTGATGTGTCTTTATTGTTCAAACCAGTGAAAACAAAAGGGATTTGAAAAGATCCTTGAATATACACTCATTGTTTAGATTATAGGGTGAGACAAATCAAAATTATTGTCTTATTGCTTGATGTTGTGTTTTTAGTCATTTTTCAGAAGATCATCCATTGAACACTCATATTTTTTACTCAAAAAATAGTCAAATTGTTAAAATTTCCAAGTTGTGGAGTAGTTTAGTGCATTAACAGGAAACATTAGCGCATAAACCCAACATAAAAATGCATCAAGGTCTTCAATTAGTGCATTGAAGAAACATAGTGGTGCATCTAGTGTCAACAGTAGCGCATCTGATAAACAAGTTTCAATCTCCAAAATAGTCAGAAAGTTAAATTAGTCCTAGTTTAGTGCATACATAGGATAGTTTTGCGCATTCAGAGGATATCTTAGTGCATTGGAGGTCCAAAGTAGTGCATACACTAAATCTTTTAGCACATATACTATCTATTTTAGCACATAAACCTGTTATCACCTAAGAAAGAGAGCACAATTGTGATTTTCTCATAAAACTATGATCACTTTCAAATACCCCTTTCAAAGTTCAATCTCTTCACATCACAACAACAGTTTAAAATATAAATAAATTCAATTATTTCATGTGCAACCATTTCATAGAAACTTGTATCAAACAACGTAAGTGCTCAATTATCAGTTTGATCTTTGATTTTTAGTAGAGTTTCATCATCAGGATCCATCATCCTTTATCACAAAACAACGCTGCAAATTAGATTACCCTAAGTGTTATTAATAGGAAGGATCTTTCCTATTTGACTTAGGAATCTCAGATTAAATTGGCACTCACAACAAAGATCAAAAGTTTAAAACAATTTCAATCACTTGTATGACCATTTACCATCTATTAAAAAATGAGAAACCTAGTCAAAAAGAAATCTTAAAGAAGAGAAGCTTTCTCTACACAAATCACAAACTCTTGTTAAAACATTGTACATTCCTATACCATTTTCATGATTATCTACATGATCTTGGAAATGAGTTTTGTGAGGAACCTTTGAGATCCCGTGCCTTTTAAAAAAGATCTGCCTTGTCTGAATCTCTCAATAAAAGTGGTCAAATCTCCTTGTCCAATCTACTTCAATAAGAAATCACTTATTGAATTCATTCCGCATTCGAGGTAACCTTTCATCAATTCTCATTAATCAAACCTTTCAAAACAGTCACAATTAGATCACTCATATGTCCGTGCTAACTAGAGCTCAAAAATAAAAACTCAAAGGGAAAAAAACAAAACCACAAACAATCATGGTAGAAAGAGAGGAAAATCCTTTTCTAGGTATCAAGATACTAAAATAGAGGAGATAACCGATGACCTTATTCATGTGGCTCAACAAAACCCCGAATTCCTAAAATTAATGGAAAATCTTATAGAAATTGACCAAAAAAATACTTTCTGATGTTAGCAAGTCAAGATGCTAAACTACTTGTTGATTTTGATATAAGCAAACTAAAAGAAGATCCCAAGCAAGCAAAAGTTGAGGCAATAACTAATGATCATAATCCCTTAAGTGCTTTAACTCAACAAATTCAGGCTCTTCAACAATAAATGCAAGACATGCAAAGGGGAACAATGAGGAGATATTTGTTGGAGTACATTTGTCCCTATCTGTTTGATCAGAATTTGAACATGATACCATTTCCACCAAATTGTGAAATTCCAAAATACGACAAAGACAATGGCAAAACTAACCCATAAGACAATGTGAGGGAATTTTGCACCATGAGTTTGGAATTTACACACAATGACACCTATTTAATGAGGTTATTTCCAAGAAATTTGGGTGGAAAATCTATGGAATGGTTATCGAAACTTGCACCAGGTATTAGAACATTCAAAGAACTGGTAAACAAATTTGTTTCTCAATATTCATTAAAAATCCAACATGAGATAACTATGCTTGACTTATGTAACACAAAATAGAAAAATGGTGAATTATTCCTTACATTCTTACAAAGGTGGAGATGATTGTTTGATAGATATTCTTGTCCAGTACTTGAGAGAGAAAAGATGGATATCTTTATTGACAATCTAAACAACGAGATGACTAATAAACTCCAATTACAATGTTCACCAAGTTTTGAAAAATTGATCGAAAATGGTTTCAAAATTGAGGAAGCCTTGGTTAAAGAGGAGTATTAAAATTCTCTAAAGAAAGAACAAACTTTTCCAATAACAATAACAATAACAATGACAAATCCAAATTATGGACAAGAAACAAGAACATTGTTAATGATGATGTAGTGGATGCACAACATAAAAAAAAAAGCAACCAATCTTAAACATATCAGGTACTACATCCACAAACAATCCAAATAACACCAGATCTAAACTAGCCCCTACACCATATCAAAGAAAATTTACACCTTTGGGATGGTCACTTGAATCAACTTTCAAAGAGCTCCTTGCAAACAAACTCATAAAGTTGCTAGATACACGATATTTTGAACCAAAAGTCAAACCAACATGGTGGAATGACGTACATCATTATGAGTTTCACAGAAGAAAAGGTCATAGAACTAATGATTTCCAAAGATTAAAACATTTACTTCAAGACTTGCTAGATAAAGTTGACATAATGGTGGAAGGACACAAAACAAATGATGATCATAGAGCATTCAAAGATCCTCTTCCTAATTATAAAAAGGGAGAACCCTCTTCATTGAACAATAGAGGGGGAAAAGTAAATTACATTTATGACAACATCATCAATCACATTTTAACATCTGACAACTAAATAAATGTCATCAAAAGTAAGGATAAACAAGAACATAGAGCGGTAAATGTAACCACCCGAGGGCAGCCTAATTTTTTATTGAAGGCAACACTTCTAAGACATCTACTATTTCTCCAAATCAACACAGCCTAGTAGACCAATTACAAAAGACACCGGCACAAACATCCATAATAACTTCTTAAAATCTCACCTGTGCATAAGGATATTCTAGAAAGAGCTCTAGTGGACAACACAGTGTCAAACAATTGGATGTCGATCGATTCCAAGCCATGGTGGGGCTTCTAACTGTGCCTCACCATCTATCATTTTTTGAGAATGATGATGTCTCCTTGTGTCATCCGCATAACACTCCCCTCCATATTGAAGTTTTAATATATAAATTGTTAGACAGTTCAAATAACAAGAAGACAACTGAGAGGGGGGGGGGGTGAATCAGTTGTCACAGATTACATGAACCATTAGAAATTTAAACTTTAATACCAAAACCCAAAACATTAATCACTGGAATAGCATTTAATCCAATTAAGCATAAACAATAATTACAAAATAAAAGCCATCCACATAACACCAAGATTTGTACGTGGAAAACCCGGTAAAGGTAAAAACCATGGTGGGAAGCCTACCCAATGTCAGATAATACTTTTGCATTATGTATGTGAATTACAATGAAGGAGCCTGCAATTGCAAGAAGGCCAATAGCCTAGAGTGCACTGCTCATCACAAAAGGAGCCGCACTGACTACATAGAAATCTAGACTACAATCCAGAGAAGTGTTGAACTGCAAAAGATAGCATCTCCTATGCCTGAGTATAGTTTCAATTAAGCTCAATACCAGAGGACTAAATCCTCTTACATAAACCCAATTCGATCTCCAATGATCAACCAACTCCTCTACCTGAATGATATTACATTATTGGCACATTACATTCCCTGACCATGACCTCTCACAATAACCATGATGATCTACAATGAGATCATACATCTATATATACAAACCCTCAACCATAAACAATCAGGTTGGCCACTAGACAATAAACCGATTACATAATTACAAACCATGTTGGCCTTAGACTAAAAAAATAATATCAACACATAAAACATTCAGAAAATACATCAATAGGTCCTATCCACACATTACATTAAAGTCGGTCCATAACCTAGATCAACCAGGACCAAGTATAGGTCCACATGCTTCAGCAATGATCTCCATCTACCAAGTCTTGAACATGATCACCAACAACATCATAAAACTCCACCAGAAGCTGCACCAACACCACTTATGCATTTCACCAAAGATCTCCATCAAAAGCTCTGCCGGTGAAACCCTCATCGGAACCAGAAATCAATCTTCTAAGAAAGAAGGATAGCATCCAATCACCAGACCAAAACCAACTGATCAAATATGAGTATAAGTATCATCAACAAGCCAATTCCATCAATAGACTATATCAGAGCGTACCAGATTATGTTGGATCCAAGTTAACAAAAAAAACACTTATCCTACCAGGACCATAAGGGTGTCGGTAAAGTATCCAAACAACTAGTGTTGGTATCAATGACAAAACATCAATGCAACACATAATCGATTCCACCAAATGGTCAACAATCTCCCCCTTTGGCATTGATGGAAACACTAGATGTGAAAAACATCTAAGTACCAAGAAATGCCAAACACGTTTCCCCCTGTGGAAGATAGCCAACAATCTCTCACAGATAGTTCATAAAAATAGTATCTCTCCCCCTTTCTTTTCCTTTTTTCACATCAATATCACTCCCCCTTTGACATCAATGCGAGGAATCTGACAAAAATATCAAAGCAAAAACATAAGCCTCTGAATCACAAAGCTGACTATTCCCCCTAAAGCAGTAGCATCCCACATCAGTGCCAGAATGAATAGTATCTCTGATAGTGCATGTCATACTGATGCCAAACCACATCAATCAAGTCTTTAACGGAGGGGTAGAAAGTCCCAATCTATCTCTTAGGTACTCAAATGATTCCTTGGATAAAGGTTTAGTGGAAATATCTGCAATCTTCTCTTTAGTGTTCACATAAACTAGTATAACTTCATTTTCTTCCACCTTCTCCTTCAAAAAGTTATACTTGATAAATATGTGCTCTGTTTTAGAATGAATTACCAGATTCTTTGATATATCAATAGTAGCAAAGTTATCATGGTGAATAAATAATGGTGCATCACAATCCACCTTTATATCCTTCAACATTTGCTTCATCCATAAAACTTGTGTACAATTAGTAGCAGCAACAATATACTCAGCTTCATCAGTAGATAAGGAAGTACATGACTGTGTCTTGTTGATCCATGAAACCAACTTCTTTCTAAGAAAGAAAGCTCCACCAGAAGTACTTTTCTGGTCATCAACATCTCCAGCTCAATCAGTATCTGTATATGCATATAAAGTAAAGTTATCATCCTTAGGGTACCATAAGCCATATTCTGATGTACCTTGCAAGTATCTAAAAATCCTTTTCACCGCATTTCAGGATTTTCTCTAGGATCACTCTGAAATCTTGAAACAATACAAACAACATTCATAATGTTAGGCCTAGTCCGAGTCAAATAAAAAAGACCTCCAATCATAGATTTGTATCTTGTAGGATTTACCGATGCAGAAACATATTTTCTTGTCAATTTCTCACTTGTAACCATAGGAGTACTTACTAGTTTAGAGTCTCCAATACCAAATTTCTTCAATAAATCCTTAACATATTTAGTTTGATAGATAAAAATACGTTTGTTAGTCTGAGTAATCTGCAAACCTGAGAAAAATTTCATCTCACCAATCATAGACATCTCAAATTCTTTTTCCATATTCCTAAAAAGTTCTATGCATAACTTATCTTCACCTCCAAAAATAATGTCATCAACAAATACTTCAATAATCAGTATATCATCATCAGTGATTTTATAATATAAATTATTGTCAGCACTTCCCTTAGTAAAACCAAGCTTCAAAAGATATTTATCCATCCTTGCATAGCAAGCTCTAGGTGCTTGTTTCAATCCATATAAAGCTTTTCTTAACCTGCAAACCATATCTGTATCATCTAATAGTGAAAAACCATCAGGTTGCTCAATATAAACTTCCTCATCAAGATACCCATTCAAGAATACATATTTAACATCCATCTAATAAACCTTGTAGTTTTTATAAGCAACATAGGCAATAAATAATCTTACAGCTTCAATCCTAGCTACAGGTGCAAAAGTCTCTCCATAATCAATTCCTTCCTTCTAAGAATATCCTATACAAACCAATCTAGCCTTATTCCTTATAACTTAACCATCCTCATTCAATTTATTCCTAAAAACCCATTTAGTTCCAATAACAGTTTTATTTTTAGGCCGGGGAACCAAGGTCCATGTGTTATTTTTCTCAATCTGATCTAATTCTTCTTCCATAGCTTTCAACCAATATTCATCTTTGCATGGCTTAATCACTGACACCGGTTGAACTTGGGAAATTAAGAATACAACATTAGTTGCCAGTATTCTTCTTGTCATCACTCCACTCTTATCCCCAATGATTTAATCTTCTGAATGATTCAATCTCACATACCTAGGAGTCTTCTGACTTTCTGTTCCTCTTCCCTGTTCTTCAGTTACTGTAGAATTCTCTGATGTTGCTGGAGTAACTAGTTCAACTCTCTATTTTGATAAAGGTGCTACTAGTTCATATATAATCATTTCCACTATCAGTTCCTTCTCATAAACTTTGATTTGTCTTCTGTTCATCTCATCTACTTTGACATTAGCACTCTCCACAATTCTTTGCAATCTCTTGTTATAACATCTATATGCTTTGCTTTCATTAGAATAACAAAGAAATATGCCTTCATCACATCTAAGATTAAATTTCCCAATAATATCAACTCTCCTAATATAACATTTACTACCAAAAATTCTAAAATACTTAACTATAGGTGTATTGCCAAACCATAATTCATAAGGTGTCTTATCGAGTTCTCCTTTGATATGTACTCTATTGAATGTATAAACCATTGTACTCACTTCTTCTCTCCAGTAGATATGAGGTAGAATATATTCCATCATCATTGTTCTACCGACATTAGAGATAGTTATGTTCTTCCTTTCCACAACTCCATTTTACTGGGGTGTTCAGGGAGTAGAAAATTGTCTTCTTATACCATGCTTGTCACAAAAGATGTTAAACTCACTGGATGTGAATTCACCACCATGATCCGATCTCAAACATTTAATCTTGAATCCTATCTCAGTTTCCACTTTAGCCTTAAATATTTTGAACTTTTCAAATGCTTCATATTTTTCTCTTAGAAAAGTAACCCACGTCATTCTAGAATAATCATCAATGATTAGCATGAAATATCTATCACCTTTAAAACTTTTAACTCTAGTAGGGCCACACAAATCAGTATGAATAAGATCAAGAACATCATTTGATTTAGCTTGTATACTCCTAAAAGAGGTTCTATCCTGTTTACCCATTTGACATTCTTTACATACCGGATTATAGGGCTTCATAATCTTAGGTATATCCCTGATTTCCTTAGTTGCACTGATCTTCACAATGCAATCAAAATTCACATGACACAACCTTTTATGCCATAGCCAACTCTTATCAATCTATGTAATCAAACATGTCTTCTCACCGAAGTTCAAATGAAATATATTACCTTTTGTCTGTGTACCGGTTGCAATCTCCAAGCTAGATCTGTTGATGATTTTGCATTTTCCATCCTTGAACTGTAATTGAAATCCCTTGTCTACCAATTGTCCTACACTCAAAATATTATGCCTCAAACCTTCAACATAATAAACATTGTCAGTATTGTTCTTACCATCCAATGATATAGTTCCTTGTCCTTTGATCATACATGCTTTGTCATGTCCAAATCTAACTAGACCACCATCAAATTCTTGCAAAGATAGAAATTTCCCTTTATCTCCAGTCATATGATGTGAACAACCGTTGCCAATTACCCATTCCTCCTTGTCTTCAATTTTAGTAGCAAGTGCTTTCTCTTTAGGTACATTTTCTTCCAGTGCCGAATCATCTTCCTTGATAGCCAGGAACATCCATTCCTTCCCATTGCCGGATCCACTAGCAGAGTCTTCTTTCGGTTCATCATCTGAATCGGTAATGCCTTCCTCATCCGCTATGTAGCATGATTTGTCTCCATTTTTCTTGTATTTATACTTGTTCTGATATCCAGGGTTAGACTTAAATGATCTTCTAACTCTTTCTTCAAATATTGAATTCCTTTCAGGATATCTAGATGCAAAATGACCAATCTTATTACATGCAAAACATTTAAAAGGTGTTTTTCCTTCATACTTACTTCCTACCGGTCCTTTAGGTACTCTTCTGGAAAATAGTGCTTCAAGTTGCTCAAACTCATTATCTTCTTTCTTCATATCTTATAAATCCTTTGCATTTAAATCTTTCCAATCTTGTTTACCGATTGTAGATGTAGATGCATGAAAAGTAGGTTCAACCTTCACAGTTCCAGAAGGTCCAAATTCTTCAAGCTCAAAAGAAGATAGTTTCCCAACCAAATTATCTCTATTGACAGATGTATTAGGCATTGTTCTCAACTCATTAATAATAGTAGCCTTCATTTTGTAAGCCAGTGGTAGGGCTCTCAGGACTTTAGAAACAATTTTATCTTTGCTCAGAGTTCCACCACAACATTGAATTCCCATAGCAATCTCATTTACCCTTTCCATGAATGCAGTAATCCTTTCATCTTCTTCCATCTTCAGATTTTCATATCTCACCCAGTAACCATCAAGTTTAGCAATCTTCACTATGGGGTCACCTTCATTAAGAGTCTCCAACTTATCCCATATAGACTTTCTAGATGATTTGTTGGTTAATCCCATTATTTGCTGATTAGAAAGTGCACACAAGAGGGCTTCTCTTTCTCTACAATCATTCTCAAGCTCCTTGTCCAGGTTTGCCGGAGGAGGATTGCTAGATCCAAGATTATAGAGTGTGACACCATTCTGTGTGATCTCCCAAATTTCTTTTCCAAGACATCTCAGATGAGTTTCCATCTGAATCTTTCATACTATTTAATTTGTTCCATCAAGCCTCAGAATATTCCTTTGAAAGATAGCTCTAGAAAAACTGGATGAACTTGAACTATTAGTCACCATAGGATCTTCCTCAAGTGGTTAAGCTTTCTACAGAGAGGACCAAGGCTTTGATACCAATTTTTAGACAATTCAAATAACCGAAAGACAACTGAGAGGGGGGAGGGGTGAATCAGTTGTCACAAATTACAAAACCATTATCAATTTAAACTTTAATACCAGAACCCAAAACATCAATACCAGAATAACAGTTAATCCAATTAAGCATAAACAATAATCATAGAATAAAAGCCATCCACATAACACCAAGATTTGTATGTGGAAAACCCGGTAAAGGGAAAAACCACGATGGGAAGCCTACCCATAGTCAGATAATACTTTTGCAGTATGTGAATTACAATGAAGGGGCCTGCACTTGCAGGAAGGCCAATAGCCTAGAGCACACTTCTCATCATAAAAGGAGCCTCACTGACTACATAGAAATCTAGACTACAATTTGGAGAAGTGTTGAACTACAAAAGATAGCATCTCCTATGCCTGAGTACAATTTTGGTTAAGCTCAATATCGGAGGACTAAATCCTCTTACATAAACCCAATTCGATTTCCAATGATCAACCAACTCCTGTACCTAAATGATATTATATTATTCACATATTACATTCCTTGACCATGACCTCTCACAATAACCATGATGATCTACAATGAGATCTTACATCTATATATACAAACCCTCGACCATAAACAATCAGGTCGACCACTAGACAATAAAACGATTACATAATTACAAACCATGTCGGCCTTAGACCAAAAAAATAATATCAACACATAAGACATCTCGAAAATACATCAATAGGTCCTATCCACCCGTTACATTAAAGTCGGTCCATAACCTAGATCAGCCGGGACAAAGTATAGGTCCACACACTTTAACAATGATCTCCATCTGTCAAGTCTCGAACATGATCACCAACAACATCCTAAAACTCCACCAGAAGCTACAACAACACCACTTATGCATTTCACCAAAGATCTCCATCAAAAGCTTTGCCGATGACACCCTCACCGGAACCAGAAATCAATCTTCTAAGCAAGCAGGATAGCATCCAATCACCAGACCAAAACCAACTGACCAAATATGAGTATAAATATCATGAACAAGCTAATTCCATCAACATACTATACTGGAGCCTACCAGATCATGTCGGATCCAAGTTAACCAGAAAACCACTTTAACCTACCGGGACCAGAAGGGTGTCGGTAAAGCATCCAAACAACTAGTGTTGGAATCAATGACAAAACATCAATGCAACAAAATCAATTCCACCAAATGGCCAACATAAACATCGAATCAAACATGTATTAATAGATGGAGGAGCTGGTCTAAATATTTGTACTTTAAATATTATACATGCATTGGGTGAAGAGGCTATAGATCCTAAGAGAAAGATAAGTATAAAAGCTTATGATGATGAGTAGAGATCTCCAGAAGGATTAGTGGTATTTTCCATAAGAGTGGGACCAATTCAGAAAGATACAATTTGCCAATTCTTGAATATAGACTTTTCCTATTACATACTGACCTTGGATCCATAAAATGCAGGTAGTACCATCGACTTATCACCAATGTGTGAAATTCCCCTACAATGGACAACAGATCTCAATCTCAATGAATTATAATCCCTTCCAGTACTGCAACAATCTCAAGGCAATTCAAGATGTCTCGGTACCACACAACAGGGAAGCTCTCACTTCTACTTCCTCAAGCACTGAAAGCCAACTCAATGCTAAATCAATAGATTTTGAGAAAAAGATTCAGCTGAAAGATAAGGGTATGGGAGAATATTCTTTTGAACAGTCTTTATGTCTATCAAAACTACCAGGTTCACCAAGATCCCATGGACAACCATCAACCTCTAAGAAATAATATTCACATCCCATCAAACTCTTTGATGGTGCATTTGTCAAAGTACTCTAGAAGATGAATTTGATGATAAGGATGTCCTAAACTGGCTATACAAGGATGAGGAAGAAACAAAAGAAGCATATTTAAATATTAGAGTACAAAAAAATAAATATGGTAAAGGGTTCAAAATCATAAAAAACATGGGATACAATGAAAATGGTCCTATTGGCAAATGGAAAGAAGGTATTCTAGAACCTATTCAACTTCCTTCTCAAAATGCTAAAGTCAAATTAGGATTAGGTTTGAGACATGACATTCCAGTTTGCATATCAAAAAAGGAAGTAGCTCACAAACAACAAAATGAAGAAGCGACACACAAATAACAAAATGAAGAAGTAGTCTGTAAAGAACAAGAGGAGGAATATGAGAGAAAACAAGAAGAACTTGTTTTCAAGAAAGAAGAAGGTAACCAAAATCTCTATTAACAAATCCACAAATTGCAAGCTAGTTCTAAAACATACTCAAATGAATGGGAGTGGGATTCACTTTCACCTTCTGAATGGTCCTATGAAGATAAGGATATTGATGTGGTACAATTATATGCACCAATACCCTATGAAGGACAAAGATTAGGGTTTAGACCATTTGAATTTGGACCACAATATATCGATGATTCTAGTGAGGATGATCAGTTTCAGAATGAGATAGATGATCCCAAGGAGAGTAATGTCATAGACCTCGACTTTGCTATCACAAACCTTGACAATATTTCCATCATGACTCCTACTACCTTAGACCTTAACCCATTCGATGATTCCTTACCATTGGTACATCCCAAACTGATCATCGACTAGGAACAAATAGAATCACTTAATATACCCATCTTCCAAGATGACAATGCTATTGTCCATTACCTCTATTCAGTGAATCTAGAAACATGTCCCACTAGCGGATCTCATAACAAAACTTTCAACCAGGGGAGTGCCAAGTCTTTTAGTCACAAAAAAATCAAGCAAAAAATTGATCTAACAGTGAAAACCATATAATGACAGTGTTAGATCATAAAAAAGTAAAAAGAAAGGGTGCTACCAAAGGTGAAAACCTCACTAAGGAACTAATAGATGAAAGAATTGAAACTCTTCCTGAGAATTATCAAATATCTCCAATATTGATTGTCAACACAACCAATCAACATCGACACTGTAGAAATAGTAAAGAATGTACATCTAGCTGCATCATTAACAGATCAAGAGAGACCAAACTTCACAAAGTTTTTTGAAGAAAATCAAATCATTTTTGCTTGGTCATATATTGATATGCTAGGGATAGATCCAAATTTAATCATGCACCTTTTTATCCATAGATCCTAAAGCTAAGCTAGTAAAGCGGACGCTGAGAAAGATGAATCCACATGTAGTACTTCTAGTCAAAGCCGAATTGAATAAACTACAAGATGTATGATTCATCTAGTTGATCGAATATGTAGAATGGATTTCCAACATTGTACTTGTATCAAAACCAAACAAGAGCATCTGAATATGCACATATTTTAGAGATATTAATAAGGCTTTCCCAAAGGATGACTTTCCTTTACCCAGTATAGACACAATTGTGGACTTAATAGAAGGACATGGCATGTTATCACTCATGGATGGTTTTTGATATTACAATTAGATCAAAATAACACCTGAAGACGAAGACAAATTTTTTTACATGCCCATGGGGTACCTATTGTTGGAATGTCATGCCTTTTGGATTAAATAATGTAGGAGCGACCTATCAATGTGCCATGACCATAATCTTCCATGACATGATGCACACATTCATGGGGGACTGTGTAGATGACTTACTAGCCAAATCATTCACAAGGGAAGGACATTTAGAGATCCTGGATAAAATCTTTCAACGGTTGGAAAAATTCAATGTGCTGCTAAATTCGAAGAAGTGTGTATTTGAAGTTACATCAGGCAGACTCCTAGGGTACATAGTGTCAACAAAGGGCATTGAGGTAGATCCAACAAAATTACAAGCAATCATGGAGATGCCTCCTCCTAGAAATATCAACCAATTAAGATCACTACAGGGAAGGCTACAATCCATTAGAAGGTTCATCGCACAATCGGTTGACAAATGTCCACCTTTCACTCACTTACTACAAAATAATGTTCCTTTCAGATGGGAGGTAGAATGTGAAGAAGCCTTTGATTAGTTAAAGAAATATATGATGAATACACCTATATTTGTGTCGCCAATGATAGAAAAACCACTTCTTTTATACATCTCAGCAACTAAGGTATCCTTGGGATCTTTGGTAGCATAGGAAGATTCAACATGCAAAGAAATGGTTGTGTACTACATCAACAAAACATTGAGTAGTTATGAACTTAACTACACATTCATTGAAAAGGCTTTTTTAGTTGTGGTGTTTGCATCTCAAAATTTGTGATACTATATGTTATCTCAAACAATCAAGCTTATAGCAAAGATAGATCCATTAAAATATCTACTCAGCAAGGCCTCTCTAGCAGACAAACTAGCAAAGTGGGTGATGATATTGAGTGAGTTTGGCATTCAATATATGGACAAAAGAGCCATAAAGAGCCAAGAAATATCAAATCAATTAGTTGAAGCACCATTGCAAGATAATCATCTGATGCATATTGAAGTCCCGGATACAAATTTCCTAGCAGTTACAACACAACCATGGGTACTATACTTTGATGAATCTTACACCCAACATGGATCAGGTCTTAGAATCCTATTTGTCACTCCTCAAGGACACATAATCCCAAGATCTTATAGGTTGATGTTCCCCTTCATGAACACCATAGCTAAATATAAAGCATTGGTCACTGGCATCAAAGTGGTAGTAGAATGGAAGATCATAAATTTACAGGTCTATGCAGACTCTCAATTGATCATTAAGCAAGTTAATGATGAATATCAAACAAAGGACGACAAGCCGATGTCATAGAAAAGAATGGTGGATGATATTAAGAAATACTTTTGTAAGATCAAATTTGAACAAATTCCAAGACTAGACAACAAAGCTGCAGATGCCATGGCAACCATCACCTCTCTTCTACAAATACCAGATAAGAAGAATTGTTATGAGTTCCTAGTGGAACAAGTGTTTTCCCCTGCCTATGATAATCTCGATCCCCAAGTCATATGTCACCTGGTTGGTTTTGAATCTCCAACCTATGGGAAGATCTATACCTACCTAAAAGACAATACCCTTCCACCTGATCTATCCCAAAACCAAAAATGAAACTTTATCCATCAAGTAGCCCATTACACCCTAACAACTTTTATGATTTACTGATAGGGTCTTGAGGGTACTCTCCTTAAGTGTATTGAAAGTGATGAATCTGAAACCGCCTTGTGAGAATTTCTTGAAGGTATTTGTGGGACACATTCAAGTGGTCCTACTCTAGCCAAGAAACTTCTAAGAATGGGATACTATTTCCCAAACATGGAAAAATAATCCTATCAATTTTCTAAGAAGTGCTAGAAATGCCAAATCCATGGAAATCTTATACATGCACTGACACGAGAGATGGAACCATTCACAACATCATGGTCATTCTATCAATGGGGACTCAACTGATCATGGGTAAGATCCACCCCTCCTCCTCAAATGGACACAAGTTCATAATCACAACCACTGAGTATTTCACAAAGTGGATTGAAGTTCTTCCATTAACCACCGACAAACAAATATCCTCCTTCATTTTGAACTACAATATCTGTTGGTATGGAATCCCTAGTTCCATGATCACTTACAATGGTAGACCCTTGAGAAACCAATATATGCAAGAACTTTGCAAAATATTCCATATCCATCATCTATTTTCCTCAAGGGAATGGCCAAGCGAAAGCTTTAAACAAAACCATTTTGAAAATACTAAAGAAAACTGTGAACGATGTTGGTCGTGATTGGCATGTCCAACTAAACCCTTCCTTGTGGGCATACCAAAATAGCATCTGCACCACTACTGGAGCCACACTATATGCACTTGTGTATGGATCAAAATACATTTTATCTATTGAGGTTGAGATACCTTCACTCAGAGTACCATTGAAAGGACTCATCCCAGATAAGGAATACCAGGTATCTAGATTGCAAGAATTGGAATTGCTAGATGAACGTCGTCAATATGATTTGGATCACTTGGAAATATATCAACAATAGATGTCCAAAAGGTACAACGAAAAATTAAAATCAAGAATGTTTTAGGTTGGTGACTTGGTACCGAAAGAGAATCCCCGCAATCAACAAGATCAAGAAAAGAAGGGAAAGTTTGAACCAAACTAGTTAGGTTCGCTCGTCACCATATCAGCATATGGATTTGGGGCATATCAGCTATCTACACTAGAATCAGACTTGTTTGATGAACCTATAAACAACATCCATCTCAAAAATTTCTATACCTAAGTCATCCAATACACAAAAAAGCAAGAAAATACAAAAAAAAGCAAAAAAATAAAAAAATACAAAAAAGCAAGAAAATACAAAAAATCATAAAAATCAAAGAGAGTGCAATAAAAGAAAGTAGTGAAAACTTGGCAATAGAATCTATTTGTGATAGATTGACTCTTCAATCTATTGGTGCATATTTCATGCATATACATTTCACTATCATTATCCATATCCATAACAAAAGCCTCATATTCACTTCGGGCATTGTAGTAACGTCTCACCATGGCTTGGTGATCATTGAATATATCCATAATAAAAGATTGTTTCTAGACTAGGGGAAAAATTATGAACTTAGTGGGGGCAGTCCGCTTTGAGATTAACATAATAGACAAATAGAAGCAAGACAACACATCAAAAACAAAGATCACAAAGAAACTCAACATGGAACATAGATCATAATTTTTGAAACCAACTCAATGGAAAACAAAACTCAATGGATGATCTATTTTGAGTCATGATTTGATCACTTTGGCAAGAAGGTCCATTTTTTGTATCTTGATTTATATTATCATATCTCCTAAGCAACTCAAGGATATCTTGAACTAGAGACGCGAGGAAGGAGAATGATATTTTTGTTTGTCTACTGTGAGTGAGTTGATAAAAAGTACTATATAAATTTGTCATAGGGCATGATTGGTAACATATCATTGAGGATATTTTGGATTTGCATAAGAAAAGGGTCAACTCTTATATTATTTACACAAGAAACACTTGGGTCATCATGTTTTAATTATACCTCAATGCTTGTGTGATCTTGCAATATCAAAATCCATGTAGGTTGTACTCAGGTCATCATGGTTCAATTATACCATCGATGTTTGTACTAACTTCCAATATTTTAAAATCTTAATGATGATATAAACAAAGCACAACAAATTGACCGACATAATGACAATGTTGCATAATTAGGCTTTCATGGTTAAAATCATCACTCACATCATTGCATTTAGTTGCATTCAGTATCATCCCATTTAATTCATCCATATCATTTAAAATATAGTAGCATTTGCATTTACATTCATCCATGTCATCTCATAGCTTTACATTCATTTATATCATTTAAGTGCATTATTTTTACATCATCACATTTCATAACATTAGTACGAGAGCTCATTGCATTAATCTATACATCACATCATCATAAGTATCATGCATCATCACATAAACACAATCATATAACATCATTTGTATCATCATACATAAATTTCATCATTGCATCCATCACATACATAAGAATCACATACACATATAAAGCATCAACATGAATAAACATCATCATGATACATACATTCTGATGCATAATCATCATATGAACATGTCACAATAAAAATATATGCATTCATCCGTCATCTAAATTAAAAAATGTAAACTTATAAGCATATAGAAATAGAAATCAAATGCATCCACCCATCATATAAGCAAAACATAAAAACATCACATCACATAAGTACCATATAGATCAAAAAAATACCGTTGTATCTCATATTCTCAAAAAGAACCCGTGTCAAGTGTAGAAGGATATCATATTAGTAATAAGAGTGTTAACTATAAGTTTTTGAAATTTTGGTAAGTCGTAAACCCTTGAATGATTTTCTTCCTTGTTGCATTTGTTGCAGCCTTTTTGTGTTTCTTAACCTTTGTCACGGGGTTCTATATTTTCAAAACTTCCCGACCACTCGATATGCTTGAGGAAGGCCCACAGGAGTTTAATGCCACGATAATGTTGGGTTTGTGGCTGTCTTTAGAACAAGTTCGAGGGTTGTGGATTTGTCTGACCTCCTTGTTCCTCAACACCTTTTGGGCTGGGCTTCATTGAAATCTCTGAGGACATCTCTCATTTTGATTCGACCATACTCTTGATGATATGACTTCGAACTCATGTCGTAAGCTTGCTGAAGCGACAACACGGGTGGTGATAAAGATGGATCAAGCTCGAACACCACCAGAATTAAATGAGCCTATCAATTTGATAAGAATAATTGGCCTTCGCCCTTGCTTTTTCGACCCCATCAACTACTACATCATGCATAGCTTCCAGGAAACAAATCAAGGGAAGATTTACAAAGTACTATCATTAATGACAATTGAATAATTAAGGACATGAAAAGGGTGGTAGCATGCATTACAACACTTGATGTCATTTTTGCAGAAAACATTAATATACCACCCTTGGAGATGGCTAAACAAAAGAGAGATTGTCATGATTGGCCTGCATCAAAATGGTTTTTCCTCATGATGGTGAGTTACCATTTCACAACCCAAATTTGAATTGGCCAGAGAAAGAGCAGGAGGATATAGTCCGATAGTTATAGTATTTTGCATGGAAGGAATGTACTAATTTCAGTGAATATAGGAAGGTCATCATTATATTAGAAAATATTAAAAAACAAGCTAAAAACCATGAACAACATTTGTAGGACGAGCTTGCAGAAGGAAGAAACTCAGACAAATGAGTTCAACAAGATGGTGCTTAAAGCTAAGAAAGGCCCCGTGTTGCAACTGGATGTTGAGGAATTGTAGGAGGATATCCTCATGAACTTGATTGACTTTTTATGAGCTACTGTATTCAATGAGGAAGAGTTTACAGATATCCTTCTGACACTAATTGAAGAAGAGGAAATAGTGGACGAGATTGACAATCAGATTGTAGAACCACATTCGACACTCGATGCTGAAGCCTGAGTCCAGTGACTTTATAGCCTTGCGGTTTTGTGATGTGATTTAGATTTTGTTGTTTAGTGGATCTTTTTCTATTTTGAGAACGGTCACTTTCAAGACCATTATCTTTAAAAGAAATTGTTTCTTGGAACATAAAAGACTTGGGAGGATGGTTATAAATAAGTTGATTAGTAGATTTAGGGGATTTTTTGGGCAAACTTTGTTTTACTCTTACGAGCATAAACTTATTTAAGCATATTTATGTTCTACAATTTTGAATATAGAAAAACTACTGGTGGCTTTCAGATATTCATAATCTTTGAATTATGATGTGTGGATGCTTTTTGTTCTTTTGAATGGTTATCAATGGACAAATTTATATTTGAGATGGTGAATGGTTTAAATTTTTTTTGCTGCAAGAATATTATCTCTGAATGATATTTTGTGGTAATCTAGTTGATTTAAAATCTAGAAAATCTAATTAAAAATAGTGTTTTTAATTTTATGCATGCCTTTACAAAGCTTTCTAGTTAAAATCCCTCTCCTTCTTTTCTTTTGGGTTAAAAATATTTGGGTGGATTCTTTATTTATTGAATATTATATGAAGGTAGTTTCCACCTTGTAAAATAAGTAGAGAATCAGTCAATAGATAGTTTGTTTTGACTAGTTCAATTGTGGTTACATTTGTCACCCTTGTGGGCGTGAGAATATAGAGTTGGGTGATATATCTGTTAACCAATAGATTATTGGCAACTCTGCTAGGGAAATGAAACTAGAAAAATATGAGAGCTAGTGGTTCTAGTTGCTAAACCAGTGTATGCTTGTCTTTGGAAACATTTTAAATGTCTTCTAGGAAGAAGACCAATGACTTTGTTTGTGTATAGACTCAGAGGAGGGTTCTAGGCTAGGCCTAAATTAATAGATGGTTAACATTTGAAAGAGAATGTTAGTCAATTACTGTCTCACCCTATGAATACTTGTGGGGAGGAAATTAATGCAAATGAAAGATATTTTTCTAAGGATTACCTATATGCATCACTGTTAAGATATGCATATAGGAGATAGAGTCAATTAAGCTATTTTTGAAAAGGGGCCTATCACATTTCAACTGAAGAGACATGAGAATCGTACTTGTTTGATTCTTCTACCTTTATAGGAAGAAGTTATAAAGATATGTTGTCTGAATCATCAATGCTATGGGGCCATCATGAATACCCAGAAGAAGAAGTACACCTGATGGGAAGTGTAAAGGTCAAGTCTTTTTCGATGTGCATACCAGTTGAGCCTGAAGAGCTATCGCTTGGTATTCCTAAAGAAGAGAAGACATCAGAAGAATTCAAAAGGCTTAATGTTTCAAGTTGGCTCTAGCAAGGTTTTGAAGGAGATTTTCGATGTGGTATAGTCGATGATAAAGGTCGAATCACTGAAGTTGGAGTAGAAACTTTCATAAGCAGTTCCAATGGAGTTTAAAAGAAGGTAACATTGCCTCAATTTATCTTCCGAGATGAGCTCCTATGTGCGAGGGAATATGAAGTCCTCCCAAGGTTTTATCCTATGCTATTGGAATATGACAATCAAATGTCATCATGTACAACATGCATGAGTTCTTTTTCGACTTTGGGTAAGCCAAAAAAAGGTTCTCTTTCTGATGGCCCTCTAATTGACTTGTCTGGATTTGCACGAGGCATAGCACCCGAGGAAGATCTCCTCTTCTTTTCTAAAGAGAAGTCCCCAACCCAGGGGATAGAGATTGAAAGGAATCCTTTAAATCCTTTGTATTACCCTATAGAATCTTATGAGGATACCAAGGTTAGGGATAACCCTCTTTTTGAATTGACAAATCCTCATCCAATTAAGTGTTTGTTATCTCTCCATAACTCTAATGAACCTGAAAGACGCATCCTTGAGGATAGCTCTAATGATGATGAGCTCAATTATTTATGTTGTCGTGTAGAAACGGGAAGTGAAGATGTTCATTTCCCGAGTCAAAACCCCAGGGCCCTTATTAATGATTAATCACTGATAAATCCTCAATCGTTGAAAATAAAAGCATTGAGATGTTGCTAAATAATTCCTTTATGACTGGCCATGTTGGATATGTTGAAGCCTTTAAGTTGGATTAGAAGGAATTTTGCTTGAATTAGAATATGCTAGCTAAATTTTTTCAGAAAGACTATTTCCAGCTATCTCAAACAAATTGTGGAGGACTAATTGATCATGTTCAAGAAGTGTTTCATGAAGAATGGTTGTTTGGGCATGAATGCATCTACAAAAAACTTTTGATTGGCTATAATTAGAAGTCTGGCTCTGGAACCATCATCGAATGTCATTCGTCTTTCATCATGTCATATGTCTGAAGCCCTCTATTCTGCACATGTATATAATTCTCCCAACTAGTCAATGGTTTTTCTTGAGTGTATTTCACTCCTTTGACATAAGGCCCCTATGGTCGTGTATATATTTAGGTCTCACTTTTTGTTAGTGCTTTGTTTAGTTGTTTCAGGTTTTGGGGTTTTCCCATTTTTAAAGTTTTTGCCCAGTTGCCCCTCCTCCCTATTGTCAGGTAGCACCCTCACCTTTGTTATTCCTGACTCTATTGCCCAATCTTCATGCACTAGTTTGAGTTATAGAGTTCTCTACGTCTGGTCAGTCCTAGTCCCCATTTAGAGCCCATGTTACCTATGAGTTTTTAAAAATTTTGTAAGGCGTAAACCCTTCATTGATTTTCTTCCTTCTTGCATTTTTCGTGACCAATCTATGTTTCTTAACCTCTGTCATGGGGTTCTATATTGTCAAAACTTCCCAACCACCTGATATGCTTGAGGAAGGCCCATGGGAGTTCGATGCCATGATAATGTCGGATTTGCAATTATCTTTAGAACAAGTTCGAGGGTTGTGTATTTTTCCGACCTCCTATTTCCTAGACACTTTTTAGGTTGGGCTTCATCGAAATCTCCAAGGACATCTCTCATTTTGAGGTGACCATATTCTTGATGATATGACATTGAACTCATGTCGTAAGCTTGCTAAAGCGACAACACAAGTGGTGATAAATACAGATCAAGCTCGAACACCACCGGAATTAAATGAGCATGTCAAGTTGATAAGAATAATTGCCTCTCATTGTTGCTTTTTTGACCCCATCAGCTACCATGTCATGCATAGCTTCTAGGAAACAAACGAAGGGAATATTTACAAAAGTACCATCATTAATGACAATTGAACAATTAAGGACACGAAAAGGGTGGTAGCATGCATTACAACATTTGATGTTATTTTTGTAGAAAACTTTAATATACCACCCTTGGAGATGGCTAAAAAAAAGAGAGATTGTCATGATTGGCCTACATCAAAATGCTTTTTCCTCATGATGGTGAGTTGTCATTTCACAACCCAGATTTGAATTGGCCAGAGAAAGAGTAGGAGGATATAATCTAACAATTACAGTCTTTTGCATGGAAAGAACATACTGATTTTAGTGAATATAGAAAGGCCATCGTTATATTAGGAAAGATTGAAAAACAAGTTGAAAACCACAAACAACGTTTGCAAGACAAGCTCACAGCAGGAAGATAACCAGACAATTGAGTTCAACAAGATGGTGCTTAAAGCTAAGAAAGGCCCTGTAGTGCAACTAGATGTTAAGGAATTGTAGGAGGATATCCTCATGGACTTGATTGACTTTTTTTGAGCTACTATATTCGATGAGGAAGAGTTTACAGATATCATTCTAACAGTGATTGAAGAAGAGGAAATAGCAGACGAGATTGACAATCGGATTGCAGAATAGCACCCAACACCTAATGCTGGAGTTTGAGTCCGGTGACTTTATAGCCTTGTGGTTTTGTGATGTGATTTAGATTTTGTTGTTTAGTGGATCTTTTTTTGTTTTTAGAACGGTCACTTTCAAGACTGTTATCTTTACAAGAAACCGTTTCTTGGAATGAAAAAGACTTGGGAGAATGGTTATAAACAAGTTGATTAGTAGATTTAGGCGATTTTTTGAGCAAATTTTGTTTTACTCTTAAGAGCATAAACTTCTTTAAGCATATTTATGTTCTACTATTTTGACTATAGAAAAAGTGCTAGTGGCTTTCAGATATTCTTAATCTTTGAATTATGATGTGTGGATGCAATTTGTTCTTTTGAATGGTTATCAGTGGATGAATTTATATTTGAGATGGTGAATGATTTAAATTTTTTGCTACTACAAGAATATTATCTATGAATGATATTTTGTGGTAATTTGGTTGATTTAAAATTTGGAAAATCTAAAAATCTAGAAAATCTGGTAATCTGGTTGTATTTTATGCATGACTTTGTAAAGATTTCTGGTTAAAATCTCTCTCCTTATTTGCTTTCGGGTTAAAAGTATTTGGGAAAATTCTTTATTAATTGAATATTATATGAAGGTAGCTGCCACCTTGTAAAATAAGAAGAGAATCAATCAATGGATAGTTTTTTTTACTGGTTCATGATGCAGGAGCATCTGAGTAGTTCGTCTGGTTGGAGCAGTTAGTAGTTGAGTTACTTGGAGATTGTTGTGTTTCTTAATGTTTGTGAATTTAGAGTTGTGGATTTGGATTTAGCATCTCGAGATCATTGTCTTAAACATATTCGATATTCATGGAATTTGGATTTGATTCTGGTATGCTTCTAGATTGGCGTGTTCTTCCTATGTTGAATTGGTAGAGTGTGAATTGGGTTGCGAATCATTTTTTCATAACTTGTGGATCATTGTTAGATGTTGTTTTATACTTGACCAATGTTCTTGGAGGTCTGTGCAAATTTCTAAGCATTATTAGAGGTGTTCTTGGTGATTTGGCCTACATGTTAGTGTTCTCACGTTTCATTATGAGCCGGTAGATCTTTGGCCGACTTCATTGAGTTGTTGAGGCTTGTGGATAGTATAAAAAGGTAGTTTGGAGTTTGATTTGTGAACAAAAAGGTCTGTGAAAGATAATAATCAGGCAAGATGTATATTTTGGAGGATTGCGGTGTTCTGGTCTGATGGACTGAGGTCAGGATCAACAGAGCGTTACTAGAGATATAGTTGTTAAGTAGATGATCTGTGGATCATATATTTGAGTTGTTTAAAGGATTTTGTGATTATGGGCTATAGTTTAACATGTGTAAAGCCTGAGGGAATATGCAATTCATCAAAATAATATAAGGATTGAGCTTTGAGGCTGGGTTTTTCCCTTTGAGGGTTTTCCTAGGGTATATCTTGCGTTGAATGATCTTGTTTTGCTTTGTTATTTCATGGTGTTTTTGTTATAGGTCGCAAGGTGGGGTTGTCCTTCATTGGATCTCCCTACCTTGTCTACATCAGTTCAACTATGATTACATTTGTCACCTTTGTGGGTGTGAGAATATAGAGTTAGGTGATAAATCTGTTTACCAACAAAGAGATATATAAAAACTGTCTAGAATCATATTCTTGACTAAATCAATGTCTACATAAAATGGTACAAAATGTGTGGCATGGGGAGCTAAACTGAACTCCCTCAAGACTTTGTCAGTCTAGCTGACCCTCCTACTACTACACCTTAGCACTTGGGTCTCCACCTGGTGGATCTCTGGAAAGAGGTCTTGTCACACCTCTTCTCTCAATCTGTGTCTGATGCCATCTTGATCGGGAAACATAAGCCTCTACATAACTATGTGTGCACTGATCAACAAGGGTACTAACATAGTACAACTGCCTATAATACTTTGCCTCTCGAGCTGAGTGTCAAATCTATCTAAAGGCATCTTCTATGGTAGTCCCCTCGTGCACTCTCTACAGTCTCTTTGCATTGGCCTCCGCATGTCTCTGTCTATCAATAGCAACATCTCTCTTTGCAATATTGGTGTCTCTCTTTGTAGTCAGAGAGGCAATATGTTTTTGGGCTTGTGTCAAATGACCTTGTACTTGTGTCAACTACCCTTATGCCTATCTAAGTTGTTCCTGTAGCCACTGTACTGAAGAATATAGGGCACTAATATGAGCCTACTAGTGGTGGCTGGGCACTCTGATTTGAATTTGTCTGGGAGCTACCAACTTTTGTCTTGTCTCTTGTTTCATAGGTGCCTATGTAGAAGCCCCTCCTATACCTGTATCCTGCCTAACAACCCCTCTTGTACCTATATACTGCCTGATAGTATTGGCCATTTGGAGGAATTGATTATGTGTTGCATCGATGTTTTGTAACTGATGTCAACACTAGCTATTTTGGATGCTTTACCAACACCCTTCTGGTCCTTGTAGGATGTGTGGTTTCTAATTGGATTGGATCCAGCATGATCTGGTATGCTCTGGTATGATTTGGTTATGGAATTGGTTTATTCATGCTACTCATGTTCATATTCATTCAGTTGGCTTTGGTCTGGTGATCGGATGTTATCCTGTTTGCTTGGAATCTTGGTTTGTGGTTTCAGCGAGGGTTTCACTGGCATAGCTTTGATGAAGATCTTTGATGATATGCATAAGTGGCATTGGTGTAGCTTCTAGTGGAGATTCGGGATGCTGATAGTGATCATGTTAGAGAATTGGCGAATTGGGATCATTGATTTAGTGTGTGGGCCTATATTGGGTCTCAGTTGATCTAGGTTATGGACCGGATTAATGTAACATGTGGATTGAACCTCTTGATGTGTTTCTGGGATGTCTTTTGGGTTGGATATTATTTGTTTGGTCTTAGGCTGACATGTTTTGTAATTATATAATTGGTTTATTATCTGGTGGCTGACCTAATTATTTATGGTCGAGGGTTTGTATATGTATGATGTAAGATCTCATTGTAGATCATATCATGGCATGGGATGTGATGTGCAAATAATGTAATATCATCCAGGCAAAGGATTTGGTCGATCATTGGAGATCGATTTGGGTTTATGTAAGAGGATTTAGTCCTCCGGTATTGAACTTAACTAGAACTATATTCAGGCATAGGAGATGCTATCTTTGTAGTTCATTCATTCTTATGGATTATAGTCTAGATTTCTATGTAGTCAGTGAGACTCCTTTTGTGATGAGTAGTGCGCTTTAGGTAGTTGGCCTTCCTGCAAGTGCAGGCCCCTCAATTGTAATTCACATACTTACTACAGAAGTATTATCTGACTGTGGGTAGGATTCCCACAGTGGTTTTTCCCTTTACTGGGTTTTCCACGTATAAATCTTGGTGTCATGTGGATGGTATTTATTCTATGATTATTGTTTATGCTTAATTGGTTTATCTGTTATTCTGGTATTTGGTTTAAGCATTTCAATATTATTTTTTTGGGTTCTGGCATTAAAGTTTTAATTTCTTAAGGTTCTGGTAATTTGTGACAACTGATTCACCCCCCCCTCAGTTATCTTCTGATTATTTGAACTATCTAACAATTGGTATCAGAGCTCTGGTCCTCTCTACAGAAAGATTAATTGCTTGAGGAAGATCCTATGGTGACTAATAGTTCAATTTCATCTGGAGCTATCTTTCGGAGAGATATTCCTAGGCTTGATGGAACAAATTACATAGTATGGAAGATTCAGATGGAGACTCATCTGAGATGACTTGGCAAGGAGATTTGGGAGATCATATAGAATGGTGTTACACCTTATAATCTAGCATCTGGCAAACTTGGATAAGGATCTTGAGAATGATTGTATAAAAAGAGAAGCCCTCTTGTGTGCACTTTCTGATCAACAAATAATGGGATTAACTAACAAATCATCTGCAAAGGTTATATGGGATAAGTTGGAGACTCTTAATGAAGGTGACCCTATTGTGAAGATTGCTAAACTTGATGGTTACTATTTGAGATATGAAAACCTGAAGATGGAAGAATATGAAAGGATTACTACATTCATGGAAAGGGTAAATGAGATTGTTATGGGAATTCAATGTTGTAGTGGAACTCTGAGTGAAGATGAAATTGTTTATAAGTTCTGAGAGCCCTACCACTAGCTTACCAGAGGAAGGCTATTGTAATTAATGAATTGAGAACAATGGCTAATACTTATATTAATAGAGATACCTTGGTTGGGAAATTATCTTCTTTTGATCTTGAAGAATTTGGACCTTCTGGAGCTGTGAAGTCTGAACCTTCTTTTCATGCATCTGCATCATCAACCGGTAAGCAAGATTGGAAAGCTTTATATGCAAAGGAATTAGATGATATGAATAGATAAGATGATGAGTTTGAGCAACTTGAAGAACTATTTGCGATAAGAGTACCTAAAGGACCAATAGGAAGTAAGTATGAAGGAAAAGCACCTTTTAAATGTTTTGCATTTAATAAGATTGGTCGATTTGCATCTAGATGTCCTGAAAAGAATTCAAGATTTGAAGAAAGAGTTAGAAGATCATTTAAGCCTAACCCTAGATATCAGAACAAGTATAAGTATAGGAAAAACAAAGATAAATTATGCTACATAGCAGATGAGGAAGGTGTGACTGATTCTGATGATGAACCGACAAAACACTCTACCAGTGGTTCTAGTAATGGAAAGGAATGGGTGTTCCTGGCTATCAAGGAAGATGTTCCGACACTGGAAAAGAATGTACCTAAAGAGAAAGAACTTGCTACTAAAATTTAAGACAAGGATGAATGGGTAATTGACAGTGGATGTTCACATCATATGACTGGAGATAAAAGGAAATTTCTATATTTGCAAGAATATGATGGTGGTCTGGTTAGATTTTGAGATGACAAAGCATGTATGATCAAAGGAAAAGGAACTATATGTTGGTATTTTGGTATGGTTTTGTCATTGATGTCAACACCTACTGAAAACAAGCACTTTGGAGATCCAGCAACATTCACCGGCAAGCAAGTAACTATTGCATAATTACTGGTATATGGTTCACCAACAGGATATAATGTTCACCGGTATTTGGAATGATATGGAAGACACTTGGTAATGTCAAAAACATCGTGTGGACTCTTTGTTTTGAAGAGTTAATCATTGGTATATTCATACTTGCATATTTTCTTTTATCGGCAAAAAGGTCTAGGTTATCTTAGGGTTACACCGACAGGTTTATCTTTTCTAGATCAGCATGGCATGCTATGGAGATGATTTATTTTTGATTCAAATGCATTAAGCTGACATGTTTAATCGGTTATTGCATCAGATATTATATTGTTTGTAAAATGATTTTATTGTAATATCTTGTAGAGCCGACCTACTAAAATTGGTCTTAGGGTATGGTATAAATGTAAGATCTTATTTGTAAGATCAAGTGTGGAATGCGAAAAAGAATTGAGTGAAGGAATATGCGAGATTAAGTAGAGGTATACATGAAGACATCATTTGAAGGTGAAGCTAGGTTTTTGTATAAGCATATCAGACTTACACCGGTACTGAATCCAACATATGAAGATGCTATTTTGTGTAGTACATTCTTATTGGATTTAACCATCCAACTGTAGTCAGTGTGACTCCCATTTTGTGATTGAGAAGTGAGCTCTAGGCTATTGGCCTTTCTGCATGTGCAGACCCCATTTATGTACACTTACTATCTGCAGTAGTATCATCTGATTATGGGTAAGGTTTCCCACTGTGGTTTTTCCCCTTACAGGGTTTCCACGTACAAATATTGGTGTTATGTGTTGTGGATGACTTTATGTTTGTATTTCATGCATTAAAAGTATTCCAGAAAAATCCAATAATGCTCTTGATTTAATTCACAATAATTTATGTGGTCCAGCTAGAACTAGAAGCTTACAAGGTGATAGATATTTCATGCTAATTATTGATGATTATTCTAGAATGTGTTGGGTTACTTTTCTCAGAGAGAAATCAGAAGCACTTGGAAAGTTCAAACTATTCAAAGAAATGGTTGAAAATGAAACCGGTAAGAAAATCAAATGTTTAAGATCATATCAAGGAGGAGAATTCACATCTAAGGACTTTAATACATTCTGTGAAGTGAATGGAATCAGAAGACAGTTATCAGCACCTCGGACACCATAGCAGAATGGAGTTGTTGAAAGGAAAAACATAACTATCTTGGATGCAGCAAGAAGTATGTTATCTAAAGCAAATCTACCACATGTGTATTGGAGAGAGGCAGTTAGCACTGCTGTCTATACATTCAACAAAGTTCACATCAAAGGTGAAACCGGTAAGACCCCTCATGAACTATGATTTGGTAATACTCCTACTCTTAAGTATTTTAAAATTTTTGGAAGTAAATGTTATATTAGAAGAGATGAGTATATTGGCAAATTTGATCCTAAAAGTGATGAAGGAATATTTCTTGGTTATTCATCTAAGAGAAAGGCATATAGATGTTTTAATAAGAGATTGTAGAAAATTGTTGAGAGTACAAATGTAAAGATTGATGAACAATTCAAAGGAACTTCAAGGTATATAGACTCTGAACCAGCAATAGAAATTGTGATAAATGAACCTATACTGAATCCACCGGTATAGAATGAAGATCCAGTTACTCAGGTATCATCAGAGGATTCGACAGTAATTGAAGAGCAACAACAAACTAAGACACCCTGATATGAAGATCAGATAATTGGAAACAAATTTAAAGGAGTTATGAAAAGAGGAAGATTGCCAAATGAAGAGGTATGTCTTATTTCTCAAATTGAACCATCATCTATCAATGAGGCATGTGAAGATAAATTCTGGATTAAAGCTATGGAAGAAGAATTAGGACAAATTAAGAAAAATAATACTTGGACATTAGTTCCCCGGCCTAAAGATAAAAATGTAATTGGAGCGAAATGGGTATTTAGAAACAAACTTAATGAAGATGGTAAGGTTGTCAGAAATAAAGAAAGACTAGTGTGTAAGGGATATTCTCAGAAAGAAGGAGTTGATTACAATGAAACCTTTGCACCGGTAGCCAGAATTGAGGCAGTTAGATTATTCCTGGCTTTTGCAGCTCACAAGGACTACAAAGTTTATCAAATGGATATTAAATGTGCATTTTTTAATGGAGACCTTGAATAAGAAGTATATATTGAACAACCTGATGGATTTTCTTTGATACATGACAATGATATGGTTTGCAGGCTAAGAAAAGCTCTATATGGATTGAAACAAGCCCCAAGAGCTTGGTATGCAAGGTTGGATAAGTATCTTTTAAAGATTGGTTTTACTAAAGGAAATGCAGATAGTAATTTATATTACAGAATAACTAATGATGACATCTTGATTATTGAAGTATTTGTTGATGATATAATCTTTGGAGGAGATAATGGAATATGTAAGAAATTTTCTATTAAAATGTAGCAAGAAATTGAAATGTCTATGATTGGAGAAATACAATTCTTTTTAGGATTGCAGATTTCACAGACTGATAAAGGTATATTTTTGAGTCAATCCAAGTATTTGAGAGAATTGCTAAAGAAATTTGGGATGGAGAACTCTAAACCGGTAAGCACACCTATGACTACAAATGACAAATTATCTCAAAGGGATGAATCTACACCTGATAATCCAACTAGATACAAATCTATGATAGGAGGTTTACTGTATTTGACACAATCTAGGCCTGATATTATGAATGCAATATGTATTGTTTCTAGATTTTAGAGTAATCCTAAGGAAAATCATGAATCAACAGTAAAAAGGATTTTCTGGTACTTACAAGGCACAACAAATCTTGGATTATGGTATCCTAAAGATGAAAATTTTGACCTATGTGCATACATAGATGCAAATTGGGTAGGAGATGTGGATGATAGAAAGAGCACCACTGGAGGATAATTCTTTCTTGGAAAGAGATTAGTTTCTTGGTTGAGTAAGAAATAGAGTTGTACATCTTTATCAACAGCAGAATTAGAATATGTTATAGCAGCAACTAACTATACACAGGTATTATGGCTTAAGCAAATGTTGAAAGACATAAAGGTAAAATGCAAGGAACCCATTACTATATTTTGTGATAACACCGCAGCAATTGATATATCTAAGAATTCGGTATTACATTCTAAAACAAAACATGTTTCTATCAAACTGAATTTTCTAAGGGAAAAGTTGAAGAAAAGGAGATAAAACTGGTTTATGTGAATACTAAAGAACAACTTGCAGATATTTTCACAAAACCTTTGCCTAAGGAGACTTTTGAATATCTCAGAGATCAGCTTGGAGTCATACCACCACCAGCAGAGACTTAGACAGTTGATGATTGTCATCAACCAATAGAATTAAAAAGACAAATCTTTATTCCGGTATTTGATGAGGAAGCTACTTCTCAGGGGGAGTAGTTGGTATTTTGTATGGACTTGAATTTTGTAGCTTTGGCATTTGATGTCAAAGGGGGAGAGATATCTATGGAAAAACACATTATCTTTTGAGGAGAGATTGGTATTGAAGATAAATCTTTGGATAAACACATGTTGCTCCCAGGGGGAGAAATTGTTGTCTAAAGGAGATTGTTAGTTTTTGGTATTTGGCATTTCTGTTTTGGCACTTTGATGGTATTTCTATCTTGTGTTGCCATCAATGCCAAAGGGGGAGATTGTTGGTATTTTGGTATGGTTTTTTCATTGATGTCAACACCTACTGAAAACAAGCACTTTGGAGATCCAGCAACATTCACTGGCAAGCAAGTAACTATTGCACAGTTACTGGTATATGGTTCACCGGCAGGATATAATGTTCACCGGTATTTAGAATAATATGGAAAGCACTTGGTAATGTCGAAAACATCGTGTGGACACTTTGTTTTGAAGAATTAATCATTGGTATATTCATACTTGCATATTTGCTTTTACTGACAAATAGGTCTAGGTTATCTTAGGGTTACACCGACAGGTTTATCTTTTCTAGATCAGCATGACACACTATGGAGATGATTTATTATTGATGTAAATGCATTAAGCCGACATGTTTAATCGGTTATTGCATTGGATATTATATTGTTTGTAAAATGATTTTATTGTAATATCTTGTAGAGCCGACCTACTAAAATTGGTCTTAGGGTATGGTATAAATGTAAGATCTTATTTGTACGATCAAGTGTGGAATGCGAAAAAGAATTGAGTGAAGGAATATGCGAGATTAAGCAGAGGTATACATGAAGAAATCATTTGAAGGTGAAGCTAGGTTTTTGTATAAGCATATCAGCATTACAGCGGTACTGAATCCAGCATATGAAGATGCTATTTTGTGTAGTACATTCTTATTGGATTTAACCATCCAACTGTAGTCAGTGTGACTCCCATTTTGTGATTGAGCAGTGAGCTCTAGGCTATTGGCCTTTCTGCATGTGCAGACCCCATTTATGTACACTTACTATCTACAGTAGTATCATCTGATTGTGGGTAAGGTTTCCCACCATGGTTTTTCCCCTGACAGGGTTTCCACGTACAAATATTGGTGTTATGTGTTGTGGATGACTTTATGTTTGTATTTCATGCATTAATCTTTACCGGTATAGCAATTTATTGTTAACATTGTCTACCGGCACACTTAACTGGTTTACCGGTATTAAGCATTAAGTTAGTTAATTGGTTTTTGGTTTGAATTTATTAGACAACTGATTCACCTCCCCCCCTCTCAGTTGTCTCCGGGACCTAACACTATATCATTGGATGGTAAGCACAATAATCATAATGTTTATTTTGTTGAAGGTTTAAAGAATAATCTTTTGGTGTAGGACAATTGGTGGATAAGGGATTTCAATTATAGTTCAAGGATGGAAAATGCAAAATCATTAATAGATTTGGTTTGAAGATTGCAACCGGTACATAGACAAAAGGTAATATATTTCATTTGAATCCCAATGAGAAGACATGTTTTATTGCACAAATTGATGAGAGTTGACTATGGCATAAGAGGCTATGTCATGTGAATTTTGATTGCATTGTAAAGATCAGTTCAACTAAGGCAGTTAGAGATATACCTAAGATTGTTAAGCCCTATAATCCGGTATTTAAAGAATGTCAAATGGGAAAACAGGTCAAAACCTCTTTTAGGAGTATACAAGATAAATCAAATGATGTTCTTGATCAAAATCATACTGATTTGTGTGGCCCTGCTAGAGTTAAAGATTTTCAAGGTGATAGATATTTTATGCTAATCATTGATGATTATTCTACAATGATGTGGGTTACTTTTCTTAGGGAGAAATCTAAGGCTTTTGAAAAGTTTAAAATCTTTAAGGCTAAAGTGGAAACTGAGACATGATTGAAGATTTAATGTTTGAGGTCAGATCATGGTGGAGAATTCACATCCAGTGAGTATAATAACTTTTGTGAGAAGCAGGGTATAAGGAGACAATTTCCTGCTCCTCGAATACCTTAGCAAAATGGAGTTGTTGAAAGGAAGAACAAAACTATCTTGGATGCTGCTAGAACAATGATGATGGAAGCTAGTATACCTCATATCTACTGGAGAGAAGTAGTGAGCCCAACGGTTTATACATTCAACATAGTACATATCAAAGGAGAAACCAGTAAGACACCTTATGAATTATGATTTGGCAATACACCTACAGTTAAGCATTTCAGAATCTTTGGTAGTAAATTTTATATCAAAAGAGATGATATCATTGACAAATTTGATCCTAGATGTGATGAAGGAACTTTTCTTGGTTATTCTAATGAAAGCAAAGCATATATATGTTATAACAAGAGATTGCAGAGAGTTTTGGAGAGTGTTAATGTCAAGGTGGATGAGCTGAATAGAGGTCAAATCATAGTTTATGAGCAAGAACCAATAGTAGAAATGATTATATATGAACCGGTAACACCTTTACTGGAACAAAATGTTGAACTAGTTACTCCGGCGATATCATAAAATTCAACAATAACTGAAGAACTGGAAAGAGGAATAGAGAGTCAGAAGACTCCTAGGTATGTGAGATTGAATCATTCAGATGATCAGATCATTGGGGATAAGAACAATGGAATGATGAAAAGAAGAAGACTGACAACTAATGAGGTATGTTTAATTTCTCAAGTTGAACCGGTATCAGTAATTGAATCATGTAAATATGAATGTTGGTTGAAATCTATATAAGAACAATTAGATCAAATTGAGAAGAATAACACATGGACTTTAGTTCCCCAGCTTAAAAAATAATAATGTTATTGGAACTAAATGGGTTTTTAGGAATAAATTGAATGAAGATGGTGAATTTGTAAGGAATAAGGCTAGATTGGTTTGTAAAGGATATTCTTAGAAGGAAGGAATTGATTATGGAGAGACTTTTTCACCTATAGCTAGGATTGAAGCTGTAAGATTATTTCTTGCCTATACCGCCAATAAAAACTACAAGGTTTATCAGATGGATGTTAAGTGTGCATTTTTGAATGGGGATCTTGATGAGGAAGTTTATATTGAGAAACCTGATGGTTTTTCACTATCAGATGATACAAACATGGTTTGCATGTTAAGGAAATCTTTATATGGATTGAAACAGGCACCTAGAGATTGGTATGCAAAGTTGGATAAATATCTTTTGAAGCTTGGTTTTACTAAGGGTAATGTTGATAGTAATTTATATTATAAGGTCACTAATGATGATATATTCATTATTGAATTATTTGTTGATGACATTATTTTTGGAGGAGAAGATAAGTTGTGCATAGAATTTTATAAGAATATGGAGAAAGAATTTGAAATGTCTAGGATTGGGGAAATGAAATTTTTCTTAGGTTTGCAGATTACTCAGACTAATAAAGGTATTTTCATCTATCAAACTAAGTATGCTAGGGAATTGTTGAAGAAATTTGATATGAGAGATTCTAAATTGGTAAGTACTCATATGGTTACAAGTGAGAAATTGAAAAGGAAAGATGTTTCTGCACTGATAAATCCTACAAGATACAAATCTATGATTGGAGGTCTACTTTATTTGACTCAGACTAGGCCTGACATAATGAATGTTGTTTGTATTGCATCTAGATATTAGAGTGATCCTAGAGAAAATCATGAGAGTGCGGTGAAAAGAATTTTTAGATACATACAAGGTACATCTGAATATAGTTTGCGGTACACTAAGAATGATGACTTTTCTTTATGTGCATATACAGATGTTGATTGGGCTGGAGATGTTGATGACCGAAAAAGTACTTTCGGTGGAGCTTTCTTTCTTGGAAAGAAGTTGGTTTCATGGATTAGCAAGAAACAATCATGTACTTATTTATCTACTGCTAAAGCTGAGTATGTTGTTGTTGCTACTAACTATACACAGGTTCTATGGATGAAGCAAATGTTGAAGGATATCAAAGTGCATTGCACTAGACTGGTAGTTATTCACTGTGATAACTCTGCTGCTATTGACATATCAAAGAATTTAGTATTCCACTCTAAGACAAAGCACATATCTACCAAGTATAACTTTTTGAAGGAGAAGGTGGAAAAAAATTAAGTTAGATTGGTTTATGTGAACACTAAAGAGAAGATTGTAGATATTTTCACTAAACGTTTGCCTAAATAATCATTTGAGTACCCGAGAGACAAGTTAGGGGTTTCTGCCCCTCCAGTAGAGAAACGAATGATGCTTTTTGGCATTAGTTTGGTATGTATTATCAAAGATATCATTCATTCCAACACTGATGTGGAGATGCTACTGCTCAGGGGGAGTAGTTAGCTGTGTGATTCAGTGGTTTATGTTTTTGCTTTGATATTTTTGTCATATATCTCACATTGGTGTTAAAGGGGGAGAGATATTGATGTGAAAAACTTAAGGAATTGTATACATTAGGGGGAGAGATATATGTGAAAAATAGAGCTTTATAGTGATATCATTCATAGGGGGAGTTTGGTCTTTGTTTTAGAACTTTAATGCCATATCTTTGAGTGGGAGATTGTTGGTTGTCTTCCATTAGGGGAGACTTGTTTGGTATTTCTTGGTACTTAGATGTTTTTTCACATCTAGTGTTTCCATCAATGCCAAAGGGGGAGATTGTTGTCCATTTGGAGGAATTAATTATGTGTTGCATTGATGTTTTATCATTGATGTCAACACAAGTTGTTTTGGATGTTTTATCGGCACCCTTCTAGTCCTGATAGGATGTGTGGTTTTTGGTTGGATTGGATCTAGCATGATCTGGTATGCTCTAGTATGATTTGGTTATGGAATTGGCTTATTCATGCTACTCATTTTTCATATTCACTTAGTTGGTTTTGGTTTGGTGATCTGATGCTATCATGTTTGCTTGGAAGCTTGGTTTGTGGTTCTGGCGAGGGTTTCATTGGCAAATCTTTGATGAAGATCTTTGATAATATGCATAAGTGGTGTTGGTGTAGCTTCTAGTGGAGATTCAGGATGGCGATGGTGATCATGTTTGAGACTTGGCAGATTAGGATCATCACTTTAGCGTGTGGACCTATATTGGGTCTTGATTGATATAGGTTATGGACCGGCTTAATGTAATGTGTGGATTGGACCTCTCGATGTGTTTTTGAGATGTCTTATGGGTTTGATATTATTTGTTTGGTCTTAGTCCGACATGTTTTGTAATTATGTAATTGGTTTATTATCTGGTGGCTAACCTAATTGTTTATGGTTGAGGGTTTGTATATATATGATGTAAGATCTCATTGTAGATCATATCATGGCATGGGATGTAATGTGTTAATAATGTAATATCATTCAGGAAAAGGATTTGGTCAAACATTGGAGATTGAGTTATGTTTATGTAAGAGGATTTAGTCCTCTGGTATTGAGCTTAACTGGAACTGTATTCAAGCATAGGAGATTTTATCTTTGCAGTTCATTCATTCTTCTAGATTGTAGTCTGGATTTCTATGTAGTTAGTGAGACTCCTTTTGTGATGAGCAGTGCGCTCTAGGTTGTTGGCCTTCCTGCAAGTGCAGGCCCCTCAATTGTTATTCACATACTTACTACAAAAGTATTGTCTGACTGTGGGTAGGCTCTCCACCATGGTTTTTCCCTTTACCAAGTTTTCCACGTATAAATCTTGGTGTCATGTGGATGGTATTTATTCTCTGATTATTGTTTATGCTTAATTGGTTTATCTGTTATTCCAGTATTTGGTTTAAGCATTTAGGTATTAATGTTTTGGGTTCCAGTAATATGTGACAACCGATTCACCCCCCCTCTTAGTTGTCTTCCGGTTATTTGAACTATCTAACAGATAGCCCCTCCAATACCTATGCACTATGTAGGAGGGGTCCCAGATCTCTTCCTTTGTGGTACTCTAATATCCAAGCCCTGCCTAGAACTACTGGTACCTACCCCACCTCCACCCTCACCATCATCCCCATCATCATCCCAATCATTATCCTCATCATCATCATCATCATCATCATCATCATCATCATCATCATCATCATCATCATCATCATCATCATCATCATCATCATCATCACCATCACCATCATCACCATCGTCTCTCCCCATTAAACCCCCATTAGTAGTGGCCTGTCCTCATCATCATCAAATGTTGGCACTGTCTCCTTAGGACAAGATAATCTAGGAATTGCATGTGCTACAAAATATTATGAATACTCAACAGTCATCCCTGCATCCATGACACCAGCTGCATAATCCCATATCTATGGTGCCAAACCAAAATATTCCCCACACTGCCTCATATGAAATAGTGGGACCCCACTCTGGTACATCCTACTATCCATGAGCATATAGGCATGCTCCATGTGGCACCCCCTGTATGCAGCCATACTATCAATACACCCGCGTGTGAAGAAATCTCTCAATGATGAATGGTGTTTGTCCTTGTTGGATATTGTTGCTACTAGGATATGTTGTTGTCATTGATGTCAACATATTCTTGTGTTTCTGTGTTCTGGTATTGGAGGGAGTTGGTTTGGTTGTTTTAGTTGGTATGTTGGAGATGTGCTGGTGCGGATTTGTGATTTCAATAATTAAGTATCTCTAGTTGATTTAGTGTTGGTTTCATGATGCTATGTGGTGATTTGGTCGAGTTATTGATTCTGGTATGAGAATTGGTTTTTCAATGTTTAGTGTTGTAGTGTTCTGGTATTTGATCTGTTGTGCTTGGGAGTGATTATATCTTGAGTTGCAGATTTGGGAGATTGATTTGGGATTTTCATGTGTATCCTCAATTTGGATGGTTCATGATTTGGTGCTTTGTAAGTTATCTTTATAGTCCTAGTTGCTGTTGTTCAGTGTTATTGAGTATTAGCATGTTGATCGATGAAGATTTGATAAAGTGGTGTTGGTGTAGCTGTTACAGATGGTTCTAACATGCTTGTTGGTGTTTCCTAATCATGTCCTATTTGTTTTTCTGGTCCACATTGATCATTGTGCATGTTATTGAGGATCTTATGGGTCTGGTGATGTTCTTTGTGTTATGCGTAATGGTATGATGAAAGAATAAGTATCTGGTCAACTACTGAGAGGGGGGGGGGAATCAGTGGATAGAAAAACTGATACAAACTTCACCAATCTCAAAAATAAATCTCTCAAAGTAAACTTAGAACAATACCTCTATCAAGATAAAAACTCATAAGATAAACCAATTGACTGTTACAACAATCTAATAGTAAACAACTTCTTCATTTCTCAATACTTCCGGTTATCATGACTTATCAAAATAGTTAAGTAGTTAAGTGAATCAACCATGAAAACATAACCACAAAAATATTCACCACTTGACACAAATATTTTTTATGCGGAAACCCAAATAGGTAAAAACCATGGTGAGATAAGACTCACAAGATAACTATCTGAACTCTTCTAAAGTTCGCCCTGTTAGGAGCCTAGCCTGTTAAAGCTTTACAAAAAGTTCTGTTAAGAATTGATCCTGTTAGGAATCACCCGGTTAAGGGATTCACTACAAATACCTTGTTAGAAGCAATACCCTATAAGGAGCAACCTCGATAGAGGATTTTAAAATCCAAGCTAATGGATCACCTTGTTAGAGGATTTGAATAGCACCAAGCTTTTTAGAGCTTACTTGGTTAGGGGATTTCAATTCTGTTGTAATTTTTAGAAAACAACAGGAGTTTGTTGATCTATCTTAATAGCACTACACTTTCTTGATCAGATCCATTTCATGCTCCTATCTGCCTTTACTTAAATTGCAGATACATCATACGGTTCGACAACCACACACTCAACTGAACTATGTCTATCTCTTTGCCAACTCATTAAACTAAACAACTTCATCGACCTTATAAACAAATCAATCAGGCTGGTAACACAACAAAAACCTAATTCTCATAGAGATTACAAACAAGTCAGTTCAAGTATGACCGTTGGATTACATAGCAATCTCTGCATATCAATCAAGAAAACCTTGTTCTCTCCTTGATCACCTCTTCATCGATCTCAGTAACTAATCACACGCTTTGCATTAGATGCAATACATTTGCTCATTCCTAGACAAAAAAACGTTACAACAACTCACCAAAATCTCTTGAAATTGTCTTCATATAATAATCATACAAGTCATAATCATTACTGCTCATCATCAGATCATAAACCAATATAACCAATTCACCAAAATTAATCGGTTAGGGTTTATAAAAAATAATAGGTAGGGTTTACCGGTTACATCAATAGATAAGGTTTACATCGATTATCGGTTCACTCCACAAATTCTTCCTACCGGTTACAGTAACAATATTATAATAATATCAACAATATCATTACCGGTTAATTGACATCAATGACAACATAACATATCATTAATGCAATCTTCATGCAAATGCCAACAATCTCCCCCTTTGGCATTGATGGAAATACAAATATCAATACCATTGATTGTTGCATGATTGTGAATAGGAATCCTGGTTTACATTACCAAGTATTCACCATGCTCTCCATGTCTTCAACTTGTCATTGGTTCTCCTTCCCATAATCACATAATTCTTCTCCCCCTTTGACAGTAATGCCAAATTGAAACTAAAACATGTAATGTCAAATTTCACTGTGCATCATCAACAATCTACAACATGATGCTCCCCCTGTGGAACAAATCCACTTCTACACCAATGCTTGT
Source organism: Cryptomeria japonica (assembly GCF_030272615.1). Classification (NCBI taxonomy): domain Eukaryota; kingdom Viridiplantae; phylum Streptophyta; class Pinopsida; order Cupressales; family Cupressaceae; genus Cryptomeria; species Cryptomeria japonica. Next base: position 253,564,760 of record NC_081412.1, read on the forward strand.
AAAATTCCGCAAGTAGCTTTGGGACTGATGTAATCTACATCATACTTAACTGACTTCATGAAGAGGGACAACCCCTAACTGACTTCTAAGATAATCAAAAGTAGTCTTAGGCGGAGGTTTAGTAAAAATATCTGCAAGTTGCTCCTTAGTAGAAACATGCTCCAAGATCACATCTTTACTCTGAACTTTTTCCCTCAAGAAATGATACTTCAATTCAATATGCTTGGTCCGTGCGTGCCAAACAGGGTTCTTGGAAATATTTATGGCACTTGTATTATCACATAAAATATTTATAGGTTCTGAACTCTTCATCTTAAAACCTTCCAAAATGTGCCTAATCCATATAGTCTATGTACAATTCATGTAATTTGCAACATACTCAGCTTCAACAGTAGATTGTGAAGTACAACTCTGCTTCTTACTACTCCATGAAACAAGTCTTCCTCCAAGAAAAAATGCTCCACTGGTTGTGCTTTTCTGGTCATCAACATTTCCTGCCCAATCAACATCTGTGTACACCTTCAAGTCAAAATTTCCTCTATATGGATACCATAACCCATAATCAATAGTACCTTTCAAATATCTAAAAATTCTCTTGGTTGCTATCATATGTGTTTCCTTAGTATTCTTCTGGAATCTAGCAACTATGCCAACTGCATGAGCTATGTCTGGTCTGATGTGAACAACATAGTGCTATTTTCCAATCATATACCTATATTCCTTCTCATCAACAGATTTGGACTCATCTTCCTTAGACAAATTATAACCTGTAACCATAGGTGTCCCAACTAGTTTACATTCACTCATGCCAAATGTCTTCAAGACCTCTTTCACATACTTAGACTGTGTGATGAAAATACCATTCTTCATTTGTTGTATTTGCAAGCCTATGAAAATTTTTATTTCCCCTAGTAAAGACATTTCAAACTCATTTTTCATTTTATCTGCAAAAATGTTGCTCATTTCATCATTACCTTCAAATATGATATCATCAACAAAAACTTTGTTGATCGGTATCTCATCTCCTTCAGATTTGAGATATATGTTACTATCATCATTGGTTCTCAGAAAGCCGATCTTCATCAAATGTGTATGAAGCCTTTTATACCACGCTCTCAGTGCCTACTTTAATCCATATAAAGCTTTATGCAATCTGCATACCATGTCTTTATTATCAGTCAGAGCATAACCATCTAGCTGCTCAATGTATACTTCTTCTTCTAGTATCCCATTCAAAAATGCAAACTTAACATTCATCTGGTATACCTTGAATTTCTTGTGTGCTGCAAATGAAAGTAATGTTCTGACACCTTCCAGTCTTTCCATTGGTGCAAAAGCTTCACCATAGTCTTCTCCTTCTTCTTGTGCATAACCTTTGCGAACTACAACACCATCTTCATTCAACTTGTTCCTGAATACCCACTTAGTACCTATCACATTTTTATTTACCGGTCGGGGTACTAGGGTCCATATGTTGTTCTTCTTAATTTGATCTAATTCCTCCTCCATATCTTTAACCCAATGATCATCACCAAATGCTTCCTTAGTAGTTCTTGGTTCAATAGTGGAGATCATGCAAGAATTCTCTCTGATTCTTCTTCTCGTTAGTACTCCAACATCCTTATCCCTAATAATCTGTTCAGGATTGTGATTCAGTCTCACATATATTGGAATAACATGATCATTATCTTCAAGTTCAGCTTCTTCATTATCATCATCTTCTAAATTTATCTATTCTGGTTGAACTGGTACATCAGTATTTGCTTTGCCGGTTTTAGATTTCACAGTTTGTGGTTCCAAAAACAAAATGCAAGGATCTTCATCCTTTTTCTTTGAACTGGTTTCCTCTAAGACTTCAGGATTTTCATCCACTTGAACATCACCACTCTCAATAATTCTCTGTGTCCGGTTGTTAAAATACTTGTAGGCCTTACTCTTGGTGGAATAGACAAGAAATATACCTTCATCACTTTTAGCCTCAAATTTACTAATATAATCACCTCTCTTAATAAAACATTTTCTTCCAAATATTCTGAAATAACTAACATCAGGTGATCTACCATACCAATATTCAAAAAGAGTCTTGTCCTTACCTTTCTTTACCAAAATCTGATTCATAGTGTAGACAGTTGTGCTGACAGCTTCTCTCTAGAAAGTTTTCGCTACACCTCCTTGTATCAACATCGTCCTAGCAGCTTCAACAACTGACCAATTGTTTCTCTCTACGATACCATTCTGCTATGGTGTCCTTGGTGTAGAAAGTTGTCGTTTGATACCATTTTCTTCAAAATACCTAGTGAATTCCTTAGAAGTAGATTCACTGCATTGAAATGTGCCACACCCAAAAGATTGTGCTTTAAACCTTCAACCCAGTAGACATCATTTGCACTGCTCTTTCCATTAAGAGAAATAGTTCCCTTACCTTTAACCATGCAGGATGAGTCATTACCAAATCTTACAACTCCGCCATCAAATTCCTTCAAAGAAATAAATTTGCTCCGATCACCGGTCATGTGATGTGAACAACCACTATCATTGATCCAATCATCAGAGTTATCCATCATGGATACTAATGCCTTCTGGTATGACATCTCTTCTTTAATGAATACAAACACAATGTCTTTATTAGCATCACCATCAGTGATACCACCATCAACAACAATAAGACAATCTCTTTTGCCTTTACCCTTATACTTCTTGAATTTTTCTCATTTGTGCTCATTATCACCATTAGGACAGTTAACATCAATGTGTCCAATCTTGTTGCATGCAAAGGTAATTTACCTCTATATTTACCTGTACCTCTAGGCAACCGCTTGGCCAACAATGCTTCAAGCTCAACTAAACTATCGTCATCATCAAATTCTCTGCTGGATCTGGATTCATAATTGTGATTGGCATCTCTAATTTTCCTCATAGATGGGTTAGAAACAAAAGCTCTAAATGGAGACTCGGATTTTTGTACACTACCATCATAACCATTTAATTCAAAAGTAGTAAGCTTGCCAATGATGGAGTCAAGAGTTACCTTATTTTTATCAATGGATTTCAGCTCATGAATAGCTGCAATTTGGATAGCATAGACCGGTAGCAGGGTTCTCAGTACCTTACCGATCACTGTGGAATCTTCCACCTTACCTCCTGCACTCTTAATTTCATAGACTATCTCTTTTATCCTTTGACCATACTGTTGGATATTCTCACCTTCAGCCATCCACATGTCATCAAATTTTCCTCTTAGACTCTCTTCTTTAGCAATCTTAACATGTTCATCACCGGTATAAATCTCTTCAAGTTTTTTCCATACCTCATATGCACTTTCAAGACCATGAACATCTACATACTCTGCATCAGACAAAGAACCGATAATAGCCTCCAATTCTTAATGATTTTATTTTTGCTCTTTCTTCTGATCATCAGTCAACATCCCAGTAGGTGCAATATACTTAGTATCGACAAGTTCCCAATACTGGCTTCCCAAACTCTTGATATAAATTTTCATTTTGCCACTCCATATCCTGTAGTTCTCTTTATTAAACTTCGGACCTTCCTTCTTCATCATGATCTGCAAGATATTTACCTCAATTTGTTAGGCTTAGACCTTAGAGGACCTGAAATGCTCTGATACCAATTGATGGTATGATGCAAGAATAAGTATCCGGTCAACTATTGATCAGTAGATAGAAAAACTGATACAAACTTCACCAATCATAAAAATCAATCTCTCAAAGTAAACTTAGAACAATACCTCTGTCAAGATAAAAACTCATAAGATAAACTGGTTGAATATTACAGCAATTTAGCAGTAAACAACTTCTTCATTTCTCAATACTTTTGATTATCATGACTTATGAAAATAGTTAATAGTTAAGTAAATCAACCATGAAAACATAACCACAAAAATATTCACCAGTTAACACAAATATTTTTGACGTGGAAACCCAAATAGGTAAAAACCATTGTGAGATGAGACTCACAAGATAACTATCTGAACTCTTCTAAAGTTCACCTTGTTAGGAGCCTAGCTTGTTAAAGATTTACAAAAAGTTCTATTAAGAACTGATCCTGTTAGGAATCACCTAGTTAAGGGATTGACTACAAATGCCTTGTTAGAAGCAATACCCTATAAGGAGTAACCTCGATAGAGGATTTAAAAATCCAAGCTAATGGATCACCTTGTTAGAGGATTTGAATAGCACCAAGCTTGTTAGAGCTTACCTGATTAGGGGATTTCAATTCTGCTATAATTGTTAGAAAATAATAGGAGTTTGCTAATCTGTCTGAATAACACTACACTTTCTTGATTAGATCCATTTCATGCTCATATCTGCCTTTACTCAAAATGCAGATACATCATCCGGTTTGGTAACCACACACTCCACTGAACTGTGTCTATCTCTTTGCCAACTCATTAAACTAAACAACTTCATCGACATTATAAACAAATCAATCAGGTCGGTAACACAACAAAAACCTAATTCTCATAGAGGTTGCAAACAAATCGGTTCAAGTATGATCGTTGGATTACATAGCAATCTCTGCACATCAATCAAGAAAACCTCGATCGCTCCTTGATCACCGCTTCATTGATCTCAGTAACTCATCACGCGCTTTGCATTAGATGCAATACATTTGCTCATTCCCTAGACAAAAATCATTACAACAACTCGCCAAAATCTCTTGAAATTGTTTTCATACAATAATCATACGAGTCATAATCATTACCGCTCATCATTAGATTATAAACTAATATAACCAATTCACCAAACTTAATCGGTTAGGGTTTATCAAAAATATCAGGTAGGGTTTACCGGTTACATCAATAGATAAGGTTTACACTGATTACCGGTTCAATCCACAAATTCTTCCTACCAGTTACATTAACAATATTACAACAATATCAACAATATCATTACCGGTTAATTGACATCAATGACAACATAACATATCATTAATGTAATCTTCATGCAAATGCCAACAATGTGATATTTTCGATGGTGTAGCGTGTTGTGGATGATATTGACAAGATTTATGGTGGTGTTGTGCATTCATGAATTTGATTTGGGTCCATGTTATGTCGTCATGGCATTGTATTGGTCTGGTGGTTGATATATGTATCGTGTGATGTAATTTTGTAATTAGGTCTTGAGGGTTGAGTCAACCTTGTAGTGAAGGTTGATAATTTGTATAAATAAGTGTCATATTCATGGACTTTGGATATCGGTATTGTGTTTTCATTAATAGAGAGTGGTGTATGTGCGAACAAGTGAAATCATCTTTTGGTGAGAAGTGTAGAGCAGAGAGTGCTATAGAGCAGACAAATGTGCTTAACCAGAATTGTCATCAGGTATTTGGAGATGCTATTCTTTCAGTTTGTGTAATCTAGATTGTTTTCTAATCTTTGTAAGGCAGTGAGTTGGGTTGTATCTCTTCTTGTTTTGAGTAGTGAGCTCTAGGCAGTGTGCTTGAGTAAATGTGCATTCCCCATTGTAATATTTTCACAAACTACTATAGAGTATCATTTTATTATGGGTAGGTTCCCACCATGGTTTTTCCCTTAACAGGGTTTTCCATGTCAAAATCTTGGTGAGTGTGTTGTTGTTATTGTGCTTATCTTTGTTCTTTCTACAATTGATCAAATATGAAGTTGTGCTTAAATTGTCAGATCCGGTGAAAATTGATTCACCTCCCCCTCTCAATTTTCCCTCATTATTGTTGCCAACAATTGGTATCAGATCTAGATCCTCTGGAAGAAGCTTGACCGCTTGAGGAGATTCAATATTGCAACCTATATTTTCAAGAAAGAGAGTTTGAGATTTGATAGAAGCAATTACACTGTATGGAAGGATCAGATGGAGTGTCATTTGAATTTTCATGAAGATGATTATTGGAAGATTACAAAGAATATCTACAATGTTCCTCAGAATGGTCCTATTACTACAAATGAGATCAAGGATGTTGAACATAACATAAGATCTAAAGAAGCATTGTTGAGTGCCTTGACCGATTAAATGATGACTAATGTGATGGGATTGCAAACTGCACAGGAGATATGGGAAAAGTTAGAGACCTTGTATAAAGGAGATAAACATGTCAAAGTTGCTAAACTGTAGAGTTTGAAAGGAAAGTATGAGATGTTGAAGATGAGAACATACAATCCTTTATGGCTAAAGTGAATGAACTTGTCTTGAACATCAGATGTACAGATGGAACTCTTGAAGAAGATGATATTGTTGCTAAAGTATTGATATCCTTGCCTCCTACTTAGAAACCTAAAGTTGTTTCTATTGATGAGATTCAAAATGTGACCACTATGACAAGAGACATGCTGATTGGTAAACTTGTTGTTTTTGAGTTGAGTGAATTTGGAGAATCATATGGTAAATCTAAGACTGCATTTAAAGCTTCTATATCTGGGAAGCAAATGTATGATCTGGGAGAAATTTCATCTAGGGTTTCCAGATATGAAAGAGAAATAAGAGAGATGGAAGAAATTGAAGCACTTTTGCTCGAAGATTTCCTAAGGGAGCTGGTAAGTATGATGCGAAGTTACTTTTGAAATGTTTCTCTTGTAATAAGATATGACATTTTGCTTCTAGGTGTCCTGAAAGAATGTCAAAGTATGATAAGCATGATAAATTTGATAAGCATGATAAATTTGATAAGCATGATAAATATGAGAAGAATGACAAGTATGATAAGCCCTATAAGCCTAACTGAAAGTAAAAATATTAGAAGAAATTTTATTATGTTGCTAATGAAGGTGTGACAAATGAAGAGTCTGAGAATGGGAATTCAAAAGATGAATTTGTATTTATTGCTATCAAGGAAGATAATTTGGTGCCAATGGATTCTACAAGCTACATTGTTGAGGAAAAACCTTTGGCTACTAAGATTGAAGAGAAAGATGAATGGGTAATTGACAAGGATTGTTCACATCATATGACAGGTAATAAAAGTAAATTTGTGAATATGGATAAGTATGATGGTGGTATAGTAATATTTGGAGATAATAAATCTTGTGTAATTAATGGTAGAGATTCTATTTCTCTTGATGGTAAGCATAATACTGATGATGTCTTATATTTTGAAGGTTTGAAGCATAATATTTTGAGTGTTGGGAAGATGGTTGATAAGGGATGTGATTTGCAATTTAAGAATGGTAAATGCAATATTTTGAATGCCTCTGGTATAGAGATTGCATCAAGAACTAAGACTAAAGGTAATATCATTCATTTGAATGCTGGTGAGAAAACTTGTTTGATTGCTTAGATAGATGAAATTTGGTTGTGGCATAGAAGAATGTGTCATGTTAATTTTGATTGCATGATTAAGATAAGTTCTAGTCAAGCTATTAGAGATTTCCCTAAGATTGTGAAACCTTCTAATCTAGTATGTAAAGAATGCCAATTGGGAAAGCAAACAAGAATTTCATTCAAGAGTAAGCAGTATACATCTAATGGATTATTAGATCTTGTGAATATTGATTTGTGTAGTCCTACAAGAATGAGAAGTGTGCAGGGTGACATATTTCATGTTGTTGATTGATGACTATTCTAGAATGATGTGGGTTGCTTTTCTAAGGGAGAAATCAGAAGCATAGGACAAATTCAAGATATTCAAAGCTAAGGTGGAGATAAAGACATGATTGAAGCTGAAATGTCTGAGATTTGATAGATGAGGATAATTCACATCCAGTGATTTTGATTCATTTTATGAAAAGCATGGAATTAGAAGGCATTTATCTGCTCCTAGAACCCCTTAGCAGAATTGAGTTGTTGAAAGGAAGAACATAACTATTTTGGATGTTGCTAGGACTATGTTGATTGAAGGGAATGTTCCAAAGACCTTTTGGAGAGAATTTGTTAGCAGTTTTGTATACACATTTAATTGGGTGCACATAAAAGGTGATTTTGGTAAGACTCCTTATGAGTTATGGTTTGGTCATGTTCCTACAGTTAGACATTTTAGAATTTTTGGAAGAAAATGTTATATCAAAAGAGATGAGGATATATGAAATTTTTGTGCAAGATGTGATGAAGAAATCTTCTTGGGTTATCCTACTAAGAGCATGACCTACCAGTGTTACAATAAGAGGTTGAGAAAGATAGTGGAAAGTCCAAATGTGAAGGTTGATGAATGTCATGGAAATCAGATCAGAGCATGCATATATGAGTTTGAGCTTGATGATCGGGATGTTATTTCAAAGCAAGTGCATACTGAGAGCCTAAATTAGAATGATCTAGTAGAGATAGTTAATCCAGATATTGTTGCTATTAGTGAAGAAGTTCAAGAACCTAATAATTAGAATAATCAAAAGACTCCAAGGTATGTGAGATTAAATCATTCAGAAAATCAGATTATTGGTGATAAAAATAAAGGTGTGATGACTAGGAAAAATATTGTTGCTGAAGAGATATGTTTGATTTCCAAGATTGAACCTAAAGATATTGTTGAAGCTTGCAAAGATGAGAATTGGATAAAAGATATGGAAGAAGAGTTGAATCAAATTGAGAAGAACAATACATGGGAACTTGTTCTGAAACCAAAAGACAAGAATGTGATTGGTACAAAATCGGTATTCAGAAATAAATTGAATGAAGTTGGTGAAGTGGTTAGAAAGAAAGTAAGATTGGTATGTAAAGGATGCTCACAGATGGAAGGAATTGATTGTGAAGAGACCTTTGCTCTGATAGCTAGAATTGAAGTTGTTAGATTACTTCTTACATATGTTGCTTATAATAATTTCAAGGTATATTAGATGGATGTGAGTCAGCCTTTTTAAATGGTGATTTGTAAGAGGAAGTCTACATTGAGAAACCAGATGGGTTTTCATTAGCAGATGAAGGAGACATGGTATACAGATTGAAGAAAGCACCGTATGGACTTAAACAAGCCCCTAGAGCTTGGTATGCTAGATTGGAAAGGTATTTGATGAAGTTGGGATTTTGTAAAGATACTGTTGATAGTAATTTATACTTTAAGGTTGATAATGATAACATTTTGATTGTTTAAGTTTTTGTTGATGACATTATTTTTGGAGGAGATGACAATTTGAGTATGAGGTTTGTTGATGATATGTAAAAAGAGTTTGAGATGTCTATTATAGGTGAGATGAAATTCTTCTTAGGATTGCAGATTACACAAACTAATAAAGGCATTTTCATTTCTCAATCTAAGTATGTGAAGGAATTGTTGAAGAAGTTTGGGTTAGATAGCTCCAAACCTATTTGAACTCCTATGGCGACTAGATGCAAATTGTCTAAGCATGATGAATCTTTGAAAGTTAATTAGACCTTGTATAAATCTATGGTTGGTGGACTTCTATACTTGACTCAAACTAGACCAGATATTGTGCATGTTGTTTTTCTTTGTACAAGATTTCAAGTTGATCCTAAAGAAAGTCATGTTACTGATGTGAAGAGGATTTTCAGATACTTGAAGGGGATAGTTGACTATGGTTTGTGGTATCTAAAGATTAATGATTTCAAGCTATGTGCTTATACTGATGTTGATTGGGTAGGTGGTGATGTTGATGACCAGAAAAGTACCTCTGGTGGTGCATTCATTTTGGGAAAGAAGGTTTCTTGGGCAAGTAAGAAGCAAAATTATATTTCTCTATCTATAGTAGAAGCTGAATACATTGTTGCTTCTAGCAACGTACTCAAGTAGTTTAGATGAAGGAGATGTTGAAGGACATTAGAGTTGTTTATTATGAGCCTATTGTTATATATTGTGATAATTCAAGTGCTATTAATATTTCCAAGAATCTGGTACTGCATTCTAAAACAAAGCATATATCAATCAAGTATCATTTCTTGAGGGAGAAAGTCAGTGAGGAAGAAGTCAAATTGGAGTATGTATCTACAAAGAATCAGATTGCAGATATCTTTACTAAGCCTTTGCTTGCAGATACATTTGTATATTTGAGAGATAATTTAGGGGTCTTTTCTCCCCCTGATGAGAACTAGATGCATTGAGATGCATCAATATGGTGGACTTCATAGTCTTATCTTCTTATCTGGATTGATGAGCAGGTGTTACTACTCAACAGGAATAGTTAGTGTGTGGCCTAGTGGTTTGTGTTTGGGATAGAGAATCATAATTTGCATATTCTTAGAGGGAGATATTTTATTTTTAGAAGCCATTTTGCATTGATGTCAAAGGGGGAGAGAAGCCTGCAAAAAAATGTCTTATCTTGGAAGCTTTGTGTGCATGATCTCAAGGGTAGATTGATGGCATTGATTTATTTCTTTGCATTGATTCTTTTTCACATCCATATATTGCCATCAATACCAAAGGGGGAGATTGTTGGATATTGTTGTTGCTAGGATATGTTGTTGTCATTTATGTCAACATATTCCTATGTTCCCGTGTTCTGGTATTGCAAGGAGTTGGTTTGGTTGTTTCAGCTGGTATGTTGCATATGTGTTGGTGCGGATTTGTGATTTTAGTAATGAAGTATCTCTAGTTGATTCAGTGTTGGTTTCATGATGCTACATGGTGATTTGATCAAGTTATGGATTCTGGTATGAGGATTGGTTTTTCAGTGTTCAATGTTGCAGTGTTTTGGTATTTGATCTGTTGTGCTCTGGAATGATTATATCTTGAGTTGTGGATTTGGGAGAGTGATTTGGGATGTTCATGTGTATCTTCAATTCAGATGGTTCATGATTTGGTGCTCTGTAAGTTACCTTTCTAGTCCCAATTGTTGTTGTTGAGTTTTCTTGAGTATCAGCATATTGATCAATGAAGATTTAGTTGTGGTATTGGTGTAACTATTATGGATGGTTATAACATTCTTGTTGGTGTCTCCTAATCATGTCCTATTTGTTTTGTTGGTTTGCATTGATCATTGTGTGCATTATTGAGGATCTTATGGGCCTGGTGATGTTCTTTATGTTATGCAACATTTTTGGTGGTGTAGCGTGTTGCAGATGATCTTGGCAATATTTTTGGTGGTGTTGTGTGTTTGTGGATTTGATTTGGGTCCATGATATGTTGTCATGACATTGTATTGGTCTGGTGGTTGATCTATGTATTGTGTGATGTAATTTTGTAATTAGGTCTTAAGGGTTGAGCCGATCTTGTAGTCAAGGTTGATGATTTGTATAAATAGGTGTCATATTCATGGAATTTGGATATCAGTGTTGTGTTTGCATTGTCAGAGAGTGGTGTATGTGTGAACAAGTAAATTCATCTTTTGGTGACAAGTGTAGAGTAGAGAGTGTTGCAGAGAAGACAAATGTTCTTAACCGGAACTGTCATCAGGTATTTGGAGATGCTATTCTTCTAGTTCATGTAATTCAGATTGTTGTCTGATCTTTGTAAGGCAGTGAGCCTTCCTTGGGTTGTAGCCCTTCTTGTATTGAGCAGTGAGCTCTAGGCAGTGTGCCTAAATGCATGTGTATTCCCCATTGTAATATTTTCACATACTAGTACAGAGTATCATTTTATTGTGGGTAGGTTCCCACCCTAGTTTTAACCTTAACCAAGTTTTCCATGTCAAAATATTAGTGTTATGTGTGTTGTTGTTATTGTGCTTATCTTTGATCTTGTTGCAATTGATCAGATATGAAGTTGTTCTTAAATTGTCAGATCTCGTGAAAACTAATTCACCCCCCCTCTCAGTTTTTCCTCATTATTGTTGCCAATAGTCCTATCACATATCTGGAGATGAATAGAGAAGGCATCTCTCTATCATCCTCCAGCCATGGATCATGGTCTAAGTAGGGCCTCCATATTACTATATCCATATCATCGAGAACCTAATGTTAATACTCCAGTTTGTCCATCTTGCACTGAACAACAACACCTATGTATCCAAAAACATATGGCTTGCTGACTAGTCTCTCTCTATCTACCAAGGGTCTAGTGACAACTATATGCTCCCATGCCAACATCTGTAACAATAAGACCCCAAGTGATAGGCTCATCGCTCTGCAATACACCACTTGATGAAGCGCACGATATAAGTGTGCAAGCATGCAGGAGCCCCACCCATACCGAGTACCCTATGTGACCAATTTCTCCAATATAAACCCCCAATCAATTGAAAGTCCCTTTGACCTACAGTCGGGCCATAGGAAGCCTCCAATAAATCCTATGAGTACTGATGGAAATGGCTCATATAAATCAACCATCTCTTGCCAAGGGATCTCATAACCACTAATCTGATCATCATGAAAAACCTGCCTCATCACCTCTGTACCTCCCTCCTCATTGTGCTCATAGGGAACCAAATCACCCACCATGGGAATCCTCAAGATCTGATAGATGTCCTTTGGTTTGACTATCATCTCACCAGTCGCCAAATGAAAAGTGTTGGTGTCACTATGCCACCGCTCATCCAAAGCCATTAATAATCCCCTGTTAATCTTATACTGGGGCATGTCAACCAAGGAAAATAATCCACATCTAGAAATGATATCTAAATCTACGTGCACCAAGTAAGGAATCAATCTTCAGGTCTTCAGGTATTGTTCCTAAGATTGTAGAACTTATAAGTTCTCCTATAAATCATAACATATCGTAAATCAACTTTTGATCAATCAAGTTTTTAATCAATCTGATTAGCATCTATTCTACTAAGCATCAACATGACAAAAGTTGTCGCGATCAAACGTATCAAGGAGAAAAACCTAATTTTCCATCATTTTGGTGTGGATGCACTAGAACAGTGTTTCTATGCGCCAAAAGACCCAATGCACTAGCAAAATCGGCCTATGTGTTACCAAATTGATCCAATGTGCTAATTCACCCTATGCACTAAAATAATCTCTCAATGCACTACAGAGTTCAACTTGTGCACTCAAACGGTGCATGCACTAAAAAATCTAATCTATGCACTACTCTACCCTATTTATGCGCTATTTCATTCAATACGCTAAAACTCACTACCAATGCGCTGGCCAACTATTCTACTAAGCATCAACATGACAAAAGTTGTCGCGATCAAACGTATCAAGGAGAAAAACCTAATTTTCCATCATTTTGGTGTGGATGCACTAGAACAGTGTTTCTATGCGCCAAAAGACCCAATGCGCTAGCAAAATCGGCCTATGTGTTACCAAATTGATCCAATGTGCTAATTCACCCTATGCACTAAAATAATCTCTCAATGCACTACAGAGTTCAACTTGTGCACTTAAACGGTGCATGCACTAAAAAATCTAATCTATGCACTACTCTACCCTATTTATGCGCTATTTCATTCAATACGCTAAAACTCACTACCAATGCGCTAGCCAACTAATCTTTTGTGCTAAACCAATTCACTAGCTATGCATGTGCTAAAACAAACAACCTATGCACTAAAACTTACTTCGTGTGCACTAAAATGACATATTCCACGTGTAAAAACATCCAAAATGTGCAAAAAAATTTCAAAAAATTACACAAAGGCACATTTTTTGAGGCACTTACCAAAGGTCCATACGTGAAAGGTCATTGATATCGCCTATCTCGTTCGAATCGATGTGTATGGTACAAGATCACCATCATACTAGAGAGCTCTTTTCTTCAAATCAACTTAATTGACAACATCAATCATTTTTTTTATCAAGAGATGAATCAGATTGAAAAATCCTAAAAATAAAAATAAATTTAAAAACATCATAAAGATTTCAAAAATCGTCGAAAAAATTCAAAAATTTCTCTGATTTATCTCCCAAGGGGGCATCATTGCATCATTATTCGACAATCAATGTTTGGGGCAAATAATTTTTTTTATCAATGTCATCAATAAAATTTTTCTTTGAATCGACATGTCGCCACACATCACTTCAAAGAGAGGCAAAATGTAGACACCTATTTCAGGCCACCCAATTAAATGAATTTTATGTTTGTTTAATTATCATTCATCCAACTATTAATTAAATTCACATTTAATTAATCATTTCCCCTTTTTCAACTATTAATTAAATTAATTTTTAATTAATTCACCCCAACCCCCTTCTTCTATTAATTAAATAAAAATTTCAATTTATTTGATTTAATTCACTTAACCAAATTCTAGCTTTTAATTAAATAAATAAATCATATTTGTTTAATTAAATCTCCCTTTCACATTTAAATAAATTAATATTTATTTAAATCCCTAAATCCCATCTCTCACATTTAAATAAATTATTATTTATTTAAAATCCTATTTATCCTCACCCACTTACATTTTCCTACAATGCCCACTTGCTCACTAATTTTCTTCTAAATCCTTCTAAATTAGCCTAATCCCCCTCTAAGTATTTGCATATTCCTAAACTAAGGGATTAGATAAGAGTCACTTCTAAAAACATTTAAGTCTCTTACATAGCATTAAAAGCCTTTTTCTCTTCAACAAGTTAGCCCTCAAAGTCTCCTCAAGTGTTAAAGACTTTGATCCAACTAATCCACCTTTAACCCTTGGTTACAAACTTTTACCTTAACCTTACAATCCAAGGTAACTCTCAAATCTCTTCAATCATTTATTGCTTGACTAAGGTAACCATTTAACCCTTGCACATTCCTTTATTCCTTGGATACAAGTTTTATCCATTAACTTAACCATCCATGGTAACCATCATGTCTCTTCAGGCATTTAAGGCTTTGTTCCTATCCTCTCAAGCCTTCTCATGTTGACACTTGTCAACATGTGATTGGGTTGAAGAGGAGTGCATGGATTTCCTATCTCCCCTTCCTCAAGCAATCCTAAACCTTTTTCAATCAATTGAATATTAACCCTCCATTTTGCCTATTTCCTCTATAAATAGGACTCATTCTTTCATTATCAAGGTGTTACATTTGTCCCTCTCACACGTATTTTTCAATTAATCAAGTCTCTCTCACACACACATTTAAGAAGCATTTTTAGATCATAATATTATTATCAATTAAGCAATTATTCATGTTAGCATAGCAATTACTTATCATAGCGTTTTCATGATCATACATCAATCATAATAACATTATCACTCTCATATAGATCTTAAATTGCATAGCATGTAGATCATCTTATCATAACACCCATTATTTATGTTGTCATTCTTGAAGTAAAGTGCTCAATGATCTAAGAGCAAAACTATGACTTGAAGAATCCTTGGAGATAGAGAACAATGGAACATCTTGGAAGGGTTGTTTGTCTAAATTAATCCTTTTGTATATATAATATTTCATTAGTATGTTTAGTTACTTTGATCTTAATTGAATGATACCATAATTCTAGCATATAGTTATGATGCAAAGTTAACATATTAATATTAATACTTTATTACCCAAGCCCAAGAGGCAACATCAACCAAGGTGTAGATTATTTAAATATTTATAGTAAGATGTTAAAAGTGTATTAATTTATTTTTTCAAATCATGACATATTTATGGACATATGGTCACATTGTAGAACTTTCATAGACAAATCAAGCATAATAAACATTTATTGTAACAAAATCAAATAAATTAATAATATTTCTAATTAAAGGTAAAGTAGGGTTTAAAGGGATCTAAAACCTACAATAAATGGATTTTAGCTAGGATCTGAAACCTACAAACAAAATTCTACTAAAAGATAGAACCCATACAAATAGTAGCCAACCAATAACAAGACAAACAGGTTTTAAAGGGCTCTTGAAACCCTTTACAAGGCTGAAGGATCAAACCTTTGAACCTTTCCGACTACCATGGGCACCCTTAACCAAGTATAGAGAAGATAGAGAAGTCTAGTTGTGCTTAGGAAAAACTCTCTTCGTACACTGCACAATTGCCCAAGAAATATCATCCTCTAAATGTATAGAGCACATGGAGGTAGCAGGACAATCTACTATTGGCTTTGAAGGTAGAGAAAGTGGATCAGGATCATCATGCAAACAAGCCAAAATATTCTCTAAAGGCACAATTAAATTCACACACTATTTAATAGGACCTTTGGGAATCACTGAAGTAGCTGCAACAACCACATTCTCATCCCCCGAATCCTCCTCACCATCACAAATCACTAAAGTAGCTACTATAACCATTTTCTCATCCCCTGAATAATCCTCAATGCCATTATTCACAATAAGGCTCACAAAGATTATTTTTCCACCAAGCTACATCATTACGTTAAGATTTATGAAATCAACTATTAGGTGACTAGTAGGAAAACATCTCCTACAATGAGAAAGGAGACCCTCAATCAAGAATATGAGACCTATTGTTTCCCAAATCAACATATTCACTAAACCCTTAAGGTATGTCATCTCTTATGCTCAAGTTTAATGTTGGATCTGGCCAATGAACAAGATTCAACCAAAGGTTCAGATCCTCTACACTTCAATCTTTGCAAAACCTACTTGGATATCCCTAAATGGAATTGAAAATGAATATTTCCTTCAATTAAAACACAATACCCCCCCCAAAAAAACTCCACACAAAGTGACACTTGGGTTTGTGTGAATGCATTCCTAACTAATACATCTGGTGTTCTCCATTAACATTGGTATGAAGTTAAAAGGAAAACAAAAACCAAAGCTACAAATAGAAAATAAAGATTATTTTCAGATTTAAGACTTGGTTCCTTCTAGGTTTTGCACACAATAACACACCAGACTAGTTCTTTTTCCATCACAAGGTCTCTGATAACAATAATCTATGTGTGTATCCAACTAGCATCCATACTTCTATAGGTAAAACTCAATATTCACTTATCTTGGACATCAAATCTATTTTTTTATTGAGGTTGAACTTTTGTCCGTAAGGGTTTCCTTATAGCATCTTATTAATGATGAGGAGTATCAAGTTTCCAACTTGCACATGCTAGAGTTACTAGATTAAATGCATCTCAATAAACTAAACCATTTGTAATCCTATCAAAATTGTCTTCTTCATAGTTACAACAAGAAGAGAAAACCTCATAAATTTGAAGTGGGTGACCTAGTCTTGAAGAAAAATTAAAAGAATTATCAACATTGTGATAAGAAGGGGAAATTTGAGCCTAATTGGTTGGGAAATTTTGTCATCATAATAACCTATGGATTAAGAGCCTACCAACTTGCAACACAAAGGGTGATCTGTTGGATGAGCCCATCAACAAAATTCACCTAAATAAATTTGTTATGGCCCTTAGGGTATCCTAAATCTAAAATAAATCTAAAAAAAAAAAAATTCAAAAAAAAAAAAAAAAAAGTAAATAGAAGAAATAACCCTTTGTTGAGAACCATTTGTATGGTACCTTGGGGTATTCATCATGATGAGAACTTGACAAACAAACATCACGATTGACAATAAAAAATAGAGAATTTTTTTTTTTTTAAAAGTAAAGAAAAATAATATGTCCTATGGTGAAAACTACTTTAGTGGCACCTTAGGCAAGTACCATGGTGAAAAAATATACCATCTATCAGGTTCTTATCCATTTCACCCATAATAAATTAAAATCATCCACACACATTATAATACTTTTCACATTTCACCTATCGAACTATCATGGCTTGAAAATTATCAACATCTATCATTATCCATTACAGTAATAATGTTTAGTCCACTCATCCCATAATTAATGATCCTATACAAGGGAATTTCCTTGACCTAGCTATTGAAATGTATCCTTATCATCTTGAGAGAAAAATTTGTACTTCCATAATTCATGATATCAGATTTCCACAATCCATAGCTTGTAATCTCACATTTTTTGGATTAGACTATGTAGTAGTTTTTTGCATCAAAATTTCAGATCACACTCTGTGATCCATCATTAGGATACATACCATCATAGAGTGTGATCCGAAACGTTGATGCAAAAAACTACTACACAGTCTAATCCATAAAGTGTGAGATTTTTACTTCCACAATTTGTCATTTACACACTTCCATAAAAGCTTATCCATTAAATTACATACCATCAACAAACATAACCAATCATCTTCATCCCATTCATAATAAATCATTGTCACCTAGGTCTGACACTCAAGAAAACGAAAACTACTTATCATGCAAAAATACCATTCTTTCATGACAATTGAAAGCAAATACTACTATTGCTCAACTAGCCTATGTCCCACATACCTCATTGCCAAATTTTCTAGTCAACTATCCCAATCAATTTCTTAATAAATGCATACTTCCTACAATAGGGATAATCCACCATGAGCATAGAATTTGGAAAGATATATGATGGTTATTTTTTTTTTTGTTTTCTTATTTATTTATCTTTTTGTCTTGTTCTAATGCTTGTAATCAATGCCACCTTGATCTTTCTATATCTTGGTGTGTTTAGAAAATCATAGAATGGAGCATAGTCAATTTTTTGTATGTCATGTTTGTGTGATGTCCTTATGACATTACT
Source organism: Cryptomeria japonica (assembly GCF_030272615.1). Taxonomy (NCBI): domain Eukaryota; kingdom Viridiplantae; phylum Streptophyta; class Pinopsida; order Cupressales; family Cupressaceae; genus Cryptomeria; species Cryptomeria japonica. Next base: position 253,583,052 of record NC_081412.1, read on the forward strand.
AAGTCAAATATGTACCTTGTGTCTGTTGGAATGACTTACATCATAAATAATCATCCTCTTGTGTATAAGATCATTCAATGCCTTTTGTGTACTAGAACTATCATGCTCTAAGTCTTGCTTCCTCAAATATTGTGACAAAGTTCTATTATTTCTCGTATGAATAAGGAAAACCCTTTTGTTTGTGGAGTCATATTCCATGCAAAGGATACAAAGTTGTCTATTTATCATAACTTGGTGCATAATATCCATTTTCTATATTAAAATAAAGATTGATCTCTAAATGTTTCAAGAGTAACCTAAGAATACAACCTCCCCATTTTATATCATATATTATCCATCTTATTACATATTTATAGCTTCCAATATTTGATATTTGATCAACAATATATCTTATTCTTCATCATCCTATATTTCATCTAATTTATTCTTTTGTAATAACTAATCCCCATCATGTCCTAATAGTCATTCCATCTATGTATCATGACACAAAAATAAAACAAATTTGTCAATACATCTCACTATATCAACACATTTATTATATAAATAAATATAGGTCATCATGATATATCATCACATCATTATAAAATAATAACATCATATCTACACATGTCATCATCATTTACATCATCATTACATCATATGTATGATAACATCATAAATAACATAATCAAATACTTTCACATGTGTACATCAATAAGTGCATCACATATATCATATACATTTTGTACACATGCATCCTTGCTACATTTATCATCATATCATCATCATGAACGTCATAATAGAAGCATCACATATAAGTCGCTAAAATAATGCTCATCTTATACATACATCAAAAATCATGTCATGATACATCAAAACAATGTATATACATGTGATGTGTGATCTATTAATATACTTATATACATGAGCTCATAGGAAAAATGATATATAATCTACAATGTATATGATACATAAGCAAAATCACCCACTATGCTAAAATCCCACCTTTTGAAGGGGTAGGTGATGGTTACTAGAACCTGCTAGTGGTTGCAATGGACCTACTAGTGTTTGTGTTGTCAGTGGCCCAATAAAGGAGGGAGTGGTAGATCTCCCTAACCTTAAACACCCTAATTAAAATTGAATCACAAATTTGGGAGCTCGATGATCAATGGGAACCCCAATCTCATATAAGGTATTGTAATAGCTTGCCTCTTGAGCTGATCTGGTAATATCTCCTATCATATATCTTATAGGCCCCTCTATTATGTCATAGATCCTCCTCATCTCTACCTCTTCCCTCTTTCACCAAATCATACCTCTTGATAGTCCTTTGGGGTAGTTGGATGTGCAACCCATCCCTCCTAGAAGTCCTTTACGTTAGATAAATCTACAAGCTATCTTGATTTGCATGGGCTTGATCCCTGTCCCTAATAACCTTGTCCCTCTCCCATCATGCCTTATCTCACTTAGATAGAGTTGTAGCCAACTAAACCTGTAAATCATCCCCCTCATCTCCACCACCTTTCTCACCTCAGACATCCATATCCATATCTACATATTTTCCTCCACCTTCCCCCTATCCCACATCCCCTCTAATCTCCTCTTGTCTTCCATCTCCACCCTCCTCTTTCCCACTACCCTCAACTCTATCCCCACCTAGACCTATTTTCCATAAAAAGAACCAAACACCCAATCATTTGTGACTCAATTCATCAAATGCACCACTTTTTCCATAATTTGTGCAATTATACATCAATTGTGACACTATTCCTATCAATAACACCATTTTATATTAAATGCACCACTCTATATCCCTCATTTGTACTAAATTACCCATTAAAATGTAATTCATCAATTTTTCCACACTTTCCCTCATGTGTGTCATTGTGCATCAAAAGCACCATTGCACTCATCATTTGCATCATTGTGCATCAAAAACATCAATTTAGCCTTCATTTATGACCTTCTAGTCTTTTGACATATTTGATAAAATCCTACTTATAACCCTCATAAATGCACTTACAAATACCCCAAGGGACTTAAGGGTTAAACATATATTGCTAGACCCAACCTAGTTGGCCACTCGACCACTTGTATGCACTCCACTCAATGCCTCATCACTAGAATGTCCACCATCTCTACTATTGCTTCACACTCTAGAGGCTCTAGATTTGCAAAGAGGGGGGAGTAAAATTGAGTAGAAATTAACTCTTCCACACCTATTTATATCCCCCTAGACCCTAATTTTCACATCTCTCATCCTTTTCTCCTCTCATCACCCTTTTAGCCCATTTTTCCTGCTTTCAACTTCATTTTTCATTCTTGATCCACTAGAACTAGCTTATCCTTCCTATCGAGATTTCAACCAAAAACTTAAATTTTGTCAACTAATCTCTCAAGAGGGCACAATACCTCCATCCCTCAACACACTAGGACATGTCCCTAGGTAAATTTATTTCTACCAAAATTATTTCTTTGAGACAATACATTTAGGGCAAAATTTACACACCTAAAAATGTCTAATGCATTGTCATCTCACCATTACACCATTTCTCATCAATTTTTCTATCAACGATAATTAAATAATTTTTAATTATTTAATCAAGCTAAAATTTTATTCCTCCATTTAGATTAATTAATTTATTTATCAATTTATCCCTCCATCAATATTTAATTATCTAATTATTCACCAATTTACCATTTTCATCTTCAATAATAAAATATATATATATATATATATTGATAAAAGTGGAATACTCCACTAAAATTTATTAATATATAATTTTTTTTATTTTTACACAGGATTCAAAGAGCACACCGAAGGAAAGAACCCTGGAAAGAAAAGCTCCAGTCACAGCTCATAAAATAAACCTATAACAAAATCCTAAAAGTTTATACAATCTGCCGCTTAGAAAATGCGGTCACCTATAATAGAAACTTTACATAGAGGCCATATGGCGCTTTAACAGACCCATCAGAAAATTCTCAAAAAATAAACTTCTCTGCTTGCTAATAAAGGAAGGAGACAGATGAAACCGTATCCCTACTCAAAAACTCGTGTACCAAAATCTTTCTGCTCTCTATTACTCTATAATACCTGTATTATAATGCAAAACCAAGAGTCTTTATGCCAAGGAATTCAAGAACCATGTGCTAGAGCCTTCCAATGGAGGAGAAGGAGGAGGCACCATCTGGATAGGTGAAACTGACACTGGTGAAGACCGAATAGTGTGCATTGATTCTAAGAGAAAGTGGAATCCTGCAAATATATTGACAGTTGCAGCCAAACAATCTGGTGATACATGATCTAATAGAGCTACCATAGCAAATAATGTATCATCATATGAGTTAGATATCAAACCATTCCTTAAAATTGAAAGAAGTTCCCCATGCCAACTGGAAGATAGTAACTGAGAACAAGAAATAAAACCAACATATTCAAAATCACCAAATTCAAAATGGTAATTAGATAATGCATTGTCCAAATCATCAGTAGTGTAGAAATGGGAGTTGAAATATGCATCAAAAATTGCCCTGACCATAACAGAATCCAGAAGCACATCCATACAGATAGTGAGAAACCAAGATGCAATATCAACAAGAAAACAACCTGTGCTTTCCGCTAGCCATCACTTTCCCAAAACCTTGCGAAAAGCCAGAGAAAAATCCAACGAAGAAACTTGAAACAGACGCCCAAGCTTTTCATCATCCAAAACATAAGAGTCTTGGAAATCATAGTGTTTGCGAGGCATCAAAATGCGGTAACCCACCGATTCCATCAAGAAAGCACAGGAGTATAAAGAGCTCAATGTCATCATAAGAAAGCAACACAACCACGAAAAGGTCGGCACAATAACTATTATCTCAAGCAAGCCCAAAAAAAGATACATGCAAAATAGCAATGAGAAGCCGCCACCTTTATAAAAAATGATGACAATATCCACATGATGCACATAGCCATAAATCAAAAACATGCCAAGCAATAAACCAAGATATCCACACGAGCGAGATCTCCCAAATGAGTCAAGAAAACTAAAAAAATTTCCACCACTTGGAAAGGAAGGTAAAGGATGCCATAAAACTAAAAGTACGCCAACCGGAGGAGCATAATGAGCATGAGGTAAACACATGAAATCCGTGCAGTCATTAAGGAATAAGAAAATGAAATATAACAATAATGATCATTGCAGGGAAGATTTCAATCGTGCGTAATATAATTACCCCCGTACACCACAAATCCCAAGCTAATCTTGCAATAAAGGCAAACCTGTACGGAGATTGAGATTACATAGTAATGTAGTCATAATGCTGGATGCCTAAATATAATCTTCCAACGAGGTACAAGGTCAATCTATTTGCAAATGAGTAAGAATAAACAAACATAGAGTGAAAAAAAAGAGTATAGCGTGATAATAAGAGACTCCCACGCACCACAAATTCCAACCACTTAGAAAAGAAAAAACCCAAACCCGCCCTGAGATTACACACAGTAATGCAGACATAATGAAGTAATGTCCAAGAGTCAGACACCACCACATTAAACTGTATGCCTGAATGTAATCACCAGACAAGGCACAAGGCCGTGCTTCTGCAAATAACTTGGTACCAGTTAAACCGGGTGAGGAGGTAAAGAACTGGAGGCCATCTCAACCAAGTCTTGGATATCCTCATCCAATGCTTTATTAGCCAGGAAGTCTACCACCTTATTAGCTTCTCTAAAACAGTGAACCATAGTGAAGGAATTAAACAACTCAAGCTGATCAAGAATCCTGTTCAACCAATACTTTAAATGCCAGGAGTGGGAAGAGTGATTCGTAACCATGTAAAAAACTACCTGAGAATCACCCTCAATAACAACATCCAACAAATGTAATGAAAGAAGCAAATCAAGACCCGTGGAAAGAGCATGAAGTTCAGCCACATTGTTAGTCCCATAGGCAATACATTGACATCGAGCTTTTATGATACCAGCCCTGTCATCAGAGATCACAGTCCCAATGGCAGATTTACCAAGGTTACCACGAGAGGCTCCATCAAAGTTCAATTTAACTTTTGAAGCCAGAGGTGGCAACCAAACCACTTCCTTTCTATTTACTATAGGTCGTGGTTGAGAAATTGCACCACTCAAAGGGAGTGTTTGCAAGGTTGCCCAATTTTTGGTCACCCAATTGTCCCAAGGTGTGTAAGTATTATGCAGACTAGAACCTTTATAGATGAAAGCCAAAACAGTCTCAAAAATCAACTTCTCTATGCAAAAGAGCACATCATGCAGAGGGGAGAAAAGTTTCTTAAAAATCCTATTGTTCCTCTCAAGCCAAATTTTCCAAATTAGAACAGAAGGAGCAATTATCCAAAGGCAAGCATAAAATGCAGATGGATATAATAGGGGCCGGCTCATAAAGTGAGATCTAAGGTCCTTAATAAGAGTAGACCTCCAATTTAACTTGTTAAAAAGCCAATTCCAGCAATGATTAGCAAAGGGACAATGCAGGAAGAGATGATCCATGGATTCAAGGGACCCACCACACATGACACAAGGAAAAACCACAGTAATACCCAACCTATCTAATCTCATGCCAGTAAGAATTCTATCCTGAACAACCAGCCAAGAAAATGCCCCTGCTTTAGGCAAACAGGTAGCATGCCAAAATAGCTTAAATGGCAAATCATCCCTTCTAACATCTAAAGGCAAAAAATTATATCCTTCTTTGACTGAATATTCCCCTGATTTTGAATAAGTCCAAATGAGCTCATCATCCTTCTCCGAGAAGAGTAATGGGCGTTTCTTAAGCTCATCCACAAATGCAGTTTTAATATCCTAATCCACCTGAAGAGAATCAATTGATTTCCATTTTGCCACAGGCAGGGAACCCGAGGAGTCTACAAAAAAATAATCCGCCACAAAAATGCCCCAGGAGGCTTTAAGGATGGACATAAGGGGCAACCAATCCCTAAGACTAGACAATACAGGGAAGCCATTCCAAACTTCATCCTAAAACCTAGCCTTACAACCGTTATGGATAAGCCAGGACAATCCTGGAAAAATGACAGATCTACACTCAATCATAAATTTCCAGATCACAGACCCCTTGGGAAGAGAAGAAGCAATGAAGATAGCCTCCATAGAACAATTATTCAGGTACTTTGCAGATAAAATGGATGCCCATTTAGAGGTAGGCTGCTTATAAAATTTCCAAACCAACTTAGCACCAAGAGCCAAGTTCTGCTTACCTAGGTCCTTAATCCCAACACCTCCTTTTTCCCTAGGAGCAAAAACCCTATCCCAAGCCAATAGGGAGATCCTATTTTTCTTATTAACATTATTATTCCATAAAAAAGATCTTACAATTGATTGAAGAGGAACCACAGATTTTTTTGGAGCCTTTAAAATGGATAACAGATAGATAGGAACCGCATTTAAAACAACTCTAATAAGCACAATTTTACCAGAAAAAGTTAACCACTTGTGAGACCAAGAAAGAATCCTGGATGAGATAGCCCCTGAAACCCGTTCCCAAAAATTATGCTTCTCTGAGCCAGTATAGAACGACAACCCTAAATAGTTGCAAGGAAATTGACCCACAGAAAAGCCCCAAAACCAAGACAATCTGGTCTGCACCAGAGGGGAGACATTAAGGAAGAAAACTTTTGATTTGGTCTGATTAACCTTTTTCCTAGAGAACAAAGAATAATCCAAAATGATCTTGTTAATGACTTGAGCTTCCCCCATACTAACTATGCCAAATAGTAAAGTATCATCCGCAAATAAGCAATGAGTATGGCACGTGATTATATGAGGGATGGAAATCCCCTTCCATAGGCCACTCTCCCTGGTACATGAAATGGCTCTACTAAAGGCTTCAGCCAGAATGATAAACAAAAAGGGCGATAACGGATCCCCTTGCCTAAGGCCTCTAGATGAGGAAAAAAACCACATGGAGAACCGTTCAAAATTATTGAGAACCTAGCCGTGCTAATACAAGCCTGAACCCATTTGACCCATTTAATTCCAAATCCAAATTTCGTGAGCACAGACAATAGTGCCTGCCAATTTACCCTGTCGCAGGCCTTCATCATATCCAATTTGAGAATCATAGCTCGAATAGATAACTGAGAGATGGAATGAAGAATCTCATGGGCCACAATAGCCCCTTCTACCATCTCCCTACTAGGGACAAAGCCCCCCTGCTCACCCGAGATGATTTTAGGAATGAGCTTTGCGAGTCTTAATGAAATAGACTTAGTAATAATTTTATATAAGGTGTTGCATAACACAATTGGGCGAAAGTCCACAAAAGACTTAGGGTTCTCACATTTCGGAATAAGAGCAATTAAAGTTGAGTTTTTGAAAGAAGAGAGCAGTAAAACCATTAGGACCAGGAGCCTTCTCTGGTGACATTGAGAAGACAACATCTTTGACTTCTTGAATGGAGAAAGGAGCCATGAGCATTGCATTATCCTCATTCGTTATAAGTTTAGGAATGGAAGAGGCAAAATTATCACTAAAAATAGATAACTCTTCTGAAAGAAAAGACTTAAAAAACCAGACACCCTCATTAACAATATCTGACTCTTCAGTTAAAACAACCCCATCAGAGTTCTGAATAGAAGAGATCCTGCAACGTTGGCATTTCAACTTGGTTGAGGCATGAAAGAATTTGGTATTTTGATCCCCATCACTCAACCATAAATCTCTGGATTTTTGTCGCTAGTAGATTTCTTCTTTGGAAAGGATTTCTTCTAACTGAGAATTCAAAGACTTATGCTTCTAAAAAGTAGCAGAATCCATGCCACCATTCATAACCCTATCATTAAGAGCTTCAATCTCTTCCTGAATCTTAGCCTTCTCAAAAAAAAAAATTTTGAAATGCAAAACATTCCATTTCTTGATTTCTAGTTTAAGATAAGAAATCTTTTTAGTAAACCGAAACATCCTAGAACCATGAACATATGGAGCCGCAGACCACCAAGATTGTAAAAGCAATAAAAAGGAAGGATCACGAAACCACATTGGTTCAAACTTAAAAGAAGAATGACTAGGGGCTTTATCATCAAAGATGGATAACATAATCGGAAAATGATCTGAGCCAACATAAGGTAAGACTGAAGCAACCACATCCACATTAGAGGAAATCCAATTGTCTGACACCAAAAAATGATCCAATCTCTCAACAATCTATGAGAAATATTTCCTCCTATTTGTCCAGGTAAACGACACATTCAAAGTTTTACAGTCCACCAGGTCATTATTTAAAATGAAAGAAGAAAAATCTTCCAAGATACGCTTATTAGGAAGAATTCCCCCACACTTCTCATCATCAGAGGAGATGGCATTAAAATCTCCTCCAAAAAGCACAAGCTGACCATGACGAGGGGACAGTGTGAGGGATAAGGAATCCCAAAGAGCTTTCTTACCCCTGATTGACATTGGACCATAAACATTAAACAACCAGAGTTTAATATTCGAAACACGACTTCTAACTAAAGCCAACATCCAACAGGGAGTAGAAGCAACCAATTTCAGATCAATAGTCATATCCTTCCAAAGGAAGGCCAAACCCCCAGAAGCCCCCATCGAGGGGGATACACAATAATTCCAAGGCTTCCATCTGGAAAACAACAGATCAGCACCTTGGCAATTTAACTTAGATTCTTGCAAAAGTAGAACATCACACCTCATTACATCCAACTGAGATTTAATGAGATGTCTTTTGTTAGGGGAATTTAAGCCCCTAACATTCCAAGATACAAACTTCATTACCCTTGAGGGGAGGCAATCTCTCCCCTCTTCTCAATTGCTAGATCAGCATTCTCCAGCTCAGACTTTAGGCAACACTTAGAAGCCACAGACCGAGTAAAAGGTGGACTAATTTTTTTTTTTTACTAGACCCTGACTTTGTACTCAAGAGTGTAGACTGAATGCCAGCATCAATTTCTAATTGTGTGTAAAAGGTCTTCGGTTTCCTACCCCTCTTTGCAGGAGAAGGAGAAGGTAAAGCGGGGGACAACGGAAACTAGAGTAGGGGTTTATTAATCATAGGATCCAAACCTACATTCCCAACTCCCTCCCCAGATAAACCCAAAGCCACTTCAACATCCTGAATTTTATCAGACAAGATATCAAAAGGATTGCCAGTTGGGGGGATAACCAAAGAGGAGTTTAATTTAACCAAATCTTGATCAATTGCATCAACTATTTTCTCCGTAGCATCTGAATTTAATGTAATGTTGTGATCAAATACCACTTTTTGAACTTTAGAAATTAAATCATCATCAGGAAGGAAAGATTCCATACAATTAGCCATCGGACCAACATCTATCAGAGAATTGATGAGCGGGCCATCCTTCATAGACGAAGGGAAACCTAGCATTATCGCACCTTCTCCATCCTTCTGTAAAACTAAAGGGTTATCACCATCATCATGCAGAGGAGGGGGGGGTAGGTCAAAAAACCTCATCAACTTTAGAAGTGAGAGGAACAGATTTAGATTTTGAAACATTAATCCCAGACCGCGAGACCTTATCTGCAAAAGATATACCCTGAAGAGAAACAAAAAGACCGACATCCATGATTACCAAAGCCTTAGAAAACCACTCAGAATCACAGATGATACTCTGACGCCAAATACCATCAATAGACTTCAAATTACAATTAGAAGGAATCACAGTAGATGAAGCAATCAAAACACAAATTTTCACCAAAAAAACCCCATCCTCGAAAACTGAATGTGAATGTATGAATTTCCCAAATGAATCCCCATTTTTTTGCAAAATATCTAAATCCAAAAATTCATAGGGGAGGCCAGGTAACGAAAACCAAGTGGGTTTATTTTTAATAGTATCTTGTGATACAGACAAAAAAGGTTTCCAATCTTCTACAAAAATTAAATTACGCCCTACCCACAAATATGAATTTTCCAAAGCCTTTTGTTTAGCCTCCACAGAATAAAAAATGACAAGGAAAGTGTTTGCAGAGAGAACCTGGAAGTATAGCGTGCCAAACCAGAGAGAATGAATTTCATGATGGAGCTTAGAAAGCAAAACATTATCTCCCCAAACCTGAAGAATAACCACCAAGGAATGCAGATCCCTTGCTTTCTTATCCAAAGGAGTGTCATCCATAGAAATACACGGCATTGGAGACCAAACCTTCTTTGGTGAGGAACTTCTATCTATGGGTTTAGTCCCCATAGCAGGGGCAACAAAGTTTGGCCGAGCCACGCGAGCAGGGTTTCTCTGAGGGCTATGGTTTAGCCGAGGATTTTTTCCAGACCCTCCAATCCCACGAGACTTAGCATGCCTTGGAAAATTCTTCCACGACCCAAAGAAACCCTTAAAATATGAAGATCGCAGACCGCCTGGATGCCCCCGACGCCACTCCGAATGAGCCTTTGATAACACATCCACCCAAACGCCATTTCGAAATACCCACTGCGGGACATGGCCAAAATGATTCCCGAAAGGATCACGTGGCGGCAGAGAGTCACAAAGAGCCTCTTCACCCCAGCACCGCTTATCCTCAGAAACCCTAAAATGCGAAAAGTGCAAATTTTCGTCCATAATTTGGCTCCCTAATTGATTCACTAATAATTTTATAATAATAAAATATTTTTAATTTTTAATTAATATATTATTTAATTCTTCTTATCCACATTAATTAAATGGTTTTAATTTTATAATTAATTCATCCAATATTTTTTCTAGTCTTCTATAATTGAATAATTTTTAATTATTTAATTAGCCAATATTTTATGTACAATTAAATAAATTTATATAGTTTATAATTTGATCTCTTTTTCAATTCTAATTTCTTCTATAAATAAATAAAAAAATTGATATTTTATTTATTTTACAATCATGCATGTGAATTAAATAAATTCATTTAATTAGTTAAAAATTAACAATTTCACCTCATCTAGTTGACTTCTCTATCAAATTGGTTCACTCAGAGTCACTCCTTGTCTACTCATCAATCAAATCCACTTCACTCATTCATGCAATTAGTTAACTCACCTATTAAGCTCTTCACATTCATACATGTCATGTGCACATTCATCCTATCTTCTCAATCATTCTCATTCATTGGTTCTTCTAATCAATCTCTAGCATTTATTGATATCATTTAAAGCTATAAATCAGACAGTTTCTAATGCATTACTCCATGTTTTTTTAGAATTAATGCTATCATTATCATCCATTTTCTATTAAGGTTATGCTATTGTGGGAGCAACCCACAAATCAAATTACCCTCACAAATCCAATGGAACAATATGAGGCTTTGTGAAGGTATAATTGTTTGTCATTTTGTTGAATACATGCTCTATTGGTGTGATTGTTGATTGTGAGATTTGGTACTATTATTGTGTTGTTCATGATTTGATATTCCACATTTCATGGCACATAAGTATTACTAACTATGATGAATTGTACATTAAATCTATGCATAGAAATGGTAGTTATAGTTGCTTTTCTTCGTAGTCGATTCACTTCCTTGAAGATTGCACTTTCTTATGTTCCTAACTATGTGAATATGAGTCAAGCAAGATTGGTTTTTACTAGATTTATCTACTTCTAGATATGACATCAAGATAAAATAGACTTATTTCAAACTTTCTCTTCTCCAAGTATTTTGCAAATTAGGATTTGACTAAAATTTTAGTTAGTTTTCATATTAGTATTTTCTACTAAACTTGTGCAATGTTTATGAAAAGTTAAATTCATTTGGTTGCAAGTATTTACCTTTTGTAGTTTACATATGACTATGAAAATTGAATACAATGAAGTGAATGATAGATTAGATAGAGTAAATTACTAAATTCTATTTTTTTTCACTATTTAATTGCGTTGGGACTTTGTGTTATATTCTCTTAGTTTTCACCATAGTCCCTCAAATGAAACAACAAAAATATCAGCCTCTAGCTTACCCAAGCATGCCAACACCTAGAGATATATCCTTTCAAGAGAGTTTTTGGAACAAATGTATGTCCCACCTAGATTGGTATATGAACACCTTGCTTGACAATACACAAAGAAAGTTTTAGAACAAATGATATGTCCCACCTAAATTGATGTGTCAATACATGCTCAACACAACACAATTCTAAATACCAACACAAAGACTAAATACAAAACACCAAACACCATCGACCACAATATACTCAAAACAAAACCTAAATCCTAATACCTCAATATTTTATTCATTTATTTTCCTACACATATCTATATATAGATAGATTCTATTTTATTTTCTTTCCAAGAAATAAAATAAGATTCTATTTTATTTTCTTTCCAATAAATAAAATAAGATTCTATTTTATTTTCTTTCCAATAAATAAAATAAGATTCTATTTTATTTTCTTTCCAATAAATAAATCTATGTTTGGGTAACACTTGTGTAACATCGAGGACTATAAGCTTACCTTAAATGAATAAAACAATAATAGCAATAATACGAAGTCATATAAATGAGCTATGGAGCATATTCTTTTATTCTTCTGCGATGCTGTCAACGCTGTTTGATGCTTCAACGGAACAGGGTTGGCAATATCTAGACCTCCGTTAGGGCAAATTATTTCAATCAAAGTGCATAACGTAGGCCCCACAGTCAAATTGGAAATATCCAATGGTAGGACTTAGCAATCCGACCAGTTGTACTCATTATTTTTCACTAGCTAAATAAAACCTAGTCTTTGTTCCTACATAAAGTACCTATTAGTTCAGATTTAACTTTTTCTTGGAATTATTCACTTCAAAATAATATTTTAATATGGAAGATTTTTTTTGGAAAATTCTATAATGATAAATATTTGAAAGAATCAACAAAATATCTTTATGAAACATATTTACTTTTGTATTTAGATTTACGTATAGATGGGTCTAAGTTATTCATCTAGAAAATGTCTTTTTATTTGTAGTAGTGACCATTTACTTATCGACGTATTTCTATTACTTTTGTATTTAGACTTCTTAGATGGGTCTAAATTATTCAATTAGAAAATGTATGTTTATTTGTAGAAATGACCATTTACTTATTAACTAATTTCTCTTCCACGTCATCAATATGACTAACTCTTTGAAAGTTACCTCATTATTCCTACTACAAGAAGAGCAAAAAGAGGTACAAACATAAGCAACTAGACAAAAAAGGGTTCCATAAAATAAAAACTAAACAACAAGAAAAGAAATTCTAGGTAAGATCAAATATCATTTTCCTTGCCTAATTTATTAAGATTTTTGTTGTTGAAATTCTAAATATGTTAAAATACTAAAGGGTGTGGAAAATCCACCCCATATGAATGAAATAAAAGATCATTAATAAAGACAAACTATAGAATATTAAATATTAAATATATTGTACATACATACATAAATTTTATGTAAATTATACTAATTAAAGGATATTCAATCTTTTATTTCATCTCTATAATGATTTTTTAGCAATATTTGTTTCAGTAGTTCAAATTTAATAGTGCTTAATTAATAACCCCCAAAAAATAAATTAGATCAAATACTACAATATTTATCTCAACACTCACTCATTGTCAAATTCCATTCATAATACTAATTAAAGGATAAGTGATCATTTGTTTAATCTCTATAATGAGTATTTAACAATATTTGTTAAATCTAAATTGGGAAGTTAGACTCAAGCCTTGTTCTATGAGAATGCAATTGTTTTCTTTCAGAAGTACTCCAAACCTGGCCATTTGATTTCTGATTGCAAAGCCCCTACACCAAATCCCCTTAAACAAAAAGAGCCCATGGCCACTTTGGATGCTACAAAACTGGGTGAGATTAGTTCAATGGCTGATATTGAAAACTACCCCTTTTGTGAGGGACTAATCAAGTTAATGAAAATCCCCAATAAATCTAGTCAAGGGGTTAAGGAGACTATTGCCCATACTCAGATGGATCCAAGTGTTGAGGAAAACCAACAGTAGGAGGCTCATCCCCCACTTGTCATGGACATGAAAATAATTAAAGGTACTTCCAATCTATCAGTTTGTGACACTCCCACAAGGAAGGGGCATTTAGAAGAGAAGAAAATTCCTCCCCACCCGACAACCCCATCTAACAAAATCAGGGAAGTCCCTATCCCTAGCACCCCTCTTAGTGGCAAGACGACTAGACAAATTGGCTTAGATGATTCTATTATCGTCTGTGTACTACAAAAGAACTTCTCCTCACCTAGGGCCTCTTCAAGTAGCTGCTTCCTATTAGGTGATGAGGGTTGGATAACATAGAGGAGGAAAACTAGGAACATGAATATTGACGTGGGGCCAAAGTAAAAGACTGGACACCCATTACATAAACTCTCCAGACACAAGGAAGTGGTAAGGGAAATCACCAGTGGGAGGCAGAGGACCCTGGACTCATCATCTAAAATTAATAAATGAGGTTCCTTTCATGGAACATAAGGGGCCTGAATAGCCCTCCAAAACAATATGCCCTCAAGAATTGTATTTTTGAAAATAAGATTGACATTCTTTTGCTTCAGGAAGTCAAGATGACAACTTACTCTTTTAATGCTATTGCTTGAAAATTTTGGCTAGGTTCTCAGTTCTTCATCAGCAATGCCAATGGGCATCTGGTGGAGTAATTACCATGTGGGATCCTTTGAGATTTTTTGGCTCCCTTCTTTCCTCCCCAATCAACTTCTTAGCTGCCAAACTGTCTTCTCACAATGATTCTTGGTGTCTTGTGAATGTATATGCCCCCACCACTAGGATGGGTCATCTTGCCTTTTGGAATGACATTTCAACTTCGATTCAAAATGATTTTTTAGTATTCTAAATTGCACTCCCTTACAATTTTGTCTGCATTTGGGCCCTCACCTTGGCGTTTGTCCTCTTAGGCCTAAATGAGACCTGTATTTGCTCATGCTATGCATATTTATCACCATTTTCACTTTGCACATCATCCTATCCCTCAAATTTGGTCTCTGATTGGGTAGGACTAGGGCATAGTGCCCTGGTCTCTTCGAGACCAGAGCACCCAACATGTGGTCCTCCCAATTAGGGTCCCTTAACAATCATGTGATTTGAGAAGGAATTCCATCTTTGAGTCATCTCATGTCAAAAAATTAAATTGTTTTTTGACGAGAAAATATAAAAAGAGGTCTACCCCTCTCATTTATCCATCCGATAATAATATTGATCAATCAATTCAATAAATCAAGAATTCAAGTTCAAGCAAACAAGCAATCAGTCTTCCTTCAAGCATTATAGTAGAGATATGGTCAAGATTCAAGTATTGGAGTTGACATTCATGTTCTATATTATGTTGGCAATTGACACTCTATTGGTTGGTTTTACTATGTTGTCATTGATGGCAACATGATTTTGTGTCCCGGCTTCATGTTTTGATTCTATGGTGTACCAACAGACACTTCACAGATTCTACATCGGCACCGACACCGACACCGACACCGACACCGACATCGACATCGGCAAGACAAAAAGATTTCTTTGGTCACCGACAATGCAAGCTGACATGGTTTAGTAAAGGTTATCGGTATTGAAGGCCGACATATCTTGGATCTGGCATCGACAATTGATTTTAATGTTTATGTATTTATGTTATCTAGCCGACATTTAATTTGATATTGTATATATCTTTGTAAGCCAACATAAGGCATGTAAAATTTGTATAGGGTATATAGGATAGTTTGATAGATCATTTTGAAATAGATATACAAGAGACATATATGGATATGTGAATGTAATATGATGTGAAATATATAAGAGAGATCATGTATGTGAGGAAATTATTGTAAGGGTTATTTCGGTAAAAGGTTTAGGGATTCAAACCGGAACAAACAGAGCTTAAATCGGAACTGTATTCTAGCATAGAAGATGCTATCTTAGCAGTTCACACTTCTCTAGATTGTAGTTTGGAATTTTATTTAGTTAGTGAGACTCGTATTTTGATTGAGTAGTGTGCTCTAGGGTGTAAGTCTTTCTGCAAGTGCAGGCCCCCTCATATTTTGTAATATCTCTTCATATGGCCAGTGGATTGATATTGTGGGTCACAAATCCCACCATGTTTTTCCTCTTTGAGGTTTTCCACGTATAAATCTATGTGTTATGTTTCTCATTTATGTGATTGGCTTATTAGTTTCTTTACTTCTTTTAATTCTGTATGTATCGGTATACCGGTTGGTGTATGCATGTTTTAATAAGGCTAAATTTTACTATTCTGGTATAACACTAATTCACCCCCCCTCTCAGTGTTATTGGTTTCCAACATGTTATTGAACACTTCATGAAATCCTAATTTCATGTGGAGACAAACAAAACTTCACAATGAGGTATAGCATTTATTTTTCAGTCATTATTTAGCATCTCCCTCAAAAGGAGAACATTTCCTTTACTACAATTCAATCAAGTTTCATTTCTATTTTTATGGTTAATTCCAAAACTGGGGTTTGACTTAGGTAAACTCCTATTCCCAACCTATTTCCATTTCTTTATGTGTATAGGAAGCAGGTACAGAGCTGTGATCTTCAAAATAAGCTTTATTTACAAAGACGAATCAATACCCCATTGGAGTGCGAAAAGTGCGGAGGACCAAAGCGATTGTCACATTGGGCCCAACAAATCAGGAGCTCGTTCAGGGAATAGATTTGAATCCTCTTACAATCCTTAGATCCAGGTTCGTGGCTAAATCCGACGACTGTAGCTCACTATTTATGCACTTTTACATCAATTTCCAACATATTTACCCTAATTTTAGAATTCTCACAATTCAACTTAAAAGAGGGAAATTCAATCCCAATCCCCTTTTTAAATCCAATAGAATTCTCAGGCCTTATCCTTGCTAGTTTGTGGTTAGATCCATTGGGTTTACCTCCCTCTTTAATGTAATGGTCCCTAAGTCATAAATTAACCATTTCTTCCCCTAATCATGGAAACCCTAATTTTTCACCATTATATTTTAGTGAACCTGACACCTTACACATATAATTCTAATTTATGTTCTTAGATCTGAGTGTTTATGCAATTTCAAATTCAAATTTTCATTTGCAATTTTAATTTTTTATTCAATTTTAAAAATTTAAGAGGTTGAATTCACAAAAACCCTATTTTTTAATCCTAAAATTGAGCTTGTGGGTTGTCTAATTTGAATTTATTATTTCAGATATGATTATTCATTTAATTTAAAATTTAAATTTTCCCTCCTAGTTCTCATTTTCAAATTGAATTAGATAAATTTAGTGGTTGAATTTACAAAAACCTTAATTTATAATTCTAAAATTTACCATGTGGGTTGCATAATTTTTCAAATTAATTTTCAAATTTGATCTTTATGAATGTTATGCTTTGATCTAGATGCATTTCTCTTTCAAATTCACAAACCAAATTGCTTAATTAATTGGTTAATCAATCATTTTAACAAAAAACAATATTTCTTAATCATAATTTTCAAATTCAAATTCAAATTTCCCTCGTTTGTGCATGAGTTTTACTACCATTAGTCCTACCTATAATATTCCCATGAGAAGAAGTTGTATAATTAAGGATTCCCAAGGTTTAATTAGTAAGGGTATGGATCCTAATTTGGATAAACTTGTTTCATGAAAATGTGGGTGGTTCTATTCCAATAATTGTTGTTATTTATCCCCATTCTTTGCATAATTATCATGATGGGGGTGAATCACTAACTAGGGTTTTCGTTGACCAATTGGAGAAGATTGACAATGAATTTGAAAATATTCAACAATGGATGAGTCAACAATACCTGAAAAGTGAGGCTATCCCATTTGATTGAAGGATTAAAAATAATTGTTCAAAGTGATAAAGTTGGTGTTGATTTGTTGTGTGGCCTTTCTCATATTGTTGACATCAATATCATGCCTTTGAAAAGTTGTGTTTAAGTCCTTGGTTACACTCAACCTCCTAGCCATGTTAATCATTATATTCCTACAACTACTTCTATGACTAGTGTGCCTACTTTTACATCCATCACAATGGCTACTTCCACACAAAATGTTCTACCTACACATTTTAGTCAAGGGGGCAACATTTCTAATCAAAACTCTTTCATCCCTCCTTATGTGAGTCTTCCATTTGTTACCCAATCATCTCCCATACCTACATATCATAGTGTTACACCTCCTTATTCTCAACCTCCTCCTTCATCCAACAATGTTACTCCTCCATCCCAATCCAGCATGTCTAATTTCAACCCATCAACCAAAAAACCATTAATAGCATCGCTTAAACTGTGCCATCCTTGCAACAACAAATAGCTTCCATGAACCAATCAAAGTTTAATGTGCCCACATTTGATGTAGCAAGCCCATTATCCAATTATATTGTTCATGTTGTCCTCCCTAAACATGTGGAAGTCCCTCAATTGGAGCTTTATAATGGAAAAGGTGATCTTGTGACTCATGTGAAAACATTTCAAACTTTGTGTAGTGATTTTTTTTATGATCAAAGACTTTCAGCTAAATTGTTTACTAGAAAATTTAGAGGTAAAGCTTTGCAATGGTATTGTTCTTTGTCTCCTTATTCAATTACATCATTTCAACAATTGGTTAATTCTTTCATTCAACAATTTTACAATAATATTGGTCTTAAGATGACTTTGACTAATTTGATGCATAGTAAGCAAGGTGTTAAAGGAAAGTGATTGATTTCATCAGTAGATATAAGCATTTGTATTCTAAAATTTCTCATCCTATGGCTAATCAATATTTTCAAAGAATTTTTATTTCTAATTTTCAAAAAGATATTATGAATAAGCTTCTCTTTTCTGAGTTTACTTCCTTTACACAATTGTGTGCAGTACTTCATAAGTATCAACTTCAAGTGAGTCAATTTGAACAATCTCCTTTAATGGCTCCACTTGATAAGAATGAAAGTGCTCAACAACCTTTTGCGAAGTTTAAATCGAACAAGGGATTCATCAAGTTCCATGACAAAAACAATACCTAGTTAGTAGCCACAACAATAGGTGTGCCTCCTTTATCCAAGTATTTTAGAAAATAATTTACTCCTCTTTCTGAATCTTTGCATAGCATTATGAACAATTTTTCCAAAAAAATATGTTGAAACTTCCTCCCATTAAACCAATTGACACAACCAAACCTCTGCCACCTTATTATGATGCCTAAGCCTTTTGCCAATATCATCGTCAACCTGATCATGACACTAAAAAGTGTTATTACCTAAGGAGTAAAATTCAAGACCTTATTGATAACAATACCATATTTGTAGCTACTATGAATGACAAAGGAAACAAATCTGCAGCTCCTCCTAATCAAAACCTCCAAATCTTTACCAATTCTTTGCCTTCTCATTCTACTAATGTGATTGAATTTGAGCATATTTCCTTTTCTCCTAATGATGTTGGCCTTGAGTCTAATAATGTGGTGAATCTTATTGATAAACCTACACCTCCTAAGGACCTATGTATCACCTTTGATCCTAGTGAGACTATTGAAGAACCTGATGGCCCACTATATATCACTACGAGGATCAAAGACATTCTCTCATGAGGCATACTCATTTATCCTGCGTGTATGGTTAATGCGATAACTGAAGAATATCTTTATATAGGTTATAATTGCATCAAGTAACGTATGATAAATTTGATGTGGTGATTAATATCTTTGATGGTTTCTGTTGTCCTGCTATTGGCTCTATTACTCTTCCCATTGAGGTTGGTACTAAATCTTTAGATGTCAATTTTGCTATCATTCTTACATCGGATTAATTTCATGTGAAGTTGGGACATACTTGGCTCTATTCCATGAAAGTGACCCCTTCTACTGTTCATAAGTGTTTGAAATTTCCTCTTAATGACAAAATCATAAAAAGTAATTATAGCATGTACCAACCCACGATGAGTGTGAGATGTTAATCTTGATTAGTTTTGGTCTATGCAATTTGAACCTCTTAAGCCTCAAAGTGATACTCTTTTTCAATCTTATTAAAGGTGGAAGACTGAGATGATATTATCCTTAAGTAAGCCTAGAGATCCTAATCCCATTCCTCTTCTTCATGATAGACCTATTCCTCCTCCTCATGATGGACCCAGTCTCCTTCCTACACCATCTATTACTCCTTTATATGTTGTGGTTAAACCTCCTACATCTTATAAAGGGAAGTCCCTGACATCTCCTATGTTTCAACCTAAAAAACATTCACCCATGCATCCTTATTTAAAGGAAGAGAAGAAGCCTATGCCCATTGACCCTAAATTTGCACAACCTTCAGCTAAAACTAAAATAAAATATTGTGCAAGAGAATGTTGATGAAGATGTTGTGCTAGGGATCGCAAAACTTGCCTCTCAACCCATTTCCTCCTTGAAGACTCCAAATGTTGACACGATCCCATTTGTCCAAGCTTTGCCTAACTCTAGGGAGGAAGTTCGATATAAATTTCCAAGACATAAAATGCTTAAGAAAAAGGATGGTTCATGTTCTATTTCAATTAAAGAACCTATTTTTATTAATCTTGATGAAGAGATGGATGGAAACAACATGTTCATGCTAACAATGTTGATTCAAGTGATGAATATGATTATGTTGATGTTGACAATGATTTATCTAAACAATTTTCACAAGAATTAATCCTAGCTCCTAATAACAGACAAAGTGATCCATCATTAGAGCATGGTCCTTATTTGGAACTTGTGGTAGCTCCATTTATCATGCTCGAAGTGGATCCTCTTGCATATTGTCCACCTTCCCAAAACAATGTTGAGCAATATTAGGAGACAAATCACTTGCTTGATTAGCTTCATTCATGTCGTAGATTCTCTCTCCCCCTCTTCTCTTGCTTGTTCATAACCTTCTTCTATTTATTTCTCAATTCTTCTATTTGTTGTCCCTTGTGTTGTCTACTTGAGGATGATGCAAAGTATTGAGATCTCTTTTGGTCTCTCCCATGTTGACTCAAAAGACACATGTGCCCTTCTTCCATAGTGATTCTACTTTCTTTAGGGGATGAGGACAATTCAATGCAAATATATACATGATATACATTATTTATCATAAGAGCACATTGACCCCAGAGTTAAGTAGAGCCCTTATGTGTTTTATGATCATTATCCTTTGATTCGCTCTCTCTTGGGGGAATATTGTTGTGATAATGTGCTTCTCTCTTGGAAGAATGTATAATACCTTAAAGATATTGCTCTCGATAAGGCGTGCACAAACACTTTAACGTGGTGGCATACACTTTGCTCCATATTTCTCTCTCTTGATACTTAAGTTACTTTGTGAACTTATCCTTTTGCTTGATAATTTTTGTATTTTTTTTTCATGACTTTGTGGTAAGTGAACCTTGCTAGGCTAAGTATTCATGGTTCTCTTCTTCTCTCTTTCTTATGATGTCCCTTTTATCTTGATCTAGAAGTAGTTGTTGGCATTTTTTATGATTATGTTGTGATTGTCATTGATGGACACACACTTGTATTGAGATCCCCTTTATATGTATGAGCTTGTGCTCAACCGGTATTTGTTGCAACCGGTATGTTGTATACTAGTCTCTAGACTAGTGATTTTGTAGAATGTGTTTCTCGGTCTGAAGCGGCATGTCGACCCCAAGCGGTTCACAGATCACAAGCGGTACGAGGGAGCAAAGTGGCACAACACATTCTTACCAGTCTTCATTTGTGACAAACCGGCAACCAGTATTTTGTATGAACCGGTAATACTCTGTGATGAGTTACCAACCGACATTTTGTGATGAGTTACCAATCCACCGATTGTTTGACGGTGCCGACACATTGACAGTGATTCTTGTGTCGTGTTACTAAGTATGTCTAGATTCATTGAACCTAGGAAATTGTAATGTAATCCTATTGGACCGACATGAAATCAGATTCCTTTAAAAGGACATCATGTCTAGGGTTTTAAGTTGTTGCTGAAAGGGTTAATGTTGAGCTAGGGTTTGAGGTGGAAGTTGAGTTGTTGTGAGAACGATCTTATTTGAGAAGATCGAGTTGTAACTTTGAGAGAGAGAAGACTGAAGTAATGCTGGAATGCATTAGCTGTGAACAATACTGGATCTAACCAAGCAGTTTGTGCTATTAGATAGATCAAACACTTGTTGATTACTCACATCTTTGACAAGTTTGTAGCCCTTAACCGGGTAGGCCTCAAAGCCTTTGTAAAATCCTCTAACAAGGTGGTTCACACATGTGAATCTAAAATCCTCTAACAAGGTAGTCTTTAATCGAACTTATCTCCTAACAGAGATTGAGATTCCTAACAGGATCTGTTCTGGTGAAGAACATTGTAAGACCTTAACCAGTCTGACCTTAACCGGTTTGGTTTCTATTCTACAGATAGTGACTTGTGAGTTCCATCTCACCATGGTTTTTCCTAGTTGGGTTTCCACGTCAAATATCTTGTGTTATGGTTGTATTGCTTTTGTGGGTGAATGCTTTATTCGCATTTTGGTTTGCATGTGTGGTAACCAATTTGACTGTCAAACTGCTTTACCGATTTATCTTTAGACTGTGTAAGTGTTTTTGTGCAGTAGTTTTTGGCATACTAATTCACCCCCCCTCTTAGTATTCATCAGTAGTAAGATACCTAAAGTCCATTGGGGGCTTGGTGTGTCATGCCTCCTTAGCATCTTGATAAAAGCCTCCTTTCAATGTGAACCTTTGTACTTTACCGAGAGTATGCTTAGTCTCATACTCTCGGTAAAGTTGGGGCTAAATGTAGCGTCCTAAATTTTACTCCCTTGCAATTTTGTCCACATTTGGGCCCTCACCTTGGAGTTCATGCTCTGAGGCCTGAATGGGACCTTCTTTTTTCTCTTTCTATGCATATTTATGACCATTTTCACTTTGCATATCATCCTGCCCCTCAAATTGGGTCTTTGATTGGGCAAGATGTAGTGCCTCTCCTAGATTTATCTTTCCTTTTTGCGCATCGATAGACTATATGGATATAGCTTAGAATACTTTGTGATGCCTTTGATATGTGTTTATTGATTTATTTATGATTTGGATGCTTCATTATTGTTGATGGGCATATTGTAATTACAGTTGACATTGTGGTTTTGTGTGGACGATGATATTTCTAGATTATTATGTTGATGGAATCTTATTTGATGATCTATATGTACTTATTTTAAGTGCACGGTTTATATTTGTCTATGGTGATTTAATGGTATCTTATGATGCACTAACCTTATTTCATGATGATAGTGGATATGATGATGATTATGATAGTGCTTGGTTGTTGTCACTGTCTTCTGCTATGTTTGTGATAGGGATGATGTCATGCCACTCATTTATGAGCACAATATCACATTGTGATTCCCCCTTCACTTGTCTTCCTATTTCATGATATATGTTATTATATATGTTGACGTACATTTATTGGTGGTGATAGGTTTGCAAGTACCAGACATTGACTCCACCTGGTCTCACAGGTCTGAGCATGTCTTTATCCCAATGGCAAATTGATTGGAGATGGCATGAGTTCCTTCTACACACTCTAGGCTTAAGTTGTCATCCTTGTCAATTTATACGTCTTGGATTGAGTTTGTGGTTAGAGTCTTGTATGGCAATGTTGACCCAATGTAGGATTGCCTTGTGGTGTTGTAAGTATTTGGTTATTTAATTAATTAATCATTGATTCATATAAGTTTCAATAAATTAAATTAAAGTATAGTTTGATATTTAATTAATTATTGGGTGATTTGCTAATATTTACTATATTGGCTTGATTAATATTTATTTAGCATTTATTGGATATTTATTATTTATTATTTTATTATTTTATTAATTAAGTCTTTTGGATTATTATCCATTTATATAGTCGAGGCTTTAATATTAATTTGGAGTATCTATTTATATTCTTCTTGGTTATTTTATTATTGGACTTTTATATTTAATTGTGCCCATGGTTTAATTTATTATTGGTTGTTTATTATTATTTCCCTTTTTACCTATTGGGTTGATTAAATATTATATTTATTCTACCTACCCTATTTTACTATTGGCTAAGATATTGGGGTAAGTTATTTAAATAATATTTTTTATATTTTACTTTGATTTTTGAGAGGCTTGATATGAAATATATTTTATGGAATATTATGATTGACCGACATGTTTCTATAGTTTTTGGTTTAATTCTCTATTTATTGATTTTTTGGGTTTGTCATGGGGTTGGTTGCCGAATAAATTTTCTGTGATTTGAAATTTGCTTTCTTGGAGATTGGATTTGGCTTGGCTGGTTTATGATTTGGATTGCTCTTCTTCAGATTTTATTTTGCCAATATTCATTATTTCAGGTTGGAGATTTTGCCCATCTTTGCATTTATTTTTTGGAAATATTGTCTGAGAAAGATTGTTTGCGAGAATAGGGAAATGATTATATTTGATAGATTAATTGCATAGTTTTATTAAACATGCTTATGGAGAAGAACTATTGTATTTTATGGAGTTGGTTGTTGTATAGCATTGTGAATGTACTTCACTTTCTCTCTATGTTGCCGTGATATTCCTTGGTTTGGATCTTGGCTAATTTGAAAGATCTACTATGTTGATTTCCCTGTGTTGGTTGTGTATTATTTGATCAATGATTGGTTCCTGGGCAGTTGTGAATTTATTTTGTGAATTGATGAATATTTATTAATGAGTTGCTAGGAGTTTCACTGTATTTGCATACATTAGCTTGTCGAGTTTGGCTATTTTATCCTTTTGTGTATATTCTTGAGTTTCTATGATGCTTTGCATCTTTTATGGGTTGACTCAATGTTATATTGGTGTTTATAATGTTTTTTGGCTTGTATCGTAAGTCCTTTTCTGTCTTTCTGGGTAAATGCACTAAATCTTCATATGTGTTGTTTCATTTATCATATGCGCCATTATAATTGTTGTCTGCACTGCTATATCGGTCATATCCACTATTTATTTGTGCAAAGGTGCTATTCTATTTGATAGATGGTTTAATTCAATTGTCAGATGCGCTAGAACACCCGTTGAATGTGCCAGTCTATTAGATAAAAGTAATGCAGTGATTTTCATATGCGCTACTTTGCAGAGCAGATGCACTAATCTACTTTATTTATTTTTTGAGACAAATTTTGGCTTTCTAGGTCTTTTTTGAGTTTACTATTATGGTTTTTGTGTCTATCCAGAGGCAGGGTTTGTGTATTCTGAGTGTTCTGAGGTATACCAGGACTGTATCATGGATTTATATTGATATTGATATTAAGAAAGATGTGCTATGTCTTGCTATGATTTTGGGGCTCATTGGATTACACTTGGTTTTGTGACTATTGGTTGTATTGGCTATGTGATTATTTTTGATTATCATGTGATTGGTGCCTTGGTTACTCAAGTTATGCTTTGAGAGCCCTTATTCATGTTGTGTATGTCTACCCTAAGGTCTAGGTGCATGATTAGGGAGAGTGGGCTTCCATGAGTCTGTCGAGGTCAAGAAGAATGGATTGCTAGGAATCCTTGTGTTATGGAGTTGGGGTCTAGACCATTGGGATAGCTCATTGGGGGTTTGTTGTAATAATCAAGTGATAACATAATAAATTAATCATATGTGGGTTGGGTAGTAGTAACTCATAATAATAAGATAAGAAATGTATATGTGGTACCCCATCTCATGGATGGATTGCTAGTCCAGCCAGAGTGAGGTATTTGCAGATCTGATAACCGGATAAACCACACTCCCTTGATTTCCTCAAAGGTTGAGATGGTTCTACATGTGTATCATGGATATTGGGATTGATTTCTAGGTGTAGATGTATAAAAATGACCATATTCCTAAATGAATATTTAATGTTCATTTTATTCTCATTCCTCTACTTTAGTTAAATCTAATTTAATTAAATCATCCACATTCTTCTATTTAATTAAATAAATTATTTAATTTATTTATTTAAATTCACTTAAGCCCTTTATATCATTTAATTGAATAAATCATTTTATTTAATTAAATCCCTTCTCTCTACTTTAATTAAATTTATATTTAATTAAATAGTTCACCCCAATTAAATAAATTTAAATTTATTTAAATCCTCAACTTGCAACTAAATTGAAATAAAGCAATTTATTTTAATTAAATCCTATTATCCCTCATCCACTTGCATTTTCCTACATCTCCCACTTGCCTCCTAACCCTCTTCCTAAATTATTCTAGAATACCTCTAATCCTAATCAATTAACCTAAACCCATCAATTATCCCCTTTCCCTAAATTTGAGGAGGTCACTTCTCAAATTTGGAGTAAAGTCTTCCAAAGGCATTAACGCCTTATGCCTTCAACAAGCTAACTTGTTGAAAACCCCCAAATTTGGAAGGACTCTTACAAATTTGTCCCCAAAGTTTTCAAACCATTAATGGTTAACTAACCTTTTGTGGCATGGTTAGAGACTTTTTTCCTAACTCAACCCTCACCTAACCCAGGGGTCTCATCAAGCATTCATTGCTTTGACCATGGTTATCCCTTTAACCCTTGCACAAGAGTTTATCCTTTGGGTAAAAGCTTTATCCAATGGATAACCTTAGCCTAACCTTAACCTTTACCTTCTAAGGTAACCTTCATGTCTCCTCAAGCATTTAATGCTTCTTATCTCTCCTCTCAAAAAATATTATGTTGACAATTGTCACCATTTCATTGGTGAGAATTGCAAACATGGATTGATAGCTTTCAATCCTGGCCCTTGATAAGATCCTTCAATCCTGACCATCCATTGCCTTGTTTTTTCTATAAATAGAGCCCTCATTCCTCCATTTTAATCATCCAAGTCTTTAGCATCATACTTATACTTAATTTTAGCAAGCATTTAGCCTCTCTTTGTAATAGATATAAATCTAATAATCATTTTAGAGTATTTCTATCATGCTAGATTAAATTATATAGCTAGTATATCATGTTAGCATAGTATTTTTACTAACCTTGTCATATTATCATCTAGTTTAGTTCATTTACTAGAATTATGCATAAATAGGATGCATTCATACTAAATTCGATCAAAAGCATCCCTTGTTCTTGCATTCGTCATCCCTAAGTCACTTTGCTCAGTGATCTGAGAGAAAAGGCATTGGCTCGAGGGACCTTGTGAGATAGAGAACCATGGAACACTCCTTGGGAAGTTGAGTCATTCCTCATGGCTCCATAACTTGTACCAAGAGTCCTGTGGGTGTGTGGGAAAGTCCTTGAAATATTTTCACATTTTGGATTTCATTGAACCGCTTTTCCCGCATACATTTCTGGTGCTCACCATGGGGCATAACCCCATTAATCGAATTGGTTTTTGAACATAACCAACTTTGCAAGTACACTGGAAAGGAGAATCAGCATGTGGAGAATCTTCCTTAGCACATCCGGTTAACATTCCAGCGCATCTAGTATACTATTCAACACGTGGGACTCATATCCTAGCACGTAGAAACCCTCCCTTAGCGAATAGATTTTTAAAAAATTTTCCTGTAGACTTCGGTGCGGGAACCTAACAATATAGCGCATTTGGAAAACAACGTAGTGCTTCAGGTCTGTCTGATAGTGCGTCCGGGTTATTCTATAGTGCATACAATATTATCACAGACAGAGAGGAAAAATTAATTTGTAACCAAGATCAGATTTAGACTTGTGAAAGTCCACAAAGCCAGTATTTTTCTAACGGATTTAATTGTTGTTTTTGCAGGATTTCTGACAGTTTCATTGCAGGTTTGGGAGTCCACTTTATTTTAAAGTTAGGATTTAAAGTAGTTTGAAGTTTTTACTAGCTTACCTAAGTTAGTTAAAAATTTGAATTCTTTTAATTCTTGTTTAAAGCTAAAATTGAACTCACACCTCATTTGGGCACTTAAAAAGAACCACAATAAAAAAAACCTTTCTTGCTTTCCTAGGAGAGAACTTTCATTGGGACATCTAAAAAGAATAGGACAATCTTTCATTTTGCCAAAAGCTTTAAAAACAACCTCACCATTCTTTGGTGTTTAAAAGGATCAACTTCAATTTTGCAAGGTAAAAGAACCACACTTGTTTAGTTTTATCCAAAAAATTAAAGAGGGAAGTTCTTCCCCTTTTGTCGATTTTTTTGTTGACCACCAAAATCGAAATTTTGCTTTGTTGACCAGGTTCCTTTACTAGATCAGATAATCATTGATTTGATGGGATAAAATAAACACCATGTTTTTGTGGAGCGATATCTCCATATAGATTTTACCAAATCATTGCAATAAAAGGTTAAAAAGAACACTTGTGTGCTTTGATTCGAAAGTGGAAGGAATATGTTCTCCCCTTAACTGGGTGATAAAAAACCCAGACCACTCTTACGCTTTTAGTGTTTATTGCATTAAAACCTTTAGTAGGCCTACCCTCCAGAGGAGTTGGAGAACTCTTAAAGACATCTTTGGGTGGTGTGAGGGGGATGACCTAAGTGGGGAATGACTTTGACGCCAAGTGTTCCAACCCACTATAATCAAAAGTGGAAAGTGACAAAAGTCCTTTTCAACAGTTGCATGTAACGATTAGCCTTCCCCCAATATCATTTTGATATGTAAAGACTTTGTTCTAAAGGTTGGGAAGCCTCCTGAGGGAGTTTATCACTGACAGCCGAACAGGAAGCCTGATTATGAACTTTAGCAATAGAAACCTTGAGCCGAGTCAGTATCCAAACATTTGCAATATCATAGTGCAAGGGTGGGGAAGAATCTGCCCTCAAGATTACTCACCATATATCTCCCAAGATAACTACTCAATTGTGAAGCAATTCAGTTTGAGTTAATTTCTGGCAAAAGGCAAAAAAATGGGTGCCCCCTAGGGGGTGACAAGGCTGTTTGAGCTGACGGAGTATCGAGACTAGTTAGCTATGGTATTGTCGATGACCTTTGAATAAAGAGTCTGATTGATTTGTATTTTCTGTATCCAAACCTGTTGAAACATTGGGGATTTGAACACATCCTCATAGAACATACACTTATTATTTAGACTAGGCAAAATAGTTCTCTTTTGTGTTGTGCATTCATTTCTTACTTCAAAAAATCATCTATCACAGTTGAGGAAAAAATCAGAAATCAAAGAAAAACCACCAAGTCAAACTACCAGGGTAGTTTAGCATGTAAGAGCAACATCTTAGTGCTTAGAAACCATATTTTAGTGCTTGCAAGCTTCAATATAGTGCATTTCTTTTGAACTTTAGTGCATAGTCAATCCCAAGTAAACAGTTTCAAACCTTCGTGCTTTTTGAGAGCATTCTAGCACGTGGAAGCAATAGCTTAGCGTGTTGAGACCAAAAATTAGCGCATTGAAGTCAACAGTTAGCATATTAGAAGCTCATATTAGTGCATATACCTTTCAAATCAAAACAAACCCAAATAATCCGGTTAGTGCGTCAGAAAGGCAGTTTAGCACATAGAGACCCTTCTGTAGCGCATCGTGAAAATTCAGTAGCACATTGGGTTTCTGGCTCAGCGCATAGAAGAAACTGAGAAAATAGGGGGCAAAACAAAAGCTATTTTTGGAAAATCTAAAAACAATTTAGGAAACCCTTTTTCCTCACTTAAAATCCATCAAACAAAATTGAAATCAGAGTATCAAGACTACTCCAAAAGCAAGTTTTCCTTAAAACAAAGTTGTCAAATTCCAAAGACTAGTCGAGAGATAAAACACATCTCTCCTATAAAAATTGGGAAACACCATCACACATATCAAAAGGTCCTTCAATCAAATGGATTTTTATCCAACAACATACTTGTTTTAAACTCAAAGTTGTCAAATCAAGTTTCCATATCAGGAAAGCTCTTATTCCATATTATTTGATGTGCTTTGTCATGAGGGGGCATCTAAACCTTCATTTGATAAAGTAAAACTTAAGTTTCCAAACAAAATATCTTGAATCTAAAACAAATCAAAGGAAACCATTGATCACTTGTGCATGACTAATCCTCATATTCTGAGAAGAAAGAGTATTTATCATAACACTAAGTTGAGGAAACAACAACCCAGTTCTCTAAAACTTGCCAAATGGAATACATTTTTATACATCAATCGCCAACTCTTCAAATCTCATCAAACATTCCTCCATCATATGGGCTTGTATCTTCAAGACAAAACAAACGAATTTGACAAGAAACCATTGAGGAGTAGAGCATTCTGTCAAAAATCAGCATTCAGTCAATGCCTAAATCAAGGAAGAAAGATCAATCTGGCTTTCTTCCCTGAAGTGTGCATCACTTACAATATACCTCGATTTGAACCACCAACCCCTGAGAAAAACATCAAAGAGGAGTTCGTTCCCTTTGTCACATAAAGTTTCTACTAGATGCCCGCTGTTACTCACTCTCAATGAAACAAACAAAGCGAAACACAACTAGAGTCCAACATGGGTCAAAGATTATCAAATCCTTTCGAATATCCAAATCTAGAAGACACAAAAATTTCTAACTCCTCCAAGAGTGTTAAGAAAGCGCTTCATTTCAAAAACTTGTAAAAGAACTCATGGAAACCAACAAAGAAAAATACCTACTCATGCTCACAAGCAAAGGAGTCAAACTTCCTGAAGACTTCGATACTGACATATTTAGAACAAGGTCTCAACATTATGCTTATCAAGAATGACAAAGAGAGGAAGAAGCGTGTGACCCTGAACATAACATACCTAAGCAAAAATTACCTGAGAAAAATATCCCCGAGCAAAACATCCCTGAGCAGAACATGCTACTACACACACCATTCCAAACTAGAAACAATGCGAGGGAAGAACTCTTCCCTTGGCAAACAAATGCACCCTTGGTTTCTCTTACACACCAAATACAAATGCTGCAAAAACAGATGCAAGACATGCAACAAGGATCAACAGTACGGTATTCCTTGAATGAAATTTTTCCTTATCCTTTTGACAAGAGGTTAAACATGGTACCCTTTCCCCCAAATTCAAACATTCCCAAATTTGACAAATATGATGGGAAAAGCGATCCTCGTGATCATGTCCAGGAATTCTGTACCATGAGCCTAGAATTTTCTCATGATGACACTTATTTGATGATATTATTCCCAAGAAGCTTGGGAGGGAAAACAATGGAATGGTTGTTAGATATTTTGATGAGTTAGTCAACAAATTCATAACTCAATCCTACAACATTCAACATGCCATCACCATGCTAAATGTCTACAATACCAAATAGAAAAACAATGAAACATTCATGGTGTTCCTTCAATGTTAGTGATGAATAGTCTCAAGGTATCCTCGAGATGTGCCTAAGAAGGAAAAGATGGAAATTTTCATCGACAATTTAAATAGCGAGATGAGTTACATACTGAAACTCCAATGCATACCATCTTTTGCTAAATTGATTGAGAATGGCATCCAAGCAGAGGAGGCATGTGTCAAGAAAGGAACATTGAAATTTTTCAAAGAAGGGACGAATTCATCCAACTCTAATTACAATAACCAAAACAACAACAACTTAGACAAATCCAGGTTCTAGACCAGAAACAAAAACACTAGAAATGAAGGAGGAAATAAAACTAATGATGTGAAATCCAAGCAACCGGTGTTAGCTTTATCAGGTAACCCTCAGGCTACCAAAAATAAAAAAGGTGCTAACCAAAGCACTAACACTTATACACCCAATACCAATCAAGATCATCTTAACACAAACAATACCAACAATGCTCAAGACAATAACACCAATTGAGGGCCTAATACAAACTCATGAGGTAACACCAACAACTTTCCAAAACACATCTACACACCATTAGGGCAATCATTGGAGTTCGCATTCAGAGAACTCCTGACAAACAAAATTATCTCCTTACCAACAATCAACAAGTTTGAACCACAAATCAAACCACCTTGGTGGAATGACTCACACTTTTGTGATTTTCATTGAAACAAAGGACATCAAACAAATGATTGCATGAGACTGAAGAACAATTGTTTAAGACATGATTGATAGAGGTGATTTAACAGTCGATGGTCTCAAGATAAATGGTGACCATGGTGCCTTTAAGAATCCACTTCCAAACTACAACAAGGATGGAGCTTCCACCTCAAATGATACACGTAGAGCTCGTATCAATCACATATACAATAACACCATCAATCATATATCAGCTGAGGACAATCAAGTCAATGGCATTACAATCAAAGACAAGCGTGAACAAGAATCCGTCAATGTAACCACCAGAGCTCAAAAATATGTCTTAAAGGTACATACATCAACAAAAAACACCATACCCAGAATTCAATATGATCTAGTCAGTCAACTATGCAAAACTCCTGCTCAAATATATATACTTGAGTTGCTGAAACTTTCACCAAAATACAAAGACATATTGGAACAAGCACTATTGGAAACAAATGTACCTCAAGATCTGGATACTGACAAATTCCAAGCCATGGTGGCTCACATGACAGGGCCTCATAACCTCACCTTTTCTGAGCATGATAATATCTCATTAAGCCATCCACACAATACTCCACTCCACATTGAAGTCTTGGTCTACAAACATCGAGTCAAAAGAGTATTAATAGATGGAGGAGCTGGACTCAATATTTGTACCTTAAAACGTATCCGTGCATTAGGCTTCTCTGAAGAGTCTATTGATCCACTCAAGAAGATCACTATCAAAGCATATGATGATGAAGAAAGATCATCCAAAGGAGTAGTAATGTTGCCAATTCAAGTAGGACCAATACAAGGGACACTATGTGCCAAGTCTTAGACATAGACCTCACATATAATATCTTATTGGGTCGACCTTGGATACATTAAATGCAAGCAATACCTTCTACTTATCACTAGTGTGTAAAGTTCCCCTACAATGGACAGGAGATTTCTATATCAACAGATCATAACCCTTTTCAACATTGTAATTCTATGGGGGCAGCCCAAGATAGTTTGGTTCCACGTAATAGAGAAAAACAAAGTTCCTCAGTACCAGATCTTCAGTAAGAAAAGTCTAAATCGCTATCTATGGATTTCAAGTAGAAAATGAAAATCAAAGAACAAGGTATGGGAGAATACTCTTTGGAACCCTTGAGTTCAATAAAGTTACTAGCATCACCAAAATATCATGGGTTAACTTCAGTATCGACACATCAAGCAACACAACACATCACCAAGTTTGATGGCAAATTCATTCAACTAGGCACACTAGCACATGAATCAGAGGAAAAAGACATCCTTAGTTGGCTATACAAGGATGAGGAAGAAGACAGAGCAGCTGCTATGGAAGTAGCTATAACAACATAGCTGTATGGAAAAGGCTCCTTGATCATGCAACAAATGGGATACAATGGCAAAGGACCTATCGGCAAGCGATAGGAAGGCATCACAGAACCATTAGATCCTCCTTCACAATTTTGTAAAAACAAAATAGGACTAGGCTATGAACACACTCTACCACCAAGAAAGACACCAAGAAAATACCAAAAACCTCAATGGAAGGCAAAGAAGAAATACAAGGAGGACTCATGGCAGGAGGCACTATTTGAATCAACGGAAACAATAAGGAAGGAAAGTGAATACCAGGAAAAAAAGAAACATCAAGAGAAATCAGTCAATCAAAAGAAAGAAGCACCTTGTGTAGAAGTACATCATGTTCAAGAACCGGTGTCAAACAAAGAAGAACCACTCCCTGATAACATCATTCCTCCCCGAGGAGAGACAGTATATGAGCAAATGTGATGGGATGGGTTTTGGGATAGACTAGCTTAGTCTATGCTCTTGGATCCTTCCATTGGATCACCTGGTGTTCTCCTCACACATTAGGGTCTCTAGGACTTCCCTTGCTTGATGAATCCCCTAACCTTACCCAATCCACCCACCAATGAGTTGCAATGTTGCTCCTAAGATCTCACCTACTCATGAGACTCAAAACCCCTTACTATGGCTAATAAGGGCTTGGCTTGTTCCACACCTTCCTAGGTCTTGGCAAGGTTAGGTCAGGTCTATTTCATGGTTTTTCCACCCATACATGTGTCCCCAAGAAGTTGCAACCTTCATCCCTTCTACCGATTTCACTATTTTGTATTTTGCTTACAAAATAGGGCTACAAGGATTAGGACCAATTAGGCCTCCTACCCGGTCCTTTAGGGCTCCCTCTCACAAACGATGCATAAACAACAAAAACTCCCAAAATGGACTACCATTCATTTGGAAAGGGCTCAAGGATTTTCTAGGTTTTAGGCCTCCAAGTGGCCGTACAATGCCCTAGGTAGATTTTAGGGTTTTTAAGGGTTTTTATGAGGGTTTTTAGGACTACCAGGGTCACAGTGTGGGTTTGTTGCTTTTGCCACCTTGTCTAGATTGGTGGAAGCTTTTCCTTCACACAAATGGTGCTTCATTCACCCCTCTCCAACTCCTCCAAAGGGCGCTCTTTTCTCTAACCAGCCTTGCTCTCCAAGACCTCTGCAACTTAACCCTTCCTAGCCGAGCATTGTTCAGTCTCGCCTAGGATTGGGTCTCTTGATGACCTCCCTACATTTTCAAGGGCCCTGCTTGTTTTGCAATATGGTACAAGGTCTTCACTCTCATTCCCCATGGTTTAATGGTGGTTCCACAATGTGGAATGGAGTTATGCAACCATTTACACAATCTTGTCCAAAACTGGGCAGTAAGAAGACAATTTACTATCTATTTACAAACACACTCAATCTGCAAATAAAACCCTAATCTAATTGCTTGAAATGAAATTATTTACACCATAGTAGACAATCCACATAGTTTTTCATGTAACTCAATCCATTAACTTTCTCGGTTGCTTCATTCAAACTGTCTGGTAACCAATTTACAGTCTCAGTCAGGTCTTTTTTTCTAGGGCCGTACAATGTCTGACATCCAACCCATTCACTTAGGGTTTTCAATTACTTATACTACCCATACCCCAGTTAGTGTGCCAAAATTAGGGCTCTCCATGCTCAACAAGGGTCTTTGACCATTTGGGTGGAAAAGTTGCTTGACAACTTTTAAAAGTTGTCATGCAACTTTTGCATCTTTTGAGCAACTTTGCCATTGTTGCTTTTCATGACTCCTAAGCCTGTTTTGGGCTATCCTAAGGATAGTAACATGCCAATAAGGCCTAACACACATCCAAGGCACACTCAACCTCTCCTGCACAATAAATCACAACAAAGCACTAAGGACCTAAAACTAGGACCTAGTCTAGAACAAATGAGCTCATGGCTCTTATTACATGTACAATGGCTTCAAAAGAAGCTTAACACCAACAAAAAAAAGGAGAAAGAGCTTGGAAGGGTTCTCCTGCATGATACTCCCCCTCTACACACAACTAATAAATAGAAGAAGAGATGAGAGCCGGGTCTATGCCCAGTGTCTTGAACTTGCTTTCCTCCACCCAAGTAGCTTCCGACTCATTCTAACCTGCCCACTTCACCAGGTGTTCCATGTAGACCTGGTGTCTGGTGGACTTCTTCACACTTGATTCCAAGATCACCTCTACTATAGGCTTCTTCACCTGTGGTAAGACATTAACATCTGGGTCCTGCAGCACCTTGGCTTGGTTCTCAGTCTGCCCTTCTATCTCACCCTTGTACATGATCAGGTCAGCAACATTAAAGACTGGTGATATAGCCAAATCTGAAGGTAGGTCAACCTTGTAGGCATTCTTACCATATTGCGGCAGGATTCTACAAGGTCCTACCCTCCTCATCTGAAGTTTGGTAGGCTTACCACTTTGCATCCTAACTTTGCTCAAATGGACCATCACATAGTCACCCACTTTGAACTGAACCTCTCTCCTCTTCTCATCCATTTTTGCCTTCAATTTTTGAGTGGATTCAAGGATGGCCTTCTTAACTTACTCTTGGACTTCCTTGATGGTTTGAGTGAAGTCTTCTGCTTGCCCACTCTTCATTTCCAAACTACCAAGGTCTCTTAACTCACATACTCCTCTTGGATGTCTGCCATAGACAACCTCAAAAGGGCTTCTACCAGTGGTTCTATTCACACTGTCATTATACGCATACTCTGCTTGAGGAATGATTAGGTCCCATGTTTGGCCATACTCCTTAGTTAAACACCTCAACAAGTTACCTAGCACCCTATTGATGACTTCAGTTTGACCATCAGTTTGTGGATGGTAAGCTGAGCTAAATGACAAGTTAGTTCCTAGTCTCCTCCATAATGTTTGCCAAAAATGGCCCATGAACTTGCTGTCCCTATCTGAAACAATACTTAAAGGGAGTCCATGAATTCTAACAATCTCTTTGAAGAAGAGATGTGCAACATAGCTTGCATTATGTGTAGTCTTACATGGAATGAAATGGGTCATCTTGGAAAATCTATCTACTACCACATAGATGCTGTCCATACCTATCTTTGTCTTGGGAAGTCCTACTACAAAGTCCATGCTTATGCATTCCCAAGGTCTATTTGGGACCGGTAATGGTTGATAGAGACCAGCATTACTTGATCCTCCCTTTGCTCTTTCGCATACACCACATTGTTCTACATATCTTTTCACATCCCTTGGCAACTTCGGCCAATAGTAGTACCTCTGTACTAAATCCAAGGTTTTGTTGACTCCAAAGTGTCCACTTAAACTACCATTTTGTTTCTCTTGGATAAGGTTTTCCCTCATGGATCCTCTCGGTACACACAACTGGTTACCTTTGAACAAGAGACCATTTTGGAGAGTGTAATCTGCATACTCACCATGGAAATGGTTGTCAAACTCTTTGCAAACCTTGTAAGCTGATGAGAAGTCTTCATCTCCTTCATAGAGGTCCTTGAAACCTTCTATTCCTATGCTCTGCAACTGTAGCTCTTGAACTGTTAACAGCTTCCTGCTCAATGCATCTGCTACCCTATTGAGTTGCCCCTTCTTATGATTGATGGTGAAGGTGAAGGATTGGAGGTATTCCATCCATTTCAAATGCCTATTGCTAAGCTTCTCTTGAGTGTTAATGTAACTCAATTCCTGGTTATCTGTGAACACCACAAATTCTTTTGGGAGTAGGTAATGCCTCCATTTTTTAAATGACTACACTAGTGCATACAACTCTAGGTCATAGGTTGAGTACTTTTTCTTTGCTTCATTAAGATTCTCACTGAAAAATGCCATAGGTCTTCCCTCTTGATTCAACACACCACCTTCTACAATTCCACTTGCATCACACTCCAATGTGAATAGCTTATCAAAGGTAGGTAGGAGAAGGATAGGTTTTGTGGCTAGTTCTTGCTTCAACAATTGAAATGCTTTGTCAGCCTACTCAGTCCATTTAAACTTAGTTTTAAGGCCTCCCTTAATGGTGTCAAGGACTGGTGCACATATGCCACTGAAGTTCCTCACAAATTTCCTATAGAATTGAGCTAATCCATGGAAACTCCTTACCTCAGTCGCTATCCTAGGTGCAGGCCAATTCAAGATTGCCTCCACTTTGCTTGGATCCATCTTCAAGGTTCTCTTAGACACCACAAATCCTAAGTAGACCAACTCTTTCTTCAAGAATTCACACTTCTCTAGGTTGATGGATAACTTCTCCTCATGCAACCTCTCTAAGACTAACCTCAAATTTTCAAGGTGTTCCTCTTTGGTTCTACTATAGATGAGAATGTCATCTAGGTACAC
The DNA here is from genome assembly GCF_030272615.1 of Cryptomeria japonica. Taxonomy (NCBI): domain Eukaryota; kingdom Viridiplantae; phylum Streptophyta; class Pinopsida; order Cupressales; family Cupressaceae; genus Cryptomeria; species Cryptomeria japonica. Next base: position 253,620,565 of record NC_081412.1, read on the forward strand.
CACCACAAATCTGCCTATGAAGTCTTTTAACACCTCATTCATCAACCTCATGAAGGTGCTTGGGGCATTGGTGAGTCCAAATTGCATCACAAGCTATTCATACAATCCATCTGTGGTCTTGAAAGCAGTCTTCCACTCATCACCCTCCTTGATTCTAATCTGGTGATAACCACTTTTAAGGTCCAACTTGGTAAAATACATAGCACCTCCTAGACAGTCCATTAAATCCTCTATTTTAGGAATAGGAAACCTATACCTTATGGTGATCCTATTGATTGCCCTTGAATCAGTGCAAAGTCTCCACTTACCTCCTTTCTTGGATGCTAGCACTACTGGGACTGCACATGGGCTGATGCTCTTCTTAATCAGTCCTTGTTCCAATAACTCCTACACTTGCCTTGCTACTTCCTTATTTTGATCAGGTGTGAGTTTATATGTTGCCTTGTTAGGTAGGGATGCTCTGAGAACAAAGTCTATTTGATGACTTATACTCCTTCTTGGTGGGAGTGTCACAGGTGCTCCATCACTCACTATGTCCTTATACTCTTGCAACATGTGTTTCACCTCCTTGGGTACTTCTGACTGCAACTTATCTTCTTCTTCTTTTGGTTTCACAAAGATGGTACACTTCACTATCTCCTCCTCATGTAATAAGTTTAAGAACTCTTTACCAGTAGCCAATAAGACACTAGGTGTTCTTGAAGTGCCCTCTTCATTCTCTGTCAAAGATTGAATCTTAAAGGTCTTGCTATCCTTCTTAAATGAAATGGAGTTCTCCTCTCCATCATAGATCACCTTCCTATCAAATTGCCAGGGTCTTCCTAGCAGCAGATGACAAGCATCCATAGGAAACACATCACAAAGGATCTTATCCTTGTATCCTCCAATAGAAAACTCTACCCAAGTCTGTTCATTGACTAGCACACTCTGCTCATGATTCAACCATGTCACTTTATACGAATTAGTGTGGGGTATCCTTGTAAGTTTCAAATTTTTGGTTGCCTCCTCTGATAGTATGTTATCAGTTGACCCTGAATCAACTATCACCTTGCAAACTTTTCCAAGGATCCACCCTAAACAATGCTCTCCTATGCTTAGGTTCACTCTTGACTGGCTATCTGATCAAAATCCTATTGAGCATCAGATTTTCTCCACTCTCTGATTCAATATGGTCCACCTCAGGTGTCTTACTGCTTGAAGAGTCTTCATGTGCATAAGCAACCCTCTTTCCACTGTTTGATGAGGTAGGCTTGTCAGGGCATCTATATGTCGAGTGTCCCTATTGTCCACAATTGTAACATTTCATAGTTGCAAAGTAGGAGTTACCTCTGCCAGTACCTCTACCCCTACTTGGACCACCTCTTCCTCTAGAATGGCCCCCTCTAAGATTTGTTTCACTGCTATGCTCAGTCAACTTGGCTTCTCCTTGGTTCCTCTGCTCATTTGTCTTGCTTTGGTAACCACCCCGGTGGTTCATTTGTTCTCTACCTCTGCCTCTACCCTTGTTATTGGAGTCTCCTTTCCTTTTGTTCCTCTCTTCCACCTTGATAGCAAGCTGATGACATTTTTGAATAGTAGTAGGAGTCCATAGGCTTATCTCCTCTTGAATGTTCCACTTTAGGCCGCTTAGATACCTAGCCACCTTAATAGATTCATCTTCTTGGACTTTGGATCTAAGACAAAGTTTTTGAAATTCTTTGGTGTAGGAGGTCACATCAAGGTCTTTTTACTTCAAAACCTATCTCTTCTTATGAAGTTGGACTTCATAATCCTCTGGTAAGTAGTTCTCTTTGATCTTACTCACCATGGCCTTCCAATTGGCAATAGGTAGCTTCCCCATGCTAACCCTCTCTTCTTGCAGGTACTTCCACCATGTCAAAGCTGCTCCCCTTAATCTTGATTTGGCAACCTTAAACTTTTGAGCCTCTATCACTCCTTCACACTCAAAGTGGTTTTCCATGCCCTCAATCCATTCCATGACAGTGTCAATGTCCATCCTTCCACTCAAATGTGACAATCCTTCAAAAGCTTTGGTGTTCAAAGCCTTAATAGCTTTTACAATGGTTCTTCATTAAACAAGGGATCTAGTTTAGGTATAATGTCATCTATGTCAATGGCTTTCTTGCCTTTATCTTTGGTGTCTTCACCCCAAGGTTCATGTGTCCTCTGATCCACCACTTCCTGCAGTTTATCCCTTATCTCACTCATAGCTTCTTCAAGGAGTTTGTTCTTCTCCTTCTTCTCTTCTACCTCCCTACCCAGCTTTACATTAGTGACCATTTTTCTCTCCCCTACTGATTCACTAGTATATAGAGACATACACAGTCCAACAAATCTTTAACTCGCTCTGATACCAATCTGATGGGATGGGTTTTGGGATAGACTAGCCTAGTCTATGCTCTTGGATCCTTCCCTTGGATCACCTGGTGTTCTCCTCACACCCTAGGGTCTCTAGGACTTCCCTTGCTTGAGGAATCCCCTGACCTTACCCAATCCACCCACCAATGAGTTGCAATGTTGCTCCTAAGGTCTCACCTACTCATGAGACTCAAAACCCCTTTCTATGGCTAATAAGGGCTTGGCTTGTTCCACACCTTCCTAGGTCTTGGCAAGGTTAGGTTAGGTCTGTTTCATGGTTTCTCCACCCATACATGTGTCCCCAAGAAGTTGCAACCTTCATCCCTCCTACCGATTTCACTATTTTGTATTTTGCTTACAAAATAAGGCTACAAGGATTAGGACCAATTAGGCCTCCTACCCTGTCCTTTAGGGCTCCCTCTCACAAATGATGCACAAACAACCCAAACCCCCAAAATGGACTACCATTCATTTGGAAAGGGCTCAAGGATTTTTTAGGTTTTAGGCCTCCAAGTGGCCGTACAGTGCCCTAGGTAGATTTTAGGGTTTTTAAGGGTTTTTACGAGGGTTTTTAGGACTGCCAGGGTCACAGTGTGGGTTTGTTGCTTTTGCCACCTTGTCTGGATTGGTGAAAGCTTCTCCTTCATGCCAATGGTGCTTCATTCACCCCTCTCCAACTCCTCCAAAGGGTGCTCTTTTCTTTGACCAACCTTGCTCTCCAAGACCTCTGCAACTTAACCCTTCCTAGCCGGGCACTGTTCAGTCTCGCCTAGGATTGGGTCTCTTGATGGCCTCCCTACATTTTCAAGGGTCCTGCTTGTTTTTCAGTATGGTACAAGGTATGCACTCTCATTCCCCATGGTTTCATGGTGTTTCCACAATGGGGAATGGAGTTATGCAACCATTTACACAATCCTGTCCAAAACTGGGCAGTAAGAAGACAATTTACTATCTATTTACAAACACACTCAATCTGCAAATAAAACCCTAATCTAATTGCTTGAAATGAAATTATTTACACCATAGTAGACAATCCATTATCTTGCTCGGTTGCTTCATTCAAACTGACTGGTAACCAATTTACAGTCTCAGTCAGGTCTTTTTTTTCTAGGGCCGTACAATGTCTGACATCCAACCCATTCACTTAGGGTTTGCAATTACTTATACTACCCATACCTCGGTCGGTGTGCCAAAATTAGGGCTCTCCATTCTCAACAAGGGTCTTTGACCATTTGGGTAGAAAAGTTGCTTGACAACTTTTAAAAGTTGTCATGCAACTTTTGCATCTTTTGAGCAACTTTGCCATTGTTGCTTTTCATGACTCCTAAGCCTATTTTGGGCTATCCTAAGGATAGTAACATTCTAGTAAGGCCTAACACACATCCAAGGCACACTTAACCTCTCCTGCACAAGAAATCACAACAAAACACTAAGGACCTAAAACTAGGACCTAGTCTAGAACAAATGAGCTCATGGCTCTTATTACATGTACAATGGCTTGAAAAGAAGCTTAACACCAACAAAACAAAGAAGGAGGAAGAGCTTGGAAGGGTGCTCCTGCACAAAAATGAAAAAAGTAGAAGCAGGATTTGATACCGAATTCGAGAAGACCATCAGATTGGTCTCAATCATCAAGGACCTGTTTTCACCCTACAACATTCTAGTACACAACACTGAAAGACTCTAGGATAATACCTCTGAGATTGATTCAAATGAATCTAAATGGAGTAGTTGTTCGAATGTTACTAAAGATATTGCTGCAAATGATAGTCATACACCTATTTCTGAAGAAGAACAAGGCACAAAACCTAGACTATTTGAATTTGGTCCACAGAATATCTATGATGCCAAGGAAAATGAGCAGGGACATTACGAGCAAGTCTACATAGAAGATGATACCATCGAAGACCTCGGCAAAATCATTAACTTATTTAATATCTCAACCAACAATGATAATACCTCCATCCTAACACTTACAATAGCTGAACTTGACCCACCCAATGACTCTTTACCACTTATCTTTCTTGACCTCATAGACTGGGATGAACCTGAAACTCATGACATACCAATTTTCCCAAATGATGATTCCATTATTCAATACTTGTGTACCGTCAACCCAGAAATAAACTCTACCAGTGAACAAAGTAACAACATCTGCAATCAGGGGAGTGCCAAGTCTCTCAGTTGCAAAAATGAATGCAATAAAGGATCTACTGCTGAAAACCAGTCAATGACAACACTAGATCACAAAAGAATAAAAATAAAGGACACATATGCAGGTGAAAACCTTTTTAAGGCACCTAAAGATGGGAGACTTGACACTCTTCCTGAACACTAACAAGAGAGATCACCCATATTGATTGAGCCTACTTAATCAATCAACATTGGTACAACAAAAGCAGCCAAAAACATACATCTAGTAGAATCTCTGATAGAGGAAGAAAGATCAGAGTTTGTCCAGTTTTTCAAAGAAAAGAAAATCAATTTTGTTTGGTCCTATGCAGATATGCTCAGGATTGATCCACATTTAATCATGTATCACTTTTCCATTGCTCCAAGAGCTAAGCCAGTCAAGCAAAAATTGAGAAAGATGAATCCACATGTCGCACTCATGGTCAAAGCTGAGCTAAAGAAACTATTAGATGTCGGATTTATTTGACCTATTGACTATGCTGAATGGATTTCCAACATCATGCCAGTTTCAAAACTAGATGGAAGCATTAGGATATGTACCGATTTTAGAGATGTCAACAAAGCCTGTCCAAAGGATGACTTTCCTCTGCCTAGTATTGACATAATTGTAGACCTCACAACATACCATGCAGTGCTATCACTAATGGACGGTTTTTCTGGCTATAATCAAATCAAGATAGCTCCAGAGGATCAAGATAAAACAACATTTACTTGTCCCTAGGGGACATACTGGTGGAATGTCATGCCATTTGACTTAAAGAATGCTAGAGCAACTTGTCAACACGCAATGAAAATATTTTTTCATGACATGATGCATACCTTCATGGAAGATTATGTGGATGATTTACTAGCTGAGTCATTTACCCGAGTAGAATATCTTAGCATCTTAGAAAATATTTTTGACAGATTGGAAAAATTTCAAGTCAGACTCAACCTTAAGAAGTGTGTCTTCGGGGTTACATCAAGCAAGTTATTAGGCTACATTGTCTTAGAAAAGGGCATTGAAGTAGATCTCACAAAGGTACAAGTCATCATGGAGATGCCACCACCTAAGAACATCAGTCAACTCTGATCCTTGCAAGGACGACTCCAATCAGTCAGGCGTTTTATCGCTCAACTAGCAGATAAAAGTCTACCATTCAATCATTTGCTACATAAGAATGTACCCTTCATATGGGAAGCAAAATATACAGAATCCTTCTATCAAATCAAGCAATATCTAATGAACCCACCAGTTCTAGTACCACCAATAATAGGGAAGCCACTTATTCTCTACATATCAACAACAAACATATCACTGGGGGCACTGTTAGCACAGGAAAATCAAGAAGGAAAGGAATGAGCTATCTATTACATCAGTAGAACTTTAAATGGATATGAGCTCAATTATACATTCATTGAGAAGGCTTGCCTAACAGTAGTATTTGCTTCTCAAAAGTTTCGACACTACATGCTAGCGCATACAATCAAGCTCGTAGCAAAAAATGATCCTCTAAAATACTTACTTAGCAAAGCAGCTCTCACTGGCAGATTGGCTAAATGGGTAATGATTCTTAGCGAATTTCATATCCACTACACAGAGCAACAAGCTATCAAAGGACAAGTAATTGTAGATCAGTTGGCAAATGCACCATTACTAGATAAACCACCAATGGAGATTGAATTTCCAAATAGGGATGTTCTTTCTATTTTCACCAAGAAATGGACCCTATAATTTGATGGTTCCTACACTACACATGGCTCAAGTGCTGACATTTTGTTCATCACTCCTAACGGACACACCATACCAAGATCGTATAGGCTCATGTTTCCATGCACAAATAACATTGTTGAATATGAGACACTAGTAACAAGAATAAAAATGGTCGTGGAATGGAAAATCACAGAATTGAAAGTCTACGGAGATTCACAACTAGTCATAAATCAGATCAACAATGACTATTAGATGAAAGATGACAAGTTTCTACCATACAAACAAATGGTGGATGATTTCAAACAGTATTTTGTACACATCACCTTCGAGCAAATACCAAGGTTAGACAACAGAGCAGTTGATGCAATGGCTACTATCGCTTCACCACTACAAATTCCAAAGCAACAGAGTCATTACGAGTTTTTGGTAGAGCAACTGTTCTCCCCATCCTATGACCATTCTGCATCCCATTTTATCTATGCCTTGACCGATTCTAACTCTCCATTATACGAAATGATATATGACTATCTTAAAAATAATATCCTACCCATTGACCTATCTCGAAACCAAAAGCACAAATTTATCCGGCAAGCCGCCCGTTATACCCTCACTATTGATACTCTTTATCGTCGAGGTCTAGATGGTACTCTTCTTCGTTGCCTTGATCGTAATGAATCTAACTTGGCTTTACAAGAACTTCACGAAGGTATTTGTGGCACACATTCAAGTGGTCCTACTCTTGCTAAAATACTTCTAAGAATGGGATATTACTGGATGACAATGGAAAAAGATTCTTACCATTTTGCAAAGAAATGTCCTAAATGCCAAATCCATGGCAATCTTATACATGCACCAGCACAGGAACTGCAACCATTCACAACATTCTACCCTTTTTACCAGTGGGGACTAGACTTAGTGGGTAAAATACACCCTTCATCTTCGAATGGACACAAGTTCATTATTATTGCAATAGAATATTTTACCAAGTGGATTGAAGCAGTCCTCATGACCACAGTGACTGGGAAATGAATTGCCTCTTTTAATCTTAATTATTTAATCTGCAGATATGGCATTCCAATTTCCATCATCATAGATAATGGAAGACCTTTCAAGAACCAAGATGTGCGAGAACCATGTGAAAAATTCAAAATCCAACATTATTTCTCTACACCTTACTACCCACAGGGGAATGGTCAAGCCGAAGCATCCAACAAAACCATATTGAAATTCCTCAAGAAAATAGTAAATGATGCAGGAAAATATTGGCACGTGCAACTCAATCCAGCACTTTGGGCATACAAAACTAGCATCTACACACCTATAGAAGCTATGCCATATTCATTGGTGTATAGATCAGAATCAATTTTACCCCTGGAGGTAGAAATCCCATCTCTCAGAGTATATTTGAAAAGCCTCATTCTAGATGAAGAGTATCGAGTAAACCGACTACAAGAGCTAGAACTTCTAGATGAAAAGTGACAACATGCCTACACTCACCTTAAAACATATCAGCAATGCATGTGCCGAAGCTACAATCACAAAGTCATCCCTAGGATTTTTAAAATTGGTGATCTAGTACTCAAAGAAAATCCTAGAAATCAATAGGATCAGGAAAAGAAAGGGAAGTTTGAACCTAACTGGTTAGGTCCCTATGTCATCATATTAGCCTATAGATCTGATGCCTATTTGCTAACAACTTTAGAAGGAGATGTGCTCGATGAACAAACTAACACCATCCATTTGAAGAAATACTACACTTGAGCAGTCTAATGGATGAAAAAGTCAAAAAATAAAATAAAAATTAGAAAAAGCAAATAAAAAGGTACAATAAAAACAACTGGTGAAAATCTGGCAACGGGCGCTATTGTGAGAGGAAAGCTCCTCTATCTATCTTGATAACTTAATGATGAAAGAATAGTACCAAACCGGTACTGAGAGGGGGGGGTGAATCAGTACAGGCAAAAACACAACCTTAACCGGTTTATCAACTAACACTTATGCACTGATAGACAAACAACAGCACCGATCCTTCAATAGAGTTCAACCGGCAAAACCCAGTGTGACTGAGACAAGCAAAGACCAGTTGACACTTATCTTCTCATATAATCTAACTCTTCATTCCCATTTCATCCTAATGCATGAACAGGAAATCTACCATCAAAGATGTACATATTACAACAAGTTCAACATGCATCACCACTTAATCAGAAAACAATCATAACATCACATGAAGAAAGCATCACACATGACACACATATTTTTCACGTGGAAACCCAACTGGGAAAAACCACAATGGGGATGAATACCCACAAGCTTGTTTTTGAACTCTCTGGAAGTCCACTCTTTTAGGAGCCTTGTCCGGTTAAAGATAGATACAATAGGTTCTGTTAGGAACCAATCCTATTAGGGATCACTCGGTTAAGGGATGGCTACAATACCCGGTTAAGGGTTAAACCCTGTTAAGGGTACCTTGTTAGAGGATTTCAAGAACTCAATAGCTAAAGGATATCAATGACTCGGTAGCTTCGAGTTACCCTGTTAAAGGATTTTCAACAAGCCGGTTAAGGCTACCCTGTTAAGGGATTTCACATCTGTTGAAGTGTTTAAAGATCAACAGATATATCAATGACTTGATAATAGCACTCAATGCCAATGCAGATCCGCTTAAGCTCCTCTTCACCTTCTGCACTTACACTATGCAGATATAACTTCTCTCCTCTGGTCTGGCAAGAATCATATATCTCTTCTCTTAGATACACAGACATAACTTTTTCCAACAACAACTAAAAGAATCACAAGAACGACCTTATAGGACAACAGACAGGTCGGTAGCATAAACCCTAAACCCTAGACTTGTTAGGTAAAGGAATTCAAACGATTCAATCCTGACCATTGATCATACTATATTGAATGCAACAGTCTTGATCTAATCTCAAGACATTCTCCATCATTCATTTTCCAACGATTTCATGGTTGCTGATAACCCATCAAACGTTATCACCATTTACAGACTTCGCACATTCCTGAGGTAGATAGGAACACTCTTCTTTATGCAAGATCCTTCACGTGCACAAGGCTTATGTGGCAACACTATCTGTTCTTCGTTATCATGCTAACTTCAGCACGTAAAGTCTCCTTGAAGCACTCCAACCGGAAACCTTGAAGTTGAGACCACCAACCGGTAGTCATGCACTGCTTCCAGGTGCCAGTTCCCATAACCTTATGCCGATTCAGCTTGAACATGCACACCGCTTCACTTTCGTACAAATACCAGTTCACAGTTTTATACCAGTTCTTACATATGCCGATTCACACCTCTTCAGTGTATTGACATCAATGACAACATACAATGTCATTATGTCCACATACCGGTTCACATAATGCCAACAATCTCCCCCTTTGGCATTGATGGCAATATACAAAGATATCTCTCTGCTAACTCATCTTCTCCCCAATTTCTACAGATATCTTCTCCACTACACTTCTTCTCCCCCTTTGACAACAATGCCAAAGTGGAGGCACTCACATCCTTGTTCCATTATGTTGCTCCCCCTGAGAAGTAGCATCCTTCAACACATCAATCAACAAAAAAAATTTGACTATGCAATACCTGACTGATGTGGAACAAATACTTTTAATTTACCTCCTGAAGGGGCAGTACCTCCAATTCACCTCTTAAATACACAAATGCAGTCTTTGGGAGAGGCTTGGTGAATATGTCTACTAACTGCTCCTTACTGGAAACATGTTCCAGTGCAATCTCTTTATTCTGAACCTTTTCCCTTAAGAAATGATACTTAAGCTCAAAATGCTTGGTTCTAGAATGTAAAACCGGATTCTTTGAAATATTGATAGCACTTGTGTTATCACAGAATATACTTACCAATTCAGATACAGGGATTTTGAAGCCATCTAATACATGCTTCATCTAGATTGTCTGAGTGTAGTTCATGAAAGCTACAACATACTCCGCTTCCGCTGTAGACTGAGAGATACAACTCTGCTTCTTACTCATCCATGAGACCAGTCTACCATCGAGAAAGAATGCACCACCGGTTGTGCTTTTCTGGTCATCCACATTACCTACCCAATCAGCATCTGTGAATACTTTCAGGTTGAAATCATTGCTGTATGGGTACCACAATCCATAGTCAACTGTTCCCTTTAGATACCTAAGAATCCACTTGACTGCAACCAAGTAGGATTCTCTTGGACTTTTCTAGAACCTTGTAGTAATGCCAACTACATGTGCAATATCTCGTCTGCTATGCACTACATAATGCAACTTACCAATCATTGATCGGTATTCCTTCTCATCAACCAATGCAGAATCATCCTCTTTTGATAATTTGCAACTGGTCACCATCGGTGTACCAACCAGTTTGCTATCTTCCATGCCAAAGGTCTTCAACACCTCTTTGACATATTTGGACTAAGTGATAAAGATTCCATCTTTCATCTGCTGGATCTGTAGTCCAATGAAGAACTTAATCTCCCTTATGAGTGACATCTCAAACTCTTCCTTCATCTCATCAGCAAACTCATGACTCATCTTGTCATCTCCACCAAAGATAATGTCATCAACAAAAACTTCACAGATCAAGATCTGATCTCCTTCAGATTTCAAGTAGATATTGCTATCTTCACTTGTTCTCTCAAATCCAATCTTCACAAGATGGGAATGTAGACATTCATAGCATGCCCTAGGTGCCTGCTTTAGACTATATAAGGCTTTATGTAGCCTGCACACCATATCACTGTCTTCAGATAGGGAAAACCCATCTGGTTGCTCTATATACACCTCCTCTTCTAGTACACCATTTAGGAATGCAGATTTTACATCCATTTGATATACCTTGAATCCTTTAAAAGCTTCATATGTAGGAAGAATATGAACTCCTTCCAATCTGGCTACAAGAGTAAAGGTTTCTCCATAGTCTTCTCCTTCTTCTTTAGCATATCCTTTGCACACCAATCTGGCTTTATTCCTAATCACCATGCCATCCTCATTCAGCTTGTTCCTGAACACCCATTTGGTGCCAATGACATTTTTATGCTCCGGTCTGGATACCAAGGACCATGTACCATTTTTCTCTATCTGGTCAAGTTCCTCTTCCATTGCCTTGATCCAGTCTTCATCTTTATGAGCCTCTTTGAATGATTTAGGCTCAAATTCAGAGATCATACATGAGTTTTCTCCAATCTTTCTTCTTGTAAGGATTCCTGCATCCTTATCTCCTATGATCTACTTAGGATCATGATTCGGCTTGACATACCGAGGAATAGTCTTGACCGGTTCTTCTTGTTTTTCCTCCTCATCCTCATCTTCATCAGAATCAGCATTCACCGGTTCAGGAACACTATTACTGGTACTTGGTTGACTGACAACCGGTTCCTAGAAGGTTGCAACCGGTTCATTTACAACTTGCTCACTGCCGGTTTCCTCCAGTTTCTCAGAGGTTTCATCAACTCTCACATTGATACTTTCCATAATTCTCTGAGTCCTATTGTTGAAACACTTGAGAGCTTTACTCTTGGTGGAATATCCTAGGAATATTCCCTCATCATATTTAGCTTCAAACTTGCCCTGATGTTCACTCCTCTTGATGTAACATTTGCTACCAAATACCCTAAAGTAGCTAACCATAGGTGTCTTACCAGTCCAATACTCATAAGGAGTTTTGTCCTTACCTTTCTTGATGAGTACCCAGTTCATTATGTAAACTACAGTGCTTACCGCTTCTCTCCAAAAGGTGTGAGCTACCTTTCCTTGAATCAACATGGTTCTAGCTACTTCAACCATAGTCTGGTTATTCCTCTCTACTAGGCCATTCTACTATGGAGTCCAAGGGGCAGACAGTTGCCTCTTGATGCCAAATTCTTCACAATACTTGTTGAATTCACCGGAAGTGAATTCCCCTCCTCAATCAGTTCTGAGGCACTTGATCCTTTTACTGCTTTCCTTATCCACTAATGCTCTAAAAGCTTTGAATTTCACAAAGGCTTCAAACTTTTCTTTCAAGAATGTGACCCACATCATTCTTGAGCAGTCATCAGTGAGAATCATGAAGTACCTATCACCCTGCACACTTCTAGTTTTCATAGGACCACACAAATCAGTATGCACAAGATCAAGCAAGTTGTTAGCAGTGAAAGATTTACCTTTAAAGGTTGAGGAAGACATTTTCCCCAATTGACACTCTCTACACAAGGTATTATCCAATTTTCTTAGCACCGGCAACCCTCTAACTACCTTGATCTTACTAGCCTTCACAATGTTATCAAAGTTTACATGGCAGAGTCTCCTATGCCATATCCAGCAATCATCAAATTTAGCCATAAGACATGTACTTATATTTGCATTCAGCCGAAATAGGTTACCTTTGATCTGCATACCAATAGCCACAATTTCACCATTCTTTCCTTTGATTCTGCACACTCCATTCTTGAATTCCAAAGTGAGACCACTGTCATTCAGTTGGGCAACACTCAGAAGGTTGTGTCTAAGACCATCAACCCAATACACATTGTCAGCACTACTCTTTCCATTCAGAGAGATGGATCCTTTTCCTTTGACCATACATGGTGCATCATTGCCAAAACGAACCACACCACCATCATACTCTTCCAAGGATAGAAACTTTCTCTGGTCACTAGTCATATGGTGAGAGCAACCACTGTCAATAATCCACTCATTGGAATTATCAAAGTGGGAGACAAGTGCCTTCTTGTCTCACACATCTTCCTTTACAACAACAAACACAATGTCTTCATTCTCTTCATCTTCTAATTCCTCATCTGTGACACCTTCATCAACTGCAACAAAACGGTTTCTCCGGTTTATCCTTGTTGTCACTATTAGGATAGTTCATAGCAATATGTCCTATCTAGTTACATGAAAAACATTTCAAAGGGAGCTTACCTCTGTATTTACCGGTTCCTTTTGGAAATTTCCTGGCAAGAAGAGCTTCAAATTCCATCAGAAACTCCTCATCATCCATTACTCTTCTCTGTCTTGGTTCACCACTAGTGCTTGCTTCTTTTCCTTTCCTGGATGGTATAACAGAATCTCTAAAAGTTGATTCAGTCTTTTGAACACTGCCATCAAAACTATTTAGCTCATAGGCTGTCAACTTTGCTATGATGGAGTCCAAGGATACCTTAGTCTTGTCTATTGATCTCAGCTCCTGAATAGTAGCAACCCTTATTGCATAGACTGGAAATAGGGATCTCGGGACTTTTCTTACCACAGTGGAATCTTCCATTTTACCACCTACACTCTTGATATCTCCAACAACAATTTTGATTCTAATACCATACTGTTGAATGGTTTCACCTTCAACCATTCGCATGTCTTCAAACTTTCCTCTAAGGCTCTCTTCCTTAGCTTGTTTTACATGCTCATCACCTCCATAGATATTTTCAAGAGAATCCCATACCTCTTTGGGATTAACCTTATCTTGGACATCAATGAACTCAATGTCTGATAAACTACTGATTAGGGCTTCCATGACTTGCCCATTCTCCTGTATCTCTCTCTTTTGATCATCAGTGAGAGTAATGGTAGGGGCAACATAGGGATTCTCAACATAGCTCCAGTGTTGAGCACCCATGCTTTTGATGTATATCTTCATTTTGTCTTTCCATATACTAAAATTTTCTTTGTTAAACTTTGAACCTTCCCTCTTCATCATTACAACAGGATCTTTCCCTCAAGCGGTTAAGCTTACAACACAGAGGACCTGGAGGATGCTCTAATACTAATTGATAACTTAATGATGAAAGAATAGTACCAAACCGGTACTGAGAGGGGGGGTGAATCAGTACAGGCAAAAACACAACCTTAACCGGTTTGTCAACTAACACTTATGCACTGACAGACAAACAACAGTACTCGTCCTTCAACAGAGTTCAACCGGCAAAACCCAGTGTGACTGAGATAAGCAAAGACCGGTTGACACTTATCTTCTCATATAATCTAACTCTTCATTCCCATTTCATCCTAATGCATGAGCATGCAATCTACCATCAAAGATGTACATATTATAGCAAGATCAACATGCATCACCACTTAATTAGAAAACAATCATAACATCACATGAAGAAAGAATCACACATGACACACATATTTTTCACGTGGAAACCCAACTGGGAAAAACCACGGTGGGGATGAATACCCACAAGCTTGTTTTTGAACTCTTTGGAAGTTCGCTCTGTTAGGAGGCTTGTCCGGTTAAAGACAGATACAATAGGTTTTGTTAGGAACTGATCCTGTTAGGGATCACTCGGTTAAGGGATGGCTACAATACTTGGTTAAGGGTTAAACCCTATTAAGGGTACCTTGTTAGAGGATTTAAAGAACTCAATAGCTAAAGGATATCAATGACTCAGTAGCTTCGAGTTATCCTGTTAAAGGATTTTCAACAAGCTGGTTAAGGCTACCCTGTTAGGGGATTTCACAACTATTGAAGTGGTTAAAGATCAACAGGTATATCAATGACCTGATAATAGCACTTAATGCCAATGCAGATCCACTTAAGCTCCTCTTCACCTTCTGCACTTACACTTTGTAGATATAACTTCTCTCCTTTGGTCTGGCAAGAATCACGTATCTCTTCTCTTAGATACACACACATAACTTTTGCCAACAACAACTGAAAGAATCACAACATCGACCTTATAGGACAACAGACAGGTCGGTAGCATAAACCCTAAACCCTAGACCTGTTAGGTAAAGAAATTCAAACAGTTCAATCCTAACCATTGATCATACTGTATTTAATGCAACAGTCTTGATCCAATCTCAAGACATTCTCCATCGTTCATTTTCCACCAATTTCATGGCAGCTAATAACCCATCAAATGTTATCACCATCTATAGAACTTGCACATTCCTGAGGTAGATAGGAACACTCTTCTTTATGCAAGATCCTTCACGCGCACAAGGCTTACATGGCAACACTATCTATTCTTTGTTATCATGCCAACTTCATCACATAAAGTCACCTTGAAGCACTCCAACCAAAAACCCTGAAGTTGAGACCACCAACTGGTAGTCATGCACTGCTTCCATGTGCCAGTTCCCATAACCTTATGCCAGTTCACCTTGAACAAGCACACCGCTTCACTTTGGTATAGATACCGATTCACAGTGTTATACCGGTTCTTACATATGCCGATTCACACCTCTTCAGTGTATTGACATCAATGACAACATACATGTCATTATGTCCACATACCGGTTCACATAATGCCAACATATCTATACTCTCAAACTTTTATATCCACATTCACGCGATATCGGTCATCGCCTGACACTTTATCAAAATACCATTCTTCAGGACATACTTAGCGTAGTCACTATCCTAGTTTATCCAAATATCATTTTGTCATATCCTACCATGGCTTGGTAATCACTATACATATCCGCATCAGGAGGAAAATTTAGCTAGGGGCAACATTGATCAAAATTCCATCCTAAATCAAAACTTGCAGTAGACTTAGAGCATCTTGTCCAACAAACAAATCAACAAATCATGCAAGCAAACATTGATCACTTGAAATGATTCACAATACATGATGGATGATTTTCTGAAGTATCAAATGTTTGCATCTGGCTTGAAGTTTTGACTATTTTTACACTTGAACTTTTTTTGAACTATTAGATCCTCTACATTTTCTCAACGATGCATCAAAGCTAGAGAAAGTCATGGGGACTCCAATATTTTTTAGTTTTCTGTCTATGAGGTGATCATTTGTACTATGCAAATACTTGTCTCAAGATGTGATTCAAAGCATATAACTGAAGACATGATTCCACTTTGCACATACAAATGGTTTAATCTTGTCTATTTATACGCAAGCCACATTCAGGTTGTCTTGGTTCAATTATACCTTGATGCTTGTGCTATCTTGCAAAATCAAAAATCATGTAAATTTTTATCAGGTCATTATGGTTCAATTATACCATTATGCTTGTATAAATTTTCAACATATCCCAACAAATCAATGCTCAATGATGATAACTACAAAGAAAGCAAAAACATGTGACTATACAGGAATGACAAATGAAAGAATGAGGATGCTCAATTAGTTGCATATCATTTTACAATTAGTTGCATATCATTTTACCATTAGTTGCACACAACATATCAATATCATACATCTCATTTTCAAGATACATCTCATAGCATATCAATATCATACATCTCATTTTCAAGATACATCTCACAACATATCAATATCATACATCTCATTTTCAAGATACATCTCACAACATATCAATATCATACATCTCATTTTTGAGATACATCTCACATCATATCAATATCATACATCTCATTTTGAAGATACATCTCACAACAACATGCATTATCACATCATATTCATCACATATCACATCACATGCATCTAAGAATTGCATCATCATCATAGAAACATTAAAATCATATAGAAAGCATCATCCATAACACATCACATGAGGATCAAGGAAAATGATGTCATATATATATATATATATCTCAAAAATGATCAAATATAGAAAATATGTCATGTCTGTCCCATAATACAACAAAATGTTCAAAATAAAAAAGATACAACATCTCTCAGGTATGACTATCTCTTGAGGGTGATGGTCTCATAACAAATGTCCTAGCACCGGCATCCCTAGGTGGATCCTACCGAGCAGGCATTGTCACACCTCTGCTCTTCATCCTCGACCCAATCTTCCTGGATCGACTGGATCTCGTGGCTGTAAAACTAGGAACTTTGCACTCCCGAGGCACCACATCCTCATAATGCTTCTAATAATACTCAACCTCCTTTGTTGTGTAAGCCAACTCCCTCAAGGTGTCTCTCATCAATGCACCCGACACCATGTTGGCATTTTTGATGATTATGTTGTGATTGTCATTGATGGACACACACTTGCTATGAGATCACTTTTTGTATGTATGAGTTATGCTCAACCGGTATTTGTTTCAAACCAGTATTATGTTGTAGTCTTTAGACTATCGATGTTTTGCAGAAAGTGTTTACTGATCTCAAGTGGAATGAGGACCTCAAGCTGTTCGAGGATCTCAAGCAGAACGGAGCAAAGGAACTAAAAATGGCAGTTATCATTTTTCCTAGTCTTCATTTTTGTCAAACCGGTAATCTATTTTATAGTTAAACTGGTATTACTCTGAGTTACCAACCGGTAATCGGTAAAGTTGTATAAACCGGTAATACTCTGTGATGAGTTACTAACCAGTAAATTTTTGTGATGAGTTACCATCCACCGACACTTTGATGATGATTTTTTGCCATGTTACCAAATGTGTCTAGATATAATGAACCTAGGAACTTGCAACATAATCCTATTGGACCGACATAAAATCAAATTCCTTTTAAGAACATCATGTCTAGGGTTTTAGTATGTGTGTAGTTGTTAGGGTTTATGGTGGTTGATGAGTTCTTGTATGTGCGATCTTAACAAAGAAGATCAAGTATGTGTGTTGTAACATAGTGTGGATTTACTGAAGACTGAAGTAATGCTGAAATGCATTAGCAATAAGCTATCATGGATCTAATCAAGCAGATTGTGCCATTTGCTAGATCATTCACTTGTTGATTACTCACATCTTTGACAAGTCAGAAACCCTTAATCGGGTAGGCCCAAAAAAGCCTTTGTAAATCCTCTAACAAGGTGATTCACATCTGTGGATCTGAAATCCTATCACAAGGTAGTCTTTAATCAGACTTATCTCCTAACAAAGATTGAGATTCCTAATAGGATCTGTTCTGGTAAAGAACATTGTATGACCTTAACCGGTCTGACCTTAACCGATCTGGTTACTATTCTGTAGATAGTTACTTGTGAGTTTCATCTCACTGTGGTTTTTCCCATTTGGGTTTCCACGTCAAAATCTCTTGTGTTATGGTGATTGTGCTTCTGTGGGTCAATGCCTTACTTGTTGTTTGGTTTGCCTTTGTGTTCACCGGTTTGTTAGTTAAACTGTTTACCAGTTTACTGCTAGACTGATAAAGTGTTTGAGTTAAGTATTTTTTGGTATACTAATTCACACCCCCCTCTTAGTATTCATCAATTGGTATCAGCGCCAACCTTTCTATAAGTCTAACCACTTGAAAAGAGATATGGGGGAATACACTATGAGGGAACTTACTCATCGGCTCACTCAGACTGAGCAAGCCTATGATGAACTTAAAGTCAAATATAAGGCCTCTCAGGCAAAAAGAAGAGAGCATGCTGAAAAACTGATGGAGCTAACTAAAAATAGTTCTTCTGATGAAGCAGACATGGAAGCCCTAGTTCAAGAAGTTGAAAAACTGAATGAGTCCAATGCCAACCTAAGAAGGGAACTTGAAGGACTGACTATTAGAATGTGTCAAGAGCTTGAGAACCGGAGGAAAGCTAAAGATCTAGTAAAAGACAAAGATCATGAGATCTCCAAGCTGAAGCAAGAGATCAGTGCACTTACCGCTCATCTTCAAGAGAGCAAAGTAGAAAAAGAGGAAATGCAAGGTGAATTAAACATGGCTATTTCTAAGAATGCAACCTTGAAGGAATCTAATGCTGCTATTACCAAAGAACTTACTGAGTCAAAGGAAATACTTGCCAACTTCAATAAGAGTTATGTTAAGCTAGAGCAAAAGCTTGAATCGGCTAAACCGGTAAAGAATACCAATGGACTTGGTTTCTCTGAATATGAGGAAGGTGAGACCTTTGGAACAAAAGATGGAGCATCAAAGAAGCAACCAACACCAAAGGATAAAGGTAAGCAAAAGTGTAAACCTGTTTGCTTTAATTGTCTCAAGGAAGGACACACTGTTGATGTATGTAGAAGTAAGGCTTACAATAATTTTCCTTATTTTCTAAACGATAAGCCTAGACCCAATAGATTTAATGGTAATTGTTATGCATGCAACAAGTTTGGGCATAGAGCATTTGAATGCAGGTCTTTCATGCACAACATGAGAAGATATCCTCAAAGGAGTCAAGAAGTTTTTTCTGGACCCTCTGGGAACCGGAACCCAAACCGGTTTAATACCTATAATCATCAGTTAGGAAGCAGTGGCTATCAAGCAGCAACCAGATGGAGAGCAACTTGTTTGATCTATCATTGTAGTGGTCACACTGCTGCAACATGCAGAAGGAAGAATGGAAACATGAACAATGGACCTTGGAGAGCACCTGGAATGATTTGCTATCATTGCAACAAACTGGGTCATACAACAAGATTCTGTAGAATGAGAAAGAACATATCGGATGATATACCGGTCAATTTGGAAGGAAAGATTAATGTTGAAACTGTTCAAGCGGATATGAAGAAAACCTGGAAGAAGAAGCTAGAAGAAGTGTCTCAAGAAGAACCGGTTTCTGCACCTAGTGTGGAAGTCACTAAACTGGCAAACTAAGCATCAGAAAAGATTAGGGGGAGCAAATGGTGAAATGTTTCGAACCCCTAGTTTACACTGGTAAAAGACCTTAACCAGTATATGATACTTGTCAACTAATAAAAGACCATAAACGGTAAAAGGCAAATTAGGGTTTACACCCTAATAGTGGAGCATTTATTATGGTAGGTGGAGAACTTGTTTAAAAGGATTTTTCAAGTCATTTTTCACTTATCAGTTCTCTAGCAAATACTTTTTTAAAGCACTGAGCGACAAAAAGTGATTTGGATTGTGATTCGAAGAATTTCTGAAAACCTTGAAGAAGAATCAGAAGTGAATATCAATCGGTCAAGTATAGAACACAAAGCGGTATTTTAGCAATCGAAGGAGAGTGTGGTGAAGTATAATTTGCAAGCCCTAAATTTTGATTTACAAAGTTATTTTTTCAAATTTCTCTATTTATCATGGCTTCCGCATCACACTCTAGCTCTAGTGCACCCATTGATTTAGTAGACTTCATTCAATGGAAGACAAAATACAATGCCCTATCTCAAATACCTGCTGGTGTTATAGTGGAGAAAGGCATTTTCGATTACATTGACTATAAAATTGAAGACTTAGGATCTCTTATAATCCATTCTCAGTTGAGTTTGTTCTATGGGAAGGACAAGAAGATTAAACCAGAATTCAGTATCTTGGAAAAGAAGAAGCTTCACAATGCAGTCTATTTCCTTGAAGAGTTTTCAGATGATCACATCCGCATCATTCTGAGTAGAGTGCAAAGTGATAAAATGTACTTAGAATGGATGCATGCCATCACACCGGAAGTGATTCATGCCATCACCAGTTTCTGTAACGTCGGTGAAGTGCCAGCCCTAAGGAAGATCAACAAGACGGAAATGACCAAGCTCACCGGTTTTGAGAGCGACCAACGGGGAATGACCATCAGTCCCATCAAGGATGATCTGGTCAAATATGCCTGCATGGTAATAGGTTACCAGACATTTTATGCTAGACAGATCAACTTTGTCTTTGCTGCAGCGGTAAATATTGCTTATAGGATGATCAAAGAAGATGCATCATTTGATTTATGCACTTGTATGGAAAGGCAACTTCTGGGGAACCTGAAGTCGATTAAACAGGACAACGCCTTGAGATTTAAGTTTGGACAACTATTGGTTGGGTTGTTCTTCTACTTCCAAGGTTACTTCCCAGGAGTCAGAGATATTCAGTGGTTTGCCGACCAACCAGTTACAAAGCAAATCAAGGAAAGCCTTCAAACGGTTGGAACCGGTTATCTAGAAGTTCTGAACAAATACTTTGATGAGTTCAAATGAAAAATGAGCCAAAGAGTGAGAATATCAAGTGATATTGTCAAGAAATATGAAGATGACATCTGCTTCACCATCAAAGTTGATGAGTGCATAATGGAGGTGGTTGAGCCTAGACAGGAAGAAGTGGAACCCATGGGATATGAGGTAATGTATGACATGTAAGATGGGTATGCCTCTACCATACTCACCTCACCCCTTGATCCAAAGGCAAAAAGAACTGACACCTATTTCAAAAGGGTTACACCGGTTGAAGAACCATCAGTAAAGAAGGGAAAGGCAGTGCCTTCAGTATTGACACCGATTACTGCAGCAAGTCCCAAAGTGACCAAGTGGTCACTAGCAAAGAAGAAACTAGAAGCTACCCCCACCAAAGTCTTTGAGAGGAAGTAGAAGACAAAAGACACCACACCAGACTCAGAGGACACTGTGTCTGAAGAACAGCCTCAAAAGACTAGGCAAATGAGGAAAAAGACAAAGAATGAACTGGCAACATCTACACTGGTAAATATTGATATTTCCTCCTACAAACCTTTGACACATTGTCAAAGAACTATTAAGAATATTAGAAGAAAAGTGCTTGGTGATTTGAAAGAGTGCTTTGATGATTTTAATAATGATGAAAAGGAAGAAGTTGAATAGGAAGTCATTAATTATTTATGTATTAATGACCGATGGCCTTCAAAAATTAAATCTGAGACACCTGATTCTTTATATAATTCTTTAGATAACAAATGGCACATTGCCATAGAGAAGGAACATGAAATAAGAGAGGAAGTGTTTGCACAATAATTTCTTGGTGTGCCTAAATTAGAACTTTATGAAGTGGTGGAAAGATATAAGGGCCTCTTCTTCATGAGAATAAGGAGACTCCTATTGCTAGAAGGAAAATTCCCAGAAGTGGTAAAAGATACCCACTCCCTTGCTCAATCCACTCTAAAGTTGCACCAAGTGGCAGAAGCCAACAAGAAAGCTGAGAAAGAATCAGAAATCAATCAACCCGATGAGGTGCATGACAATAAAGGAGTACCGGTCACTAATCAAATGGAACCCATTGATGTTGATGCCCTGAATGGTGAAGATGTTACTCCGGGTACACCAACTGAAGCAGTTGGATAGGAAAAATAGGCAGAGGAGGAGAAGAAGCAACAGGAAGAAGGAAACAAGAAATAGGTAGATGAAGAGGAAAAGAGAAAACAAGAAGAAAAGAGGAAACATGAAGAGGACAGGAGAAAAGAAGAGGAGAATAAGAGACAAGAGAAGGAACCGAAAAAGAAATGGAAGGAAGAAGAAAAGAGACAAGAGGAAGAGAAAAAGAAGAAGGAAGTGGAGAAGGAAGAAGAAAAGAAATAGGCAGAGGAGAAGAGAAAAGAAGAGGAGAAGAAGAAGAAGGATGAGGATGAAGAGAAGTGGAAAGAAGAAGAAGAGAAAAGAAAAATAGAGGAAGAGGAGAAAAAGAAGGTAGAAGAAGACAAGATAAGAGAAAAAGAGAAGGAGGAAGTGGCACAAAGCACTCAAGTGGAGACTCCAAAGGCAACCAGTAGTCAAGCCAAACTAGCTGACATTACCAGTCCCATTGACCTCCAATCTGCTAACGAATCGGAGCTGCTACAAAGTATTAAGCTTGCTCAAGAACGCCTAGAGGTGATAAGGAGGAAGAAGGAGCAAGATGTGATCCAAGATGCGGTGGGCACTCTTACCGGTCTGATACCTGGTACCGACCTCCCTAGTACCGATTCCTCTCTGGACCAACTAAAACTCTTATGCACAGTTGTGGAGGACCAGGTACAAAGCCTAGAAGAGGTTGCTGAAGCGCATGACAAGAAGGAGCATCAAAAGGATTTGAACACTGCCTTGGTGAAAAAGTTACATGAGCTCCGGTCTGATCTGCAAAAGGCACAGAAGGACATCAGAGATGCAATGGATGAGGGGAAATTATTGCTTAGTAAGATATGTCAACCCCATCTATTCTGTGATGATGTGCTTGCCCAGAAAGACAAACTGCAAACTGATTTGCAGACATTCATAAGCACCTTCAAGACCCCATATGATTCCTTTACCGCTTATGGGCAAACCATTCACCGATTTCAACTTCAGGCTGCAAGAATTGATTTGGAGATCAACAACTAGACCAGGGATTTGCAGGAACTACAATTGGTTCTACTACCCAGACTGCAAATACTTAAGAAATGCTATCTCAATCTAGATGCCCTAACGGTCACTCAAGAGATGAGTACCTTGGATGCCATGGAAGAATAGGTCTATCAGATGCAAATGGAGAGTCAGGTTGCTACCTCATTGCTTGAGTCATGGTCCTTATCCATGAAGCAATTTATGCAGGACTTTAAATCTATTTTTGACAAGTTTCACTCTTTATTGTCATAAACATCTATTCAGCTAATAGAAACAGGGGATTATTCAGCTGTATTTTGTCATTGTTGGCAAAGGGGGAGAAGTATTCTAGTATTTAAAAATTTTATGCATGCTATATATACTCTCATGTTTATCTCTGTAAGGAAGTAGTATACATTGTATTTTCTACAAAGGGATAGTGTATATGCTTAGGGGGAGTATTTTTTATTATGGCAATTTTTTTTTGTAAAACACTTCGATGTCAAAATTTTTCCTAAGTGTTGCCATCAATGCCAAAGGGGGAGATTGTTGGCATTTTTTATGATTATGTTGTGATTGTCATTGGTGGACACACACTTTCTATGAGATCACTTTTTGTATGTATGAGTTATGCTCAATCGGTATTTGTTTTAAACCGGTATTATGTTGTAGTCTTTAGACTATCGGTGTTTTGCAAAAAGTGTTTACCAATCTCAAGTGGCATGAGGACCTCAAGAGGTTCGAGGATCTCAAGCGGAATGGAGCAAAGGAACTAAAAACAACCGTTATCATTTTTCCCAGTCTTCATTTTTGTCAAACTGGTAATCTGTTTTATAGTTAAACCGGTATTACTCTGAGTTACCAACTGGTAATTGGTAAAGTTGTATAAACTGGTAATACTTTGTGATGAGTTACCAACCGATATATTTTTGTGATGAGTTACCATCCACCGACACTTTGATGGTGATTTTGTGCCATGTTACAAAATGTGTCTAGATACAATGAACCTAGGAACTTGCAATGTAATCCTATTGGACCGACATGAAATCAGATTCCTTTTAAGGACATCATGTCTAGGGTTTTTGGTGGTTGATGAGTTCTTGTATGTGTGATCTTAATAGAGAAGATCAAGTATGTGTGCTATAACAAAGTGTGGATTTACTGAAGACTGAAGTAATGCTGAAATGCATTAGCAATGAGCTATCATGGATCTAATCAAGCAGACTGTGCCATTTGCTAGATCATTCACTTGTGGATTACTCACATCTTTGACAAGTCAGAAACCCTTAACCGGGTAGGCCCAGAAAAACCTTTGTAAATCCTCTAACAAGGTGATTCACATATGTGGATCTAAAATCCTCTCACAAGGTAGTCTTTATTCAGACTTATCTCCTAATAGAGATTGAGATTCCTAATAGGATTTGTTTTGGTAAAGAACATTGTATGACCTTAACCGGTCTGGTTACTATTCTTTAGATAGTTACTTGTGAGTTTCATCTCACCGTGGTTTTTCCCATTTGGGTTTCCATGTCAAAATCTCTTGTGTTATGGTGATTGTGCTTCTGTGGGTGAATGCCTTGCTATTTGGTTTGCATTTATGTTAATCGGTTTGTTAGTTAAACTGTTATACCAGTTTACTGCTAGACTGATAAAGTGTTTGAGTTCAGTATTTTCTGGTATACTAATTCACCCCCCCCTCTTAGTATTCATCACACCGCTCTGTCAAAAGTTTCTTCTCGAGCCTCAGCTCGACCCAACTACTCCAAAACTGAATCCTGCTCAGTATTCAACTGTGTAATCTGCTGCTAATGCACCAGTAGCTATGTCTGTAGGTGTTGCACTGATAATTGTAAGGACCTAATCTGAGCATCCTCTTGGTGAGTCCAAATCCGAATCTGGAGGGGTACCTGTGTAGTGGTACCCCATGTCCCTCTCCTTGTCCTCGATGTTGGTGGGGGTAAAAAATTTGACCTCCTCCTCTGGGCCGATCATCTAAACTCATCTGTCCCTCCCACTGCCGCACTGCTCTCTCCTCCCGTATCCCTCTATCACCACAAGCTCCACCTCTATCCCCTCTCCTCCCCCGATCAACTCTCCCCCTATCCCCACGCCAACCTCGACCACCTCCTCTACGATCTCCACTGTCATCACCTCCACCATCCCCACCTCCTCTCCCCCCTCTCCCCGTCTACCTAGCCTCTCAGGCTACTCATCCTCCTCATCATCAAAAGTGGGAATCATCTCCACTGGATCCGATATCCTGGCCACAACATAAGCTGCAAAGAGCACTACGAACTCATCGGTCATCCCCGTATCCACTATCTCGTAGACATAGTCCCATATCTGGCCAGCTAGGTGAAAGAACTCCTCAACCACCATCGCACTATCAATAGTGGGTCCCCACTCTAGTACATCCTACCTCCGTTGAGCATACAAGCATGCCCCCTATGGAATCCCCTATTGTCAGCCATACTGCCACAACACTCAGCTGTGCATAAATCTCTCAATAACAAAAGGCATCCACCCTATCAGAAATCAAGACATGTAGACATATGGCATCTCCATCCCATCCTCTGCCCACACCTCACAATCTATATATGGTCTCCAAACAACCATATCAATATCATCTAGCACTCACCTCCAATGCTCTATTTTGCCCAGCTTATGCTGGACAACTATCCCTCTATATCCATAGGCACACGCATGACCAACTGGCCTATCTCTGTCCACAAGTGGATTGGCAGTGGGAATATGCTCCCATGCCCATACCTGTAGTAGCGTGACCCCGACTGATAGACTCATGTATCCCAAGTAAACCACCTGATGCAGATCCCTGTATAAGTGAGCCAACATAGCAAACCGCCAGGCAAATCGGCGACCCTGTGTCACCATGTCCTCCAAGACCAACCCCCATCCTACTGCCAGTCCCTCTGACCTATGGTTGGGACATAAAAATCCACCTATGAATCCTGCGAGCATTGATGGTAGAGGAGCATAATCCAAATCAATAAACTCCCGCCATGGGATCTCATACCCGCAAATATGCTCATCATACAAAATCCAGCGAAGAGCCTCTGTCCTGCCCTCCTCAATGTGCTCATATGGTAAAAGTGCACCTACCATGGGAATCTGCAAAATCCAGTAACAATCCTCAGGTGTCACTGTGATCTCACCTATCGCCAAATGAAAGGTGTTCGTGTCACTATGCCACCTCTCGGCCAAAGCTATCAATAAACCTCGGTTAATGATATACCGAGGCATCTCTAACAAAGAGGATAGTCCACACCTCTCAATTATATCCCTGTTTGCCTGTGTTAGTCATGGTATCAATGACCATGGTCTCGTAAATCACTCTCGCGATTGAACAACCCCAAGCCGCTCCTGTCACAAACAAAACATGTCCAATATCAGTTTCCTCATCAAATCAATTCATATCAACTTGAAACATCGAAATTCCAATATCAGTTTCCTCATCAAATCAATTCATGTCAAATTCAAATTCATATCAACTTGAAACATTGAAAACCTAATCAAATTCCACATCATATCAAATCCATGTCCATATCAGATCATATCAACTTGTAACATAACTCAAGTTCCACACTCATATCAACTTGTAACACAACTCAAATTCCACATTCATATCAACTTGTAAAACAACTCAAGTCCTACAACCATATCAACTTGTAAAACAGCTCAAGTTCCACATTCATATCAACTTGAAAAACAACTCAAGTCCCACATTTATATCAACTTGAAACAATGCATATCAAATCAAGTTCATATCACATCACAAATCCATATCAGATCAACATCATATCATATCCATATCAACATCAGATCAACATCAACTTGAAACACTACAAATCAAATCAAGTTATCTCCAAAATCCATATCAGAAACACCGTATCGAAACTCATATCAGACAAATTATCAAAACAATGACAACAAACACGCAGATTTACTATCACACCCATCCTGGCAAAACTGGCAAACACCTACCTATCTTTCTTCATCTCATAAATCCTCACCAAATCCTATTTTCCCTAATTTTTTGCCCATGCACTAAATTTTTTTATCCACGCACTACACTTCTTGGCATGCGCTATCTAACAATCTCCATGTGCTACCAAATGCACCTATGAGCTACCCCGATCTATCAATGCGCTACCCAAAGCACCCTAAGTGCTAAAACTTGGCTATGCGCTATCCTAATCTGGCCCTGCACTGCAAATCTACCTCGATGCGCTAGGTCACACCTATGCACTAACCTAACCTACCCATGTGACCCCCTACTAACCCTAAGCGCTAGGTCTAAGCGATGCGCTACCTACTTCCCCCTCCGCTATCCTAGCCCCCCTATGCACTATCCTAACTTACTCGGACACTACCCTAGTTCCTAAGACACTACGCACTACATTTTGTTTCGTATGCACTATGATTTCAACCAGATGCGCTAAACCATTAATTTCCATGACAAAAAATGAAAAACTTGACTAAAAACGACAAAACAAAAATAAAAAAGGGGTAAAAAATGATGACTTATCGGTGGTCCATATGTGGTAGGCCTCTGATACCTCCGAACACGCTCGAATCGATGAGAAGCAAAGGGAATCGACATTTGGTCTTTTTCTCCAAATGTCACTTTCTCTAAAGTCAACAAGCACAAATGATCCAAAAGAAATCACTTTTTACCTTTTTATGGGGTAAATGAAAATTAGGGTTACATAGTGGAACACGTAAATTGCTCATGGTCTCACTTCTAACCCTAACAAACATCATTATCGGGAGATGAATCAAATTAACACATTCAACACAGACAAAATTTTAAAATGGAATCAAATTTATCAACCCAAATCAAATTTTTAAAATTTTGATTCATCTCCCGAGGGGGCATTATCAACATCATTTATCAAATTTGGGGCACGACATGAACATCTTGATATGACATTACACTGATCATAACCAAATCATGAGGACACATCATTTTTCTTTGAATCAACATGTGCACACACTTCACTTCAAAGAGGGGCAAAATGTAGACCTATAAAAATGACCAAATTCCGAAATGAATATTTAATGTTAATTTTATTCTCATTCCTCTAGTTTAGTTAAATCTAATTTAATTAAATCATCCACATTCTTCTATTTAATTAAATAAATTATTCAATTTATTTATTTAAATTCACTTAAGCCCTTTATATCATTTAATTGAATAAATCACTTTATTTAATTAAATCCCTTATCTCTACTTTAATTAAATAGTTCACCCCAATTAAATAAATCTAAATTTATTTAAATCCTCAACTTGCAACTAAATTGAAATAAAGCAATTTATTTTAATTAAATCCTATTATTCCTCATCAACTTGCATTTTCCTACATCTCCCACTTGACTCCTAACCCTCTTCCTAAATTCTTCTAGAATAGCTCTAATCCTAATCAATTAACCTAAACCCATCAATTATCCCCTTTCCCTAAATTTGAGGAGGTCACTTCTCAAATTTGGAGTAAAGTCTTCCAAAGGCATTAAAGCCTTTATGCCTTCAACAAGATAACTTGGTGAAAACCCCCAAATTTGGAAGGACTCTTACAAATTTGTCCCCAAAGTCTTCAAACCATTAATGGTTAACTAACCCTTTGTGGCATGGTTATAGACTTTTTGCCTAACTCAACCCTCATCTAACCCAGGGGTCTCATCAAGCATTCATTTCTTTGACCATGGTTATCCCTTTAACCCTTGCACAAGAGTTTATCCTTTGGGTAAAAGCTTTATCCAATGGATAACCTTAACCTAACCTTAACCTTTACCTTCTAAGGTAAACTTAATGTCTTCTCAAGCATTTAATGCTTCTTATCTCTCCTCTCAAGTAGTCTTATGTTGACAATTGTCACTATTTCATTGGTGAGAATTGCAAACATGGATTGATAGCTTTCAATCCTGGCCCTTGATAAGATCCTTCAATCCTGACCATCTATTGCCCCGTTTATTCTATAAATAGAGCCCTCATTCCTCCATTTTAATCATCCAAGTCTTTATCATCATACTTATACTTAATTTTAACAAGAATTTAGCCTCTCTTTGTAATAGAAATAAATCTAATAATCATTTTAGAGTATTTCTATCATCCTAGATTAAATCATATAGCTAGTATATCATGTTAAGATAGTATTTTTACTAACCTTGTCATCTTATCATCTAGTTTAGTTCATTTACTAGAATCATGCATAAATAGGATGCATTCATACTAAATTCGATCAAAAGCATCCCTCGTTCTTGCATTCGTCATCCCTAAGTCACTTTGCTCAGTGATCTGAGAGAAAAGGCATTGGCTCGAGGGACCTTGTGAGATAGAGAACCATGGAACACTCCTTGGGAAGTTGAGCCATTCCTCATGGCTCCATAACTTGCACCAAGAGTCCCGTGGATGTGTGGGAAAGTCCTTGAAATATTTTCACATTTTGGATTTCATTGAACCACTTTTCCCGCATACACTAGGATATCCTTTGATAGCGATGGCATGTGATGACACTTTTCCCTACATGTATATCCTAGTTCCTTATGCCTTGTCTTGGGTATCCTTTAGAGGTTTTGTGGTTTTGATTCATCCTTATGATGTGATTGGCTTTTCGTTTATGTGGTTTCTTTTTAGTCATGTCTTGTGTGTTGTTATATCTCTTTGGTTGTCAGGTGTCAGCATAGGTCTAGAATGTGTGTGGGACCTTATGTCATCTCTTCGCATGCAGGGTGGTTTCTTTGGTTCCACATGGTCGGGTGGTTTGATGCCTTCTTTCATTGGGATACTCTTCATTGGATTGTGCATGGATGTGGATTCTTATCACTTCAAATTATAGATGGATATTTGTAGCAGATTGATGTACATGATTCATATGGCACATTCATTTGCAGTAATCATGATGTAAATGTAATGGTAGAGGATGTATTAGACCTTGATCACAATACTTGTAGGAGAATGTAATGATGTATCTCGTTGTATACTGGATATTGATTAATAATGGAGATAATGCATTTGGATCTTTTGATGTACATTTAGAGATAATGCTACCAGATATTGTTGATGCAGGGATGTATGATGAGTACAAAGCATACTTTGAGGCAAATCTATTTCCGTGAATAAGAGATCCTGGGGAGCTCATACTTGTAGAGGAGGATGATGATGATGTGGATGGAGGTGTCCAACGAAGGAGGTAGAGGAGAGGAGGGGTGAGGAGGATTATCTGAGGGAGATTATGACAAAGGGATGAGGGGAGAAGAGAGGGAGCACAAGGAAGTTGAGAGGGAGGCAAACCACCAAGGCCACCTAGACGGAGAGGAGGAAAACCATTACAGGTTCTAGCTCAAGAGCAAGGACAGGTACAGGTTGGATTGAGATAGGTATAGGGACAGGGTGTACTAGAGAAGGGTGGATAGGAAGAGGAAGCCTAGGGAGGAGATGAGGAGGATGAGCTTCTCATATTATGAGAGCTCACTTGGGGATAGGTTGATGAGATCGATGATCTTGAGAGAGATGTGACTCGATTGAGGTGACAACTAGCCAAGATGCATAGGGAGAGAGATGATGACATACAATGGTATACAACCACATAGGAGGTATTGAGGGTAGGAAGGGTTACAACATCATGTGACTCCAAAGTAGGATATGATTTTTGTCTCCAGGCAGGAGAGGAGGTAGCATACTAGAGGGACTTATACTATGCAATAGTTCCTTTGAGGACAAACAGCTATAGGAGAGATTCCCTCTCTACTACTATAGGTAAGGACAGATGGGGAGCATCTAGTGGAGGAGTAATGAGTCCACCTGCACCAGTAGCATCAAGGGGGACAAACGAGATGATCTTGTTGTGTGTGAGAAGTAGGATACCTGCAGCTACAACACAAACACTCAATAGATCATTACAAGCATGGTTAGAAAATTAAAATCAAATGAAAGATAAACTATGACAAAGCGACCTATCACCTCCTAAGAGATGGGAGTATGGATTTTCTCTCAGTTCTAGATAAGCAATCCTAATGAAATGACTACACCTAGACAGAGGTTTTAAAATGATATGATATGCAAACTAGATGAGATTGATTATTCTATATTATTCAAGAGGCTAATTAAGCTAATGATATATATGATTAAGCTATGATGATGATGCAATTAAGCTAGAAAAGAGATTGATTAAGCTACATGATTCAACAATTATGCTATAATATGATCAAATTAAACTAGATATAAGATGCAATTGCCTATACTAATAATGCTCAAATGATATACTAGAATGGATATGCCTATAGTAACAATGCCTAAATTGATATGAGATGGGATCCTTTGTGCTCCAAAATGGGAGATATTTATTGGATTTCCAAGGCCAGGGGTGAGGTGGTAGGAATCAATGATCAAGATTGAATCTAAAGATATCAATGGTGAAATTGGAGGAGGTTGGAGAAGAGGTTGGAGGAAGGGACACTTGTCATCTCTATGGTGTCAAGTGTCAAGGAGCCTTGATCATAAGAGGGGAAGTGTCCAAGAGAGGAGACATGTGGCCTAAGTGCCATGTGTCTCAAGGGGAGAATATCCACACCATTGGAGGTTAGGATGTGCAAGATAGGATAGGGTTAGGTGGAATGGGTTAGGTTAGAGGGATGGTTAGGTTATGTGGTTAGAAGTTAGGAGGCATGTGGGTAATTTGAATTTAAAAATTCAAATAATAGGAAAAGGCTAATTAACTTTCAACAACTCATAAATTATTATTTTTTAATTAATTAGGGGATTAGAAGAAATGAATTAAATGGGGGGAGGATTAATTAATCAAAGGGGACTATTGAAATGAACCTATTAAATAAATCTTTAGATTTATTAATAAGTAGATGAAAGGGATTTAATCAAATTGCTAATGAATTCAATTAAATTAGGAAGGGGGATTAATTAAATAATTTCTTATTTAATTAATTATCTTCAGACCATTTTTATGTGTATACAGATCCTAGGGAAGGGACTTCAAGAGCTTAGATTCCTTTGAGGCCTGCCAGCTCCGAGGGAGGGAGTTCATCATAGCTCCCTTGGATCCCATTTTGCATCAGTTTTGTTGTATGATGATGTAGACACCTTTAGGTGATTTTGTAGCTATTTGTGATTTTGACATCATTGTATCATGGCACTAATATTTTTGATATATATATGAGATGACGTATCCTTGCGACATTTATATGCATCTGTTACTATGTGATGGTTCTATATGCTTTATGATTATGAGATGTGATGATTCTATATGATTATTCAGTCTATTTACGATGCATGTTTTATTAATATTCTATGATGCCTATGATGATGCAATGCTTTGGTTTTTGTGCCTTTATGTTTTTATATATGCATGATGTTGTATGATTACTTATATGATGCACTAATTTTTATGTTATTATATGAGGATGCAAATGCTTATATGAGATATTAATAAGTGGTGTGTGCAGGATGTGATACTATTATGATTTGTATATGCATATGGTAAAATTTACTAACATGTGATGGTGTAGATGAACAATACATGTGATGCAAATATTTTTGGTATGTCATTATACTCAATCATGTGATAGCAAGCTACATGGACTCAAGAAGGGACAATGAAGGACAAATGAAATAAAGGGGGACGAAAGGTAGAAGATATGGAGGTGAAAAGAGATTCTTGTTCTATTATCATTGTTGAGCTTTATTATGGCAAATAGGTTATGACCATCTAGGTATAGGTTTGACCTAGAAAGTCATTGTACCCATTTGAATGGAGATCATATAGTCATAAACAAGGAATGACCCAGTTCACACTAGAATCACAATGTCCTCATATCTTTGGAAGAGCCATAGTATAACTAAGAGACAATCCACAAACATCAAAACAGGTGAACATACCCCATCCTCACCTTTCTAGTCAAAGACATCGTGGAGATAGAATCTCTAGTTAGAGACATCCTAGAAAATCTAAAAGACATGTCACCAAAAGATAAAATCAAAAGAAAACCAAGACTTGACACCAACATTCAATGAAATCCTCAAGTTATTTTTGTTTCTTGCCACATATGTTAACATGTTTGATTTGGTCACAATGTTGTTTTCCTAATAAATGATAGATAATGCTGAAAAACCCTGTTGTTGCCAAAGTCTACTGAAAGATTTGATTTGTTGAAAGCCCACTGTTGATTGCATCTCATCTGAAACTAACTGAATCCATGAAACTGATACATTTATTGTAGAGAAGAATGAAACTTTATTACGGATCGACGATGCAAATGACCCTTTATTGTGGATGGTGCATGAAAAGGAGGAATGAAAAGACGATGCTCCTCAAAAAATGCAATGTTCTGGGTTCCACTTCCATCACTAGATTTAGATTTTTTCCGAGTTATAGATTGGACCTGATTTATTATGGAAGGAAAGGGTGAAAAGGGGTTTATTATGTATGGCTAACCAATCTTAGGTAGATCAATAACAAGCCATGTTATGGGATGGTAGGTTGTGCGTGTATGCAAAGTGAAAGGATGAGATTGAATCCTAAAAGAGGGAGGAGAAAAGTCTCTACACATGGTGTCGGTAACCCAGTTTTCACCATGGTACTTGCCTAGGGCACCATTGAAATGGTTTTTACCATTGGACGATTTTTTATTTTTTTTGTCACAAGGCTCTTATTTTCTAGGTTTTCACCAAGTAACAATTTTATTTTTTTATGATTTTTTTGTATTTTTGATATTTTTTTTTTTTAATTTTTGACATTTTTATTTTATTTTTGACATTGGGATACTCTAAAAAAACTGTGTAAAACCTGCGAAGGTGCATGTGTTGATAGGATCCTCCAAAGGTTCTCCCACTAGTGTTGAGAGCTGATATGCACCTAATCCATAGACTGTTGTGATGACATAAGGGCCAAGCCAATTTGGTTCAAACTTACACTTATTTTCTCTGAGGACTAAGTCACCCACCTCAAATGTGCGAGGCTTTACCTTGTGATTGTAGTTGTGTCATTCCTTGACTGAATGATGTGTTGCTCCATTGATTGTCTTCCTTAATGAAGGAACTAAGGTAGAGTTACTAATGTGTGAAATAGGTAGGCCCATATGCTGTCATCTAAAGAGGTTTGGGCATCCTTGATAACAAAGTCCCTCAAGGAAGTTCCATTAAAGGTCCATTGGTGTGATGTATCATAAAAAGAAGATGGATGCATGAAACAAGTAGATGAAGGATGAAGGCTTATGATTGCGAAAAGAAGTGAAATTAGCATGGCATGATGGAGACTTAGTATCAACAAGTATACCTTTTGACTTGAAATTTTAGAACTTTTCCCCCCAGTTATTTTAGTATTTAGGGGAGATCAACTCTTGTTCTTATTTCTTCATAGTATTTTAATCCTTGAATTTTATTTTTGCAATTTCCAATAGCTTTTGATTTTGATTTGGACTAAAGAACTTTTCTTTATTTTTGAATTTTAGATTTTTCTTTTCAAAGTTGGATTTTCGATCCCCAATAAGTAAGGGCTTTTGTAATTCTTGTTGATCCAAGTCTAGGAGCAGAGTGGAAATGGTAAAGCTATATGAGTTCTTAAGAGGGATGGTGATATATTCAATAGATTCTTTGTTGGAACCACTCTAGGACTATTGATATCAAGAGATTCTTTCACCACTATAGGAGATTTGCATTCAGACTTAGTAGCCACAACACTAGGTGGTTCATACCCAATTCCTTGATATTGTAAATTGTTTGTAGGTTGTTGCCACCAACTAAATGTCTTAGGGGATAATGGGAGTTGATCAACATGAAAGATATACTCACCACATCCCATGTCTTTAACCTTCATTTTTTCTTTTAGTTTTTCTTGCTTTGATGTAGAAGCTTTCAATGATTCTAGATCAACATATGTTGAAGATGGAGTTTCCTGTCGATTGATTGGAACTGTTATTTCTGGTCTTGATCGCAGGTTATTACAATATATGAATGGATTTTGATCACCTTTTACTATTGCTTCAACTCCATTGTAAGGAAAATTGATACATTGATTATATGTTGATGGTACTACTCTTATTTCATGTATCCATGGATGTCCCAATGGTATGTTATATGTAAGATCTAGATCAAGGACTTGACAAACCACATCCTTCATGACTGGCCCAATTCTCAAAGGTAAGGTGAATTTTCCCTTGGATGAGGGTTATTCATCATCATATGATTTAATGGTGATCTTATTCTTTGAATTCACAATTTATTTAGAATATCCCAATTGTTTAATATTATTCAATGTACAAATATTCTGACATGCTCCCTCATCTATTAAGACTCATTTAATACAATTTTTGTGGATAAGGTACATTGTGTGGTTGGAATATGGATGCGTCATCGACTTCCATGAATATAAGGCAATATGGAGTGGAAAGGTATCCCATCATGGCTTGAAACTAGTCCACATTCAGATAAGTGGGAATGGAGGTTTCTCTCAATGTTTTGTCAAGAATAGCCTTATGTGAAGGGGATATACGTAAAAGATAAAGGATGGAAATGATGGTGGGTGTCTTCCCTAATTGATCTACAAGGTCATACTCATTTTTGGTAGATGATGAGGCTATGGTTTTGGGTGGAATACCTTGCAAGGTAACTTTACCTTGACAAGTTGTGACATTACATTTAGAGGTTTTGACATTAGATGGTGAAGAGGATGGTCCAATGCCTTTCAAAACAACTTTACTCCTTTGGGTCGAACCTTTAGGAGTTTTGTCTTTTATGATAATGGTAGAAACATAATTATCCATTGAAATATGGTTAACGGTGGGATCACAGTCATAGGACATCTTAGCATAGTTAGCTTGATTATATGATTTGGCTTTTCCTTTATCATGTTTAGGGAAAGGTTCCTTAAACATCGTGTGTTCCTCATTGGAGGTAGGACCATAAACTTCTATGTTACCTTTGTCAATAAGATCTTGCATAACATTCTTCAATCTATGACAATTGCCAATTGTATATCCTTTGCTCTTGTGATATTTACAATACTCGTCATCATTCCACCATCCAGGTTTCACTTTTGGTTCATAAGGTGGATTGTTTGGTATTGTTATAAGCTTGTTTGTAACCAATTTCTTAAAATTATGTCTCAATTGGCTCTCCCAATGGAGTGTATTTCTTTTGAGTATTTGATAGCCTTTGAGTGTTCACTTGATTGTTTGAGTTAGATGAACTTGCATTGGGGAAAGTCTAAAGAACACAAATGATCACTAAGAGGGGGGTGAATAAGTGATAATCATAAATTTAAAAATTTAAATCAAACTATGCCAACTCTAAAAGCAATCAGATTATGCAAACAAGAGGCATACCACATAACACATAGATATACGAGGAAAACCCATGATGGGGACAAACCTTGGTGAGAAATGCTATTGGAGTCTACTTCTCCAATCCAGCCTCTTAATGGAAAACTGATTACAATATGTTTTAGGGCACCAACCCAAGGAGCACCAATCCCTATAGTTTACGAGCACCAACCCAAAGGAGAACCAACCCCTGATTTTATGAGCACCTACTCAAAGGAGCAACTACTCCTGCTCTGAGCACCCACTCAGAGATTTATAATGATATAATAACCAATTTGATATTAGAGAAACCTTGTTACAAATGACTTTTGTAACACCTTACTGATTTCTAGCTACTTGGTCATGGTATGTTATGTATGTCCTTCTATTGCATTATGCTATTGTTTTGATTTCTCTTTTCTTGTATACCTCTTCCCTTTTCTGGTTCTAACTTCTTCACCTTTTTTCTGTATCTTTTTGCCTTGTCTGTTCTGCCTTCCTAATCTTGTATTTTTTTTCTTTCTACATTGACCTTTTGTTTCCACTTATTTTCTCTTAAACTTCTCAACACTTTTCCAGCAAAATTTTTTGTGATGTTATTGACTACTTGGGTGTCATGTTATTGACACCTGCGGAATGCACTTTTTTGCAACCCCATTTTTTACTCTATGTTCACTACTACTCTATTTTTGCGAGCTTCTCTATATTCACTCCTCCATCACACCTCACTCATTAATATTTTTAACTTCTAAAAATAACTTCATGCTCATGGCAATCTGCATACAACCAGATTTCTCCCTCCAAGAAAAATGAATAATTAATCTTCTCAACCTCTAAGAAATCCAATTTTCCTATTGATTCGACCCTCTGAACATTCTATTCAGACAACTAGCCGTCAATAATAAATGGTCCCCTTGGAATCCTTCTCAAATTAGATTGTATCTTTGAGCATGGATTACTATTTTTAGTAATCTTGGATTTTGCATTCCATTCAAATATTTTCAGATCATTATGGAGCTCCTCCACCTTTTGTAGTATATGTCTACATTAAATGTTGGTGTCTCTTCATCTGTGTCTAAGAGTACTACAATATTTGCAATTAGATTTCATATTTCATGTAGCCCCCAATTCACCAACTCCATACCTACTCAACATTTATTTCATATCTTATTTATGTTCTGACTGAAAGATTTTCTTTTGATATTGTTGGCATTTGCATGAAGATTGCATTAATGATATGTTATGTTGTCATTGATGTCAATTAAACCGGTAATGATATTGTTGATATTGTTGTAATATTGTTACTGTAACCGGTAGGAAGAATTTGTGGAGTAAACCAGTAACCGGTGTAAACCTTCTCTATTGTTGTAACCGGTAAACCCTACCTGTTGTTTTTGATAAACCCTAACCGATTAAGCTTGATGAATTGGTTATATTGGTTTATGATCTGATGATGAGCGGTAATGATTATGACATGTATAATTATTAATGAAAACAATTCCAAGAGATTTTGGCGAGTTGTAATGTTTTTTGTCTAGGGAATGAGAAAATGTATTGCATCTAATGCAAAGCGTGCGATGAGTTACTAAGTTCGATGAAGTGGTGATCAAAGAGCGATCAAGGTTTTCTTGATTGATGTGCAAAGGTTGCTATGTAATCCAACAGTCATACTTGAACCGATTTGTTTATAATCTCTATGAGAATTAGGTTTTTGTTTTGTTACTGATCTGATTGATTTTTTTATAAGGTCGATGAAGTCGTTTAGTTTAATGAGTTGTCAAAGAGATAGACACAGTTCAGTTGAGTATGTGGTTGCATAACTGGATGATGTATCCGCAGTTTGAGTAAAGTAAGATAAGGAGCGTGAAATGGATCTAATCAAGAAAGTGTAGGGCTTTTCAGACAGATCAACAAACTCCTATTGTTTTCTAACAATTATAGGAGAATTGAAATCCCCTAACTGGGTAAGTTCTAACAAGCTTGGTGCTATTCAAATCCTCTAACAAGCTTGGTGCTATTCAAATCCTCTAACAAGGTGGTCCATTAAATCAGATTTTCAAATCCTCTACCAAGGTTACTCCTTATAGGGTATTGCTTCTAACAAGGCATTTGTAGTCAATCCCTTAACTAGGTGATTCCTAATAGGATCAGTTCTTAACAAGACTTTTTATAAAGATTTAATAGGCTAGGCTCCTAATAGGGTGAACTTCAGAAGAGTTCAGATAATTATCTTGTGAGTCTCATCTCACCGTGGTTTTAACCTATTTTGGTTTCCACGTCAAAAACATTTGTGTCAAGTGGTGAATGTTTTTGTGGTTATGTTTTCATGGTTGATTCACTTAACTACTTAACTATTTTTGATAAGTCATGATAACCAAAAGTATTGAGATATGAAGAAATTGTTTACTGTTAATTTGTTGTAACAGTCAACTAGTTTATCCTATGAGTTTTTATCTTGATAGAGGTGTTATTCTAAGTTTACTTTGAGAGATTGATTTTTGAGATTGGTGAAGTTTGTATCAGTTTTTCTATCTACTGATTTACCCCCCCTATCAGTAGTTGATTGGATACTTATTCTTTCATTATACCATCAATTGGCATCAGAGCATTTTAGGTCCTCTAAGGTCTAAGCCTAATAGCTTGAGGTAAAGATCTACAAATCATGATGAAGAAGGAAGGTCCAAAGTTTAATAGAGAGAACTATAGGATACGAAGTGACAGAATGAAAATTTATATCAAGAGTTTGGGAAGTCAGTATTGGGAACATGTAGATACTAAGCATGTTGCACCTACTGGGATGTTGACTGGTGATCAAAAGAAAGAGAAACATGAAAATCATCAAGCATTAGAGGCTATTATCAGTTATTTGTTTGATGCAGAGTGTGTAGATGTTCATGGTCTTGAAACTGCA
This sequence comes from Cryptomeria japonica, assembly GCF_030272615.1. Lineage (NCBI taxonomy): Eukaryota > Viridiplantae > Streptophyta > Pinopsida > Cupressales > Cupressaceae > Cryptomeria > Cryptomeria japonica. Next base: position 253,659,884 of record NC_081412.1, read on the forward strand.
TGAGGTATGGAAAAAAATTGAAGAGATTTATAGAGGTGATGAACATGTTAAGATTGCTAAAGAAGAGAGTCTAAGAGGAAAATTTGATGACACACAAATGGTTGAAGGTGAGAATATCTAGTAGTATGATCAAAGGGTAAAATAAATAGTTGGTGAAATTAAGAGTGCAAGAGGTAAAGTGGAGGATTCCACAGTGATCAGTAAGGTACTGAGAACCGTGCTACCAGTCTATGCTGTCTAAGTTGAAGCTATTCAGGAGATGAAGTCCATTGACAAAACTAAGGTAACTCTTGACTCCATCATTGACAAGCTTATTGTTTTTGAATTAAATGGTTATGATGGTAGTGTACAAAAATCTGAGTCTGCATTTGGAGCTTCTGTTTCTAAGCCATCTATGAGGAAAAGTAGAGGTGCCTGTCATAGTTATGAATCCAGATCCAATAGAGAAGCTGATGATGAAGACAGTTTAGTTGAGCTTGAAGCATTGTTGGCCAAGCGATTGCCTAGAGGTATAGGTAAATATAGAGGCAAATTACCTTTGAAATATTTTGCATGCAACAAGATTGGAAACATTGCTGCTAACTGTCCTAATGGTGATAATGAGCACAAACGAGAGAAATTCAAGAAGTATAAGGGTAAAGGAAAAAGAGATTGTCTTATTTCTGTTGATGGTGGTATCACCGATGAGGAATATGATGGTGATGCTAATGAAGACATTGTGTTTGTATCCATTAAAGAAGAGATATCAGACCAAAAGGAATTAGTATCTAGGATGGATAACTCTAATGATTGGATCATTGATAGTGGTTGTTCACATCACATGACTGGTGATTGGAGAAAACAATTTTCTCTTAAGGAATTTGATAGCGGAGTTGTAAGATTTGGTAACGACTCAACCTGCATGGTTAAAGGAAAGGGAACTATTTCTCTTAATGGAAAGAGTAGTGCAGATGATGTCTACTAGGTTGAAGGTTTAAAGCATAATTTTTTAAGTGTGGCACAACTCAATGACAAAGGATACCCATTGGAGTTTAAAAATGGTATGTGCAAAATCTATGGCAACAAAGGTGAATTGATTGCAACTGGGAAGAAAACTAAAGGTAACTTGTTTCACCTTAATCTTAAAGTCAAAAATTGTTTAATTGCAAAGATAGATGATAGTTGGCTTTGGTATAGGAGATTTTGTCATATAAACTTTGATAACATTATTAAAGTGAGTAAGTCCAAGACAGTGAGAGGTTTGCCTCAGTTAGACAAACCGGTTAATGCTTTGTGCAAAGAATGTCAGTTGGGAAAAATGACATCCTCAACTTTCAAGAGAAAATCCTTTTCAGTGGAACATTTGTTAGATTTGGTTCATACAGATCTTTGTGGACCAATAAGAACAAAAAGTATTCGAGGTGATAGATATTTTATGGTCTTCACTAATGATTGCTCAAGAATGATGTGGTTCACATTCTTGAAGGATAAGATTGAAGCTTTTTGTAAGTTCAAGGTATTTAGGGCATTAGCTAAGAAAGAGAGCGGTAAGAAGATAAAGTGTCTAAGGACAAATCAAGGTGGTGAATTTACTTCTGAGGAATTCACTAGGTATTGTGAAGAAAATGGTATCAAATGGAAGCTTTCTACACCAAGGACACCACAATAGAATGGTATCACAGAGAGAAACAACTAGTCAGTTGTTGAATTTGCCAGGACGATGTTGATACAAGGAGGTGTAGTGAAAACTTTTTGGAGAGAAGCTGTCAGCACAACTGTCTACACTATGAATTGGATTCTGGTAAAGAGAGGTAAGGACAAGACTCCTTATAAATATTGGTATGGTAGATCACCTGATGTTAGTTATTTCAGAATATTTGGAAGAAAATTTTTTATTAAGAGAGGTGATTATATTAGTAAATTTAAGGCTAAATGTGATGAAGGCATATTTCTTGGCTATTCCACCAAGAGTAAGGCCTACAAGTGTTTTAACAATCAGACACAAAGAATTATTGAGAGTGTTGATGTTTGAGTGGATGAAAATCCTAAAGTCTCAGAGGAAACCAGTTCAGAGAAAAAGGATAAAGATCCTTGCATTTTGTTTTTAGAAGCAGAAACTGTGAAATTTGAAACTGGAAAAGCAAATATTAATGTACCAGTTCAACCAGAATAGATAAATTTAGAAGAAGATGATGATAATGAAGAAGTTGAACCTGAAGATAATAATCATGTTATTCCAAGATATGTGAGACTGAATCACAATCCTGAATAGATTATTGGGGATAAGGATGTTGGAGTACTAACCATAAGAAGAATCAGAGATAATTCTTGCATGATCTTCACTATTGAACCAAGAATTGCTAAGGAAGCATTTGGTGATGATCACTGGGTTAAAGCTATGGAGGAGGAAATAGATCAAATTGAGAAGAACAATACATGGACCCTATTACCCCGACTGGTAAATAAAAATGTGATAGGTACTAAGTGGGTATTTAGGAACAAGTTGAATGAAGATGGTGTTGTAGTTCGCAACAAAGCTAGGTTGGTTTGCAAAGGATATGCACAAGAGAAAGGAGATGACTATGGTGATACTTTTGCACAAGTGGCAACATTGGAAGGTGTCAGAACTTTACTTGCATTTGCAGTGCACAAGAAATTCAAGGTATACCAGATGGATGTTAAGTCTGCATTTTTTAATGGGATACTAGAAGAAGAAGTATATATTGAGAAGCCAGATGGTTATGCTTTGACTGATAAGAAAGAAATGGTATGCAGATTGCATAAAGCTTTATATGGATTAAAGCAGGTATCAAGAGCATGGTATGAAAGGCTTCATACACATCTGATGAAGATAGGCTTTCTGAGAACCAGTGATGATAGTAACATATATCTCAAATTTAAAGGAGATAAAATACCAGTCACCAAAATATTTGTTGATGATATCATATTTGGAGGTAATGATGACATGAGCAATAGTTTTGCAGATGAAATGAAAAATGAGTTTGAAATGTCTTTAGTAGGAGAAATAAATTTTTTCATAGGCTTGCAAATACAATAAATGAAGAATGGTATTTTTTGTCACATAGTCTAAATATGTGAAAGAGGCCTTGAAGACATTTGGCATGAGTGACTGTAAACCAGTTGGGACACCTATGGTTACAGGTTGTAAGTTGTCTAAGGAAGATGAGTCCAAATTTGTTGATGAGAAGGAATACAGGTCAATGATTGGAAAATTGCACTATGTTGTTCACAGCAGACCAAACATAGCTTATGCAGTTGGCATAGTTGCTAGATTGCAGAAGAATCCTAAGGAAACACATCTGATACAAACCAAAATAATTTTTAGATACTTGAAAGGTACTGTTGATTATGGGTTATGGTATCCATATGGAGGAAATTTTGATTTGAAGGTGTACACAGATGCAGATTGGGCAGGAAATGTTGATGACCAGAAAATCACAACCAGTGGAGCATTTTTTCTTGGAGGAAGACTTGTTTCATGGAGTAGCAAGAAGCAGAGTTGTACTTCACAATCTACTGCTGAAGCTGAGTATGTTGCAACTTACATGAATTGTACACAGGCTATATAGATGAGGCACATTTTGGAAGGTTTTAAGATGAAGATTTCAGAACCTATAAAATTTTTATGTGATAATACAGGTGCCATAAATATTTCCAAGGACCCTGTTTTGCACACATGTACCAATCATATAAAATTGAAGTATCATTTCTTGACGGAAAAAGTACAGTGTAAAGATGTGATCTTAGAGCATGTTTCTACCAAGGAACAACTTTCAGATATTTTTAATAAACCTCTGCTAAGACTACTTTCGAGTATCTTAGAAGTCAGTTAGGGTTTGTCCCTCTTCATGAAGGTAGTTAAGTATGATGTAGATTACATCAGTCTCGAAGCTACTTGCATAATTTTATAGAAGGATTGGTGTAGAAGTGGATTTATTCCAAAGGGGGCGCATCAAGTTGCAGAATATTGATGATGCATAGTGAAATTTGACATTATATGTTTTACTTTCACTTTGGCATTGTTGTCAAAGGGGGAGAAGAATTATGTGATTATGGGAAGGAGAACCAACGACAAGCTGAAGACATGGAGAGTATGGTGAATACTTGGTAATGTAAACTAGGATTCCTATTCACAATCACACAACAATCAATGGTATTGATATTTGTATTGCCATCAATTCCAAAGGGGGAGATTGTTGGGATTTGCATGAATATTGCATTAATGATATGTTATGTTGTCATTGATGTCAATTAATCCAATAATGATATTGTTGATATTATTGATATTGTTGTAATATTGTTACTGTAACTGGTAGGAATAATTTGTGGAGTGAACCGATAATCGGTGTAAACCTTATCTATTGTTGTAATCAGTAAACCCTACCTGTTGTCTTTGATAACCTTTAACCGATTAAGTTTGGTGAATTGGTTATATAAGTTTATGATCTGATGATGAGCGGTAATGATTATGACATGTATGATTATTGTATGAAGACAATTCCAAGAGATTTTGGTGAGTTGTTGTAATGGTTTTTGTCTAAGGAATGAGAAAATGTATTGCATCTAATGCAAAGTGCGTGATGAGATACTAAGTTCGATGAAGCGGTGATCAAGGAGTGATCAAGGTTTTCTTGATTGATGTGCAAAGATTGCTATGTAATCCAATGGTCATACTTGAACCGATTTGTTTGTAATCCTTATAAGAATTAAGTATTTGTTGTTTTATCGACCTGATTGATTTGTTTATAAAATTGATGAAGTTGTTTAGTTCAATGAGTTAGCAAAGAGATAGACACAGTTCAGTTGAGTGTGTGGTTGTCGAACCAGATGATGTATCTGCAGTTTGAGTAGAGGCAGATAAGGAGTATGAAATGGATCTGATCAAGCAAGTGTAGTGCTATTCAGATAGATCAGCAAACACTTGTTGTTTTCTAACAATTGCAACATAATTGAAATCCCCTAACCTGGTAAGCTCTAACAAGCTTGGTGCTATTCAAATACTCTAACAAGGTGGTCCATTAGATTGGATTTTCAAATCCTCTATCGAGGTTACTCCTTATAGGGTATTGCTTCTAACAAGGCATTTGTAGTCAATCTCTTAGCCAAGTGATTCCTAATAGGATCAGTTCTTAACAGGCTAGGCTCCTAACAGGGCGAACTTCAGAAGAGTTCAAATAGTTATCTTGTGAGTCTCATCTCACCGTGGTTTTTACCTATTTTGGTTTCCACGTCAAAAATATTTGTGTCAAGTGGTGAATGTTTTTGTGGTTATGTTTTCATGGTTGATTCACTTAACTACTTAAGTATTTTTGATAAGTCATGATAATCGAAAGTATTAAGATACGAAGAAATTATTTATTGTTAATTTGTTGTAACTGTCAACCGGTTTATCCTATGATTTTTTATCTTGACAGAGTTATTATTCTAAGTTTACTTTGAGAGATTGATTTTTGATATTGGTGAAGTTTGTATCAGTTTTTCTATCTACTAATTCACCACCCCTCTTAGTAGTTGACCAGATACTTATTCTTTCATCATACCATTAGATATGTGTTCTCTTGGCTTCAAAAATCAATCAAACATTTTGCTCACAAAACATACACATGTCACTCTACCACTTGATGAATGGTGGGACCCATTTATATCATCATCTGCACACAAGACATCTACGTGTGAAGAAAATCCATGTTGGATTTGTGAGATGCATTGATGTGTTTCATAGGTCACATAACATGCGTGTTATATGCATTGCAAAATAGTCCAAACCTTTCTTCATGTGGGCTGGCAGGATAACAAATTTTCTACTGATTTCATTATCTTGCATTACTTTGTTGAAGGCCTTCTAGCCCATGCAGGATGGAAGGGTGCCTCTATCCTTCTTAATATTCTTACCTCACATGATCATCACCTTTCTCTTTTCCACACCACGAGATAGCAAGGAATATAGTTTTCCTTGAATGAATGTTATCCCACAGGGTTATCTTACACCCGTAGAACATGCTGCAGGATGGCAGGACAACCTCACACTTTTGCCTTCTTGTTATCTCGCTGGGTAGTCTTTTACTATGAACTTTGGTCATGGGATGGTGGGGGCACATAACCTATCATGTTATTGATTTCTTTGTCACAATTTAGTGACTATCCTGTAAAGTGTTTTGCCTTAGGTATTTCTGTTGGCATTTTTGATGATTATGTTGTGATTGTCATTGATGGACACACACTTGCATTGATATCACTTTTGTATGTATAAGTTAAAGCTCAACCGGTACTTGTTCCAACCGGTATGATGCATCATACTCCTTAGACTATTGGTGTTTTGCATAAAGTGTTTACTGATTTGAAGCGGTATGCTGACCCCAAGTGGTTCGAGGATCTCAAGCAGTACAAAGGATCAGAGCAGCAGAACACATATTTCCCAGTCTTCATTTTGTCAAATCAGCAACCGGTATTTTCTTAAACCGGTATTTTGTATGAAGCAGTAATACTCTATGATGAGTTACAAACCGACATTTTGTGATGAGTTACCATCCATTGATTGTTTGACGGTGCCGACACTTCAACGGTGCTTTTTGTGTCATGTTACTGAATATGTCTAGATGCATTGAACCTAGGAAATTGTATTGTAATCCTATTGGACCGACATGAAATCAAATTCCTTTATAAGGACATCATGTCTAGGGTTTTAGGTTGTTGCTAGGGTTCAAGGCAATTGATGAGTTAGAGAGAGAGTGAATGTGAAGAAGACTGAAGTAATTTTGGAATGCATTAGGAATGAGCTATCAAGGATCTAACCAAGCAATCTATACTATTAGCTAGATCACTCACTTGTTGATTACTCACATCTTCGACAAGTCTGAAGCCCTTAACTAGGTAGGCCCAAAAGCCTTTTGTAAATCCTCTAACAAGGTGGTTCACATCTGTGGATCTAAAATCCTCTAGCAAGGTAGTCTTTAATCAGACTTATCTCCTAGCTGAGATTGAAATTCCTATCAGGATTTGTTCTGGTAAAGAACATTGTATGACCTTAACCGGTTTGACCTTAACTGGCCTGGTTCCTATTCTGCAGATAGTTACTTGGGAGTTCCATCTCACCATGGTTTTTCCCATTTAGGTTTCCACGTCAAAATCTCTTGTGTTATGGTGTTTGTGCTTCTGTGGGTGAATGCATTATTTTCTATTTGGTTTGCATGTGTGCTAACCGGTTTGTCTGCTAAATTTGTTGTTAGTCTAGCAAAGTGTTTAAGTACATTGATTTTTGGCATACTAATTCACTCCCCCCTCTTAGTATTCATCAATTGGTATCAGAGCCTACCTTTCTATAATTTTAACCACTTGGAAAGAGATATGGGGGAATACACATTGAGGGAACTTACTCATTGGCTCACTCAGTCTGAGCAAGCCTATGATGATCTTATGGTCAAATATAAGGCATCTCAAGCAAAAAGGAGAGAACATGCTGAAAAGCTGATGGAGCTATTTGAAAATAGTTCTTCTGATGAAGCGGACATGGAAGCTCTGATCCAAGAAGTAGAAAAGCTAAATGAATCCAATTCCAACCTGAGAAAAGAATTGGAAGGACTGACTATTCGAATGTGCCAAGAGCTTGAGAACCGAAGGAAAGCTGAAGATTTGGTCAAAGACAAAGAACATGAAAACTCCAAGCTGAAGCAAGAGATCAGTGCCCTAACTGCTCAACTCCATGTGAGCAAAGTGGAAAAGGAAGACATGCAAGGAGAACTGAACATTGCCATCTCTGAGAATGAAAACCTGATGGAAACAAATGCTGCTATTTCCAAAGAACTCTCTGAGTCAAAGGAAATACTTGCTAAGTTCAACAAGAGTACTGTTAAGCTAGAGAAAAAACTTGAATCTACCAAACCTATCAAGAATACTAATGGACTTGGTTATTTTGGTTATGAGGAAGGTGAGACCTCTGGTACAAATTCTGGAGCATCAAAGAAAAAATTGGCATCAAAGGATAAAGGTAAGTAAAAGTTTAAACTTGTTTGCTTTAACTGTCTTAAAGAAGGACATACTACCAATGTGTGTAGGAGTAAGGCTTACAATAATTTTCCTTATTTTCTAAATGATAAGCCTAGATCCTATAGATTCAATGGTAACTATTATGCATGCAGCAAGTTTGGGCATAGAGCATTTGAATGCAGGTCTGTTATGAACAACGTTGGAAGATATCCTTAGAGGACTCAAGGAGTTGGTCTGAAACCTTTTGTGAACCAGAATCACAAATGGTTTAATACCTTTAATCATCAGTCCAGAAGCGGTGGCTATCAAGCGGCAACCAGATGGAGAGAAAACTGTTTGATCTATCATGGTCATGGTCACACAGTAGCAACTTGCAAGAGGAAGAATAGTAACATGAATAATGGACCTTGGAGAGCACCTGGAATGGTCTTCTATCATTGCAACAAACCGGGTCACATTGTGAGATTCTGCAAAAGTAGAAGGAGTATATCGGATGTTATACCAATCACTCCGGAAGGAAAGATTGATGTTGACACTGTTCAAGCAGATATGAACAAAACCTAGAAGAAGAAACCAGTGGTGTTGCAAGAAGAACCGGTTTCTGTACCTAGTGTGGAAATAATGGAACCATCAAACTAAGCATCAGAAAATCTGAGGGGGAGCAAATGGTGAAACACTATGAACCCCTGGTTTACACTGGTAAAAGACCTTAACCGGTATGTGATACCTGTCATTTGGCAGAAGACCGGAAATGGTAATAGGCAAATTAGGGTTTACGCCCTAATGGTGGAGCATTTATTACGGTAGGTGAGGAATATGTTTAAAAGGAATTTTCAAATAATTTCTCACTATCATTTTTTTTCGAGTGAAGAAAAGTGCAGAGCGAAGAAAAAGTGATTTGTGTTGCGATTCAAAGAAATCTCAAAACCCTAAAGAAGATTCAGAAGCAAATATCAAACGGTCAAGAGAAGAACTCAGAGTGGTGATTCAGCAACCGATGAAGTGGAAGGCAAAGTGGAATTTGCAAGCCCTAAATTCTAGATTTCTAAAAGGAATTTCTTGAGTTTTCTGTTTTATCATGGCTTAGGCATCTCATGATAGTTCTAGTGCAATTGTCGATTCTATGGATTGCATACAATGAAAGTTAAAATATAATGCCCTGTCTCAAGTACCGGCTGGTGTGATAGTGGAAGAAGGCATTTTTGATTATATAGACTGCAAGATCAAAGACCTAGGGTCTCTTGTGATCCATTCTCAGCTAGGTCTATTCTGTGGGAAGGATAAAAAGATCAAACCGGAGTATACCATTTTGGAGAATAAGAAACTTCACAATACAGTTTACTTCCTAGAGGATTTCATGGATGACCACATTAGAATCATTCTAAGTAGAGTTCATGGTGACAAGATGTACCTAGAGTGGACGCATGATATCACACTATGAGCTATTCATGTCATCACTGGTTTCTGCAATACAGGGGAAGTGCTAGCCCTAAGGAAGGTCAGCAAGATGAAAATGTCCAAGCTCACCGGTTTAGTGAGCGACTCACGTGGCATGATCGTCAACTCAAGCAAGGATGATCTGGTCAAGTATGCCTGCATGGTGATAGGCTACCAGACATTCTCTGCCAGCAGAATTAACTCTGTATCTCCTGTAGTGGTAAATGCCGCTTATCGGATGATCAAAGAAGATGCATCGTTTGATCTGTGCACTTGTATGCAAAGACAACCTATGTTGAATCTTAAGTCAATCAAACAGGATAATGCACAAAGATTCAAGTTTGGACAACTACTGGTAGGGTTATTCTTCTACTTCCAAGGTTATTTCCCAGGTGTTGGGGATATTCAGTGGTCTACTGACCAACTGGTTACCAAGCAGATCAAAGAGAGCCTGCAAGCAATTGGAACCGGTTACCCTGAAGTTTTGAACAAGTACTTTGATGAGTTTAGGCACAAGATGAGCCAAAGGATAAGAATATCTAGTGACATTGTCAAGAAATATGAAGAAGATATCTACTTTATTATCAATGTGGATGAATGCATAATGGAGGCCGTTGAGCCTAGACATGAAGAAGTAGAGCCTATGGGCTATGAGGTGATGTATGATATGCTGGATGGGTATGCTTCTACCCTAATTGCCTCACCTCTTGATCCTAAGGCAAAGAAAACTGACACCTATCTGGAAAGGGTTGCATCGGTTATAGAACCTCCTGAAAAGAAAGGAAAGGCAGTGCCTTCGACATCGGCACCGGTTACTGTAGCTAGTCCCAAAGTGACCAAGCAGTCACCTGCAAAGAAGAAACTGGAAGCGACACCTACCAAAGTCTTCAAGAGGAAGAAGAAGACAAGGAATAACTCACCAGACTCAGAAGAAATTGTGTCTGAGGAAAAACCCAAGAAGATAAGACAAGCAAAGAAAAAGAAAAAGAATGAACTGGCATCATCGACACTGATAAATATTGACATTTCTTCCTACAAACCTTTGACATATTGTCAAAGAACCATAAAAAATATTAGGAGAAAAGTGCTTAATGATTTGATTGATTGTTTTGATGATTTCAATGATGATGAAAAGGAAGCAGTTGAACAAGAAATCATTAAATATTTATGTGTTAATGACCGGTCACCTTCAAAAGTTAGATCTGAGACACTGAATTCTTTGTATAATTCTTTAGACAATAAATGGCGCATTGCCATAGAAAAGGAACAGGAAATGAGAGAGAAAATTTTTGCTCAACATTTTCCTGATGTATCAAATTCAGAACTTTTCAAAGTTATGAATAAATACAAAGGCCTCTTCTTCATGAGAAGAAGAAGTTACTGGAAGGAAAGAGTCAAGAAGTGATCAAGAATACACACACTCTTGCTCAAGAAGCTCTTAAGATGCATCAAATGGCTGAAGCCAACAAGAAGGCTGAGCAAGAACTGGCAATAACAAAACCAGATGAAGTGTTTGATAATGAAGGAAACCCGGTTACTGAACCTACAGACACTATTGATGTCGATGCTCTGGATATAGAGGATGTTGCTCAGGGTACACCATCAGAAGTAATAGTACAGGAGAAGCAGGCAGAACAGGTAGAAAAGCAGAAGAAAATAGAGGAGGATAAAGAAGAGGAGAAGAGAAAGGAAGTGGAGAAGGAAAAGAAGAAGGATGAAGAGGAGAAAAGGAAGAAGGAAGAGGAGAAGAAGAAGAAGGATGAAGAGGAGAAGAAGAAAAAGGATGAAGAGGAAAAGAAGAAAAAGGAAGAGGAAAAGAAGAAGAAGGATGAAGAGGAGAAGAGAAAGAAAGAAGAGGAAAAGAAGAAGGATGAAGAGGAGAAGAGGAAGAAGGAAGAGGAGAAGAAGAAGAATGAAGAAGAAAAGAAGTGGAAAGATGAAGAAAAGAAAAAGGAAGAGGAGAAGAAGCAGTAGGAAGAGGAGCAAAGGAAAAAGGATGAAGAAGAAGAGAAGCAAAGGAAAGAAGAGAAAAGGAAAATAGAAGAAGAAAAGTTAAGAGCTACAGAGAAAGAAGAAGCGGCAAAATTACTCAGATGGAGACTCCAAAGGCAACCGGTAGTCAAGCCAAACTGGCTGACCTCACCAGTCCTATTGACCTCTAGTCTGCAAATGAAATGGAGCTACTACAGAGAATTAAGGTTGCTCAAGAATGCCTTGAAGTGTTAAGGAGGAAGAAGGAGCAAGATGTGATCCAAGCTGCGGTGGACACTATTACTGGTTTGTTACCCAACACAAACCTCCCCAATACTGATTCATCATCAGCACAATTGAAGTTCCTATGCATAGTAGTGGATGATCAGGTGCAGAGCCTAGAAGAGGTAGCAGAGGCAAATGCCAAGAAAGAGCATCAAAAGGCTCTCAACATTGCCCTGGTGAAGAAGCTTAATGAGCTCCGGTCCGAACTGCAAAAAGCACAAAAATATATAAGGAATGCTCTTGATGAGGGGAATCTACTATTGAGTAAGATTTTCCAACCCCATCTCTTCTATGATGATGTGCTTGTTCAGAAGCAAAAGCTACAAACTGACTTGCAGTTATATATGAGCACCTTCAAGCCGCCGTATGACTCTTTTTCAACTTATGGGTGAACCGTTACCGGTTTCATATCCAGTCTACCAAAATAGAGTTGGAAATCAGCAACCAGACTCGAGATTTGTAGGAACTCCAACTGGTTCTACTCCCACGCTTGCAGATACTTCAGAAATGTTATCTCAATTTGGATGCCTTAACGATGACTCAAGAGATGAGCACAATAGATGCCATGGAAGAATAGGTCTCCCAGATGCAAATAGAGAAAGAAGTGGCTACCTCCCTACTTGAGTCCTGGTCCTTATCTATGAAACAATTTTTGCAGGACTTTAAATCTATTTTTGACAAGTTTTATTCTTTACTGTCATAAACACTTATTATTTTAATGAAATAGGGGTTAGTCTGTAATATTTTGTTGTCATTGTTGGCAAAGGGGGAGAAGTATAAATTTTGAATGTTTTGATGTATACTTTCATGTTATTTCTATTAAGAAGTAGTATACAATGTATTTTCTGCAAAAGAGATAGTGTATTATGCTTAGGGGGAGTAATTTTGATTATGGCATATTTTAGTTGTAAAACACTTAGATGTCAAAATTTCCTAAGTGTTGCCATCAATGCCAAAGGGGGAGGTTGTTGGCATTTTTGATGATTATGTTGTGATTGTCATTGATGGACACACACTTGCATTGAGATCACTTTTGTATGTATAAGTTAAAGCTCAACCGATACTTGTTCCAACCAATATGATGCATTATAGTCCTTAGACTATTGGTGTTTTGCAGAAAGTGTTTACCGATCTAAAGCGGTATGTTGACCCCAAGCAGTTCGAGGATCTCAAGTGGTACAAAGGATCAAAGTGGCATAACACATATTTCCCAGTCTTTATTTTGTCAAACCGGCAACCAGTATTTTGTATGAACTGGTAATACTCTGTGATGAGTTACCAACCGGCATTTTGTGATGAGTTACCATCCACCGATTGTTTGATGGTGCTAACACTTCAACAATGTTTTTTGTGTCATGTTACAGAATATGTCTAGATGCATTGAACTTAGGAAATTGTATTGTAATCCTATTGGACCGACATGAAATCAAATTCCTTTATAAGGACATCATGTCTAGGGTTTTAGGTTGTTGCTAGGGTTTAAGGTGGTTGATGAGTTAGAGAGAGTGTGAATGTGAAGAAGACTAAAGTAATGCTGGAATGCATTAGGAACGAGCTATCAAGGATCTAAACAAGCAATCTGTGCTATTAGCTAGATCACTCACTTGTTGATTACTCACATCTTCGACAAGTTTGAAGCCCTTAATTGGGTAGGCCCAAAAGACTTTTGTAAATCCTCTAACAAGGTGGTTCACATCTGTGGATCTAAAATCCTCTAGCAAGGTAGTCTTTAATCGGACTTATCTCCTAATAGAGATTGAGATTCCTAATAGGATCTGTTCTGGTAAAGAACATTGTATGACCTTAGCCGGTCTGGTTCCTATTCTGCAGATAGTTACTTGTGAGTTCCATCTCACCATGGTTTTTCCCATTTGGGTTTCCACGTCAAAATCTCTTGTGTTATGGTGTTTGTGCTTCTGTGGGTGAATGCATTATTTTCTATTTGGTTTGCATGTGTGCTAATCCGTTGTCTGCTAAACTCTTTTATCGGTTTGCTGTTAGTCTAGCAAAGTGTTTAAGTACATTGATTTTTGGCATACTAATTCACCCCCCCCTCTTAGTATTCATCAATTTCTTGTTGCAAGATAGCAGGGGCTCCATAATTGTTGTGTTATTGACTTCTTGATCGACCAACTCCACCATCGCTAATACTTGAAGATAGTCACACCAAAACAAAGGATTTCGGTAAAAAACAATGGGGCAGCCAAAGGGAGAAATGGTCTTGCTGAAAGGAAAACTCACACAAAAATAGATGATGTTGCTGAGACAAAAACACAGTTATGTCAAAAAAGTATCAATAAAGGATTTTTAACATTTCTCGACTTGTAATTCATAGCGATAACCCATGTGTTATTGACAACTGTGACTGATATTCATTGTAGCTGCATGCGACTAACATACCATTTTATACACAACTGCAACTAACTTTTTTTTAGTCTAACCACATTTCACAATACATTTCCAACACAATTTCATACATCCTTCTTGTCCATTTTATGCCCCAACGACACACTTCATGCATTGCTCTTGTATCTCCTTGTGTGTATAACACGATGTGTTATAGGATGTTGTAACAACACTTTTGCCAACCAGTCAATCTGATCTCTTCATGTCCCTCCACTGCATCTTCTCAATTATTGACATCGATGACAATCTAATGTCAACAAAGTCATTTTTGGTTTTACAACATTTGCATCTACTACCCATCATTTACTGTGTTATTATTCTTGTTCCAAAAGTGGGGTTTGTCTTTCCCACTTAATTCTTCATTGTTATCTTTGAATAGCTTAATGGTGCCTTGTTCAATAAGGACTTTCTTAGTTGCCAATACCTTTTCTATGACTTCCTTGAAGGTAGACAAATGAGCTTTTCTTAGTTCATATCCAATATCCTTGTTGGCATTTTGAGTGAACATTTCTACCATTTATTTTTGTGGAATATCACAAGAGAATCTACTAGCAAGACCTCTCCATCATTATAAAAATGAAGCAAAGGACTCCCCATTTTTCTATTTGGTATTGCATAAGGTAGTCACTGACACATCTATTTCAATATTGTATGAGAAGTTTTGTATGAAAGCTTCTGCTAAATCACTCCACGAAATCATTCCAAGAAGGAGTTGGGAGAAACATCCCATAGCTTGTCCACCTAGACTTTGTGGCAACAATCTCATCAAGTATGTTTCTTCATTGGCTACCTCAATGCATGTTGTGAAGAATTCTCTTATGTGTGCCTTAGGATCTCCCTTTCCCTTGTACTTATCAAATTTTGGTTTCACTAAACATGGAGGAAATGGAGGCATTGGAAAAATTCTATCAAATGGATAAGGACATATGTCTTTCATTGTATACTCTTGCCTTGGTGTATTCATGTTTGCCATCTATTTTTACAAATCCTTGATTTATTGTTGCAAGTCATTCTTGGGTGGTGTCTTTTCCCTTTGAGTTAGTCCCATTCTTGAGCCATCAGGTGGAGGAGGAGGGATATAATGCATGTATGAATTGTATTGATAATAGATGTGTTCATATGGAGGAGGGACATAATTGTAGCTAGCATATGGACCACTTGGTATGGTATTGCAATGAGGAGCACTAGGTCTAGGTTGATACATGTCATGACTATGAGGATAAGAGGTATCATAAGAATGATCTTGGATATTGCCCCCAAATCTAACACGGGGTCTCCTTGTGTCATGATTTTGAATGTTCCCTTGAGTATAATTGTATGCATTAGTATGATCTTGGGTATTATCATGAGTATGTGTATTAGCATTTCTTCTCCATAAGAAAGGATGACTGAAGGGTTGTTCGTGAAAGTTCCTAGCAAAATTGGTGTATGGGTGTTGGTAACTTCAGGTTTTTGGAATAAGGATGAAGGTGAATTAGGCATGAAGCGTTGTCTCCTATTACCACCATTATGTCCTCTAGGATTTACATTTATTTGAACCACTTGATTAGGATCCTCTTCTAAAATTTGTGACACATAAAAAATCATGAGGTAACTTTATCCCATTTTGTGCCATGACTTGAAAGAAGTATTGTCTATATTTTGTCATAATTTCCTCAATCAATCTATTGAATCTTGGTTCCATGATAATCTCTTCAATATCTGCGGAAGTGATAGATGTATTGTCATTATCATTGTTTGACATATTACTCTAACTTTCAAATGGGTTGTAAAACAACTCATCTCCATCAAACTCATAGGTACTCATGTTGAGAGATCTTAGAGCTTCCTCGACTTCTCTTATAGACCTCTATAAATGGGTTTCAACCATGAACTAAACCTTGGTTAAAATGAGGGAAGGAAGAAAATGTGAAGACTATGGAAGACCAAGAAAGGTTATGAGATGGAATGAATCTAGGGTTATCTTGCAATGTCCAAAAATGTAAGTTCAAGATATGTGGGATCTAAAGTAAGGTGTGGCTTCCAAAGAGATGATAGATATCTTGATGAGGTAAGTTGACCTTGATTAAATAGGACCAAAATGAGACCCTAAGATGATAAATCAGATATAAGAACCACTTAGTGATATGTTGTGGTATGTTTGCAAGATATGATGAGGACCACAAAGCAACCTTTTGCCACTAGCTTGAAGTATGTGTTAGATACTTGATCAGTCCCAAAGACACTGAGGGGGGGGGGTGAATCAATGTCTAACTAGTAGATGAAATATTTAAACTTATTTGAAACTTTATAACCCAAATTAATATACTGGTAAACAAGTAATAATGCAATAAAGAGAAGTAACAGTATAACCATCAATGCACACCATAACACATATATTTTTGGCGAGGAAACCCGATAGGGGAAAAACCTCGATGGGATTTGTGACCCATAATATTTAATCACTGCCCAATATGAATAAATATTATTTATACAATAGGGGCCTGGACATGTAGGAAGGCCAACAGCCTAGAGCTCACTGCTCAATCACAAAAAGGAGTCCCACTGACTACACAATTGGATGATTAAATCCAAAGACAATGTATTGCTAAAATAGCATCTACAATGTTGGATTTAGTACTGGTTTAAGATCTATCAGATACCTCTACCATAAACATTTCTTCACTTTTCTTTTCTCTTATTTGCTCATAAAATAATTACATCATAATGCATATACAGTTATTCACTCTCATATATCACTTGCATTCATTACCTAATTACATTCCTTACTTCTCTTACTTGCTTACTTGATTTTCTTACTTACAAAATGACCTATAAGATCTCATACATATATGAGTCTTTACAATACATCATGTTGGCTATACAAATAATATTACAATACAAAACAATATAATTTCCATGTCGGCTGGGAGTGCCGGTAAGATCTTTTGTCGATGTAGAATGGATGCTGGTGAGAATAACCTTGTTGTTCCTGCCGGTGCCAGTAGATGATGTCTATTGCCAATGTAACCTATGAACCATGTTACTAGTTGGTTGCCATCAATAACACCATCAACTATTCTCATCTGAGTGTATAATGCCAACAATCTTCCCCTTTGGCATTGATGGCAACACTTATGAGAAAAATTCAAAAACTGATATCCAAAAAATGAAGTCCAAAAATAAGAGTTCTCCCCCTGAGAAAATGATCCCTTCTGTATATTTTTCTCCCACACTACTACTCCCCCTTTGACATCAATGAAAAAGGATGTAAAAAAAATCAAATAGCTCAAAATTCTACCTCATAGCCTGTAGCCGGTTATGTACAATCTGAAAGATATCTGCCAAAATTAGATTAAGGCTCTGCATAAATTTAGTGCTATCAGAAATAATGGTTTCTGTCTGTTGGATCATACTTATCAGATAATGCATCTGTTGCTCTGGTGATCTTTCTCCTTGAATTGTTGCTTTAGGCAGCTCAATCCACTGAGTTAAAAGGTTGTCCAATCTAGGACCAAGTTTATTTTTCAGCTCCTGGGCCTTCATTCTTATCCTTGCTTTTTCTTTTTCTATTTTCTCAATCTTTTCTTCAAAAACTTCCATTTCTTGATAAAAAACTGAAGTTCGTTCTAAAGAACCTATCATGTTATCTACTATATCATCAATCTCTTTTTGTGTTTTCTTTATCTCCTCATCAATGTCCTCTGTTAGGTGGTGAGGCTTATATTCTTCCTTATACAATTATTTATATTCTAAAATAGTGGAATTAAGTGCTGGTAATAAAGAATCAATATGCTCTATGCAGTCCTTGATAGTCTCATCAAAGAATTCGCCTTTCTCCTTATTCACCCTTTCCTTAATAGTCTCTTCATTAATTTTGTCTAGACTTAGAATATTTGAAGCAATGAATTTGGACAATGTGTCCAATTTACCTAAAGATCCAGAAATGTGATCTATCTTACAATCCGGTGCAATCATTTTCAAAATAGGTAAAGTATCATCAATGGCCTTAAATGCTAAGGCATTGCATTTAGTGATCTTCTTTATGAAATCTAAAAGTACATCTGTCACATTAGTAGGTCTGTAATCCATAGTGGAAGTGTTGGGCAGAGTGTGAGGTTTTGTAGTTGGTTTCTTCTCATCTCCGGATTCCTTAACCACTTCTGCTATCTTGTTTCCACTAATGACCTTTTCTTTATTCACTATTTCTTCCTTATGCTCACTCAGTTTTTTCAAATTTGTTTTCATCCTTATTGTCTATGTTGTTGACTGCCAGTTCAGCTATACTCTATTCTTGTCCCTTTTTTTGCTTCAGTTTGTGCTTTTACTTCTTCTTGTGC
This sequence comes from Cryptomeria japonica, assembly GCF_030272615.1. Classification (NCBI taxonomy): domain Eukaryota; kingdom Viridiplantae; phylum Streptophyta; class Pinopsida; order Cupressales; family Cupressaceae; genus Cryptomeria; species Cryptomeria japonica. Next base: position 253,678,285 of record NC_081412.1, read on the forward strand.
TTCTATCAGTTTCTCAATGTTAAGCCGAGTATCATTAGGGGTGGTATATGTTTTCTTAACTTCAGTTGTCTCCTCAATATTCTACTGAGAGTCAATAGTGTTTACTGGTGACTCGGAGACCTCAACATTTGTAGCTTCACCTCTCTTTTCCTCTGCAGTTTCCTTATCCATGACAATGTTAAAATCTTGTGTGTCCACATTCATGGTAAAAACAATATCAGATTCCAGAATAGTGTCATCTTGTGTCATTTCCTTTGCCTTCTCTTCTAGTTGACTATTAGTTTGTATCAGTGCCTCTGCAGTTATTCAAGGGGTGTCTTGTGCCGGTAGAGAAAGGTTATCCTTGATCATGATATCAGGTACACTACCAATTTCTCCTTTACCCTTATCTTTCTGATATACCTTGCTAAATGACCTGTCTATTTTCTGTCTATCCTTCTCTTCTTTCTTGTCTCTTTCTAGTAAAAATATATCTCACTTATCTGCCATTTCATCTGCTATTTCTTTCACTTTGCCTACCATAAGGCTAACCTGTGGGTGACCACTCACAAAAATTGTTCTATTTGCCTCTGATATTAAATCATAAATTTACTCTTTGGAATTAATAGGATGCACAACAAGTAGAGCCTCTACTTTTAATTTCTTATCTAATTCCATTACCGACATTCTCTTAGCCTCTAACCTTAAGTACAAATCATTTGGTAGATCATCTACAACCTCAATAAGAACTTTCTTATATATATCTAGGTACAAAATAATTCTTTCCTCTATAGTATCCTTATCCGAATCCTTGAAAGAATGTTAAAGTTTATTCACATTACTAAGGTTACCTTCTTGTGTGATTTCATTGATCAACTCTTTTGCTGTAAGAGTATCCGTTGCCTTAGGTTCTTGTTTCTTCTTTGGAGTCACTTTCTTCTTCTGACCAATGGGCTCTCTTACAACCTGTTGTTTCTTTCTTTGTGTTCTTGACTTCTTGGGAGATGGAGCAGGTGCTGGTGAGGGTTTTATTTTCTTCCTATCCACTCTCTTGAATTCAGTTGCCCTGTCACTGTCAGAATCAGAAGAAGTAGCCACAGGGGAAATGTGAGCTATCGATTTCTACTCTAATTGACTTTCTATCACACTAGAAGCAATACCTCTAAGATTCATCAGACCTTCTGTAGAATCCTTTACCATTTTAGAAGCATCTTTCATAAATTTATCTCTTTTCTTCCTCTGCTTCATCATAGCAACATCACTTTCAATGGTTTCAACATTACCAAATATTTCTCTATTGGTTCTGGTGGAGCATCTAGGAGTATTTTAGCATATGAGTCCAAGATGTGATAGTCCACCTCATATCCAATTTCAGTAATCTAGATAGTTCTGGGTCTAATTGCTTCCACCCAGATTTTATCTCTTTTTACTACAAAGCATATCTGTTTATCATATTTGTCTACAATGCTTTGGGGAATCCTTTCCCTTTGTCTCATTTTAGCATGGAAATTCTTAAAGTAATATTTAACCAACTTATCACCATCAGATCCCATACCGGTGATTGTCTCTTTTATTTGTTTTCCAACTGAAGTATCATAGGAAAAATCCTTATGACCTATACCGGGGATCTCTGTTGAAAATTAAAGCATTAAACATAGTATCAGACTTCCAAATTTGAAGGTTCCTTTCTTATCACCTTTGATCTTATGCAAATTCTCTAACAGTTCATCCTTTAACCATTCACAAATATCAATCTTTGCATTCTTCAATATCATCTCATGTGCACTATGAATGCATGAGCTAGACACAAAATTCAACCTATTTGTATGACCAACTTTATAGCCAATGACCATGATATCAAATTTAACATTTTTACCATTTATATCATTGACCCTAAGTGACCAGTTGTCAAATGTAGCTCCGATTAAGCTCATAACTTCTTTGTTAGGGATTTTCTTCTTCTTGTCAGGTCTAGAACCGGTGGAGGGTAAACCGGTAACAACCCTGATAGCTTCCTTGGTAATCTTAAATACTGAGTCCAACCATATAAATTCACCATAAACCCTGCTAAGGACATAGCAGATGGATTCATCTGAGAATTCCGGCATATGGAGGATATCTATCAAACCTAAATCCTCAACTACCTTATGTTCCGGTTTCACTACCCCATTCTTGTCAGTGATTACATTCATATACATGTTCATCAAATATTCGGACCCTAAAATTTCTATGTAACAATGTATGTATGCCCTAGGGTCTTCAGCAAATGTAATTCCTTTTGGGATTCTAGAAAATGCACTAATAGAGTCATCCAATTTTTCTATCTTAGGAATGATCTTGAAGATGGGTCTAGATCGTTTAATGTTTTCCACAATAGTAGGGTTTGCTACAAATTTAGGAATAGAAGATGAAGATGCCATTGTGAAAGATAAATACCTTTTAATTGAAAAATCCATGAATGCTCTAAAAATACCTTTGATGCTTCACCTTTAGAGTGCCTTTTCTCAATTTTGCTCTCTTCGAATGCTTGAATGCTTGGTGAATTGAAATGAGAGGTTACAATGCCTTTATAACCAAAAATTGACTTACAACCGCAATAAATGCTTCGTCGGTGAAGTGAAAACTCCACATATCTACCGATAAAGAAGAAATATAACTTCTTACCACCAACCGAGGGTAAAAGCATGATTTTCAATTTTTTGCCTTACCCCTAAGGATTATTCCTTAGTTAGATGAAGAATCTCCTATCAGTGCAAGATTACCCTGTTCTGCTGGTGCAGAGACAGATTCATCAATTCTCTAATCTCTCTTCCTAATCTATTGTTTAGAAAATTCTTTCTTGATTTTAGTTACCTTTTCTCTGCCTTTGTTATTGGATCCCTTATTGTTCACCGGTACAATCTTACTTCTACAAAATTTTGCAATATACCCAATCTTGTTACATGCATAACAACTTACATTGTTTCTCTAAATAGCCTTTCCATAACCTTGACCGGTTTGAGTTCTGCATTGATTAGATAAATGTCCAAATCTACCACAAACATAGCATTTCACATTCATTCTGCAATTGTCTAAGTTATGACCATTTTTATTGCATTTGGAACATTGATCGGTGGGTAAGTTTCTATTCTGATTATTCCTAAATTTGCACTGATTTGCTCTATGACCAAATTTGTTGTAATTAAAACATTTCCCATTAAATTTATAAGCATTAGGTTGCCTTACCGGTTTGCTGTGATCATGATTGTTTGTCATCCCAAAACTTTCTCCATGTTCAAATCCAAGTCCAATTGTTTCTCCATCAGGTTTCTGACTTTTCAACATATCATCAAGATTATCTGAACTTTTCTTGAATTTGTCTTTGTATTCATTTGCAGTGACCAACTCACTTTTCAAAGTGCTAACTTGTCTCAAAAGTTCCTCTTTGTCATGTTGCATGTGAATCAAATCAGTTTTAAGCATATAATTTTCATAACTAAGCCTTTGAGATTCATCTAATCTTTCAATAAGTTTTCTAGCCAAATCTTCCTCATTCCTCTTTCTATCTTCAATATCCTTTAATAGTCTCATGGTTAAATCTTGCATGTCATTCTTCATGTTACTATTCTCTTGTCTCAATTTGTCTGCAATATCTCTGAGAGTTTTTTTTTCTTCATCATCTTTATTTTACAATTAAACATGTAATTCTTTTCTCTTATTCTTTTCTATAACTAGGTTATCTTGAAGTGCTTTGATAAATTCTCGAGTAGTTCTGAGTTCATCTTCCAGTTTGATATTCTTCAATTTTTCTGCATCAAAATATTCAAGAGCTCCTTCCAATTGTTGTCTCAAACTTTCCATTGGTACCGGTTTCATAATCTTCCTCATGCTGCTAGGCTTTTGCAAATAGAGGACTAGGCTCTGATACCAATTGTTAGATACTTGATTAGTCCCAAAGACACCGAGAGGTGGGGAGGGGTGAATCAGTGTCTAATCGGTGGAAGATAGATTTAAACTTGTTTGTAACTTTATAACCCAAATTAATATACCTTTAAACAAGTAATACTGCAATAAAGAGAAATAACAGTATAACCATCAATGCACACCATAACACAAATATTTTTGGCGAGGAAACCCAGTAGGGGAAAAATCTTGGTGGGATTTGTGACCCACAATATTTACTCACTAGCCAATATGAATAAATATTACTTATACAATAGGGGCCTGCACATACAGGAAGGCCAATAGCCTAGAGCTCATTGCTCAATCATAAAAAGGAGTCCCACTGACTACACAATTGGATGATTAAATCCAATGACAATGTACTGTTAAAATAGCATCTGCAATGCTGGATTCAGTACCGGTTTAAGCTCTGTCAAATACCTCTACCATAAACCTTGCTTCGCTCTGCTCTGCTCTTATTTGCTCATAAAATAATTACATCATAATTCATATATAGTTATTCACTCTCATATACCGCTTGCATTCATTACCTAATTACATTCCTTACTTCACTTACTTGCTTACTTGATTTTCTTACTTACAAAATGACCTATAAGATCTAATGCATATATGAGTATTTACAATACATCATGTCGGCTATACAAATAATATTACAATACAAAACAATATAATTTCCATGTCGGTTGGGAGTGTTGGTAAGATCTTCTATCGGTGTAGAATGGATGCTAGTGAGAATAACCTTGTTGTGCTTGTTGGTGTTGGTAGATGATGTCTATTGCCGATGTAACCTATGAACCATGTTACCAATTGGTTGCCATCAATGACAACATCAACTATTCTCATCTGATTGTATAATGCCAACAATATGTGTTTTTGCAGATGAGGGAAAATGATTAAAAATTTATGAAAAGGTTAAGGACTGATTGACTAAAGATGAAGCCCTAAAATGGAAGCTGCCTTAGTAGCTCTTTGGATCTCAAAACCTAAGCACATCTTCCTTGACAAATTTTGCAAAATTTTGTTCTCTGAAACACAAATGTATTTCTTCTTTGTGCAAACGTAATTTTCTGATGACTGGTGATTGTTTTCTGCATAGACACAATTTTAAGAAACCCAGACACAATTTTAGATCACAAACGTGGTTATATATGTCACAAATGCGGTTTTAATTTTTGTTTCTGACAATGTTGATTCTCTGATAGACATGCACTTTTTCTCTACACGGATGCAATGTCCTAACACAAACACAATTTTAAATGTCATAGATGCAGTTATAACAAAGTTTCTTGAATCTGTCCAAATGTATAATTATTGAATGTGACCAAATCTTTATGTTGAATGCCTTGTAGAAAGAAAACACAACAAACAATGAAGACGCAATTTTTGAAGGTGTTTTTGTCCCAAAATGTTTTGTGTATGTTCAAAATATTTCCACTAGTAAGCAAAAATTGAAGATACTTGAAAACATGCACAACCTAGGTTGGAAAGAGAAACCATTCAATGGAGCCCCCATGATATAGAAATACCTCAAACAAGAGGACAAATAGAGATTCTGGTAGCACTGACTCCCCCACCATGATACTCACTTCTCGGGCATACCAGATTCTCTTACTTCAAAAGACCAAAGATCAAATGAGGGATTCCTGTTTCAACATGAAAGGGTACATGAGGGGTTAATCTATAGGGTACAATCCACACTCACTGAACCATCAAATGTAAGGATTTTTGGCCTCTACAACAAAAAGTGTTTAGTGGGGGAACTTATTCGATTCTCAGTGTCTACCCATGTGATGAAAAATCATTTAAGAACCCACTCCTAATCCCCAAAGACGATTTTTAACACATCTAGCACAAGTGTGGATACCAGGGAGAATCGTCGATGTAGATACACATCACTAAGTCATCGCGGATTTTGCTTGATGTACTAATTTATATAGCAAGCATAAGAAGTACCGCTTGGGTCGTGCTTTCTCATTTGGCCTTATGGGCTACCTGGGAGACAAGCCTTCCTACCTAAATAGAAGATGATAACAATTTATCTTACACCCAAGGTCCAATGGAAGGCAAGGGGAGAGGATACTTTTGTTATCACCTCTAGGGTTATAAACATAAAATGTGCAAAATGCACCAAACACTTCAAAGAAGTTCTTTAACCCCAAATAAAAAAGATGTGACCCTAATTAGACTAAAAAATCAAAGACACACACCTAGATTACCCCTTCAACAAATGATTCACTTGCAAGCACACTAGTTAGGTAAATTTTAAAAATCCAAATCCAAATGTGAAAAAGGGGCCTTCAACAATACATTTTTCTCCTTTTCAATATAGCTGCAACACTTGTTAGTCTAAGCAAGGGGTTAAGCCAAAACTAGATCTAAAAACTCTAAAGTCAAAAACAAAAAAAATGAAAACTGAAAAATCAAAAACTCAATTATACGAGACACAAACATGGAAATAGAACTCAAATGCAAAAAACCCTGAATGCAGACACAGAAAGACAGATCTGAACCTGCAAAAAAAAACAAAAAAAAAAAAACACGGAAAGAACAAACGCAGATACGATTTCCTGTCAAAACGTAGAAAGATAAAACTCAAACGTGAAAATAGGAGTCAAGACTTGCAAAACACAAAACAAATAAAAAATGTGGAAACCACAAATGTAGACGTAATTTCCTGTCAGAGACGTAGAAATATACAACTTAGATGCAATTATGGAAATCTAAACTTGCAGAAAATAACTGAAAACATAGACGCAAAAATAGACAACCTACACACAGAATATGGTCTCCCACACAAAAATAAGTGTTGTAGATGCGCAGTAATTCGAAATCATTGCTAATCCATCCTGCAACTCAACAACAAAACTAAAAACAACCAACAAAAGTTAGAAACAAAGGGATAAGGGTTCCACAAGGTGTGCCAAAATGTATACGATGAAAAATGATGATGATAAACTATTATAAAACCATAAAGATTTAACTACAATAAACCTAGTCTTACAATAAAACATCCACCATACACTAATCAAGATACCTAATAACATGCAAATCAACAAATTGAACAATAATACCATTCACATGCCAAGTAGGGTTTCAATCTCCATTTTCTCCTATCTCCATCAATCTTGTTTAGTATATTTGCTCTCAGATTTTTGTATGTGCACAAGAGCTCAACAAAGAACATATTATGGTTGTGAAGTCACTTGATCACAAGAAGGCTTGATAGTCACATTAGGTGTTAGAAAGAGAGAAAGAATCCTCTTATATAGAAGATACTTTAGAAAATGGAGGGATACGATTAAGAGGTGAAAGAAATAAATGGCCGGCTAGGATTAAAGGATAGGTAGAAGAAATAATAAAATAATGAAGGGGGTAGGTAGAGGAAAATTAAGAGATGAATGACATGTGTCATAGAGGAAAAAGATAATGAATTAATTAAATAAATAAAGATTTATTTAATTAATAGAGGCAGTGAGACCAATTAAATAAATAAAATATTTATTTAATTTGGGAGAAAGATAATTTAAATAAATAAAAATATTTATTTAAATGAGGAAAGGGCTAGAAGAGGATTAAATGAATTAATTAAATAAATAAAAAATTATTTAATTAATAGGAGACTTGGCATTAAATAATTAAATAAATAAAAATATTTATTTAATTAAGCAGGACAAGTTTAGGTGTCTACATTGGATATTGATCAATAATGGAGATAATGCATATGGATCTTTTTATGTGCATTTCTATTATGGTTAGGAATGGAATAGTAATGTAGTAGATGTATGGGAATTGGATTAATGATAATGTTACTGAATATGGATTGGGGTATTAGGAAAATTTAGTTTGGTGCTCTTAAAATGAACTTAGAAGAGACCTAATGGTATTTATATGAATGGATCAATTCTAGTTGAGTTAGAATGCATTGGTGATGGTAGTAATTTATGATGTTATTCTTATGTAGAGATGTGCTAGATGATGTTGTAAGTAATGACATTGAGATACCTTAGGAAGGATTGGTTATAGAATTGTGTTTATTAACGTTTGCATTATGAGTTTATATGGTTATATTTCATGATTATGTTCATGATGATTATATTTATAACATGTTAATGGATGTTAAATGCATAAGGGTAGTTAGTTGAATATGTTGCATTAAGTGATGCAAAAAAAATTTATATCTCTTATTGTATGTTAGATAGATTTATTTTTCTAGGGTATTTTGGAGGGCATTACATAGGACTAGGGCATGGTGCCTTGGTCCCCTCAAGACCATAGCACCCAATGCCCTGGTCCTCCCAATTAGGGCCCAAATCAGGGCCCCTTAACGATCATGTGATTTGAACTAGAATTCCAACTTTATGTCAGCTCATGTCAGAAAATTAAGTTGTTTTTCAATGGGAAAGTATAAAAAGAGGTCTACCCCTCTCATTCACCCGACAATAATATTGATCAACCAATTCAAGTGATAAAGCATTCAAGTTCAAGCAAGCAAGCAATCAGTCTTCCTTCAAGCATTAGAGAAGAGATAAAGTCAAGATTCAAGCATTGGAGTTGACATTTATATTCTATGTTATTGAAGACTTCATAAAACCCTAATTTTGTGTGGAGACAAATAAAAGTTCACAAGAAGGTATAGCATTTGTGTTTCAGTCATTATTCAACATCTCCCTCAAAAAGAGAACATTTCCATTACTGTAATTCAATCAGATTTCATTTCCATTTCATGGTTAATTCCAAAACTGGGGTTTGACTTAGGTAAACTCCTATTCCCAACCTATTTCTCCTTCTTTCTATGTGTAGGAAGTAGGTACATAGCTGCGATCTTCAGAATGAGCTTTATTTATAGAGACAAATTATTCCCACATTGGAGTGTGAAAAGTGTGGAGGACCAAAGCGACCGTCACACCAATCTTGACAAATTAGGAGCTCCTTTTGGGAACAAATCTAAATCCTCTTACAATCCTCAAATCCAAGTTTGTGGCTCCATCAAGGAATCTTTGGACCCTTAAAATGTAGATAAAAGGATCATCCCTCTTCACTAGGGTCTAATTTATAGACTTTATACCTACCATTTAGCCTTATGCCCCCCACAAAATATTATGATGATCCAAACCTCCCTTCATGCTTCTCACCCCTTGGCTATGTATGTGGGAGAAAAATTTGCCCGCCCTAGAATTTAATAGCTTTTTGGTGAAGGCTTTTCTTCTTCAATCACCCCTTCTTCCTCAATGACCATCACAAAATTGAACTCTCCCACTTTTTCCTCACCTACTACCTCCACTATCAGAGAGAGAAAAACTATATGCTCTAAGGGTAAAAACAAATCCTCAGGAAAAATGAAAAATAATTGTCATTGACAATTAAAGTTCTGAAGATATTGAGGAAGAGGACCCTAATGCTAGAACTAAAGGAAGGAGAGAGTTATAAAGGATTTCCTCATGGGACGCAGATGACAGAAAGGGTGAGAAGTGGACTGCTATCAAGTGTAAAGATGATATTGAGGAGGGTGATGGTAAGAATTTAAATAAGCCCGATGAGGAGGACTTGGAAACTAGGGAAACTGGTGTTGGTGATGAGGTAGGAATTTTCCCTCCTCTAGATTTTGAAGATGTGATGGGGGAGAAAGTGGATCTTGCTAAATAGATGGACAAGGTGGCTCCAAATGAAATGTTGCAAAAGGTGGACCCTATTAATGTGATAGGGTCAAATATTGGGGATGAGGGAGATGTGGAGAAGGAAGGGGATGGATTGAGTGGTGCGATGGAAAAGAAATACAGGGGAAGGAAAGGGACTAGTAATAAAAAAGGGGGAAAAGGAAAGGAGAAAAAAGGAGCTACTAAACTACTGAAGATGTGTAGTAAAATATGAAGATGGGTGAGAATGTCGAGTTGAGTGACAAGATGGAGGTGTTGGCTTTGATATTTTGTCATTGATGTCAATAAGGGTGCTTGTAAAATAAGGTATGTAAGTGACAATATTGTATGAGTTTTTTATTGATAATACAAGGTGACAAAGAAAAGACATCAATACAAACACTTCATTTTGGTTCATTATGATTGTATTAATAAATTATAACAACTTGATTATATGAACTCTTGGTGTGAGTGGTGTTTGTGTTTGAGATAGTGAAGTGTATCATGTTTATTATCTTCTGGTTGTCATCCTATGATAGTATCAATTCCCAATCATTTGTAAAGCTCACAAGCATGCAAACTAGTTTATGAATGTTGTTTCAAATCTGCAATAACAGAGTTAAGTTCTACTCTCACCTGGTAGAAACTTGAATCTACAATCAATTTTTTATTTTTTATTATAAACCGAGGAGTTGAGGATAGTAAATGGATAGTGATGTAGGAGGATCCCCGGTTCGCAACAATCTTGCATCAACCAAAAATATTTTCTTTTCTATTTTGTTTTCTATTTGCAGTTTCAGTGTTCCTTTCTGTATGTCTAGGTTGTGGCTCATTGGATCCTATGGAATTGGATTCTACTTGAAGACTTGATCATATTTATTTCTTTCAAACCTCATCTCATTTGGATTACTTTTCGACAAGATATCGCTACTGGTTATTCCTTTATTACCAGTTGCCTGAGAAATAGACTAGTGATCTACTAGAACCCATTCCAAAGCTTGCAGAGCCTTGGACATTAATCTCAATGTTTCTTGGCATGTGGCTGACCTTCTATGTTTCATCCTTTGGATTTTCTAGAGGAATCTCTTGGCTGAGGCTGACCTTGTTCATTTTGCACGTTAGGTCTTATTCTTTGGGTTTTGATCCCTATGTGGCTGACTTTCTATGTTTCATCCTTTGGATTTTCTAGAGGAATCTCTTGGCGGAGGCTGACCTTGTTCATTTTGCACGTTAGGTCTTGTTCTTCGGGTGACCTTCTACGTTTCATCCTTTGGATTTTTTGGAGGAATCTCTTGGCAGAGGCTGACCTTATTCATTTTGCATGTTAGGTCTTGTTCTTCAGGTTTTGATCCCTTTTGGACCAACCGGATCCTTTGGATCAATATATATTTGTAATCATGCTTTAGACAGTAATCTATTAAAGAATTAAGAAGTATCAAATAGATAGGTTGTGCCTAGAAGATAGATATTTCAATTCAAGGTCCCAGTGTGACCTTTTCTACCAGGCCTGTGTGTTGGTATGTTGTAACCTGATTGTTACTGGTTGGATGTAATTAACTTTCATGCAATAAAACTATCTGTTATGCATTTCCTCCGTCATATCTATGTTCTTTAATTGTGTTTACTTTTGCTGACCGGTTTGGACTGGTCTCCTTGAGGTCCCTCCCCATCGGTGACTGCTTCAAGTGGTATCAAAGTGAAGTTCATTCCAGAGGTTGTCCTAAATTTTGTTATAGGGTGGTAGCTTGTGGATCCAACCTGCAATTGCAGAGGACTATCATGGATCAATGTCGTGAAGTGGAACTAGGAATGGTGGAGCACGTGACAATGTAGACCCTGCTATAATGGAGATGTTGCGAGGAATAGAAGCACGGTTAGAAGCCATTGAGACAACCTAGAGAAGAGGCTGACATATTGAAGATGAAGGAGATGAAGCCCCGATAGAACAAGTGAACCTACTAGCAGTTGATCCAGAGGATGAAAGGTTTTTAAGGGTTTTGAGTAGGGCAAACACTAAACCTCATTTTACCCCACTGGAATATGATGGGAACTTAGACTCAGATGAATTAATGGATTGGATCTCGGAGATGGAGAAGTTATTTTATTTTGAAAACATTGCACCAGAGAGGAAGGTGAAGTATACATGTACCCGATTGAAAGGTTATGCATCTCTTTGGTGGGAGCATTTGCAATTTGATAGACAAAGAAGAGGTAATTAAGAAAATATTAAGACATGGAATATGATGATTGATAAGTTAAAATCAAAGTTTGTCCCGACAAATTATCAAGTGGATTTGTTATGGAAGTTGCACAGTCAGAGATAGAAGGAATCTAGTGTGAAGGAGTACACTAAAGCATATTTGAATGGATTACCGATGACTATACAAGATGAACTCAGTATGATCAAATTGGAGAGTGTTGAAGAGGCTTACCAATATGCAATAAAGACTGAAGAGAAATTGAACAAAAGACATGAGCAGAGATAGAGAGGTAGAGGTGGAAGGTTTACTGAAGGAATATTTTGAGGAAGAGGATATACCAGAGGAAGAGGAATGAGTATAGATCAGGACAAGGACAAGGAAGTGAGCAAAGAAGGTAATTCATACCGAAAGGATGATAGAATTTTCTATCGGAGGAGAGAACCAGATAGTTACCAGAATGAGAACTTTGGAAGACAAGACAAGAGGACATTTAGAAGAACATGCTTTAAGTGTGGAGGAGGACACTATGCATTTGAATGTAAGAAGATAGAGGCTACTAGATGATAAATAGTGGTGGAATAAAACCCCACCAGATCAGATAATAAACCAGAAGATAGAGAATTGTTGACGATGAGGAGCGATTTATGTTATATTGAAGGAGATGAAGAACCTCTTCAAGACTAGATGTAAGGTATTCGGTAAGTGTTGTAAGGTTGTTATTGATATTGGTAGTTCAACTAATCTTGTTTTAGAAGAGATGGTGAATAATTTGAAATTGGAGAGATTGAAACACCCTAAGCCTTATTAGATAGCATGGATTCAGGATGAACATAAGTTGTTAGTAAGTGAACAGTGTTTAGTAAAATTGAAAATTGGGAATTATCATGATGAAGTTTTGTGTGATATTATGCCTATGGATATTTGTCATCTTTTATTGGGAAGACCTTAATAATTTGATAGATAGGCAATACATGATGGGAGGAAGAATATATATAATATTATGGCCAATGGGATGAAGCAAACCTTGTTACCTTTGGAGGAACCTTTGAAGAATGAAGTCCATACAAATACCAGAATATGTTTAGTAGATGGAAGGAAATTCATGGATGATCGAGACATGAGAATTTGTGTTTTGCCTTAATTCCTAAGAAGACTGAGAGATTGAAACCGGAAGGAAAACACCCGACAGAGATAAGAGATTTGCTAATAGAATATGAGTTAATCATTTCAGTTAATGTACTTGATGAATTGTCACCTATTAGAAGTATTAGTCATTGCATGGACTTGGTTCCCGAAGCTAGTTTGCCTAACAAAGATGTACACTAGTTGAGACCGGTAGAGAATGAAGAATTGATAGACAAGTGCAAGAGATGTTAAAGAAAGGTTTGATCAGGGAGAGTCTGAGCCCTTGCATAGTACCAACAATATTGGCACCTAAGAAGAATGGAGAATGGAGGATGTGTACCGATTCAAGAGAAATAAACAAGATCATAGTGAAATATCAGTTTCCTTTGCCTAGGATGGATGACATAATGGACTATTTGAGTAGAGAAAAATAATTTACAAAGATAGATTTGAAGAGTGGATATCATCAGATCAGGATTAGAGAAGATGATGAGCGGAAGACAACATTTAAGACAAATGAAGGATTATATGAATGGTTAGTGATGCCTTTTGGTTTGACTAATGCACCGAGTACTTTCATGAGGCTAATGAATGAGGTATTGAAGAAATTATTGGGTAAGTTTGTTATTGTGTATTTGGATGACATTCTGATTTTTTAGTAGAACAAAAGAGGAACATTTGTTGTAGTTAAGACAAGTTTTGCAGAGGTTGAGAGAAGTTGCTGATCAATATTAAGAAGTGTACTTTCATGAAGGATGAGTTAGTCTATTTGGGCTTTGTGATATCTGAGGATGGTATGAAGATGGACCCGGAGAAAGTGAAAGCCATTGTTGAGTGGCCTACACCAGAAAGCATTAGAGAGGTAAGATCATTTCATGGATTGGCTAGTTTTTACCGAAAGTTTATTAGAAATTTTAGTGCAGTTTATAACCCTATGACTGAGACCATGAGAGGAGATTAGAAGGAATTCAAGTGGACCACCGGAGCAAAAAAATTTTTGAATTGTTGAAGCAAAAAGTGACTGAGCATCCTGTGTTGGCTTTATCAGATTTCAATAAGGTATTTCAAGTGGATTATGATGAAAGTGGAACAACAATAGGAGCAATTTTGAGTCAAGAAGGGAGAGAAATAACATATTTTAGTGAAAAATTGAATGATGCCTACAAGAGATATTCAGTGTATGATCCAAAATTTTATGCCATAATTCAAGCCTTGACGAAATGGAGACATTACTTATTGCCTAAGGAGTTTGTGTTGTATATAGATCATCAAGCTTTGCAGTATTTGAACAATTAGAGTAAGTTGAATCAGAGACATATGAGATGAGTAGAATTCTTGCAGAGTTATACCTTTGTGTTGAAGCATAGAACTGGGAAACCTAACAAAGTTGTTGATGCATTGAGTAGGAGAAGGAATTTGTTGACAAAGATGAGAGTGATAATATTAGGTTTTGAAGATTTGAAGACCTTGGAAAGAATGTAGAGAACCGATTATAGTTGATAGAAGAAAATGGTTAGATTATTTCATTCTGGATGGGATGTTATTCAAGGGAGTTTAGTTATGCATACCTAAGAGTTCCATGAGAGAGAACCTAATCAAAGAGAAACATAGTGGAGGTTTAGCTGGACATTTTGGCATTGACAAAGTAGTTGCATTGGCGAGTGAGCAGTACTTTTGGCCCCAGATTCATAAGGATGTTAAGAGATATGTGAAGAGTTGTAGAGTTTGTCAAGTTGCAAAAGGTAGTAGTCAGAATGTGGGATTGTATAAACCTTTGACAGTACTGGTAAGACCTTGGGAGGATATAAGCATGAATTTTTTACTTAGATTTCCTAAGACACTAAGAGGGAATGATTCTATATTTATGGTAGTGGATAGATTTTCAAAGATGGATCATTTCATACCTTGTAAGAAGACATCAGATGCATTGCATGTAGCAGACCTATTTTTCAAGGAAGTGGTAAGATTGCATAGATTACCTAAGAGCATAGTTTTAGACAGAGATACTAAGTTTGTTGGCATTTTTTGGAGAACACTTTGGAAGAAGATGAAGACAAATTTGAAGTTCAATTATGCTTTTCATCCATAGACTGATGGATAGACAAAATTCATTAACCAGAGTTTGGGAAACTTGTTGAGATATTTAGTGGGAGATAAAACCAGAAGTTCGGATTTGATCCTTTCACAAGAAGAGTTTTCCTATTAAAATTCAGTAAATAGAAGTACCAAAAAAATACCTTTTGAGATTGTTACCGGAGTACATCCTAGAGGAATAGAAAAATTAAGAGACATTAGCAATGAAGACCAGAAGAATTCAGAAGTAGAAGATTTTGCAGATCACATGACACCATTGCATATTTAGGTTAAACACCATTTGGAAGACATGAATATAAAATATAAGGAGGCATATGAGAAGAGGAGACATAAGAAATTTAAAGTTGGCAATGAAGTGATGATATACTTGAGAAAAGAGAGATTCTCGATTGGAACTTATAATAAGTTATAGATGAAGAAGTTTGGACCCTGTAATATTTTGAGGAAGTTCAGTTCTGGAAATGCATATGAAGTGGAGCTACCAGATAGTCTAAGTATTTCACCTATAATCAAAATTGCAGACCTTCATGAGTAACATGAACCAAAATTCAAAGAGGATAGTGTTGTAGACTTACAAAAACAATTTCCTCAGAAGGAACCAGATCATATTGAAGAGATTTTGGACAATAGGATTGGGAGTTACCCAGAACAATTAGTACAAAGAATATCTTGTGAAGTGGAAGAGAAGACCAGTTGAAGATTCATCTTGGATTTCTCAGGTAGAGGTAGACCGCCTTGGTTTCACTCTAACCCCAACAAAGTGAGAGGCTCACTTATTCTTTAACCCCAGATGTCTGATGTAGGAGCATCCCCGGTTCACAACAATCTTGCATCAACCAAAAACATTTTGTTTTATGTTTTGTTTTCTATTTGCAGTTTCAATGTTCCTTTATATATGTCCCAGTTGTGGCTCACCGGATCCTATGGATTTGGATTCTACTTGAAGACTTGATCATCTTTCTTTCTTTCAAACCACATCTCATTTGGATCACTTTCTAGCAAGATATCGCTACCAATTTCCTATTACCAGTTGTCTGTTTGTTATCAGTTACCTGAGACCTATTTTGGTGATCTACTGGAACCCATTATGAATCTTGTGGAGCCTTGGACATTGGTCTTGATGTTTCTTGGCATGTGGCTAACCTTCTACATTTCATCCTTTAGATATTCTGGAGGAATCTCTTGGCAGAGGCCGAACTTGTTCATTTTGCACGTTAGGTCTTGTTCTTCAGGTTTTGATCCCTTTGGGCCAACTGGATCCTTTGGATAGATATATATTTATAATCATACTTTAGAATGTAATCAATCAAAGAAATAAAAAGTATCAGATATATAGAATGCACCTAGAAGATAGATCTTTCGATTCAAGGTCCTGATGCGACCTATTCTACCAGGCCTGTGTGCCTGTATGTTGTAACCCGGTTGTTACCAGTTGGATATAATTAACTTTCATGCAGTAAAACTATCTATTCTGTATTGCCTCCATCATATTGGTGTGCTTCCACTATGTTTACTCTTGCTGACCGGTTTGGACTGATCTCCTTGAGGTCCCTCCCCACCGGTGACTGTTGGCATTCTACACTCTTATGAGAATAGTTGATGTTGTCATTGATGAAAACCAATTGGGAATCATTTGGAAACCAACCGATAGTTACCGACACTAGCAATAGACTTCTACATACACCGACAAGCACTTCACCGGCAACAGAAACAATGCTTACCAGCACTCAAGCCGACATGGAATAACTTTTATTTATTGTTTTATAATGCAATTATCTCTTGTAAAAGCCGACGTGGCATCTTTTAAAAAACTCATATATGTATGAGATCTTATAGGTCTTTTTGTAAGGAAGATAGATGAGAAGTATAAGGCAATTTTGTATAAGGTGATATAGTTGACAAAAAAGGTTTTGGTTATTAAGTGATCTTAAACCAGTACTGAACCTGGCATAGTTGATGCTAATTTGAAGAAGTACATTATATTGGATTTTGATAATCCAATTTGTAAGTCAGTGAGACTTCCATTTTGTAGTTGAGCAGTGAGCTCTAGGCTGCTAGCCTTCCTGCATGTGCATGCCCCTCATGTAAGTAATATTTATTCATTGGCCAGTGAGTGAATATTGTGGGTCACAAATCCCACCAAGGTTTTTCCCACACCGGTTTCCTCATTAAATATTTTGTGTTATGGTGTGTTCTCTATGTTGTCTCTATTATTCTTATTTGCTGCATTAATTCTTATTTACCAACACACTATTTTGGGATGCAAAGTTCTTAATAAGTATAAATATTTTGTAAACCAGTTAGACATTGATTCACCCCCCCTCCCTCTTAGTGTCTTTGGGACTGCAATTGATTCTAACAATTGGTATCAGAGCCTGGTCCTCTATTTTCAAAAGAATAACAACTTGAGAAAGATTTTGACACTGGTACAGATGGAGAACTTAAGAAAATAGTTGGAGGGAGCTCTTGTAGATTATGATGCAAAGAAATTGAAGAATATCAAACTTGAAGATGGTCTAAGGATTGCACAGGAATTCATTAAAGGACTTTAGGAGAACTTTACTATAGCACAAAATAAAATAAAAGAACTTCATGAAAAGATGCAAAAAGATGATGATGAAAAATAAACTCTTAGAGAACATGGAAACAAATTGAGAGAAGAAAACAGTAATATGAAGAATGAAATGCAAGATATGACTATGAGGTTATGCAAAGATATTGAAGACAAGAAGAAGAATGAAGAAGACTTGACTAGGAGACTTAATGATGCTTGAAATGAAAAACTAAGACTTAGTCATGAAAATCATATGTTGAAGACAAATCCGATTTACATGCAACATGATAAAAATGAGCTTATGAGACAAACGAGAATTCAAGAAAATGAGTTGGCTACTACAAATAAACATAAAGACAAATCCAAGAAAAGTTCAGAGGAGCTTGATGACATGCTGAAAATTTAGAAACCTAACGGAGATACTAATGGACTTGGATTTGAAGTTGGAGAAAGTTCTGGTACTGCAAACAAACTAGATCAAAACAAACTGGTAAGACAACCTAATGCTTATAAATTTAATGGAAAATATTTCGATTGCAACAAATATGGTCATAGAGCAAATCAGTGTAGATTTAGAAATAATTGTAATACCCTAAAATTGGTCATCTAAACCATGGGCCCCTAATCTCGACAACATCACCAAGGTCCTAACCAAAGGCAATTAAATCAACTTTGAGCATATTAATTAATTCTTTAATCATCAAATGTCACATGGCAAATGAATTACTCAATATTAATTAAATATTTATTTAATTAATTAAATCATTCCAAAAATATCATTTTGATCAATTATCTTGTTTAATTTATTAAATATCTTAGCATATTTAATTAATTAATAAATTTGCCATTCAATCATGCAAAAAATGAATTAATTTATTACAAAAGAGGAATTAATCACAAAGCAAGAGTTAAATTGAAAATAGAATAAAAGAATTGAAAGAGAAATCAAACTTGAGATATTATTTCTTTATTCTAAGCTGAGAACTTGAAATCAGAAAAGCAATTAATTGAATTATTAATCATTCTCTAAATTAGAACTCCAAGCTTTTCAGAAAAAGAAGTTCAGTTACATTTAAAAGACTCTTGTCTTGAATAAATTAAAGAATTATCTATTTTTATCACAAATGCATGGAATTAATTAATTCTTATTTCTAATGCAACTTGAACCTCTTATCTAAATGCATTTCAATTAAACTATAATTGGAATCTATCTCAAAGTTAACTGAATCTGATTTCTCAATTATTTCAATTAATTCTAAATTGTGATTTTCCTTGATTTCTCTTGTGAATTTCTATAAATTCAGCCTTCAGCTCTCATTCAAATCACCCCAGAGATATTGGAGAAACACCTTGGAGATTATTATTATGCTGATTTTGCTCTGGAGTCATTGAAGATCTTGTGCTTGCTTTTTTAGATTATTGCATATTTAGTTGATTTCATTATTGCTTGATTTCATTATTGCTTGAATCATTATTGCTTGAATCATTATTGCTTGAATCTGTTATTGCTTGAATTATTCATCCATCTTGCATCCATATAGTTTAAAATCATATAGATTAAATCCTTCGTCTTGGTGTAGTCTAGTCACTGGTATCACTTATACAAATCTGAGAGCAATCTTATACTCGTATCTTTTAGAAGGCAATTAGTCACTTTGTTATGGTTTATTATTTATTGATTATTGATTTACTAACCATACATGTAATGACTTAATTGAAGTGTTGTTCTTGTAGCTATCAACCTTATTTCACTTTTTCACACACACATTTCTGGTGTGCACTGTGGGGCGGAAGACTACATTTTTCGGCCTCCAAGACTAACTGCTTATTTTTATTTTTTCAGATTTTTTTTTACTTTTCAGATTTTCATCCGTACAAGTTCCGTGGTTTGTCGTACGACATTTCCCATATGCCCAAATGGTAAAATGCAGGTGTCGTATGATCTGGTATGATTTATCGTACGATCTGGTAAAGATTGTCATATGATTTTGTATTTTTCTGGTTTAAAAAAAAAGAGCAGATTTCATTCTTCAATTTCCTCATTCAATTTTGATTATACTGATGACTGACCCTGGCTGTTTATCTGTCTATCTGGGAAATTTTTTCATAGCCTAATCAGTTTTTGCAGGACGCTTGTCGAAGAATATGCTTATTGCACAAAGACAATATGACTACTAATTCATTGTCTTTGTAGGTTGCTTGAGAAGAATCGACCAAACATCATGTATTCTTTAAATTAATTTCTAGGAACCTAACTTGCTATTTGGTTAAAGAACAAATCTATATTTTGTGTTTTAAGTAAATTATGAGAGGTAGGAGAGTATGCTCTTGTCTACATAGACAATCAGAAATCCAAACCCTTGAGGTGTTTTCTCTAAGTTTGAGATTTGTATATCTTCAGTGAGCCTGCCCTCCCAAGGAGCTAATAACTCTTAAAGTCGTTACGACCGGTGTGAGGGGAACGACCCAAGTGGGAATGAATAAATGCCAAGTAATCCAACCCACTATAAAATAAACATGATTTGATGAAAATCAAGTCAACGACAGTGCTCAGGAATAGCTCTCCTCTATACCCTCGGGTATATTAAACCCTGGTTTTCAAGGTTGGGAGACCTCTTAATTGAGTTTATACCTCGATGCGCCGAACGAACCCCTTACTAGTTCCAATTCAAATTAGAAGCTACCCAGTTCACCTCCGAAAGGGGAGATAATATTTGTGCAAGAGAGATAGTAACTCTCCCAAGATACTTGTCATTTCGTGCCCCCATTAGCGTTTGGAGTCGGATAATACGGTGTTGAGAATCCATTGCGTGAGACTTAGTGGCCATATTTTGATTAGCTATTGGGTGTGTACCTGAGTCTACAAGCAAAGGCTTTCTTCTCTCACCAATTTCCATAAGGTTTGCATGTTGTGATTGGAGTTTTTATTCATACTACGTGTTTTCTGTGTTTTCATCCCTAAAACTGAAACTAAAACTAAAAGACCAAAACTAGAGAAAACAAGAAACAACTCAGTGATCAAAAACTTTGTCCAAAACTAGTCTATCCCAGTCGAAACTTTGTCCAAAACTAGTCTATCCCAGTCGAAACTCTATCCAAAACTAGTCTATCACAGTCAAAACTCTGTCTGTGTCACAAACTAGTTTACCTTAGTGTCATGCTCTATGAAGTGTACCTGTACCTACAAACACAGTGCACTCAATAAATCATTACAAGCAATGGTTAGTGAATTAAAACAATGAAATGTAAAACCATAGCTAATTGACTTATTGCCTCCTAGTAAATGCGAGTATGAAAAATGCTCTCAGATCTGATTATGCATACTCCAGTGACTTGAATACACTTAGATGCAGGATTTGAATGATGAAGATGCATGATCTAGCAATGATAGAATGATTAAGATATATGATTTCATGATTGATCTAGAAAATGAACTAAGATTAAGATGCAATTAAGCTAAAATTGAGCATGATAACATTGCTTGAAAATGATAAACTAGAAGATAGATGCCTATAGTAACAATGCATAAGATGAAAATGAGATGGATGCAAAAATGATATGAAATTGGGACCCTTTGTGCTGCAAAATGAGGTTTATTTATAGGATTTCTAAGGCTAGGGGTGAGGTGGTAGGAATCAACGGTCAAGATTGGAGGAGGTTGGCAAAGGGGTTGGATTAAAGGGAACATTTGTCATCTCTATGGTGACAAGTGTCAAGAGGCTTCTAGAAGGGGTTGGATGAAAGGGGACACTTAGTGACAAGTGTCACAAAGGTTCTAGAAGATTTTGGATGAAAGGGGACATGTGGGTAGGTAGAATGGGTTAGGTTTAGGAATGGTTGGGTTTAGGAGAATTCGAATTTAGAAATTCAAATAATGGGAAAAGGCTAATTAATTTCAACAACTCATGGATTTGATTTTTTAATTAGTTAGGGGATTTATATGAAATGATTTTGGATGAGGAAAATTAATTAATTTGAATTAATTAATCAAAGGGGATTATTGAAATGAACCTATTAAATAAATCCTTAGATTTATTAATAAGTAGATGAAAGGGGAAATTTAATCAAATTGCTTAGTGAATTCAATTAAATTGGGAAGGAGGATTAATTAAATAATTGCTTATTCAATTAATTATCTTTAGACCATTTTTAGGTGTATACACTTAGCTGTCAAGAACTCAGTCCACCTCTAAACTACTCATCATCAGTTAATGATTAAAACCCAATCCATCTCAAATCTGGTCATACTCAGTCATTGAAAATTGAGAATTTTTGCCTCTGTCCAGCAAACAGTCGTATGATTCTTCTGATTTATCATCTAGTTTCATATTTTGCATCGTACGAAATTACATCAGTCCTAACAGTCTGTCATTTGAGCCTGCATCCTATATCATACGAATCTTGATTGTCACTCATCCGGCTCTAAGAATTGTCATTTCATCCTGAATCCTGTGTTGTACGATAAAATATTGTATTGATCAATCTGTCATTCTAGACATACCCATCTTGCATACAGTACAAGGTAGCAACTCATACAAAACACTGTTGTTGTCATCTAAAAGCTAGAGAATTGTCGTCTAGTCCTGAGAAACCTATCATACGAATCTCTGATTTTGTCTATCCAGAATAGTCAAACTTGCCTAAAATAGTCTATAGCAAGCATAAAACTGGTTATCATCATCCTGGGCATAAACATATGAAAACAATGTACCTTTGCCACTTGTGTTGCACGATTTTGTCGATCATCTTTCAGCTAGTTCAATTAACTACATATCAAACCTAAGTCACTTAGATAAACGTCTTATACATGATAGATCTTTCCTGAAACCAGACTGAGTCTTAGTCACTTCTCTCGGATCAACCTAGATAAATGTCTTATATAGGATAGATCGTTCCTGAAACCAGACTAAATCTTAGTTGCTCCTCTCAAACAATACATTAACTGAACAACTAGCTCTGAATTTGATCTTGACTTATGCATCATAAACAACTTTAGGTCATACCAATCAATAAAAATGCCTACTCAAACCAAGAGTTCTTGTAAGAAAGATGCCAAAGGAAAAGGGAAGCCCTTTTCATATAAAGATAATCCTTTTTTTGAAGAGGATCCTCTGACTGACAAACCTTCATCATCAGAGATACTAGTTTATGATCAACCTTTATCTCCCACTATACCTAGAACAAAAAAAAATGACGAAGACAACCTCAGTATTCATGAAACCGATAATGATTCCTCATCAAGTGAAGCTGAAGGTTTTGAACCTCTAGAAAAAAGATATTCATAAATGCCAAAAGGATAAGGATTTCCAAAAAATGATGAAGGCTATCATGGCTAGAGAAAAAGAAGACTATTTTCTAGAATTAGCCAAACAAGGTGCCAAAATTCCTACTGGATATGATGTTCAGACCGTCATCACTAAAAAGGAAGAATCACCCATAATAATGGTCCACAGACAATTACTAGCCTTATAGACTAAGATCACATAACTGAAAAATAAGGATAAATCCCCAAAACAATATTCATTGGAGACAATATGCCCATTTCCATTTGACAAAAACCTATACATGCCTCCATTCCCTTCAAGAGTTGAGATCCCAAAATTTGACAAATATGATGGTACCTCAGATCCTCAAGATCATGTCAGAGAATTTTGTGCTGCCTGCATGGAGTTCATGCATGATCAAACGTATCTCATGCACCCTTTTTCGAGGAGTTCAGGAGGACAAGCTATGGAATGGTTCTCAAGTCTACCTAAGGGGATTAAGTTTTTTGAACAACTAATCCAACTTTTTTTACAACAATACTCCTACAAAATTCAACATCCTATTACTATGATCAAAATTTGCAATACTAAATAGAAAACAGGTGAGCCTTTTCTCACTTTCCTCCAATATTGGAGAAAGATGTTCTCTAGGTATTCAGGACCTATCCCAGATGCTGAGAAGGTGGATATATTCGTTAACAATCTTATCCCTAAATTGAAATATAGTATCCAAATGTAAGTACACTCATCATTTAATAAAATGGTAGATAATGCTATCCAAATGGAAGACATGCTTATAAAGAAATGAGATATCACGCCTTGGAAAGAAACACAACCAGGATCTAGCTCTAAAGAGAAGAACAAGTATTGGAAGTATGGCAAAGACAAAAATAAGAATGTTGATAATGATAGAGTAGTAGACACTGTTAAAACCAACTCAAAGCCCATGATATTCAACTTGGCTAGTGGCACAAAAACACTCAAAGCAGTTGAAACCGCATCAGAAAATCCTCCGAAGAAAGAAAAAGAGTGGTTAAAAGAGAAACCTTGGCTTTCAAAACCTATACACGAATTCACTCCTCTGGAAGAATCATACGAATCCTCTTTCAAAACTCTATTAGCAAACAACTTGATAACGTTACCAAATAATTCTAGGCCATATGACCCAGAAGTCAAACCAAAATGGTGGAGAGAAAATGAGTACTACAACTTTCATTAGAATAAAGGTCATAACACAAACAACTGCATGAAGCTCAAACATGAGATTCAAGATCTCATAAACGCTGGTAAAATTGTTGTCGGGAATCACCCAACAAATGCTGATCATAAAGCTCTTAAGGATCCCTTACTTGTTTACGAACAAGGTAATTCTTCAAAGACCAAAAGAGGTGCCAAAGTAAATTATACCTATACCAGCAATGACAACATCATCAACATGATTGACCCTTCCCAATCTAAATATTGCAATGTGATTATAATCCAAGATAAACAAAATGAATCATGATATGCAAAGGCTATCACCTGTTCCCAAAAGAAAGTCAGTCTCTAAGGAGCTAGTTCTTCAACTTCGGCTGAAACAACGTCAAATCTACCTGCCTCATCAAACAAACAAAAAGAATCAATATTTGATAAATTCAAAAGGCTAACTTCATCATCATCCTCTGGATATAGCATTGTTGAACAGTTGAAAACGACAAATGCTCAAATTTCCATCTTTGAATTACTAAAAATATCTTCTGCTCACAAAGAGATCTTGGACAGTGCCTTGCTCACCACTAGTGTTCCAAAAGATATAGACATTGATCGATTTTAGTCTATGGTGGGTCATCTGACTTCACCTCACTATTTCACCTTCTCTGAAGAAGATGATAACTCGCTAAATCATCCACATAACTAGCCATTGCACATTGAAGCTATGATCCATAAACACAAAGTCAAACGTGTTTTGATAGATGGAGGCGCGAGGTTGAATATTTTTACTTACAATCTTCTTACACAACTAGGATTTTCTGAAAATGTCATTGATCCTGGCAAGAAAATAACAATTAAAGCCTATGATGAAGAAGAAAGGACCTCTAAAGATCTGGTATCATTACCAATCAGGGTAGGACCTGTAGAAATAGATGTCATTTTCGAGGTACTTGATCTTCCTCTGTCATACAATATCTTACTAGGCAGACCGTGGATTCATGAAATGAAGGTAGTTCCATCTACATACCATCAATTCTTAAAATTTCCTTATAATGGAGTTGAGGTCAGTATTCCTGCTGATACCAATGTCCCCTATAATGCATTGATAAAAGGTGTTGATACCTTTGTGCCTCATAATAGAGCCATCTCTACAAATGAAAGTTCAGAAGCCCTGATGAAAGACTTGGAAAATAAATTGAAAATTACCAATACTAGCATGGATGGATAGAAGATAGAACCAGTACTTTCATTAGTCTCTCTTCCTCCATTGCCAAAATAGTTGGGCAAACCATCAGAGACTATGAAAACACAAACTTCAACTCCGAATATCATATGTGATGGTCTTTTTGTACAATCTTCTAATTCCCTGGTAGATGAAATAGAAGAGGATTCTGTTATAAAATGGCTTTTTAAGGAAGATAGTGAAAACACAGAAGTACGACATTGTGAGATTTCCTCAACACAAACAAAATGATTCAATGCATGGGATATTTAGGTATTGGTCCCCTGGGCAAACATCAAGAGGGTATTATTGAACCAATTCAGCTGCGAACAAAATCAACAAATGATAAGGCTGGACTGGGCTACAATCCAAAAAAGACATCAGACCAAAAACATGCTTCTAAGTCTAAGTGGCAGAAAATGATATCGCCTTCAACATTACAGGAAACAAACACTTAACAAACTCAAGCAGAGTGTGTAAAAGAGAAAGAGGAATCAACATTCAAGAAAGAAGAAATAGTCAACACTCAAGCTCCGATGGTGTCAGCTACAAAAATACAAGGAGTTGAAGTCCCAAAGGATATAAGAGATGAAGTAGAAAGAATCAAAGAATTGTTTACACCACTGAAAGTTCCAGTCACATACATTGGTAGGAAGCAATTAGACGATTTAGAGACTGACTCAAATGAGTATGAATGGGGTCCAAACCACCTCTTAGATACATCCAATACAAAAACTCTAGAAGAGTCTAGCGGTATCACAAATGATATTCAAGAGCTGATGCGCTTAAAACTAGAAAAAGAGATACATGAAATTAGATTAAAAAGACAAGTAGACTATGAACAAGGGCTGAAGGAAGGAAGAATACCAGAAAGTTTTTCATCCATTATATACCCCTCTAATAAGATAGAACAAATTAGGTATTGGATTACACAAGAAGAATTGGAAGCTACAGAAGCAGAACTGGTCATCAGTCTAGAGGAAGCTGAATGGAGTAGACGAAAGGAAGTCATAGAACCATCAAGATCATGTCAACAGGTGTGTCAAATACAAATGGTAAATGAGACAAATCTTGAAGGAACTTGCAGCATTAAAGATGTTGGTGTTGATACCATACATATATTCACTCAACCACTTGAAGAAGACTCAGAAACTTCATCCGATGACTCTAAGGACTTCGACAATAGTCCTGTTTATGACAATATCTACTCAGCATCAAACTCTAAATCCTCTTATATCAATGGCAAAAATCTATCTACTGATCTTGTTGTTGTCAAACCTCGATATGAAGTTCAGCTTGCCGTAGATAATGATACTACAAGTAGGTCTATTGGATTAGGTCAACTAAATATTAACGTGCACTTTAATAATCATGTTCTGACTTTTCCTGGTCTCAAGACATTTATGCAAGGTATCCTTCTGGAACTCAACTTTTCGATCTACAGTGGTGATGGCAATACCATGAACTCCCTCGAAACTGTCTACACTCTATCCTTGGTACATCCTGAATTAATTGACTGTAGTCTACAAGACCAACCCATGAATGTACCTACTTTTGCCAATGACTATACGCTAGCCTATTACCTAAACGCAGTTGAACCCATGTACTCTTCCACCAACAAATAGAGTGAAAACATGACTAAAACAAATATCAAGTATCTTAGTCGCAAGAATAAAAAAATTTAAAAAAAAGATTTGATGGCGAAAACCACATTGTGGTGGTGTCAGAATCTAAAAAAGAGAAAATAAAGGACATACCTAAGGGTGAAAACCTCTCTGAGGCGCCTGAAGGTGAGATATTTGATATACTACCAAGTCATTTTCAGGAAAGGTCTTCTATATTGATCGAGCCAACTCAACCAGTGAACATTGGGAGTCAAGAGACACCACACATCATTCATGTAGCTCAATCATTATCAGTGGAAGAATTGAAAGATTTCACTCATCGTTTTTCAGAAAAGAAGATCAATTTTGCATGGACATACTCTGATATGCCAGGCCTGGATCTTGATCTTATCATGCATCATCTTTCTATCACACCAGGAGTTAAACAAGTCAAGCAAAAACTCTATAAGATGCACCCTCACATGGCACTTCTAGTCAAAGCTGAGTTAGAAAAACTGCTAAAAGTTGGATTTATTATAACGATAGACTATATGGAATGGATTTCAAACATAGTACCTATGTCAAAGGAAGACAAATCTATTAGGGTTTGCACAGACTTTAGAGATCTCAACAAAGCTTGTCCAAAGGATGACTTTCCATTACCAAACATTGATATGATAGTTGATATAACTGTTGGGTATGAGATGTACTCACTAATGGATGGATTCTCTGGTTGTAATCAAATCAAATTAGCTCCTAGAGATCAAGAAAAGATAGCTTTCACTTGTGCATGGGGAACCTTTTGCTGGAGTGTCATGCAATTTGGGCTAAAGAACGTAGGAGCAACTTATCAAAGAGAAGTAACAACTATATTTCATGATATGATACATAAGAATATGGAAGATTATATTGATGACACTTTAGTAAAGACTATGAAGAGATCCACACATATTCAAGAGCTAGGCCCTATACTAGATAAAATGGAAAAATTCAAACTCTGGCTAAATCCAAAAAAGTGTGCATTCAAAGTGACATATGGTAAATTACTTGGCTACATTATTTCAAAGAAGGGAATTGAGGTTGATCCTGAGAAGGTCCAAGATATAATGGAAATGCCACCTCCGAAGAACATCAGTCAAATGAGAAGCTTATAGGGACGTCTCTAATCAATCAAATGCTTCATTTCTCAGCTGACACACAAAGCTCAACCTTTCACAAAAGTATTGAGGAAAGGAGTAATATACAACTGGGATTGAGAATGTGAACAACACCTTCAACAGATCAAAGAGTACCTATCCAATCAACAATATTGATGTCGCCAATTTAGGGTAAACCATTGATCTTAGACATATCAGCCATTGATTCATCCTTGGGGGCACTTCTGGCACAACAAGATGAAAATAAAAGAGAGAGAGCTATATATTACATTAGTAGAACATTGGTGTCTTATTAAATGAACTACACTATATTAGAAAAAGCATTCTGGCATTGGTCTTTGCATCACAAAAATTGAGACACTACATGTTGGCACATTCCATCAAGCTAGTAGCTAAGATTGATCCGCTCAAGTATATTCTCAACAAAGCAACACTCACCGGAAGATTGGCAAAATGGGTCATGGTTCTTACAGAGTTTGATATTGAATATGTCGAATGCAAAGCCATCAAAGGATAGGTAATTGCAGATTAGCTCTATGAAGCTCCACTTGAAGACACTCAACCACTGCATATAGAATTTTCAGATGAATCAATAATGCACCTTACTCAACAATCCTAGAAGATGTTCTTTGATGGATCTTTCACCCAAAATGGTTCCGGTGCTGGAATACTATTTATCACTCCTCAAAAATATTCAATCCTGAAGGCTTACAAGATTCTTTTCCCTTGCACAAACAATATTACACAGTATGAAGGTTTGGTAAACAGGATCAAGTTAGCTATTGAATGGAAGGTTGCAAAATTACACATCTATGGAGATTCTCAGCTGATCATCAATCAAATCAATGATACATATTAGACTCGAGATGAGAAACTGATGCCTTATAAGAGAATGGTTGATGTTTTCAAGAAGTATTTTACTTTTGTATCATTCTAGCAGATTCCTAGATCAGCAAACAAAGCAGCAGATGCTATGGCCACCTTGGCATTTGTACCTGAGTTACAGGAATCTAATTTTTGCTTTGAATTCCTGGTGGAAGAGTTACATTACCCCGGCTATGATTCTCTAGAGTCCCAGATAGTCTGTTCTATTATTGGACATGACTCATCCTGCTATAGCCACATTTATTCTTATCTATGAGACCAAATTATTCCAAAATTTTTTACCCATAATGAGAAAAGGAACTTAATCCGAAATGCTTCAAGATACTCATCATTGCTAGCTATTTGTTTAGATGAAGTCTGGACGGTACATGCTTAGGTGTCTAGAAACTGAAGAGTCTAAATGTGCATTATCGAAAGTCCATGAAGGTATTTGTGGATCTCATTTGAATGGTCTTACTGTAGCTCAAAATCTACTAAGGGCTGGCTACTACTAGCTAGACATGGAGAAGGACGCTATAAAGTTTTCTAAAACTTGTGAAAAATTTCAGCTACATGGAAATCTCATACATGCTCCAGCAAGGGATCTCATACCCTTCATTACACATTGGCCTTTTTAGCAATGGGTGTTTGATCTCATTGGTCAAATTTATCCTGCATCATCCAATGGGCACAAGTTTATCATAATCACCACTGAGTAATTCACTAAGTGGGTAGAAGCGGCTTCGCTCATCAAAGCAACCAGTAAACAGGTAGCTCTGTTCATTCTAAATCATATCATTTGCCAATATGGAATACCTTCATCCATCATGATTGACAATGGAGGATAATTCAAGAATAAAGATCAGGACGAGCTGAGTGAAAAATTCAAAATTAAACAACACTAGTCATCTGTATATTACCCTCAAGGTAATGGACAAGCTGAGGCATCTAACAAAAACCTGTTGACTATCTTACACATAACAGTAAACAAATATGAGAAGGATTGGCATATGCAGCTCAATCCGATATTATGGTCTTACAGAACAAGTATCAAAACACCTACTAGGGCTACACCTTTCTCTTTGGTGTATGGGTCTGAAGCAGTATTACCTATTGAAGTAGAAATACCATCTCTAAGAGTTTCTTTGCAAGGTCTTGTTACTGATGAAGACTATAGGATATCTAGATTGCAAGAACCCAAATTGTTGGATGAACATCGGCAAGTGGCGTTTTATCATCCTAGAGTGTATCAAAAGAGAATGTCTAAAGGATATAACAAGAAGGTTCGACAAAGAGAATTTCAGGTTGGTGATCTAGTTCTGAGAGAAAATCCTAAAAAATCAACAGTTTCGAGACAACAAAGGGAAGTTTGAACCCAATTGGCTGGGTCTCTACATTGTTACTATAGTATTTGGCTCTAGTGCCTATCAGCTCTCAACATTAGAAGGAGAAAAGCTCTGTAAACTGATTAACACCATCCATTTGAAGAAATTATTTACTTAGCATTCTCTGCTCTAGCAACCTATACAACTGAAAAAGTCCTGAAAAAAAAAATCAAAAAAATCATAAAAAGCCTTGAAAAAAAAAACAAGAGAAAAAGAAAAAAAATGCCTTGGTGAAAACTTGGTAAATAGGCATCTTGGTAAAAAAAAAAAACATCTTTGCCAAGTAGGTGAAAACCTGGCAAACAGGTGCCTCTTGTACTCAGTGCTCCATCTATCAACACAACGTTGGCATTTCCTGCTTTCATGCATCTTTATTATCGCTTGTACATATATTTCAGTCACTTTTGTGACATTCTGGTTCGTTGGAACTATCATGGCTTGAAACTGATTAATGTCCTAGTCTTAGGTTAATTGACAGAGCAATTTACATGTTCTAAGCAGTATCAACCAAGTCATCTTTCCATCAGTGAAACCTGGTCATCCACTATGAGTCAGTTACCTATCTCCTAACTACCGAATAGTTTTTATCACTGAGTAGGGACCTGAACCTGTAGCGGTACCTGTGCAGGGGCAACCCCTCCCACTTTGCCTATCCTCGGTGCTGGGGGTGGGAGCACATCCGTCCTCCTCCTTTGTGCTGGTCACCTTGCCTCATCAATGCCCCCCACTATAGCTAAAACCTCCCCCACTCTCCCCTCTCCACCAGCTCCAATAGCCAATCCACCTCTCCCCCTGTCTATCACCCCCTATCTCACCGCTCTCTCCACACCCCTATCTCCTCTCCTCTCTCTCTCTCTCCCTCTCTCCCTCTGACTCCTCTCCCTCGTCCTCCTCCTCCATCCTCTCCATCATCATCATCATCTCCCTCTCCCTCCTCATCATCAGAATCAAAAGCTGGCCGCATCTCCTCCGGATCCGATATCCTGGCCACCGCCTGTGCAGCAAACAATCTGGCAAACTCATCGGTCATGCCCGCATCTAGAATCTCTGGGGCATAATCCCATATCTACCTCGCCAACCTAAAAAACTCCTCCACTGCCACTGCGCTATCAATGGTTGGGCCCCAATCGGCTACATCCTACCTCCACCATGCATATAAGCAAGCTCCCTGCGGAATACCCTACTGGCGACCAAACTGTCTCAAAACTCGGGTCACCAAAAACCTCTCTATAACAAATGGGGTCCTCCCGATCAGGTATCTGGTCATAAAAATAAAGGGCATCTCCAACCCGTCCTCCACCCACACCTCACATCCTGTATACGGTCGCCATGTGACCGTATCAATATCATTGAGTACTCTCATCCAATGCTCTAGTTTGCCCAGCTTGCGCTAGACAACTAGACCCCTGTATCCATAGGCATATGCCGCTCCAACGGGCCTATCTCTGTCTGCTAGTGGCCTCGCCGCTGGAATGTGCTCCCAGCACAATACCTGTAACAGTGTCACGCCAGCTAACAAACTATCGTAACCAAGGTATACCACCTCATGTAAGCCCCTGTACAGATGGGCCAGCATAGCTGATCCCCATGAAAACCTCCAGCCCTATGTGACCATCTCCTCCAATACCAACCCCCATCCCATAGAGAATCCCTTTAACCTACGATCAGGACAAAGGAATCCACCAATAAACCCTGCTAGTACAGATGGAAGGGGTGCATAATCCAGATCTAAGAACTCCTACCACGAGATCTCATAACCGCAGACCGTCTCATCATGGAAAATACGACGAAGAGCCTCTGTACCACCCTCCTTCGACTGCTCATACGGTAGTAGTGCATCTACTACGGGAATCCACAGGATCCTATAATAGTCCTCTGGTGTGACTGTCATCTCTCCATTAGCAAAATGAAAGGTATTCGTGTTGCTATGCCACCTCTCTGCCAATGTTGTCAGTAGCCCCTGGTTCACAGTGAACCAAGGCATATCTAATAGGGAGGTCAACCCACATCTCTCGATGATAGCCAGATTAGCCTGGGTCAACTGCGGTATCAATGACCACAGTCTCGAAAATCTCTCTCACGACTGAACCACACCCAATCGCTCTTGTCAACAAGCACAACAAATCCAATATCAGTTTCCACATCAAAACAACGATATCAAAATCAAACTCACATCAACAACATGAAACAATTTGCTCATCTACATCAAGTTCAAAATCCTATCATATCAACTTGTAAAATAACTCAAGTTCTCAAAAACCATATCAAAACTTGTAACACAACTCAAGTCTCCACAATCACATAAACTTGTAAAACAACTCAAGTTTCCCACCCATATTAGCTTGTAACACAACTCAAGTTTCAAACCCATATCAGCTTGTAACACAAATCAGGCTTCACACATTGAACTTGAAACAGGGTACGCAAATAAATCATATTTTGATCAAAATACCATATTGATAGCTACACATAACTTGAAATATCGCAAATCAAAACAAGTTATATCGACACTCATATTGGACAAATCCATAAAATCATGACAGCATGACACAACAAATTTACAAACCACCTCATCTTGCAAAATTTTTCCAGATGCACTAAAACAGACGCCCGCTGCGCTAAAATTCTCCCACGCGCTAGGCTGTTTTTCCTACGCACTAATCTATTCACCCAATGCGCTAGACTGACTCTACGCGCTAAATCTTTCCCCCCATGCACCACCTAAACTACCCTATGTGCTAAACCCTACCCACACGCTAATCTATACCTCCTGGGCGCTACCTGTTTGACCCTATGCGCCAGGTTAACCCTACGCGCTAAACTCCCTTACCCATGCGAACCCCTGTGGCCCCTATGTGCTAGGTCTACCCTACGCGCTAACCTGCTGACCTGATGCACTACTCGACTATCGCCATGCACTATTTTAAGTCTATGCGCTAACCTATATTTCCTATGCGCTACCCTATTTTATTTCGGACACAACCCTAAAATTCGACTTGATGCGCTACCTAAAACTTCGTATGCGCTAATCTATGACTTTAACGTGTTAAAACGCTAAAACCGACTTTTAAAAATAAAAAAACGACTAAAAACGACCAAATCAAAATTCAAAAGAGGGTAAAAAATGTTGACTTACTGGTGGTCCATACGCTGTAGGTCTTTGGTACCTCCGAACGTGCTCGAAACGGTGTCTGGAATACGGAATAGGCATTTTCTCTACAAACCAAATTCTCTTTCTCCAAAGTCAACAATGAATAAATGAATCTAATTAAACCACTTTTCCCCTTTTATAGGAGGGAAAATGAAGTTAGGGTTAGCCAAACGGACATGTACTATGGTCGCAGTCTCCCCTATACCCTACACGTTGTACATTATCGGGAGATGAATCAATTTACACACATTTTACATCGACGAAATCCTACACACCACACACAACTCATCAAATTAAATCAAAAAATTTCAAAATATTGATTCATCTCCCGAGGGGGCATCACCATCAAATATCGAATCTGGGGCATCACACATCAAATCAAATCCGGGGCACGACTTGCAAATCAAAAGAGCGACACATAAATGGCATTTGATCATAAATTATGATAATGCATCATTTTCTTTGAAATAACATGTGCACACACATCACTTCAAAGAGGGGCAAAATGTAGACGTATAAAAATGACCATATTCCTAAATGAATATTTTATGTTCATTTCTCTATTTAATTAAATCCAATTTAATTAAATTACCCGCATTCCTCTATTTAATTTAGTAAATTACTCAATTTATGTAAATTAAATTCACCATACCCATTTAATGAATAAATCATTTTATTCAATTAAATTCCCCCTATCCACTTTTAATTAAATTCAAATTTAATTAAATAGTTATCCTAAATTGAATAAATCTAATTTATTTAATTTCCCCAAATTGCAACCAAATTGAATGAAATTCTTTATTTCAATTAAATCCTATTATCCCTCCATCCACTTGCAAAATCCTACATCTCCCACTTGCCTTCCTAAACCCCTTTCTAATCCCTTCTAGACTCTTCTAATCATTTATAATTAAGTCTAACCCATCTTCTAAACTTTGTCACATCCCTAAACAAAGGGAAGTCACTTCTCAAATCCTCAAAGTCTTTGATAACCATTAAAGGCTTCAAGTCTTCAACCACTTAATTCCCCAAAGTCTTCATAACCATTAATGGTTAACTCAAACCCTCTTACATAGTTAAAGAATTTCTTTTAACTCAACCTTCATCCAACCCAAGCTTCTCATCAAGCCTTTAATGCTTTGACCATGATTATCTCTTAATCATTTGCACAAGGGTTTATCCTTGGATTAACTCTTAATCCAATGGGTAATCTTAACTTAGACTTGACCCTTACCCTCTACATAACCATAAGGTCTTCTCAAGCATTTAATGCCTCCAACCCCTTCTCTCAACCCAACCCTATGTTGACACTTGTCACCATTTCATTGGTGCAAATTGCAAACATGGATCCCCAACTTTCAAACTCAACCCTTGATCAACTCTTTCAATCCTAACCATCCATTGCCCTATTTTTGCTATAAATAGAGCTCTCATTCCTCCATTTGAAATAATCCTCCAAATTTGTAGTATCATACTTATGCTCAAATACATTCAAGCTTTCATACCATTTTCATGTTCATCATTTTAGCCTCTTTGAAATTAGGAATTAGTCTAAATATGCATGTTTAGAATATTTTCTTTATCATTTAGCTCAATCATAGACTAAATATATCATGTTAGGATAGTACTCATACTAACCTTGTCAATCTTATCATCTAGTTTATTGCATTTCTAAGATCATGCATAGCTTAGGATGCATTTCATTCTAAAATCTATCAAAAGTATCCCTCGTTCTTGCATTTGCCATCCCTAAACCATTTTGCTCAGTGATCTGAGAGCAAAAACATTGGTTTGAGGGACATTGTAAGATAGAGAACCATGGGACCCACCTTGGGAAGCTGAGTGATACTTCATTACTCCATAGCTTGCACCAAGAAGTCCTGTGTGTGTGTGTGGACAAGTCGTTTAGAATATTTTCACATATTGAGTTCTATCGACCCGCTTTTCCCGCATACATATATATATATATAATCATCAAGTCTGAGGGTACAAAATAATGTCAACTGACATATACAAACTCCCATCGGAGCAAGAATCATTGTCGTCTCTGCTCAAATCAATGCATATGAGTGGGAACTACCATTTTTCTTCACAAAAGGCTTTTCAAATTTTCAAACTTGGAGGGTTAAAATGATTTGAGAATGACACTTTTACCCCATATATAGCCAAAACCCTAATTTTTCAACTTGCTCCGATGGACATGAAAATTGTACCCTTAGCTAATATGCCCGTTCTGATTCCATTTTTGGGATCGAAATTGAAATTTGAGATCATTATGCTAGTCAATTTCACAATTTTGACCACTTAGCACTTTTCATCAATTCAATTCTACATATCAACTTTGTGCTCAATTTCTAATCAATCAACGCTGAATTTTCAAAAATTCCTCTGACTCATTATTTGTGCTCAAATAATTATCATCGATAAAGAATTGCCTAAAATCTTGTACCCTCGTTATCTTTCGATTTCTCTCTCGAGGGGGCATACTCATGACCTTATGATCTCACATCTTTAAAGTCAAGAAAAAATATTTTCAACTAAAAAAAATTAAATTCTTTTTGCTAAGGAGCATCTCAGCTTCATCACTTCACATCAAGTTGAGATCTCTCGATCATCTGAATGGAATCAATCGCTAGGGGCATATCAGTTTCATTGCTTCAAATCAAGCTGATATTTGTCTTCATCTGAATCAGTCTCTTAATGTTAATCAGCTTTATTGCTTTACATCAAGCTAATTATTCGTTTAGACTCAATCAAAAGTTTAAAGAGTATCTTCGATCACACGCTCAATCTAAGAAAGTGTTTAATTTCATCGCATTAAATCAAGCTGGACAGTTTATCTTTGCTCATTGTATCTTGATCCATCAAGTTCAAGATCAATTTTATCTTCACTCGCTAAGTCTAGATCAGTCAAGTTCTAGATCAGTAAGATCTGCTTCTTGATCAATCAAGTTCAAGCTCAATATCTTTGCTCTCTATCGTTCCTTGCTCAATCAAGTTCAGGATCGGTATCGCTTTAATCAACTCTGTTTAGCTTCATTGCTTCAAATCAAGCTAAGCACCTTGCCCTTCATCTAGTTCATGATCAATCAAGTTCAGAACTAGCATCTCCTAGACATCAACTATTCTTTGAACCAATGCACTGCTCGCACATTAATTCAAAGAGGGGCAAATGTAATACCCTAAAATTGGTCATCTAAACCATGGGCCCCTCATCTTGACAACATCACCAAGGTCCTAACCAAAGACAATTAAATCAACTTTGAGCACATTAATTAATTCTTTAATCATCAAATGTCACATGGCAAATGAATTACTCAATATTAATTAAATATTTATTTAATCAATTAAATCATTCCAAGAATATCATTTTGATCAATTATCTTGTTTAATTTATAAAATATCCTAGCATATTTAATTAATTAATAAACTTGCCATTTAATCATGCAAAAAAGGAATTAATTTATTAAAAAAGAGGAATTAATCACAAAGCAAGAGTTAAATTGAAAATAGAATAAAAGAATTGAAAGAGAAATCAAACTTGAGATATTATTTCTTTATTCTAAATTGAGAACTTGAAATCAGAAAAGCAATTAATTGAATAATTAATCATTCTCTAAATTAGAACTCCAAGCTTTTGAGAAAAAGAAGTTCAGTTGCATTTAAAAGACTCTTTTCTTGAATAAATTAAAGAATTATCTATTTTTATCACAAATGCATGGAATTAATTAATTCTTATTTCTAATGCAACTTGAACTTCTTATCTAAATGCATTTCAATTAAACTATAATTAGAATCTATCTCAAAGTTAACTGAATCTGATTTCTCAATTATTTCAATTAATTCTAAATTGTGCTTTTTCTTGATTTCTCCTGTGAATTTCTATAAATTCAGCCTTCAAGTCTCATTCAAATCACCCTAGAGATATTGGAGAAACACCTTGGAGATTATTATTATGCTGATTTTTCTCTGGAGTCATTGAAGATCTTGTGCTTGCTTTTTTAGATTATTGCATATTTAGTTGATTTCATTATTGTTTGAATCATTATTGCTTGAATCTGTTATTGCTTGAATTATTCATACATCTTGCATCCATATAGTTTAAAATCATATAGATTAAATCCTTCGTCTTGGTGTAGTCTAGTCACTGGTATTGCTTATAAAAATCTGAGAGAAATCTTGTACTCGCATACTTTAGAAGGCAATTAGTCACTTTGTTATGGTTTATTATTTATTGATTATTGATTTACTAACCATACATGTAATGACTTAATTGAAGTGTTGTACTTGCAGCTATCAGCCTTATTTCACTTTTTTACACACACAATAATCATAATACAAACTCACCCACCGGTCAATGTTCCAAATGCAACAAAGTTGGTCATAATTAAGAAAATTGCAGAATGAATGTGAATGGTTATGTTTGTGGAAGATATGGACATTTATCTAATCAATGCAGAACACAAACCAATGTAGGATATGGAAAGGCTATTCAGATGAATAATGTGACTTGTTATGCTTGTAACAAGATTGGACATATTGTAAAATTTTGTAGAAGCAAGACTTCACCGACAAACAATAAAGGATCCAGTTTGAAAGGCAAAGAAAAGGTAAACGAGGTAAAGCAATAATTTTCAAAACAATGGATTAAGAAGAGAGATCAGAAAGTTGATGAAACTGTCTCTACACCGGTAGAATAGATTAATCCTCCACTGGTAGGAGATTCTTCATCCAACTGAGAAGTAACCCTTTGGGGGTATTGTAGCAAGTTAAAAATCATGCATATTACTCTCGGTTGATGGTGAGAAGATATATTTCTTCTTTACTGGCAGATGTGTTAAGTTTTCACTTAACTGGTGAGAATTTAATGCGGTTGGTGGAAGATATGTCATTATAAATCATCTGATTTCCCTCATTTTTGACTCACCAAACATTCAAATTATCAGATAACGCGAAAATTGAGCGAAGGCATCAAGGCAAATGTGCAAAGTGATTTCTTCAGATATTCAGAATATTTTCAGGTAGTAAAAGGTATTTTTCAATGGTCTCTTCTTCTATTCTCGAGTTTATGGCAAACCCTACCATTATCGAGAACATTAAGAGACCTAGGCCCATTTTTAAGATAATTCTTGAAATTGCGAAGCAAGATGACTCTGTAGGGGCATTTTCAAAAATTCCTAAAGATGTAGCATTTGTAGAAGACCCTAGGATTTATATACATTGCAATATAGAAGATCTAGGTTCTGAGGAATCAATGAAAATGTTTAATAAGGTCATTTGTGATGAACATGGTATTGTTAAACCCGAACACAAGATTGTGGAAACTTTAGGTTTTGTGGAGATACTGAATATCCCTCAATTTCCAGAGGAAGTGGTAAGGATTGTATTGAGTAGGGAACATGGATAATTCTTATGGTTGGACTCTATTTGCAAGATAACCCGACAAGCAATTAGGGCAGTTACAGGTTTACCCTCAACTGGTAGTAGACCTGATAAGACAAAGAAGATTCCCAACAACAAGGTGATAAGCCTAACCAAAGCAACATCTGACAATAGATCACTTAGAGTAAATGATATTAAGGACATCAATGTGAGATATGTAAGTATGGTTCTTGGATACAAAGCCACACATGCTAACAGACTCAATTTTGTTTCTAGTCTCTATATACACAATTCTTATGAGATGGTAAACAACAATGCAATGATAGATGTGTGTGAATGGCTAAAAGATGAGCTTATTAACAATTTGAAAAAGATTAAGGGAGACAAGAAAGGCACATTCTATTTTGGAAATCTGTTGGTATGTTTGATGTTGTACTTTGTTAAAGAGATCCCCGGTACATGACCGACAAAATTTGGTTATGATATACCAGTAGGAAAACAACTACAGGAATCTTTTACCGTCATTGGAACTGCTAGAGACAACAACATAACAAATTACTTTAAAACCTTCTAAGCTAAGATGAGAGCTAGAGAAATGTTACCACAGAGTGTAGTAGATAAATATGACAAAGAAATTTGTTTTGTTATCAAAAGAGATGAGACATGGATGGAGGCAGTACTCCCTAGGACTATTTAGGTCATTGAGATGGGATATGAAGTAGATATTACTATTTTGGAGACATATGCCAAAGCTTTACTGGATGCACCAAAAGAACCATTAGAAAAAGTCTTTGGTAGTGTTGAGACCATTGAGAGTAATGTAAATCTATTGAAGAAAAGAAAGAAAAGAGAAAAATACATTAGAGATGCTTCTAAGAAAGTAAAGGAAATCAAAGAAAATGTTATGAACCTTAGTGGCATATTGGCTAGTGAGCTTGAAGGACTTCAATCGTAGGCACCTATCTCACCGGTTGACACATCTTCTAGAACTGACAGTGATAAGGCAACATAATTTAAAGGAGTTGAAAGGAGGAAGAGAAAACCTTCACTGATACCCTCTCCTTTACCTAAGAGAACAAGGACTTTGAGAAAGAAACAACAGGTAGTAAGGGGACCACCCAAGAAACTAACACCAAAGAAGAAACAACAACTGGTTACCCCTTCTTTGAATGATTTGTTGAATGAAATAAATGATGATGACAATTTGGCTAATGTGCACAAACTGTATAATACACTTAAATGATTTTGATAGGGAGAGTATTGAGAATAGCATTATTTTACACTTGGACATATATAAGAAGGTTCTAATTGAAGTTATGGATGATTTACCAAATGAACTTTATAGAAGATTAGATGCAAAAAGGATAGCAGTAATGGAGCTGGATAAGAAACTAAAAAATTGAAAAACTTCTAGTTGTACATCTTGTTAATTCAAGAGAAGAAATTGATGAACTTATTTCTAAAGCAAACCGGTCCGTTTTTGCTAGTGGGCACTGACAAGTAAGCTTGATGGTAGGGAGATTGAAAGAGATTGCAGATGAGACTGCAAATAATTAGGATATATTTTTTATGGAGAAAGAAAAACAAGAGGAAATGAGTAGACCTAAAAAGACATTCAAAGTGTATCAGAAAGACAAGGACAAGGGCAAAGGAAAAATTGGTGGAGTTCCAAACATTAAGATTACTGACAATCTACCACCACCACATTTGGATACTACACTGATACACTCAGAAGATCCATTGGTTATTGACACTAAAGGTATTACACATGATGATACTAATCCTAAATATTGTTGTGGACAAGGATAATGTAGAGGTTAAGGCAGACAATGTTGATAGTGGCAACATGGCAGAGAAACCGGTAGAAACTGTTGAAGCTAAGATCCCAACCCAAATAGAGAAACCGTTAGAAACTGAAAAACCTACTTAAGATAAAGATACTAGCACTGGGCCATCGGAGATAGAAAAATAGGAAGAAAAAAAAAAACTAAGGCAGAGGTATACACTGAAACAAAGAAACCAACAATCACAGAGACATTAAAATAGTCTAAGAAACCTTTGCAAGTTGAGATGCAAACCTAGACTGATCCACCGGAGGAAAATGCAAGCAAAATGGTTATACTTGATGGAAGCATAGAGGTAATAAAGATTGTTAGCATCTCAGTAAGTTTGTTGGTATGAGGATATTGAGTAAGTTTGTTGGAGATTGTTGA
This sequence comes from Cryptomeria japonica, assembly GCF_030272615.1. Taxonomy (NCBI): domain Eukaryota; kingdom Viridiplantae; phylum Streptophyta; class Pinopsida; order Cupressales; family Cupressaceae; genus Cryptomeria; species Cryptomeria japonica. The sequence continues at coordinate 253,719,246 of NC_081412.1, forward strand.
TATAATTGAGAAAGGATGATTACTATCTTAATAATATTATTTTGTCATTGATGTCAAGCAATTGATTTTCTGATTCAGTATGATGTTGCCATATCTTAATGAGTATGTTTTGATAAGTATAAAGATGTCGGTAAGAGACACAGAATGAATGTGAAAATAAAAGGGGAATAATAAGTTATTCAATGGGCAACTATTACTGAGTTAGACAGTGATGAGATTATGTTGTTTTGATTGTTTTGATATCCTATATATGAGTATTCAAAGACTAAACAAGAAGGAGAAAATATTTCAAGCTATAGAATTATTTAAGGCTTAATATTGTTCTATGTTACCGAGCAAGATGCTAGTCGGTAAACCCTAAGGTTATCACTATTGGTTAAAAAAGGCATTGGATGGATAAATGCATTATTAAATGTAGAATACCAATGAGCTGGAGTTGATCAAATGATTGGCATGTCATGCAAGAAGTTTGTTGAGGATCTACGACATCAAAAATACAGGAGATAGATCTACAATGCAGATTGAATGGTCATAACCTAGCACAAGTTCCAAGGCAAGGTAAAACATTTTCAGATCGAAGGATACAATGAACTTAGTCATGTTTGAAGATCTGATGGCTAAGATTGATCATGGGAAATGTGATCAAGGAGATTAAGCGGTTAGGTATTGTTCATAAATAAGAAACTATTGATGAACAATACATGGGGGCAAAATAGAAGAACAGTGACACTACAGTGGTGGTCACCGAGCATAGAAGATTGAAGATCTGATTGAAGAATAGATTGAGAAGCCCAAAAAGAAGCAAGATAAGTCTTATGACAAGATTGTTTTGAGCACATAGAATCTTCTTTAGCATTTCAGATGTGAAGTTGCAGATATATTTTATTACTGTTATTTATTTTGTAAGTGACAGGAAATCTCTTAACTGAGTGGACTTAACAGACTTATTTGTAAACCCTCTAGCAAGGTAACATTATAAATGAGTGTTTGAAATCCTTTGACAAGGTCACTTCTAACAAAGTGCAAGACTCTAATAAGTCTGAGGGAAATCCCTTAACCGGGTCACATCTAGCAATGTGTTTTTGTAATCTGTAACTGGATTAGCTTTTAACTGAGCATACTCTAGAAGGGTATATTTCTTAGTGGGTCCAAAATCCCACAGTGGTTTTTCCCTATTCGGGTTTCCACGTTAAATCTGGTGTTAAATGTGTTATGATGTTTTAAGTGTATCTATTTATGAGTATTGAATGATTTACAGTCATAGTTGCATATTAGTAAAGGCTACCGAGGTTGAATCTGGTGAATATATTATATTGTGAGTTTTTATGATTCACCCCCCCCCTCTCATCTTAACTAACAATTGGTATCAGATCTTTGGACTCTGGAAGAAAAGTTTAAAGGTACTTGAGGCAAGATCCGAAGATGTATAAAAGGGATGCACCAAAACTGAACAAGTCAAGTTTCTCCACATGGCAGAAAAGGATGAAGCTGCACTTATCAGGAATTGGAGAATATGCAACATATTATCTGGAGAATGATTACATAGCACTTAGCACCAACCCAATGACAATGGAAGAGATAAAGGCAAAGCAAGAACATATTCAAGCTATGATTGAAATAACATCAACATTAATCGACTCAGAGTTTAATGATCTAGAAGGCTGCAATGATGCCAAAGTGATGTGGACCAAGCTTATATCTGTGTATGGTGGTGATGAACATGTTCAGAGAGCAAAAGTAGATAGTCTAAGAGGTCAACTTGAATCCATGAGAATGAATGAAGGTGAGAACATAACCCAATACAGTACAAGGTTAAAGGAAACCATCAATCAAATCAAAGGAGTAGGAGGAACTATTGAAGAAAAGGATGTAACAAGGAAGTTTCTTAGAACACTTCTACTTGCTTATGCCATTTGAGTTTCTACAATCAATGAATTAAGGTCTGTACCAAACATGCCAGTCTCTTTGGATGCTACTATCGGTAAGCTATATGCATTTGAGTTAAGTAATTTTGATAACAGTGGGTGCTCCGTAAATAAAGTTGACTCTGCATTCAGTTCTTTTCATATTGGTGAATCTGATGATTACAATGATAGAATGTATAAGTATACTGAAGGAAATCATAGTGGAGCAAGTGAAAGATTTCGCAAAAACATGGAAGAGGTACACAAACTATATGAAGAAATTAGAAAGCAAGAAGATTTTGAAGCATTATTAGCTAGAAGGTTACCGAGAGGCAAAGGTAAGTATAAAGGAAATTCACCTTTAAAATGTTTTAACTATGATAGAATAGGACATATGGCTTCTAACTGTCCTGACAAAGAATCCAATGAAAAGAGAGAATACTGAGATGACAAACAGAAAGACAACCAATATAGAAGACACCGATACTTTAGAAGGAAAGATAGAAAGACATGCCTAGTAGCTGATGAGGAATCCAACAATGACAAATCTGATGGGACCAATACAGAGGAAGTTGTTTATGTGGCTATCAAAGATGGATCAGATGAAGAAAGGTGTTGGCATATGGATACTCCAATGAGACATTGTGTGTGATTGAAGGTTTTGTCATTGATGGCAACCTTGCAATCCTATGACACCGGCAAGACATCATACCGGCAAAGCATTATTCAAGCAAGACAGTGCACCGACATCAACAAGATCACTTGGCACTGGCACCGAGGCCGATAGGATTTTTGATATGTAATATTTTGATTTTTATTGTAAGCCAACTTGGAAAATTGTAAAATGACTCTTGTATATAAAAGAGATCATTGTAGACATTTGAGAGAGTAAGGAAGCGAACAAAAAAAAGAAAATTATTAGGCAGACCTAATGTGCAAATTATAGGTCAAGGGTATATGTAGGGAACGAAGTTAGAACTGGTACTGAATCTGGCATTGGAGATGCTATTGTAAAGTAGTACAGATCATTGGATTAGTACAATCCTCATTGTAAGTCAGTGTGACTTCTCATTGAGCAGTGAGCTCTAGGCAATTGGCCTTCCGGCATGTGCAGGCCCCTATTGTAAGTAATATTCTCTTATTGGCCAGTAAGTGAATATTGTGGGTCACAAATCCCACCAAGGTTTTTCCCACACCGGGTTTCCTCGTTAAATATCTTGTGTTATGGTGTTCTTTTCATGTGGATGTTTTTGATTCTGTTTATTACATTAATTCTTGCATACCGGTATGCTGCTACTTTATGTTCTGCATGTTTTAACTTAAGAAAATTTGAATACCGGTTAGATACTGATTCACCCCCCCCCCCGCTCTCAGTATATGTGGGAACCCTAACAATTGGTATCAGAGCCTGGTCCTCTATTTTCAGAAGCCTAACAACTTGAAGGAAAATCTGATGAAACAACTTGAAGGAGCTCTTACTGACTATGATGCAGAGAAGTTGAAAAATATCAAATTAGAAGATGATTTAAGAGCAGCTCAGGATATCATTCAGGCACTTCAAGAAAATATTACTGTTACAAGAAATAAGAGAAGAGAACTTTGTGAAAAATTGCAAAATGAGAATGATGAAAAGGAATCACTTAATGATATGATAAGCAAGTTGAAATAAGAGATCATGACAACAAAAAATGAAATGCAGGATATGACTATGAGGTTTTGCAAAGAGATTAAGGAAAGAAAGAAGAATGAAGAAGAATTGACCAGAAGACTAAGTGATGCAGCAAATGAGAACACAAGACTTATCTATGAAAATGACATGTTGAAGATAGATCTGATGCATACTCAGAATGACTCAAATGAACTAATGAGACAAAAAGAAATCTTGGAAAGGGAATTGGAAACTACAAATCAACATAAAGAAAAATTCAAGAAAAGTTCAGAAGAAATCGGTACCTTATTAAAAAATCAAAAACCCAAAGGTGACACTTCTGGAATTGGCTTTGAAGTTGGAGAAAGCTCCAGTACTGCAAATACTCAGGATCACAGCAAACTAGTAAGACCACCTAATACTTACAAATTCAATGGAAAATGCTTTAACTGTAATAAATATGGTCATAAGGCAAATGAATGTAGATCTAGGAATTATCAAAATATCAATCCACCCACCGGTCAATGTTCCAAATGTAACAAAGTTGGTCATAACTCTGAAAACTATAGAATGAAAGTGAGATGTTATGTTTGTGGAAGATCTGGACATCTATCTAATCAATGCAGAACACAAACCGGCATATGTTATGGGAAAGCTATTCAGAAAAATAATGTAACTTGTTATGCATGTAACAAGATTGGGCATATTGCTAAATTTTGTAGAAGTAAAGGTACACCGGTAGACAACAAAAGTGCTAGCTTGAAAGGTAAAGAAAAAGTTGAAGAGGTTAAGCAAGAATTCTCAAAGCAATGGATTAGAAAAGCTGATCTAAATATTGGGAATACTCCTCCACCGGTAGAACCAACAAATGCTCCACCGGCAGGACAAAGTGATGCCTCACTGGCAGGACAGAGTAGTGCTCCACCGGCAGGAAGCTCTTCATCAAATTGAAGAAAATTGTCTTGAGGGTTTGGCAATCTAATGACACATGTGCTATTATTCCCTCGGTTAGAGATAAGAAGTTGAAAATCACTTATTACCGGCAAACAAAGTTAAGTGAATACTTAACCGGCATGCAATGAATGTGGTAGATAGCGAAAAAGACTTTATAAAATAAGGTTTTGGCTCCATTTCATTTCACCGTGATTTCAAACTTTCAGAGAGCGCGAAGATTTCCGAGCTAAGGCATTTCGAGCAAGAAGAAAGCACACTCCAAGCAATCATCCATCCAAGATAGAAAAAGGTATTTTATCATGGCATCCACCTCTACAATTGAATACATAGCGAACCCTACTGTTGTGGAAGTAATTAAAAGACCTAGGCCCGTATTTCAGTTGGTCCCCGAAATAGCAAAGAAGGATGATACCTTAGGTGTATTTTCTCAAATCCCTAAAGGTGTTGTATATGCTGAAGACCCTAAAATGTATATTCACTGCAATATTGAAGAGTTAGGAGATGAGGAAATCAAAACATGTACAAAACTGAGATATGTGATGATACCGGCAATGTTAAAGCTGAACACAAAATCATTGAAACCCTAGGATTCACAGAAATCCTTAGCATTCCTAAATTTCCTAAGGATGTGATTAGGATAGTGTTAAGAAGAGTTCATGGAGAATTTTTTTGGTTAGATGCAATTCATAAGATCACCAAGCAAGTAGTAAAGGTTGTCACAGGGTTACTAGCCACCGGTAAAAGACCAGACAAAAACAAGAAAGTTTCAAATGATTTAGTCATAGACCTAACAAGTGCACATTTGATAAAAGATCTTTAAGGTTTAATGATGTAAAGGATACAAATGTAAGATTCATAAGCATGATATTAGGTTACAAAGCCACTCATGCCAATAGACTTAACTCAGTTTCAAGTTTATGCATTAAGAGTGCTTATGACATGATAACAGACAATGCAAAAATTGACATCTGTGAATGGTTAAAGGATGAACTGATAGACAACCTTGGAAAGATAAAGAAGGATAAGAAAGGAACCTTCAAATTTGGAAATCTGTTAGTGTGTCTAATGCTTCATATAACAAAACAAGTTCCCGGTATAGGATATAAAGAACTTGGATATAACATACCGATAGGAAAGCAACTGACAGAACTGTTCAATACCATGGGTGAGAATAAGGAAAACAACATTCATGACTTTTTCCAAGCACTAAAGACAAAAATGAAGAAAAGGACAAGGTTATCTCAGGAAATTGTAGATAAATACAAAGATGATATATGCTTTGTTATCAAAAAGGATAAAATATTGGAAGCAGTCATCCCAAGGACAATCTGGGTAACAGAAATGGGCTATGAGATAGATGACCACATAGTTGAAACTTATGCCAAAGCAAATCTTTGAAGCCCCCAATGAACCTAAGGAGGAAGCATTTGGTAGTGCTGAAACAATAGAAAAATAAATACAGTCCAAGAAAAGAGTGAAGAAGGTAGAGGCATTTGTGAGAAAAGGATCTAGACAAGCAAAAGCCATTAAGGAAGATGTACTAAAGAAAACTGGCATAACTGAAGATGAGTTGGCAGCCCCACAACCTGAATCTCATCTATCACCAGTAGGTACTTCTTTGGAAGGAGACATGCCAACAACCTTTAAAAGAGTTGTTAGGAAATGAGATCCCTCATCGGCAACCACTCCTTCACCTAGAAGGACAAGGCAGAAGCAACAAGTTGTGAGATCTCTGGTCAGAAAGGTCACACCTAAAAAGAAGTTGACTCCTAAGAAAAAGAAAAAGGCAAAAATTGACTTGGCACCTCTAGACATTTTGTTAAATGAGATCACAGAGGAAGGAAAACTGAAGAACATAGGGAAAATTTATGACACCCTATCGGCTGATGAGAAAGGGCAAGTTGAGGAGAGTGTAATATTACACATGAACATGTTCAAAAAGTTTTTGATGGAAGTCATAAATGAAATTCCTGATGACTTATGCAAAAGACTTGAGGCCAGAAGGCAAGGAGTAATTGAACTGGACAAGAAAACAAAAATAGAAAAACTACTTGCTGTATATCCGGTAAACTCCCCAAAAGAAATTGATGATCTGATAGCTCAGGCTAATCAGATAGTTTTTTCCACTGCACACCGGCATATTTCCCTGATGGCAGGTAGAGTTACAGAAGATGGTTGGGACATATTTTTGGTTGAAAAAGAGAAACAAGAAGAATATAGGAATCCCAAGCCTATTAAGGTATATTAGAAGGATAAGGACAAAGGGAAAGGCAAAATTGGTGGACCTCCAAGCATAAAGGTTAAAGATAACCTACCTCCACCTGTAAAAATTACAATCCCTAAAAACCAACTGGCAGCTGAAAGCATGGATGCAGAGGATAGCAATACAAATCCTGAAGTCCTATACACTATAAATGTTGATACCCAAAAGATCAACATAACAGTTGATAAAGACACAAGTAAAAAATCAGATATGGCTAAAGAGCCTTCGATAACAAGAGATACAGAGCAATCGACGGAGGATACAGGGAAAAAGATGGAATCTAAGGCACAAACAGAGAAACCGACAGAGCTAAAGGCTTCAGAACAGATGCCACCGGTAAGCAATGAAGCAGGAAAATCAGTGCCAAAGGAAATGCAGACACAAACTGACCTGCCAAAGGTCGATACAAGCATGGTCACTTCCACCGGTACTCAGTTTGTTGGGTCATCATCAAAGTCAACAAATGTGACTGAGGTATTACTTGAATCCATCAAGAAAATAACTGACTATAGTTCACAAGCTTACAAAGCAATAGATGATTCAATACCAATTTTGAAGATAATTGCTCCTGATTGTAATATAGATAATAAAGATTCTTTAGGACAGTTGGATACATTATGTAACTACATTTCTGGAAATGTTGAGAAAATAAAGGAAGAATCTGTAAAGGATATTGTAGAAAAGGAGAAACAGAAATTCTTTGAGGAAGAGATAAAGAAGTGTAATAAAGACTTTGACACACTTCTACCAGAACTGTGTAGTTTGTTAAAAGAGTATAAAAACCTGTATAAAGACACATGCAAAACAAACTTCCTGACTGTAGATATTGACAAGAAAATAAGCAAGACACTGGAAGAGATAAACAAGCTTGTAGACAATTTTGTCAACTCACCGGATTCACTATCTGTTTTTGAAGATAAGTTAGCAAATTTTGAGGCAGAATTACTTAAATAGGAAAGAGAGAGAGACAATAATAAACAAGGCAAAACACTTGAGATCTAAACTGAGTCCAAGATTGGACTATCTAGCATCTATGCAGAAGGAAATCTCAGAGGCATTAGCACAGGGAAGTAAAACACCGGCAGAACAATTGCAACATCTCATCGGTACTGTGAAGAGGACTGAAACAACAATAAAAGATAGCAAAAAGTTTATGGATAGTATAAACTTAATTTTGGGCGATCTTTTTTAGATAATAACTACCCAACTACAAAGTTGAGGATATGGACCGGTATAACTACAAACTCTACTAACATCTTGACAACCTTTGTCACTGATGCCAAAGGGGGAGTAGTAGGATGAGAAAGTTCAAAGATAGGAATCATATGCTCAGGGGGAGCCCTTCATATTTTTGGTAAAATTTTTGGTCTACACATTTTGGACACTTTTTTGAAATTTCTCATGAGTGTTGCCATCAATGCCAAAGGGGGAGATTGTTGGCATATGGACACTCCAATGAGACATTGTGTGTGATTGAAGGTTTTGTCATTGATGGCAACCTTGCAATCCTATGACACTGGCAAGACATCATACCGGCAAAGCATTTGTAGCGTCCTAAAATTGCGACACTTGCAATTTCGACCGCATTTGGGTCTTCACGATGGCGACGCAACACTGAACCTGAATGGAGACCCCGAAACTTGCTCACGACACCCAAAAAACTGCATTTTCAAGCACCCTGGCCTGAACCTCCTTTGCACCCTACTGTCCCGGGAGGTGGGACCAGAGCGCCCAGCGCCTTGGTCCCCCAGGACCATGGCGCCCAGCGCCCTGGTCCCTGGCCCTATTTTGGGCCCGGTCTCCTATGGGACTTCAGGTCTTTTTAGTTTGCAAATTGGAAATTATCTTTCCTGGTCGGCCTAAGGTCGGGAAAATCAGTCTATCAGCCCTGATTGACAAGTATATAAACTACATTTTCCTCTTCCATTTGGGGGAAGAAGGACATATGTGTACAAGGCGTGGAAACTATACTCAAACATTCAAGCATTCAAGCATTCAAGCATTCCTTCTAAGTCTCCATTCAAGGCTAAGTGTTGCATTCAAGACAAGGATTCAACCATTGAAGAGGAGATCACTTACAACATACAACATCTATACCTTCGCACATAAGGATACAAACATCCTTACAACAAGGTATTAGTACTTGTTTTACATTACAGACATTTACATTTACAGCATTGCTCATTTCTTGGTTAATTCCAAAACCGGGGTTTGACCTAAAGGCAAACCCCTAATCCCTAACCCCCCAATCGTCTTCGCTTTTCTATGTGTAGGTTGGAGGTACGCGGCTGAAATTGAAGATCTGGAATCCTTGTGCAGAGACGAACAGATCCCCCTTCGTTTCGCGGATTTTTCGGAGGACCGTGGCGCTCGGGCGCCATCGTCCCGGCAACTTTCGCTCAAATTTGTAGGACAGCGCCGTATCGACATTTTACTACTAATTCCAGGTCTGCAGCTTCATACTGTATTCCTATCTCAGTTTATAAGCGAATCTTTCTCACTTTCTATGCATTCCTAGCTTAATTCTTCTATCAACATTCTTTACAAAAGAGGGTAGCCTTGCTTTCTTAACCCTTGAAACACATTTAGCATCCAATCTTGCATTGCGTGGGATTGGATCTTGTGGGTTTCAACCCCTCTTTTGAATGTAAAGTCTCTCCCCTAAGTGAAAACCATCAACCCTAGCGACTCTCCCTTCTCTCTCCTCGGAGTTGGGGAGGGGAGAGCAACTAGGGTTTGATTGCGATTTTCCGCTTTACATTTTGGTGAACCCGACGTGAACATCCTTTCTGATTATTCATAGTTAGATCTGAAAATTGGATTCCTTGATTACATTTCCATGTTTGATCTTTTGCAAAATTTTAGAGGTTAATTGCATAAAAGCCCTAAATTTTCTTTTTAAGTAATTAAACTTGTGAAATGTCTAATTGTTAAATGCTTGTTTCAGATCTGCCCTTCTATTACAAATCATCAATTCATATTTGTGCATTAATTTCGAAAATTAAGTGGTTAAGTGTTAAAACCCTAATTTTTAAAACCCTCTTGATTCAACCTTTGTTCGACAATTTCACTGGTCAAAACATCTCCAAATCAGCTGTAACTTTGGATTCCGCAATAAAATCACAATATCTTTCATCCCTGAAAAATTGGAAAAAAGTTACGAGGACCGTGTGCACTCCGAGCGCCATCGTCCCCGACATTTTTTCTGAAATTTCGGGAGCTAGATCTTACTGTATTTTCCTGCTAAAATCCAGAATTTTGGCTGATTTTATCAATTATAACACTTTCAAAATTAAAGTCAAAGTTGGTCTAGGGATTGCTTGGATTAACGCTTCTAATCATTCAAAAATCATTGAAACTGAAATTTTGTGTCAAAATTGTGTTCTTACTGTCCTAAATCTGAAAAGTGTGTTTGCATTCATTAAAAATTTCAGTGCTTTATTTAAATTTTTGCAATTTGTGACTTTTGAAATTAAGTCCTTAATTACAACAACTTTGATTTCCGCTTTCAAAATTGAATTTTGCGTGAAATTGAGTCAACTTTTGAATTTCAAAACTTGCATTGCTTTCGGTATTCCCTCTAAAATCATAAAATTCAAAATTTCAGTTTCCCTCTCTTTTTCAAAATTCAAATTTTTGCATTTTTCGACAATCTTGGTAGGGTTCAATTTCGAGATTGCAACTTTAATTTGGCCTATCTACAGATCGTAAAACCACTCAATTTTTTCAGATTAGCTCCAAAATCATCATAACTTTCATCCCTGCAAATTTCGAAAAAAGTTGCCGGGACCGTGTGCACTCCGAAGCGCCACGGTCCCTGACATTTTTTCTGAAATTTCGGGAGATCATCCTGATTGTATTTAACAGCTTAAATCTGGAAGATTGGCTGATTTTACTGAAAATTGCTACCTCTAAATTCAAAACTTTCTCTCTCTCTCTAGTGCATGAGTTTTACAACAATAAGCCCTACTTACACTATTCCCGTTAGACGAAGCCGTAGAATTAAGTCTTTCCGAGGTTTAACTACTGAGGAGATGGAACCTAATTTGAATAGCCTTTTTAACGAGGACATGGGTAATTCCTCTAATCCTCCTAATGATGAAGAAGCTCTCCATGAGGTTTCTGAAGAACAAATTTCAAAATTGGATAACCAATTTGACGATTTTCGACAATGGATGTCTCAAGAATACCCCGATAGTCAAGCTCTTCCTTTAATTGAGGGTCTAAAACGTATGCTTCAAAGTGATAAGAATGGAATTGATATTTTGCGTGGTATTGCACACATTGTGGATTCGAATGTGATGCCTATGAAGAGTTGTGCTAAAAATTTGGGTTATACACAACCTCCTACTCAAGTCAATCATTCTATTCCTTTGATGACTTCTATTGCTAGAATACCTACCTTTACATCAAACATAATGGCTACTTCTACACAAGACATTCCTCCTGTGATCACCAGTCAGGGGGGAAATCCTTCCTCTTCAGTCAACCCTCTTCCTTCATTCAATCCGACTTCTTCATTCATTCCTTCAATGAGTGTTCCTATTACATCTCCGCAAATGAACATGACGCAAGGGGGCAATTCATTCAATCATTCCATTCCTCCTTGTAGTGTTCCTCCTGTCCAATCATCTCCTATGATTAACTATCATAGTGTCCCACCACCTTACTCTCTACCTTCTTTCAATAACATAACACCTCCATCTCAATCTAACACATCTAATATGAACTCTTCGACTGAAGCGACCATTAACAATCTTGCACAAACTGTCTCTTCTTTACAGCAACAAATTGCCTCTATGAATCAATCTAAGTTTAGTGTGCCCACATTTGACGTTGCGAGCCCACTTTCTCTTGACATTGTTCGAGCTATCCCCCCTAAACATGTTGAAATTCCGCATTTGGAGCTTTATAATGGTAAAGGTGATCCTCTAACGCATGTTAAGACTTTTCAAACAATCTGTACTGATTTTGCCTATGACCAAAGGTTGCTTGCAAAATTTTTTACTAGAACATTAAGAGACAAAGCCCTACAATGGTATTTCTCATTGCCTTATTATTCTATTACTTCTTTCGAACAACTTGTAAATGCTTTCATTCAACAATTTCAAAACAATATAAGTCCTAAAGTTACTTTGATTGATTTAATGCATTGTAAACAAGGTGTTAAAGAAAAAGTGACTGATTTCATTGGTAGATATAAGCATTTGTATGCTCAAATTTCTTTTCCAGTGCCTGACAATGATATTCAAAGAATCTTTATTTCTAATTTACAAAAAGATATTCGAGACAAACTTCTGTTTTCTGAGTTTACTTCTTTCCAACAGTTGTGTGCAACTCTTCACAATTATCAACTGACTGTGAGTCAAATGGAACAATCACATCCTATGGCTCCGAGTGATAAGGGTGATAGCAGTCAACAACCATTTGGGAAGTTTAAACCGAACAAAGATTCCATCAAATTCAATGAAAACATCAACAACAACAATGTGAATGCAGCATCAGGTGTGCCTCCTATTTCTAAAGTTTTCAAGAAAGAAAGAAAGTATACTCCTTTGAATGAATCATTGCATAGTATTATGAATAAGTTATTGGAACAAAATGTGCTTACTCTTCCTCCTATAAGGCAAATTGATCCTGCAAAGATTACTTCACCTTATTTTGATAAAAAATCTTTTTGTCAATTTCATCGTCAACCTGGGCATGATACTGAAAAATGTTTTTCTTTAAAGGGTAAAATTCAAGATTTGATTGATAATAATACTATCTCTGTTTCCGGATTGAATGATAAAGGCAATACATCTGTAGCTCCTCATAACCAAAATCTTCAGATTTTTACTGATCCATTACCTTCCCATACCTCTAATGCGATTGAGACTAATGATTCCTCTTTATCATCTGATGGTCTTGTGTCTATGACTCCGAATGTGATTAACTTTGTAGAGCAGCAAGAAAACCCTAAAGAACCTTCCATCACATTTGATTCTAGTGAAACTATCAGGGCACCTGATGGTCCTTTATACATAGTTGCAAAAGTCAAGAATACACCTTGCCATGGAGTGCTTATTGATCCTTTGTGCATGGTTAATGTTATTACTGAAGAATTTCTTTTTACTTTGCAATTGAATCAAGTGATCTATGACAAAACAGATGTGGTTGTGAAATTATTTGATGCATTTTCTTCTCCTGCAATTGGTTCTATTACATTACCTATTGAAGTTCATAACAAATCCCTTGATGTGAACTTTGCTATTATTCCTTCATCCGAACAATTTTGTGTGAAGCTTGGCTATCCTTGGCTATCTTCCATGAAAGCTATTGCTTCTCCTATTCACAAATGTTTGAAATTTCCCCATAATGGTGAAGTTGTTACTGTCAATCATAGTCTCTTTAAACCAGCTGAAAGAACTTCTAGCGTTCCTATTGATTATTTTTGGCCTAAACAATTCCAATCCCTTCCTCCGCGAAGTGATCATCTTTTCAAATCTTATCAAAAGTGGAAAAAGGATATGATCCTTTCTCTAAGTGAACCTAGAACACCCAAACTTGACATTCCTATCATTCTTGAGAAGGAAGTTCTTCCTTTGAAAGATAAAACTAATGTCTTTCCTCAAGAAGATTCCCAACCCATCCCTATGGATGTGACTATGTCTATATCTAATAAACTTCCTAAAAGTAGACCTATCCCTCCTCGTCATGATGGACTTGGTCTCCTTCCTAAACCAAAAAATCCTCCTTTATATGGAGCAGTTCCTCCTCCTTCCTTTTATAGAGAGAAGAGACCTTCTTCTTCTCCTATTATCCAGCCTAAGAGACCACAACCTAAACACCCAAGTGATAAGGATGAGAACATTCCTCCTCCTCAATCTTCTCCACTTCCTACTAAGACTAGACGAAATCGTTCTGCACGTGAACGCCGACGAAAGCGTCATCTTAGAGCTCAAGCAGCTGCTTCTCAAACTTTGCAATCTCCAAAAACACCTTCAACAAGCATTATTCCATTTTCTCCAAAATCTCCTAAACATAAGATGCATGATGGTCTTGATCCTGTGCGAATTAAAGACCCTATTTTTATAAATCTTGATGATGATATAGATGAAAATGTTATTCATGATGCAAATGTTACTCCTGTTCATTCTGATAGTGAATATGAACTTGTTGACATTGATAACCATCTATCTAATGAATTTTCTAAAGCACTTATCCTAGCTCCTAGACAAGAACACCGCGGCTTGGGACATGAACATAGCCCTTGTTTGGATCTTGTGATAGCTCCATCTGCTGTGTTGGATGTTCCTCCTCTAGCGTGTTCCCTACCTTTCCGAAACATTGATCAGCAAGATCGGGGGGTAGATGACGTGCTAGACTAGTTACATTAGCATAGCAGATTCTCTCCTCCTCTCTTTTGTTACTTCTTCTATATGTTATTCTCATTCTTCTATTTGTTGTCCTTAGTGTTGTCTACTTGAGGACGATGCAAAGCATTGTGATCTCTCGATCTCTCTCATGTTGACTCAAAAGACACATGTGTTCCCTTCTTCTAGGTGACCTTCCTTGATTGGGGAATGAAGAACAATTATGCATACATACATATGATATATATACATGAATTATCATACAGCATACTGACCCCGAGGAAAGTGAAGTCACCTTGTGCTTTGTGTTTTGTGTCTATTATCCTTGGGTTTATCTCACACTTGGGGGCTAAATCCTTGCGATAACGTGCTCCTTTCCTTTCTCATTTCTTATGTGTATCACTACGTTAAAACAATCACCCCCGTTAAGGCGTGTGCGATCGCTTTAACGTAGGGGGGCATACACCCTGTCTATCCCTTCAGGATACATGAAAATTTCTTGGAGAACTCAGCTTTGCCTTGAAAATTTTCGCTTCAGGTTACATGAAAATTTCTTGGAGAACTCAGCTTTGCCTTGAAAATTTTCGGTATTTCTCTTGCATGACTCATAGTGAGGGAACCTTACTACTGACAGTCATGGTTCTCCCTCGTGATCTTCCCTTTTACTTTGTCAATTGAAGTCGTAAGATCCTTAGTCCACTGGGGGCTTGGTGTGTCTTGCCTCCTTGACGTGGTGAAAGTCTTTCAATATTGTTTCCTTGTACTTTACCGGAAGTATGAGCATACATACTCCCGCTAAAGTGGGGGCTAAATGTAGCATCCTAAAATTGTGACACTTGCAATTTCGACCGCATTTGGGTCTTCACGATGGCGACGCAACACTGAACCTAAATGGAGACCCCGAAACTTGCTCACGACACCAAAAAACTGCATTTTCAAGCACCCTGGCCTGAACCTCCTTTGCACCCTGTTGTCCCGGGAGGTGGGACCAGAGCGCCCAGCGCCCTGGTCCTTCAGGACCAGGGCGCCTAGTGCCCTGGTCCCCCAGGACCATGGCGCCCAGCGCCCTGGTCCCTGGCCCTATTTTGGGCCCGGTCTCCTATGGGACTCCGGGTCTTTTTAGTTTGCAAATTGGAAATTATCTTTCCTGGTCAGCCTAAGGTTGGGAAAATCAGTCTATCAGCCCTGATTGACAAGTATATAAACTACATTTTCCTCTTCCATTTGGGGGAAGAAGGACATATGTGTACAAGGCGTGGAAACTATACTCAAACATTCAAACATTCAAGCATTCAAGCATTCAAGCATTCAAGCATTCCTTCTAAGTCTCCATTCAAGGCTAAGTGTTGCATTCAAGACAAGGATTCAACCATTGAAGAGGAGATCACTTACAACATACAACATCTATACCCTCGCACATAAGGATACAAACATCCTTACAACAAGGTATTAGTACTTGTTTTACATTACAGGCATTTACATTTACAGCATTGCTCATTTCTTGGTTAATTCCAAAACCGGGGTTTGACCTAAAGGCAAACCCCTAATCCCTAACCACCCAATTGTCTTCGCTTTTCTGTGTGTAGGTTGTAGGTACGCGGATGAAATTGAAGATCTGGAATCCTTGTGCAGAGACGAACAGATCCCCCTTCGTTTCGCGGATTTTTCGGAGGACCGTGGCGCTCGGGCGCCATCGTCCTGGCAACTTTCGCTCAAATTTGCAGGACAGTGCCGTATCGACATTTTACTGCTAATTCCAGGTCCGCAGCTTCATACTGTATTCCTATCTTAGTTTATAAGCGAATCTTTCTCACTTTCTATGCATTCCTAGCTTAATTCTTCTATCAACATTCTTTACAAAAGAGGGTAGCCTTGCTTTCTTAACCCTTGAAACACATTTAGCATCCAATCTTGCATTGCGTGGGATTGGATCTTGTGGGTTTCAACCCCTCTTTTGAATGTAAAGTCTCTCCCCTAAGTGAAAACCATCAACCCTAGTGACTCTCCCTTCTCTCTCCTCGGAGTTGGGGAGGGGAGAGCAACTAGGGTTTGATTGCGATTTTCCGCTTTACAACATTATTCAAGCAAGACAGTGCACCGACATTAACAAGATCACTCGGCACTGGCATCGGCATCGGCATAGAAGAAAAGATGTATACCAGCACAGAGGCCGATAGGATTTTTGATATGTAATATTTTGATTTTTATTGTAAGCCGACTTGGCAAATTGTAAAATGACTCTTGTATATAAAAGAGATCATTGTAGACATTTGAGAGAGTAAGGAAGTGAACAAAAAAAAGAAAATTATTAGGCAGACCTAATGTGCGAATTATAGGTCAAGGGTATATGTAAAGAATAGAGTTAGAACCGGTACTGAATCTGGCATTGGAAATGCTATTGTAAAGCAGTACAAATCATTGGATTAGTACAATCCTCATTGTAAGTCAGTGTGACTTCTCATTGAGCAGTGAGCTCTAGGCAATTGGCCTTCCTGCATGTGCAGGCCCCTATTGTAGGTAATATTCTCTTATTGGCCAGTAAGTGAATATTGTGGGTCACAAATCCCATCGAGGTTTTTCCCACACCGGGTTTCCTTGTTAAACATCTTGTGTTATGGTGTTCTTTTCATGTGGATGTTTTTTATTCTATTTATTACATTAATTCTTGCATACCGGTATACTGCTACTTTATGTTCTGCATGTTTTAACTTAAGAAAATTTGAATACCGGTTAGATACTGATTCACCCCCCCCCTCTCAGTATCAATGGGAACCCTAACAAAAGGTATGAAGAAAAAGCCCTAATATCTCACATAAATAAAAATGATTCTTGGATCATAGATAGTGGATGCTCACATCACATGACATGTGATAAACACAAGTTTGTTAAATTAGAAGACTATGATGGAGGATATGTAAGATTTGGCAATGATGCACCATGTTCGGTGAAAGGTAAAGGATCTATAACACTTCTTGACAATGATAAATGCGTTGATGTATACTGGGTTGAAGGTTTGAAATACAATTTGTTGAGTGTAGCATAGCTAAACAATATAGGATACCGAATAGAATTCCAGAAGGGAAGTGTCAAAGTTCATGACAAACATGGAAAGTTGGCTGCTATCGGGACACAAACAAAAGGCAATACATTTCATCTTGACTCAACTTGGAACAATTGTCTGTATTGTAAACTAGAAGATACTTGGTTATGGCATAAAAGGTTTTGTCATGTAAATTTTGATAACCTGATCAAAATAAGTAAGAAGCACCGAGTAAGAGGTCTACCGAACCTGGAAAAACCTGAGAATGCAATATGTAGAGGATGCCAGATGGGTAAGATGACAAAGTCAAGCTTTACAAGTAAGTCCTACACTTCTAAAGGAATTTTAGATCTAGTGCACACTGATCTTTGTGGTCCTATGAAAGTTCAAAGTTATTATGGAGATAAATTCTTCATATTATTTGTGGATGATTACTCAAGAATGATGTTAGTTATGTTTTTAAAAGAAAAATTAGAAGCCTTTCAAATGTTCAAATGGTATAAGGCTAGAGTTGAAAAAGAAACAGGAAGACAGTTAAAATGTCTAAGATCTAATAGAGGACGA
The DNA here is from genome assembly GCF_030272615.1 of Cryptomeria japonica. Lineage (NCBI taxonomy): Eukaryota > Viridiplantae > Streptophyta > Pinopsida > Cupressales > Cupressaceae > Cryptomeria > Cryptomeria japonica. Next base: position 253,736,974 of record NC_081412.1, read on the forward strand.
CAATTCATTTCTGATGAATTTAACCTATTTTGCAATGATCATGGTATAAAGAGACAAGTGTCTGCACCAAGAACACCTCAACAAAATGGGAAAGCTAAAAGAAGAAATAGATCAATTGTAGATTGTGCCAGAACCCTGATGATAGAAAAGAGGGTACCTCAAACATTTTGGAGAGAAGCAATCAACACTGCAGTTTACACCTTGAACCAAGTACAACTGAAGAAAGGAACTTTGAAGACACCATATGAAATCTGGTATGATAAGAAACCTAATGTTAGTTATTTTAAAATATTTGGAAGTAGATGTTATGTTCACAAAGATGATAGAAATGGAAAGTTTGATCAAAAAAGTGAGGAAGGAACATTTCTTGGCTATTCTTCTAGAAGTAAAGCATTTAAATGTCTGATCAAATCATCTAACAAAATTGTAGAAAGTGCAAATGTGAAAATTGATGAATTTGCAAAAAGAAATGATGAAGGAAATTCCAAAGAACCAGAAAATTATGAAGAATTTGTTCATGTTCAACCGAGAAATTCTACCGAGAAAGTTGATGAAGAAAATGAAGAAAATACTCAGTTACCGAGTGATGAAGAAGATCAAACAGAGCATACCGAGCCTATATTAGCCAAGTATGTTAGAAAAAATCATGCATCAAGTCAGATTATAGGAGATAAGGATGATCTAGTGATGACAAAGAACAAACTAAGACAAAACACATGTCTGATATCTGAATTTGAACCAAGGATAGTAAAAGAGGCATTTAGTAATGAAGATTGGATAAATGCTATGAAAGAAGAATGAAACATGGACACTGGTCCCAAGACCAAAAGAGAAAAATGTAATCGATACAAAGTGGATTTTCAGAAACAAGCTAAATGAAAAAGGAGAGGTCATTCAGAATAAAGCAAGACTAGTTTGCAAAGGATATTCTCAAGCAGAAGGAGTTGATTATGGTGAGACTTTTGCACCTGTGGCAAGACTTGAAGGAGTGAGAACATTGTTGGCATATGTTGTTTACAAAAATTTCAAGCTATATCAAATGGATGTTAAATCTACATTTTTGAATGGTATACTAGAAGAAGAAGTTTATATTGAACAGCCTGAAGGATTTATTGAAGACAAGAATAAAGATCAGGTATGTGAGCTGAACAAAGCATTATATGGTTTAAAGCAAGCACCTAGAGCATGGTATGAAAGACTGCACTCTTATTTGATCAAGATTGGATTTATAAGGACAAGTGAAAACATGTATATGAAAAATGATGAAAACAATGGTATACTGCTTTCAGCCATATTTGTTGTTGATATTATTTTTTGTGGAAATGACTCCTTATGTAAGAACTTTGGAAATGAACTGTGCAAAGGATTTGAGATGTCATTAATCAGTGAAATAAAGTATTTTATATGTTTACAGATACTAGAAATGAAAAATAAGATTTTCATTACTCAATCCAATATATAAAGGAAATCTTGAAGAAATTTGGAATGGAGGATTCTAAACCTATAAGTACTCCTATGACTACCAATTGTAAACTATCAAAGAGTGATGAATCTACATCTATTGATGAGACACTTTACCGATCTATGATTGAAAAGTTGCAATATGTGGTTCACAACAGGCTAGATATAGCACATGCAGTAGGTATAGTTGCAAGATTTTTTGTAGATCCCAAAGAAACTCATTTGACAGCAATCAAGAGAATTTTTAGATACTTGAGAGGCACTAAAGATTATGGCTTAATATATCAAAAGAGAAATTTTTTGACTTAAAAGTCTATACTGATGCTGATTGGGCAGGAAACATTGATGACAGGAAAAGCACACGTGGTGGAGCTTTCTTTTTGGGAAATAGACTAGTAAATTGGTTTAGCAAGAAACAAGGATGCATTTCACAGTCAACAGCTGAAGCTGAATATGTCACTGCAGCATTGAATTGTACCAATATAGCATAGATCAAACAACTGTTGGAAGGTATGAATGAGATAGTTACCGAGCCAGTAACTATATTCTGTGATAATACTAGTGCCATTAACATTTCAAAGAATCCGGTAATGCACTCTAAGACAAAGCATATATCTATAAAGTATCATTATCTCAGAGAAGAAGTTCAAGAGAAGAAAGTTGTGCTGGAATATATAAGTTCAAAGGAACAAATAGCAGATATTTTCACAAAGCCATTGCTAAGGGACACTTTTGAGTATCTTAGAAGACAGTTAGGGGTCCTACCCCTATCTAGTACTCACCGACAAAGTTCGGTGAAAGCATCAATTCTATGAATCTAAAGGATAACTATTTATGAGTTGATGCTGCTTTACACAATTTAGGAGGTTGCCTAAAGTTGTACAAGAAAAAGTGATTGAAGACAAAGATGCTTTGACCGTGAATGAGACTGCAAGGAAATTACTTCACAAAGGAAGAAATCATGAATTATTTTTTCTTTTTCGCATTATTGTCAAAGGGGGAGAAGAGTAATTTGTAAGGAGCTAACAGAAGAAGCTGGGAGAAGACTAATGACTAGGGGAGAATTCTAGAAAATTTTAGAGAAGTTTAAACAATAATCTGAATCCGAATCAATTGAAATAAATCAAGTTGGTATTTCCATTAAAGTTGGTTTTGCCATCAATGCCAAAGGGGGAGATTGTTAGCATTTTCACAAAGGGATATTGTTAGCATCTCAGTAAGTTTGTTGGAGATTGTTGATATAATTTAGAAAGGATGATTACTATCTTAATAATATTATTTTGTCATTGATGTCAAGCAATTGATTTTCTGATTCAGTATGATGTTGCCATATCTTAATGAGTATGTGTTGATAAGTATAAATATGTCGGTAAGAGACACAGAATGAATGTGAAAATGCAAGGGGAATAATAAGTTATTCAATGGGCAACTATTACCGAGTTAGATAGTGAAGAGATTATGTTGTTTTGATTGTTTTGATATCCTATATATGAGTATTGAAAGACTGAACAAGAAGGAGAAAAGATTTCAAGCTATAGAATTAGTTAAGGCTTAATACTGTTCTATGTTACCGAGAAAGATGCTAGTTGGTAAACCCTAAGGTTATCACTATCAGTTAAAGAAGGCAGAATATCTACCGAGTGAAGTTCAGTATTTACCGAGTAACAACTGAGTAATAACAGAATGCATTGGATGGATAAATGCATTATTAAATGTAGAATACCAATGAGCTGGAGTTGATCAGATGATTGGTATGTCATGCAAGAAGTTTGTTGAGGATCTATGACATTGAAAATACAAGAGATAGATCTACAGTGCAGATTGAACGGTCATAACCTAGCACAAGTTCCAAGGTGAGGTAAAACATTTTTCAGATCGAAGGATACAATGAACCTAGTCACGTTTGAAGATCTGATGGCTAAGATTGATCATGGGAAATGTGATCAAGGAGATTAAGCGGTTAGGTATTGTTCATAAATAAGAAATTGTTGATGAACAATACATGTGGGAAAAATAGAAGAACAATGACATTACAGTAGTGGTCACCGAGCACAGAAGATTGAAGATCTGATTGAAGAACAGATTGAGAAGCCTAGCAAGAAGCAAGATAAGTCTTGAGCACATAGAATCTGCTTTATCATTTCAGATGTGAGGTTGCAAATATATTTTATTACTGTTATTTATTTTGTAAGTGACAGGAAAACTCTTAATTGAGTGGACTTAACAGTCCTATTTGTAAACCCTCTAGCAAGGTAACATTCTAAATGAGTGTTTGAAATCCTTTGACAAGGTCACTTCTAACAAAGTGCAAGACTCTAACAAGTCTGAGGGAAATCCCTTAACCGGGTCACATCTAGCAATGTGTTTTTGTAATCTGTAACTAGATTAGCTTTTAACCGAGCATACTCTAGAAGGGTATATTTCTTAGTGGGTCCGAAATCCCACAGTGCTTTTTTCCTATTTGGGTTTCCACGTTAAATCTAGTGTTAAATATATTATGATGTTTTAAGTGTATCTATTTATTAGTATTGAATGATTTATAGTCATAGTTTCATATCAGTAAAGGCTACCGAGGTTGAATCTAGTGAATATATTGTATTGTGAGTTTTTATGATTCACCCCCCCCTCTCATCTTAACTAACAATTGGTATCAGAGCTTTGGACTCTAGAAGAAAAGTTTAAAGGTACTTGAGGCAAGATCCGAAGATGTATAAAAGGGATGCACCAAAGCTAAACAAGTCAAGTTTCTCCACATGGCAGAAAAGGATGAAGCTGCACTTATCAGGAATTGGAGAATATGCAACATATTATCTGGAGAATGATTACATAGCACCTAGCACCAACCCGATGACAATGGAAGAGATAAAGGCAAAGAAAGAACATATTCAAGCTATGATTGAAATAATATCAACATTAACCGACTCAGAGTTTAATGATCTAGAAGGCTGCAATGATGCCAAAGAGATGTGGACCAAGATTACATCTGTGTATGGTGGTGATGAACATGTTCAGAGAACAAAAGTAGATAGTCTAAGAGGTCAACTTGAATCCATGAGAATGAATGAAGGTGAGAACATAACTCAATACAGTACAAGGTTAAAGGAAACTGTCAATCAAATCAAAGGAGCAGGAGGAACTATTGAAGAAAAGGATGTAACAAGGAAGTTGCTTAGAACACTTCTACCTGCTTATGCCATTCGAGTCTCTGCAATCAATGAATTAAGGTTTGTACCAAACATGCCAGTCTCTTTGGATGCTACTATCGGTAAGCTACATGCATTTGAGTTAAGTAATTTTGATAACAGTGGGTCCTCGGTAAATAAAGTTGAATCTACATTCAGTTCTTTTCATATTGGTGAATCTGATGATTACAATGATAGAATGTATAAGTATACTAAAGGAAATCATAGTGGAGAAAGTGAAAGATTTCACAAAAACATAGAAGAGGTACACAAACTATATGAAGAAATTAGAAAGCAAGAAGAGTTTGAAGCATTATTAGCTAGAAGGTTACCAAGAGGCAAAGGTAAGTATAAAGGAAAGTTACCTTTAAAATGTTTTAACTGTGATCTGTGAAACATAATGAATGATCTTTTATGAAACAGAATGTTGTATTTAAATGACTATTACAGATATTGGTTTTAAAGGTTAGAGAATGAGAAGATTTTCAATGAATGAATATGATCAGAAGTGAAGTAATTTCTATAAACTAACATTGCTAATGTTATTTCTAATTTATTTTATATTTGATATAGTGAGGGTTTTGATAATAATAGTGTGTGGCAATTAAGCATTGCATATTTTCACTTTTGGATTGATTGCGGAGATAATCATTAAGATGAGAACAAAACAGTGATAAACAAAACATTTTTTTGAATATCAGTTTGTCATTGTAAAAATTGCACAACATAGATCTAATTTCTATGACATGTTTGAATGTGAATGATTTGAAGAATGACAGCATGCCAAGTGTTTTGTATGTAAATAGAGTAATCCTTTGAGATATTGATTTTATGATTTTGTAAGGAGTGGGTGCTTCTTCACTTTGGAGTTGATGCTCTTAAAATTGCAAGGGGTTGGTGTTCCTAGGATAGGTGTCTTGAATTAAACCAGTGAGGCTTGGAGTTGATGCTCCTAACTTGTAACTGGTGAATTTTTGCCAGTCAGGCCTAATATTAAACTTGTTCATAGTGGGTTGTCCACTCAAATACTAGTGTCATTGTGTTAAATTTGTGTCTTGAATATATTGGTTGTATTATCTAGTGTACTATGATCTATTGTGAATGTTAATATCTTTGTCTTAAATTTATAATGATTAAGAGTCTTCTTGTTTACATTGATCACTGATTCTACCCCCCCCCCCTCTCAGTGATCCTAGTATTCCAAAAAAAGGATGGTGAATTACAGGTCTTAAAATGTGAGGTTCGTGAGCTGATAAATAAACTAGAAATCCATGGGGTGAATGCAAAATTACAAGCCTTCAGGATGAAGATCAAAGAAATGAAAAAATAGGTGGGAGGCCCAGGATAAGAAATTGGAAAGCATCAACAAATTTTGCATCAGAGTGATGCACAACTCGGAAACTACTCTCTGTTTGTTGCAAGACAAGGCCCTGGAGGAAGAAGATGAAGATGATAAAGATTGCAAGGAGCTCCTCAAGTTCCTCATAGATGATTGGGACAATCTCCTTAGGAAAACAGGTCTCTACAAGTTAGGTCCCTAGGTCTAGGTTCTTTATGGTTTTTATGTTTTTAATGGTTTTAATGGTTATTCTAGACTTACGGGGTGTATCCCCTGCTGCTACTTTACTACTTTGTCATATAGACTCTTTTGTTTGGTTATGATTTTTTTTCTACAAATGTGCTACTATTATCCCTTGGGTTGTTTAAGGGTCAACGCCCTAGTTCTCGCTACTTTTAATATCAAGAATAATATTTGTTTTGGTAATTGAAATTTTACAATATATAACTAACAAACAGAAAAATAGATTACATTAAATATAATAATATTTATCCCCAAAAATAATCCCTCAAAATATATCGGTCTCTCATTGGACTTTTCCTACTCACCCTCCAACCTTATATGATGCTACTCTTGTGAAGAACTAGAGCCTACCAGCCTCCTTCTCCAAATTTGATAATTTAAAAAAATCAGCCTTGTTTAAGAGCAAATGGTCTCCCCCTCCGATTGGTTGGTGCAAAATGAACTTTGATGGTGCTACTTGGGTTAATTAGAAGCTTGTGAGGTGTGGTGGTGGCATTCTCTCACCCATGAGTGAGATTTTGGCTAGTTATGTGGGGCACATTAGGTTTGGCACTAATAACCAAGTTGAGAGTATGATGCTTCTTTGAGGGGTCAAGTTTTCTCTCTCACTCAAAATTGTTAGTTTGATGACACAAGCTAATTATATGCCCTCATAGTTTGTGTGGTCATTGTTGTGTTCGATGTTATGGTCATCTTGCAAGTTGATTTGGTGCCCCATTGGCTAGATTGCCAAAATGAGATGGGGTTGGGGTAGGTTTTGGTGGGGCTTTTTGAATTTAAATTATATATTGATAGATATTTTGATGTGGAAGCATGCACAACATTTCATGATGACTTAGCAATTGGTTTTGATGACTTGTGTTAGTGGTGGGGCCCCTCCTAATTGGCAATGACTCCTATAAGCTACCTTTCTTCCATGGAGGGTCGGAATGATGAACCGATTCCCTTCCCATTGACTTGCCAATGTGGTTCTTACTTGAGGTCTTGTCATCATGACGACCTTCAAAATAATTATGGTGGATGTATGATAAATATCCCAATTTGGACCCTGAATTTATTTCTTGGTCACATCCACATTGTGAAATCTCATCCTAAGGTTATGTTGGCTGTTATGAATAAATGTAGGTTCTCTTTTAGCCATATTTTTCTATACAACTTTCTTTAAGTGACACATTTAGTGTCTCAAATGGATGGTGCCTAATAATTATTATTATTACTACAATTTAATCAAGAAAATTATATTTTTGCTAATTGTTTGTGGTTTCTTGAGATAGAGTAGTTTGGCAAAGACTGGTTTCAATATTATTGTGAATATGGGAGGTGATAGAGTGATAATTTAACCAAGTACCCATGCTAAATTTAAGGATGACAAGATTGTCTGACATATTTTCTTAGAGGGTGGGGCCACTTAGTTCATTGAAAGCATGAATGGGTTTGATGAGAACCTTTCCATCTAGTTTTCTACTTCCTAGGATAATCATAGAGTTTCATTGGATGGGATTTTTTTTGAAGTTGATGAGGATGGAATCGCTAAGGCAATGGGGTTACCCACCAGAGGCAAGAAATTAAAAAAACAAAGCAGAGCTGCCAACAATGATAGCTTGACCCTCTTCTTGAAAGAAGGGGGAAAACATTTGAAGTTGCATGGTGGGTTTGATAGCGAGGATCTCTCATCACCCTAAGGCCAAGTATGCCTTCTAGTTATGGAATTTTTTATTCTTGAGGGAATATTTAAAGTCTATTAATATTACCACCTTCCTCTTCTCAATCATTTTCATCATAGTGCTTTAATCTGTCTCCTATTTTTTTTACTTAACTCTCTTGATAACTCTTTCAAGGATCCTATACTACTTCATCAAGGGATCATATTTTGCCTTTACCAGTTTTACCTAGCCATGTGTTTGCCTAGGCCCATCATTGTTATGGATGTCAATCAACATTCTAACTCCCTGCCTACGACTACTTTTTTGGACTCACCTTCTAGCCAGAATAGTAAGAATAAGTGTATAAGGATCACAAATGCCAAAAAAAACCCTTCTCGATTTACCACTCTAACCAATTCTATTCCACCTATCCCTCAAGGGATTAAAACTACCCCCAATACTCCTCCTTCAGGTCATAAACTTGTTATGGTCGATCTCTATGACATGAAAAATTATGTTATTATGGTGAGATTGGGAAAAAAAGGAAAATCTACACCCCCAACTAAAAAAGAAAAGAAAAATCATAATGATCCCCATATAGAGGAAATTGACAATAATGGGGAGTTCACCCAGGACAAAGGGGTTGGCAACTCCAACCCTCAAAGGTCCAACAATTAACTAGGGAGGGCCCCAGAGAAATGAAAATACTCCACAAAAATAGAGGAAATAGGTGAAGAGCCTGGTTGGAGGAGGAGACTGAGTACTCTAATGACAAGATCTATTCAATGAAAACTACCACTGCCTACTTAGAGAGCACCAATCAAAGCCACTGGACCTGACAGAGACACCCAACTAGAGGAGGATGTTTTCCTAGTTGAGAAAACTTGTCTGGTTAAGGAGTCCCATTCTTGTGCCAAATGTGATGCTACCACTACAGACCTGGCTACCCTTAGAGTGAAGGTCAACAAACTAGAGAAAAAGATGGGGAGCGTTCCTAGATTCAATTCAAAGGTGATGCACAACTTGACCATCACCATGTGTCTATTGCAAAATAAGGTTCTTGGGAAGGATTATGAAAAGGAAGGAACTTATAAAGATCTATTTAAATTCCTATCAGAGGATTGAGGCAGGCTGTTTACATAACCACTTGGTGGTGATCTTTTTTGATGTTGATCATTTTTATAGTTTAAAATTTGTTACTACTATAGACTCTTATTTTTCTAGTGTTTTAAGTACTTTTGATAGATTAAATTAGTTTGGACTTTTGGTGTTGTTAATGGCTAGTTAATCTTGCCTTCGGGTTATTTGTATATAGGGTAAACACCCTTGTTTCGTTGCTACTTAATATAAAAAATAATCACTTATTTTCAACTCATAGATAAATATTTTTAATGAATAGAGTGAAATATACATTTACAATAATGAACATATTTACAATAATGAACATCTCTAAATATTTGGACAAACAATTAGTTCTCCCAAATAAAACATTACTTTTTTTTTCAAATTCGCACTGCCTTTTGAAATATGGTTGCAATAGATAATAGGGTATGAAATCATGTTACTTCATTTAAAATCAAGGTCTAAGTATTCTACAGAAGACATATTAATTGGTTGGGATGTGTGGGGATAGAATACACACAAAAAATTGTTCATTTGACAAACATATATCTCTCATTCACTAAAAAGTTTACAATAAAAACAAGTTTTATAAGGTAGCCTAATATGTGTAGTCATGTTCATACCAAGTTTTAAATGGTCCTAAATTCATTTTTTCTCAAATATAGAAAGTTATGAGGGCAAGTTTCATAAAACATTCAATTTAAAAATGTGTTAAATAAAATGAGATAGAACATTGTTTAAAATAAAATCTAAATAAAAGAAGATAGGTACATAAATATGGATCTTTTTTAAATTAAAAAAAAAAAAATTCAATCAATTTTTTGAATCAAAATTATGATCTATAAAAGTTGGACCATCATTATTGAAAATGTAAGACCATCTAAATATGCATACAAAAATTGTAAGAAGGTGGACTTGCACATCATAAGACGTCTTTAAATACAAACAATGGAGTCAATATAGAGTGTTTGAATATAGAGTGTTTGAATGAATGAGTAGAATATGGTAAGGTTATGATAGATGTAAGAAATATGTTATTTTTAGCCAATGGACTCATCTCAAGATTTAGACATTAGAATTTGATGAAATATTTGGGTGAATTAGTTTTGGTATTTTTAGTTACTGGTTTCCTAATTATCATTTTATTGTTCCATTTATTGATTCTCTAATTTATTAGGTGCTTGATAGTATAGCAAATTTTGTAGGTGCTACAAAATTGCTCCAACTTTCTTGTTCGTGAAGTCCTATAACCGCTTAGGCATTCCAAATATATTATAACCATTCAATTACTAAATGATTTATTAAGGTACTTTAAAGTGTTTTTTTTTTGAAAGAATTTTTCACATAAATCATTGTGTTATGGTATACAACTTTTATGTTTATTTCATTATAATTGTATTATCAATTTAGCTTTTCTACATACTTCCTTTCATAAATCAAGATTAAAAGTATATTTTACACCTTTCCTTCCCTTCAACTTCATTATAAACTTGTCTTATAAAATAATTATTTTTTTAATATTTATATCTAAGAATTATAATCAAACTTGAATCAAATATCATAATTTTTTTTATATAAATCATACAATAATATATATAGATAAAAATTATAACTATTATCACACATATATACATACATACACTCTAGCTTGACTTCCAAACAATGAACACTTGCAAATATATATTTTGAAAAAGAATAGAATAATTATGACTATTCATATTTAAATTACTTTATACACAAAATAAAAAAATATAATGACCAACTAAACTTCCCACACAAACAAGGATCCAATCCTTAAGTGAAAAACATTCTAACAATATCTCTTTCAAAGTTATCCATTGTCTTAGTCTCCTTGTCCATTCTAAACATATTGTCAGATGTGACATCAATATGAATACAATGTGCCTAATGTTATTATATAATTTCAATGTAGAAAAAACATCACAAGTAATTTGGTTCACAACAATTAAAAAATATTCAAAAGTCAAACATATATTAGACATATATTCTTTAGTAATTTGAATGATCAAAGATATCATTAGAGTTTGATTTATATATATTTTTAAATATTTTTTATTTAGATTTATTAGTTATGTGATTTTTTAAATAAAAAAAACTAAGTCAAGTCTTTTTTTTATTTTTATGAAGTTTTCAAATTAAATTATAATGAAATGGTTGTTATTGGCTAATTTAATTATAGTGAAGTCATTTAAGAAAAAAATAAAAATAAATTTTGGCTAGGAAATTGATATTCAAATTTATTTTAATAGAGGTTTTCAATCAAACTTTTTATTTATTTATAATTTAACGATAAAATTTAATTCTTATTAAAAAAATCTTTTAAAAAATCTTTAGAAAATACAACTTTTGTCTATATGATGTGGTAAAGCATATTCACCTACTAATGAATTTCTATTCACATGCTTTTAATTAGTTTAAAAAAAAGAAAAATAAAGGTCCACATGATTACAAGATCCATACACCAAAGACAAAATAAGTCTCAACAAGTAGACAACAAAAGGTATCCATTAAACAAACAAGCAACAAAAGAACAGGAATACTAACAACATTAAAATAGTAACAAATCACAACACAAAGAACCAAATCCAACCACTAGCACCACATACATGAGCTAGATAGAGGGGGGATTGTTGGAATCAATGAACACTGGGAGGGGGGGGGTGCTGAATCAGTGTTCTACAATTTACAAACTTATTAAACTGATTCTTAAACCACCAAATGCATAAGAATGAAAGTAAAGTGTAGAAACATAAACCAATCAATCACAACACCATAACACCAGAATTTTTACGTGGAAACCTAGAAAGGGAAAAACCATGGTGGGATTTGAACCCACAATATTATTATACTATGGCCAGGAGTATGATAATATTACATAAGGAGAATGTACTTGCATTTAGGCACACTGCCTAGAGCTCACTGCTCAAATACAAAAGAGGGCTACAACCCAGAGGAAGGCTCATTACCTTACAAGTGAATATAAATGATTACAATAATAAATGAACTGAAGTATATAATCTACATATGCCGAAAAGCAGTTCTGGTTAGGCTCAATCTGACTTCTGCAATTGCTTAGTTTCTCTGCTCTGTTCTGTTGCTCTATCTTATACCAGAGCACTAAAACCTTCAATCACATCTACCAAAATTTGCACATTCACTCATACAGACTTCTCACACACATGTCATCTCTCAAAATTATCAACCAAATCAATCTTATATATACACATTAACAAAACAAATCAATTCCCATGTTGGCTTCCAAAAACCGCATAACACGCAACATGAAATGTGTAACCAATGAGTCAGCTCAATCTGCCCACAAATCTATATGAGGACATAAACAAGATGATAACAATCTTCATACATGTTGGCCCAAGCTACTGGAACATGAAACAAATCACCGAAATCATCCCAAGGATTTTGGATCACACATTACATCAAAATAACTCTATTCTACCCGAATTACTAGATACCGAACCTTCAATCTCTCTCATGAATAAACACCAGATGTCAAGATTAAAGAATAATCTTCCTCGAACCTCAAATCATCTGCCCTTAATACTACAACCAAATTTACACAACCAAAATCAAGATATGCACACTGTACTCATGCTCTACCAGTTACTGTATTCCACCTTCCAGCCTTATGCCAAATGAATAATGCAACTTTCGGTAAACCAAATCTATGCATACCGGAAATGATTTCTAAACTAAGTTGCCATCAATGACAACTCCTAAACATTTCTCATGCATCAATCTTCATCGGAACAGTGTATCTTGCCAACAAGGATGACTTGGAACCTAAATATTGGGAGTCACTTTCCTTTATTTAAAATGATGCAAAATATTCCTGAATCAGTCAATATAGATACTAGACTCACAAATACAAGTATTTTATTTGGTTTCCCTTTGGATAAATCATCTTCAAAGATCTTCATGCTTGATGTCATGCAATCTAGAAATGATTTTTTTAATTTAACAAATTAGTAACTAAACCCTCCATCTCTTTGACTTTCTCTTTTATCTTTCTAATTTATATTCACATGTTCTCCTTATATTGTCTAAGAAAATATTAGGATATTAGAGGATTATATCTTTTTTTTAATTGAAACAAAGAAATTACAAGAATGAAGGTACTAGAAGGTACCTGAAGAAAGAACAATGCAATGGAAAAATAAGTCAAAGAGTGACTGAGAGAAAGATACTAGTCATTTCATAATTTTAAAGATTCCTTTATTTTGATCAAAAGTGTACAAGGTTTGAAAAAAAATCTTTTCTCTTTGATTTGTTGAAGCTTGTCCCTAGCATCCACATTCTTCTTGCACAAAATCTAGGGCTACGAGAAAAGTGAAGCCACCTAAAGATAGACGTTAGAGTAAAGCCATAAAATAACAGTTGCTTGATAAGAGTTGCTAGAAAATATTGCATCACATCTCATTTTTCAAATGTTCTTTAAAATGAATTTTCTAATACAATCAAAGACCACATTATTATGCATGCCATAACCAAACACTGGTACAAAAACAACAATAAATGACTTAAAAAACTACTAAAAATTACATATAAATGACTAATCTTGGTCACGTGACCATTAGTAGTTTATTGCCGATCATTTAGAAAACAACCAAGTTTATGACTAAACCATTTTTAGTCATTTATTGGTTGTTTTGAATGATCAATTTGGTAGTATATTTAGTCATTAATTGTTGTTAATTGGTCATTTATTTAGTCATGGTAGTCATTTATTTAGTCATTGTAATTATTAATTATTGTCAATTGGTAGTAAATTTAGTCATAGTTATTTACTTCCATCCATTGGTAGTATATTTAGTTATATTTTCATTAAATTTAGTATATTGAGTTACATTTTCATTAAATTTAGAGTTAAAAAAAAACTGGTTGAATATGAAGATATATTTATATGCATATGGATGTTTATATTGTCAAACTCATAAGGAAATTTACTATATATATAAGTTTATTTGTTGCAAGTAAAAGAAAGAAACAATCATTTTGATCTCGTTAGTGTGTGTGTATATTATAATATATATATATATAATTTTTTTTTAAAAAAACTAAAAATTTTGGACCCCCTCTCGAGGGGGACTGTGACCTCCATGGGGTTGCAACACCCACAACCTGTGGGGATTGGGGCCTCCATGGAGGTCGTAGGTCCTCACAACAGGGGAAAAAGGGGGTTGGGGGGGGGGGGGGGGTGGGGGGGGGGGGGGGGTGAGTTAAAATCATGCACATTGAAAAGAAATGAAACCCTATAGAATTTTCATGGCTGCCACTCTTTCCTAGTCCACACCTAAGATATCTGCAAAAAAAAAAGGAAAATATGCATTATATCAAGGGTTATCTTTGCAAAAACAAGAGGGAAAGAAAAGAAAAAAAACCTGCAACAATAGCTTTTTCATGGCTGCCACTCTTTCCTAGTCCACACCTGAGATATCTACAAAAAAAAGAGGAAAAGAGGCATTAGATCAAGGGTTATCTCATTGAAAATAAGAGGGAAAGAAAACAAAATAAAACTGCAACAATGACTTCTATGGAGGATGCTAGGGTTAGAGAGCTTGAGAAATATCCAACATGGAGGAGGCTAGGGTTAGAGAGCTTGAGAAAATGTGCAAATGAGAGATAGGGTTATAAATTATTTTATTTCCATCATAATAGAAGTTAGAGTTTTCCATTGAGTCCTAAGATCCAAGGGTGGAGATTAAAATAATCTAATGGATGAGAGTCATTGCACAACCCTTTAGGGTTGTGGCTAGAAGTTTTTTTTAATGGGGAGAAATTATTTAAGTTTAATTTATTTGAGACAATTGAAAATGTATTTTTTTTAAATAAGAGTTATCAAGAGAAGAGGGAGAAATAAAATACACACATACATATATGTATATGTACACACACACACACACACACACACACACACACACACACACACACACACACACACACACACACATATATATGCGTACATATATATATGTATCTCTCTCTCTCTCTATATATATATATATATATGTGTGTGTGTGTGTGTGTGTGTGTGTGTGTGTACATACATATATATATATATATATATATATATATATATATATATATATATATATATATATATATGTATATATATATATATATATATGTATATATATATATATATGTATATATATATATATATGTATATATATATATATATATATATGTATATGTATATGTATATGTATATGTATATGTGTGTGTGTATGTATATATGTATATATGTATATATGTATATGTATATGTATATGTATATGTGTATGTATATGGTGTGTATATATATTTAATTTACTCATTTTTAGTTGTCATGACTAAAAGTTTTAGTCGCATAATCATTTATTTGCCAAATTCTACAAGTGAAAGATAACCTATTTCCATTTTAAATCATGACAAAAAATAGCTGGAAAATTTGTAAAAATAATAGTCCATTGTTTTTTAGCATGAGTGCAATCCCAAAAAGATGTTTCATATTTTCAACTGAAGGGCAGAAGGAAAAGGTGTTAGTTGAGCCAAAATATATTTCAATCTATCCAATACAGGGAGCTTGCAATGTAAGATTTTCCAAGCTAACACTTGAGTGTCAAAGTCAATTTTTTATTTAGGATTATATTTTTTGAATAAATTGTTGTCATAAAAGTTTGCACCCTTGATGACCCAAGAAAACTTGATCATCAACCTTGTGAAACATTGAATCAACCTCTCAAGTGTGGGACCTTGCTAAATGTGAGGTTGAATCTCCGGAGAAGGTCAAATTCCTCTTCAATCTGAATGCAGGTGTTGGAACAACCCAACACTGATAAAACTAGTCTATGTCCTGACAAGGAAAAGGGAGACAGGGAAGGATTGAAGAAACCCATAGATTTTTTTAGTGAAGGCCTAAATGACTATGAACTCAGGTACAACTATGTGGAAAAACAAGTCATCATAGTTGTAAGAGAACTAAAAAAGTTCAGACACATGCTCTCAAACAACATGATTTAGCTCCTAGTCCCACTTGCCACCGTTAAAGATTTTCTTCTCAACAAGGATATTCATGAGAAGAGAGTTGTATGGATCACTTAGGTCATGGAGTATGACCTTGACATCAAAATTACTAGGTTAGTAAGGGGAAGAGGACTCTGTGAGAAGTTCAATTCATCTTTTGAGGAAAATTCAGAGGTCTCCCTCTTGCTGCAGGAAGAAGAACAGGTTGATAACTAGGGAAATGCACAAACCGGTTGGTTGGAAGTTATGTCTGCTCTCTTAAAGGATGGTAGCTATCCTTCTCACTTTGATAAAAACAAGAGGAGGCATCTCAGATTGCAATCCATCCCCTATGCCTTGGTGGGTGGGGTTTTATTCAAAAGGGACCTAAATGGTGTCCTTCTAAGGTGCATCCAAAGAGATCAGACCAATAGACCACTAGAGGAATTTCATAATGGGCCCTCAGGTGGTCATTTCTTAGCAAGGATGATAGCCATGAAAATAATAAGGGCGGGCTATTATTAGCCTTCTTTATTCAATGATGCTCATAAATGGATTAGATAGTGCAACGATTGTGCACTTTTGGTAGGTAAGCAAAGGTTAGCTACCCTTCCTCTTCATCCTATTTTCGTTCATCAACCTTTAGCACACTGGGGGCTTGATTTCATCAGCCCTATCAATCCAGTATCTAATGTAGTCCACAAGTGGATAGAGGCAGTGGCTTTGAAAGATGCAACTAAAAATTCAATGGTTCAATTCCTTGAAGGGATTACGACTAGATTTGGATCCCCTTCCCCAATTATATCAGATAATGCTAAGGATTTTGTGGGATCTCAGATCAATCTATGGGTAGTCCAACATGATGTGTTTCTAAAAACATCATTGAATTATTATCCCTAAGGCAATGGATTAACTGAGACCTCTAACAAAAATCTCATTAGAATCATCAAGAGGACTCTTGAAGACAATCAGAGGTCATGGGACTTAAAGTTGGAAACAACCCTATGGGCTGATAGGATTACTCTGAAGAGAGCATTGGGTAACTTACCTTTCATGCTAGTATATGGAAGGGAAGCAAGGCTCCCCTTATCCCTTGAGTTGTCATCTCTAGACCTAGCACATGAATTGGATCTCCTAGAAAATGATGCCTTGTCAGTAAGGTATTCCAAACTTACAGAGCTTGAATAGGTCAGAGAGAAGGTGAGGAAGACTTTAAATGTCCATTAGGGACAAGTAAAGAGAAACTTTGACAAGAAAGCCATTTTGAGGACCTTCTAAGTCAGAGATTTTGTCCTAAAATGGGATGTTGATAGAGAAAAAGCGGGGACACACTCAAAATTTGATGCAATATGGAGTGGTCCCTATGTGGTTACAGGTTGCGAGGATAATTCTTTCAATCTAGCCAAGTTAAATGGCGAAGACCTTCCTATTGCAATCAATGGAAAACATCTCATCAAGGAATTTACTTGAGGGTGACTTTGTAGGTCTTTTAGAAATAGTGTGGATATCTGTAATTATGTTCTTCTGCTTTCCATAAGTGCTCATGCATAGGCCAATTCCTTCAGATTGGTCATTTTTTTATTTTTTGAAGGATGCAGGGAGGTTTTCCTTTTATGTGCTCCTTTTGTGACCCTATTCCCAATACATAGACAAGGACATCTGGTCTTGCCCTAAGCAGGCTCAGAGCCCCCTCTGAGTCACCAAAATGTTGACCCTTTTTTGTCAGCAATGATGTAGATCCAATCTGAGAAAGGATTTTCTACATAACCTGCATGTTATGCACATTTTTTGTTGGCAACAAGTGGTTTGGAGTCTTTCCATCTATTCAAGCACCAAAATTCTATTTTTGAGTTGATCGGATTGGGCATTCAACTTACTTAAGGTCACCAGCTAGAGGGTTCCCTATCATTCATGGGCCAGTTCTCGTTTATTTCCTCTTATCAGCCATTGGTGGTTCCCTCTCAGGTTAAGGGCCCCAGTACCCCACATGATTTTCTAATTTCAGAAGATGATGTCACGACATAGTAGGATGGTGGATCTAGCCTATGATATCATCCACCCTACATAGGCAAAGGGGAGGAGTGAAGTTCCAAGCGAGATAGCAGGGGAACGGTAAGGAGGTCTCTTCCCTGCTACCCCATGAGGAAGGATAGGGCACACAAAGGCCCCTATGGGGTAAACAAGGCTAGGGGAGGATGGCTTCCCCGCCATCCTGCATGCCATTCCAAGGGGTCACGAAGACCTTATGGAATAAAGATGAAGTAAGAAATATGCTTCCCTGCTATCCTGCAAGGATTTTTTGGGAAGCATTTGGGCCTCGTGGGACTAAGAGCGACAAGCGGGTAGTGTCTACGCTATCCTGCAAGAGATTTTTTGGGAGGAAAAGTGGCTTGCGGGGTAAGAGATCACAAGGTGGATGAATCCCTTGCCATCTTGCATAGTTAGACAAGAAGCTAGTCCGTCACAGTGTAGGGTGGAGATGTGGACCCGAGTGCCACATCAGTCACCTACGGTCGTTGGATTTTCATAAATCCCAATCCAACAATGATGTTTTAATCTCTAGTTGGGTTTTTGAGTTCTTATATGGTGAGATCTTGCACATCCATCTATTCTCTAGATCTCTTGATCGATGATGCACTTTTAATTTTGTAGTGACCGTTGAAATTCAATTGCTCTACGAGGTGGGTGGCTGCCAAATCTATAATCAAGACATTTTTTGTGCTCAGTCAATGCCCGATCTTCGATTTGATTTTTATCCAACCACCATGGATTATCACCATTATTCCAAAAGTGACTCTGTAGGCCGATTTTGGATGCCACTCATGCCTCTTCAATGCATTATGAATACTTTTGGGTCTGACAGAGATTTATCAGACGTCATCCCATGCAGATTTTTCTTGATTTCTAGGAAATGATTTTCCCTCCTATGCCTCTGCGGCCAATTTCAGACGAAACCCATGCTCATTCATTGTAGATTAGAGACCTTTCACCCTAGAGTGTATCCAGTAATGTTTATGTGTCAAGGTTACTTCATCTGTGGGTAGTTTTGTTTCCTCCCAAGCGATTAGACACCCATAGAGGAGATCTTGCACGCTACAACTTAGATCATTCGATTAGATTGTTTTCTCTCCTCTGCCTCTTTTTGTAACCTAACCCTAGGAGTGTTAGGGTTTCTATCTTTAGTTCAATCTAAGTTATGCCTCAACTATAAAGGCAATTTTTTATAATTTTCTCATGATTTTCCCCTCTTTTTCTCTTACAGTAATCCATGATTTTTGCAACTATAAAATCACCTTGTCTCTGCATTAATAAAATTTGCTTGCCTTAGTTTCAGTTTATGCAAATTTGCGTATCTCTTTTACATGTTTGTGTGAATGCATCTTTTCTTTCTTTCTTAGCATCTGTGATAGTGTTGACTACTCTTAGAGAGGCATCTAGGAACATTGTTTTGTTCCTCTGCCATTGTTAATAATTTGAACCTTGACTTTGTCTTAGAAAACTATACTTAGAAATTTGTGTATCTTTTGGGCAGTTTTATTGATGTTCTGTGCAATTATAGGTGGAGGTAGATAAACTTTCAGTCTAGGTGCAAGCCTTATTCCCCTTCTTTCATGAAACCCTTTTCTCTCTCCCTTTTCCCTGTTAGGACATAGATTAGTTTTATCAGTGTTGGGCTGGTCCAACACCTACATTCAGATTGAATAGGAAGTCGGTCTTTTCTGGAGATTCGACCTCACATTTAGCAAGGTCCCACACTTGAGAGGTTGACTTAATGTTTCACAAGGTTGATGATCAAGGTTTCTTGGGTCATCAAGGGTACAAAATTTTGTGACAATAGTTTTGGGCACGCCTAATGGGACAAATTTCAACATACTTACTAAGGATTCGGTTCTTTTCCTAAGCAATTCAGGCTTTGGAGGCAATCAATCAAGCACTTAGCGACTCTAAGGAACAAATTCAGACTCTCGGTGATATCAGTTGCAACTTTATGCCAAGAAGACACACCAGATCATAATCTAGAGGTATTTTTCAATTCATTCACCTCCCTTATTATAATTATAGGAGAAGAAGAGGTAGACATTCTTTATCACCTGTTAGGGGAACCCAAGCAGAAACATCCACACCCCTAAGGTCCCAGTCTACCCCTCCTATTACAAGATTAGCACATCCTAAAGGCCCTTCCATCCATATTGACAGACCCATATTTGTAATGGAGGTCCCAAGAGATCATACCTTTGTCACATTCAATGGTGGTAGTCCCTTAGTCGTAACTCAAAAGAATGACATTCTAGTAGAAGCCTTGAAGACTATAGCATGTTTTACTAGAGAAACATCTATCTCCCATAAAGAACATATCCAGGATGTATCATGCATCTGCACAGTGATTGATGTCACAGAAGACAACGTAGCACTAAGTCTTCTTGCTTCCTCATTCAAAGGAAAGGCCCTTCAGTGGTACAAAGGACTAGCTCCTAATTCCGTTCACAATTGGTATGAGTTAGGGGAGAAGTTGTGCAAACATTTTGAGGACAAAAGTGACCATCTATCACTTATGGAGCAGCTAACTATAATCAAAAGAGCACCCCATGAGTTCATGGGTAATTTAAACTATAGATTTCAAAAGACATGAGATATAATCCCATCATTAGTAAAGCCTTCATCAAACCATGTTTTTAAATATTTACTTAAGGCTTTGAATAGTGACATAGCTGCAATGATTCAATCTATGGGAAGAAATAATCTCCTATTAGCTTATGAGACAATCATAAGGTCAAAAAATTGCTTAATAGAGGTAGGAATGTTGTCTCCTAGGCCTTCAATGCCCTTATTTCCAGAGGCTCCTACCCAACAGCTTGTTTTAGCACCAATACCAATGTCATCTTCAAGCCATTTGCTTACACATGCACCCCCTCCAGTTTCTGAAATCCAGGAGTTCAGAGCTGCTATGGAGGCTTCAATGAAAAAAATGAGCCAACAACTGCAAGGATATGGAAACAAATTGGTCTCAGTTAAGAGATACTTACCACAGGCTAACAATAGGTCTTATCAAGCATCAAATCAAAACTATTAGCAATAGAGGCCTAATTTTCAAGGGAAGAACCAATGGAGCAATGCTAGGCCCTTGAACAGTTTGAATCCCACAGCTGTAAGAATCTCAAAGGCTATAGTGCCAATTCATAATAATCTTGCTCAAGAACAAGATTGGTGTGTCCCATGCAATCAGCCACACAATCAGACCTTGTGTTAGAATAGTGAGTTTTCTCAAACCCTAGTGGAATAAGAGCAGCCAACAACATCAAGGCAACAACAATTTGTTGACTATTATAGCCATCCACAAGGGGATACAACTTTCATGAATTGGCAGGAGGCTGATTTTTATGGCATGAATCAGACAAGTGGGGATAGTGTGGCCAACAACACAAGATAAAAAAGGAGGGCCATAGATCCTAGTGCTATTTTTTTAGTAGCAAATCAGACTCCATCTATAGCTTAAGCTTCACAACTTGTCCTACAATCTTCAATGCCAAATTCATTTGATAAGGCGACTTCTCCAAACAAAGAGCAAGACTTGACATAAAATGTCAAGGAAGGGGAGCCACCTAAGGTTCCTACCATACCAAAATCAGACCTAGTCGCTATGAAGGCCCCTACTAAGGCTATCATCCCCTTTAATATTGTTGAATAGATGAAGAGGGCTAGCCTCAATGTATTTATGTGGGATGATCTTGCTATCCCATCTCAAAGAGACCTACTTCAGGAAGCCCTAAAGGGGATGGATTTTGTAGAAGGTACTAGTCAAGGTTGAAAATCTTCAATTTCCACAAGCTTGGTGCAACCTTTGGATGTAGAGAGCTCAAAGAAAATTAGTAAGCCTCCCCCTTTTATTTGTCATTAATCATAAGAGATTAAATTATTCATAATTGCATGATAGATAGTGGGGATAGTAGTTCAGTTATGCCAAAAGGGATAGTTGATCACCTAGGTATCAAGTATGAACCTATAACAAGAGGGGTGGTGCAACTTGATGGAACATTAGTTCAGACTGTGGAAGTTATTAAAGATTTAAATCTAACCTTGCACGCCTGCCTGGGTTGTAGTGTGTTGTAAGACATCTCAGTGATTGACCTCCTTGCTTATTTTTCCATTTGTTTATCTAGGGAATTCACTGCCAAGATAGTGTTGGCATTTTGGATATGTTGATATGGTTTTGTCATTGATGTCAACACTTGTCATCGCTTTTCAACACTTATCAGCACTTGGAGATCTTTGGTTATGTTCACCGGAAAGTTAGAGACTTATGCAAAGTCACCGGTATTTGGTTCACTCACCAATAGATTATATTGTTCACCGGCACTTGGAATGACTTAGAGACTACTTGGTTATGTTGAAGACATTATTCGATCACTTGGTTTTGGCAATTTGGTTAATTGTTTATTCGGGTTTGCATATTTGTTGTTACCAACAAATAGGTCCATGATAAGCACCGGCAGGTATATCTATTCCATATCAGCACAACACGTTATGGAGATGATTAATTATTATTGCAAATGCATTGAGCTGACGTCATGCATCGGATATTGATTTACTTGTAATTGATTTTATTGTAATATCTTTTAGTGAGCTGACCTATCCAATTGGTCTTAGGTTATGATTTAAATGTAAGATCTCATTTGTGAGATCATAGAGTAAATGAGAAAAGGATTGCAATAAGGTATATGCAAAAATAAGCAGAGCTATACACGCGGACATCATTTGAAGGTTGAAGGAAGGATCTTGTGAAGGCAATCAAAACTAAACCGGTACTGAATCCAGCATATGAAGATGCTATTTTGTGCAGTACATTATCATTGGATTTAACCATCCAATTGTAGTCATTGTGACTCTCATTTTGTGATTGAGCAGTGAGCTCTAGGCAGCTGGTGTAGTACCCCTACTCGTTTGAACTCATTAGACTTATACTTTATTATTGTTTGTTTTCAGTGGATACATTACCATAATGTGTTATTCAGATTTTTATGACATTATTTCATGCTTTATATGGATATGAGATGAGTAATTTATTGCAGTATTTCAGTACTTGTGATTTATGGCATTTTATGGATTATTGCTATGTACTGACACTTTACTTTATCTATGCAATGTGGAATTATATGTTGTGTGTTTCAGAGTGTATTGGATGCAAGGGGACAATTTTCCTTCACTCATTTCAGTGAGACATGGAACGTTGCGATTCTCCTTCATCGGTGTGTATGTCATGTTTTCTATATTGTATATATGCATGTGTGGTTCAGTGATGCAGGATATTGCAGGTACAAGTACCGGGTAGGTATGGGGTATCGTCTCCACCTGGCTTCACAGGTCTGAGCATGCCTTATATTTTTCGATGGAAGTGGAGGAGATAGTAGTTGACCCTATTTTACTCATTTACACTCATGTGAGTGTTGTCAGTTGGTCATCCAATCAGTTAGTTCGGCCTTCGTATTTTGTCATTTGATCTTTTTATGAGTATTTGCTTGAGATTTGTTCAGTTTGTGTGTTTTAGTGGATTTGATTAATTAATTAAGTTATGGAGTTATCTCATAGTTGATTTATGTATGCATTGAAATTATAAATTTAATTAATTAAAAGAAGTTATTAAATTAAGTTGCAAGCTGCATGATATTAGAAATATATTTTATTTAAATTTTAGTGAAAAATAAATTAGATTAATTTCATTTATTGTTACTAGAATTTTAAATAAATGAATGAATAAAAGAATTAATTAGAATTAAAGTATTGCTTTAATTTCTTTATTTAGAAAATTAATTAATTTGCCTGAGAAAAGAAAAGAAAGAAAAATGATTTTTTAATTATTGCATGTTAACTTATCCCTTTGTTGGAAAATTGGAAAAGAAAATAAAATTGCTTTTATTACTAAATTTAGGTTTTTGGAAAAAAGATATTCAACCTAGAATTTTAGTTTAAAAAGAAGAATAGATCATTATTTTAGGATACACAGGAAACAGGTCAGGGATTTAGGTGAAGAAATTTATTTGGAAGCTTGTTGAAAAGATTAGGGCTCTTCTACAGATGGGTGGCTTCTTTTGATTATTGTTTTAAGAAAATATTTCTATTTCTTCTATCTTCTGAATGATGTGTGTGTTCAGATGATTGTCATATCTCGTCTGATTAATTTTGTTCTTAGCTAAAGTCCATACCTGAAGTTAATTTCTAGTTTAATGGAAAAAAGTTATTTCTAGGTGTTTGTGGATTAAATTTTGAGAAAATTGGGAAAATTATTATGGTTAATTTTGCCAAGAATTTTGTTGTGCATGGAAATTGCAAGATTTGGGGGGGTATGAGATTTATCAAAGAAATCATTCCCTCTTGTTTGTTTTTATTATGATATTGGTTATGACAATCTTTTAATTGTATCACTATGAAATTGTTAATTACTTTAGGAATAAATTTAATTATAAATTAAATTTATTGAGTTATTTATGTTTTGGGAAAATATTTTATTTAATTATAAAAAAAAAAATATTGTAAAAGATTAAATTCTATAAAAATGAATTTATTGGAAAATTATTGTTTTATTTATGTTATTGAATTTACTAAAAAGAAATTAATTTAATATATATATATATATATAAAATAAAAAAAATTAACCCTCGGTAACACTACCGGTGGTAGTACGGCTATCGTACGGTAGCATCTGCTACCGGTGGTAGCAGTGCTACTAGTAGTAGCATGTTCTACCATGCGGTA
Source organism: Cryptomeria japonica (assembly GCF_030272615.1). Classification (NCBI taxonomy): domain Eukaryota; kingdom Viridiplantae; phylum Streptophyta; class Pinopsida; order Cupressales; family Cupressaceae; genus Cryptomeria; species Cryptomeria japonica. The sequence continues at coordinate 253,761,735 of NC_081412.1, forward strand.
GCAAGGGCTACTGTGTGTAGCATATGCTACCGTGCACAGTGGCAGAGATTAAATTTATTTTTTTCTTTAATTCCCCTATGCGTACCTTGACATAGCACTTTCGGGTTTCATGCCCGAGGTTGTGTATTTTGAATTATATATATATATATATATATATATATATATATATATATATATATATAAGTTGTTTTTTAATTCATATGGGTATTATATTATGTTATCTTTATTTTAATACTGTGGAAATTAAATTCTGAGTTGTTAAATATATATTCTGTAATATATTTATAAGTGAATTATTTGTAGGTATTCATATAATTATAATTTAATTTATAGTTATATTTATATTTTATGAATGTAATTAGATTATAGTTTGGGTGTTTTAAGAAAAATTTGTAAATTCGAAGATTTTACATTTATGCTTGAAAATATTAGGAGATTAATTTTTGTGTGATTGATTTAACCTTATTGGACAAATGACAAAATTGATTTATTTGTATAGTTGTAAATTCTTATTATCTGTAAATTCCTTATTTGCAAGTTATTTATGCTTTTGGCTATTGTAAGAAAAGATTGCCTGTATTAGGGTCTTGTGTAAATGGTGTTTGCAGTCAAGCTTAATTCTGTTGCAATTCTGGTTGAGTTGTCATTATGTCCTATGTTTTTATATCTCCTTAGTTAGGTGTTGTTGTATAACCTTATTGATGTGAGCCATTGTGTGTTTTGTCCAAATGGTCAATCTTGGGTTAGTGATTGTGTATCCTCCACCTGTGATTTGTCAGGATTAGTTATGGTTGTTTGTTTTGCCATAGAGTTCTTGTAGAGAGACCTTTCCTGTTAGTGTCCTATGAGAGAGAGTAGCTTTTGAGCGGGGGTCGTGCCCAAAGTGGATGACAGGATAACCCATCGAAAGTAAGTTAAAAAGTGATAACCTAATAATATATTGGGGGGGAGTGAAATAAATATTATTTAAGATAATGTACCTCATGCATAGGTGAAGTGCTTGTACAGGGCTCATAATGTTACGAGAAGGCCTGGAATGGAAAACTTACCACCTTGTCTTCACAAAAGGATTGCTAGGGTCTGCATGAGACTTAGTTGGAGTCAGAAGCTGAGAGAGGTTACCAGGATAGAGAGTCGGGACCTAGGAGGCCTACCATGGTAACCATCAAGCTATGCGATGACACTTAGAGTCACTAGTGTTTGTAAGTTGAGTCACATGGATGTTTGCGGAGTCATGTAGCTCTTTCGTACTTGTCTTATTTTTCTTGCTTGAGGGTTTTCTACTATTTCCTAGCACGGTGGGGTGGTTCCATATCAGGATCACATGGTCGGGTGGTAGGGCCACTTCCCATCGGATGTTTTGGATTGTATCTTTAGGCGGGGAAAGGCTTCACTCATGTTTCTTGGTTCGTGGTTCATGTACCAGTTCATGTTCATGATCATTGTTTAGTTGAGACCTTGTGGTCATTGTATCAAGATTTTATGTAACCTTGATATTGTAACTTTGTAATCCGTGGTATTATTGGAAGCCATGTATTTATGGATATTGTAATATTATGTCAGTGGAATGTATGTTAATTCAGTTTCTTTGGTCTTATGTATAAATGATTTATGAAAAATTGAATGCATTGGTATACTTGAATCTTTCATTATGGAATTTAGATGTATGTGTAGTTTTTAACTTAAGCATTTAAAAACTACTTGAATATATGTGTAGGGACAATTGGATTAACCATGGTGTTAATATAATCTATGATTAATCTTCATTGGTAACCCTTAGGAAATCATGTGTTAGTCTTCCATTGTGTTATTAGATGTGCAATGGTTATAATTAATGCACTTATCTTTAAAAAAAAAATTATTTCACCCTTTGGTTGCCTAGTTGTGTTGTTTTCCTTTAGGGTTCCTGGCGGGGCATTATAGTTGGCCTTTTTGCATGTGCAAAATCCATATTGTACACACATACTATCTGCAGTAGTATCATTTGATTGTGGGTAAGGCTTCCCACCGTGGTTTTTCCCCTTATAGGGTTTCCACGGACAAACATTTGTGTTATGTGTTATGGATGTTGTTGTGTTTTTGTTTCATGCATTAATCTTTACCAGTATTGCAATTAACTGTTAAAACTGTCTACCGACATAAAGTTTGGTTTACTGGTATTAAGCATTAAGTTTTGGTTAAGTAAATTTTGGTTGAATTTATTGGACAACTGATTCACCCCCCCCCCCCCCCCCCCCGCTCTCAGTTGTCTCTGGGACCTAGCAATTGGTATCAGAGCATAGTCCTCTTTTTGCAGAAGTTTAACAACTTGAGAAGATCCAATGTCTTCTAACAATTTTAGGAAGGATAGTCTGAACCTTGATGGAACTAACTATGGCATATGGAAGATCGGGATGGAGACACACTTGAATTGCATTGGAAATGATATATGGGATGTTACAAAGAATGGCTATACTGCTCCTACTCAAGGTCAACCTATTCCACCTAACTTGGCTAAAGATGAGGAAAATGATTGCAAAGCAAGAGAAGCACTTTTGAGCGCATTGTCAGATCAGCAAGTCATGGGATTGTCAGATAGATCTACTACTAAAGCTATTTGGGACAAACTAGAAACATTAAATGAAGGAGATTCCATAGTCAAAATTGCAAAACTGGAATGCTTCCGAGTCAGATATGAAAGTCTGAAAATGGAGGAAGAAGAAAGAATTTATGCTTTTATGGAAAGAGTAAATGAAATTGTTTTGGGTATACAATGTTGTGGAGGAACCTTAAGCGAAGATGAGATTGTTTCTAAAGTTTTAAGAGCTTTTCCACTGACATATAAAATGAAATTTATTTCTATAAATGGATTAAGAACAATGCCTAATGCATCAGTATCTAGAGACACTTTGGTTGGAAAACTTTCAGCTTTTGAGCTTGAGGAATTTGGTCTTGTTACTACTATCAAGACAGATCTATCTTTTAAGGCATCATCATCAACTACAACATCATCATCATCACATGATAAATCTGATTGGAAATCCTTCTATGCAAGAGAAGTTGAAGAAATCAGGAGAGAAAATGAAGAACTTGAAGCACTATTTGCAAGGAAAATGCTTAAAGGTCCAATTCGAAGTAAGTATGAAGATAAAGAACCCTTTAAATATTTTAACTATAATAAGATTGGTCATATGGAATCTAGATGTCCTAATAGACATGCAAGATTAAGAGAAGAAGCTAAAAGATCATATAAGCCTAACCCTGACTATCAAAAATACAAGTTTAAGAAGAATAGAGACAAATCTTGTTATTATGTTGACGAAGGAGCTATTGATGATTCTGATGAGGATCCAACAAACAATGGATGAGATTTTGTTGCTATAATAGAAGATCAACCGGCACCTACTATTCAACCGGTCGAGCAGGCCTTGGCAGCTAAAGTTGAAGATAAGAATGAATGGATTATTGATTCAGGATGTTCACATCATATGACTGTTGATAAGAGTAAATTCTTAACCTTTCAGGATTACAATGGAGGTCTAGTAAGATTTGGAGATGATAAAGCTTGTTTGATCAAAGGAAAAGGCACTATATCTTTTGATGCTAAGCACAATACTGATAATGTTTACTATGTTGAAGGTTTGAAGCATAACCTTTTGTGTGTTGGTCAATTTGTTGAGAAAGGATTTCAGTTACAATCCAAGAATGGTAAATGCAAAATCTTAAACAAATCACATACCAAATCACATGAATAAGTCACCTATAAATATAGATCATCAACCTTATAGACAAGGTCGAGACTAAACCCTAAACCCATAAACCCATAATTACCAAAATTACATCATATGATACCACCAGACCAATATTATGATTTACATTAGATAGCATGGACCTAAATCAAGTAACCAAACAATTATATCCATCAGGGATTCTACTAAGACCAAAATCCAACACGCTTCACTTGTTAGTAGAAACCCTTAGTGAAAGTTTAACTGGATCCAAATAGGACCACCATAATAGAACACCATCCAAATAAAAGTCGCCAAATGCTCAGGATATGATCAAGAAGCACCAACAACATGATAGAAACTATTCCATAAGCCGGACCCAAAATCCACTGACCAAGTCACCAAAACAACATACTGGTAAAGCCAAAAGCTAGCCAGTAAAGGCATAAACCAAACGGTAACTAAAAGTACCAAAAGAAATAACCAAACCATGAAACCACTAGAATATAGCAAGCATATAACCATCAGAATAAGTATCCAAAACCAATTCTAGAGGTCTGATCATACCAGATCAGAATCATAGCCAAAACCAAAATGATCACCAAGACTAACCAGGATAGTCTCCAAATGGGATACGGTGTTAACATCATTGACAATATTTAACCAACTCCAACATATTTACAACAAGCCAATCTTGTTCCAGTTAGGAAGAAGAATGGGGAAATCAGATTGTGTGTGGACTTTAGGGACCTAAATAGAGTCTTCCTCAAAGATCATTACCCCCTCACTTCCATGGAATAAATTTTAGCCAAAGTTAGTGGCTTAGAAAGATTTCCATTCTTGGACAGATACTTAGGGTATAGTTAGATCCTAGTCGAAGATTCATACCAATTTAAGCCTGCATTTACTACTAAGTGGGGCACCCTATCCTATTGTAAAATACCCTTTGGACTAACAAATGCAGGTGCAACTTTTCAAAGAGCCATGGATATGGCTTTTGAGGGAGTATTAGCAGAATTTGTACTAGTATACCTTGATTATATTACTGTATACTCCAAGCATTTGGTAGACCATTTTGCTCATCTGGAGAAAGTTTTCAAAAGGTGCAGGGAGTATGGTGCATCCTTGAACCCCCATAAGTGTGTATTTTCCACTGATCAGGGAAAACTACTTGGGCACATTGTATCTAAGGATGGTCTAGCTATATACCCAGAGAGAGTGGAAGCCAATGCGTCTCTTCCTCTTCCACATCACAAGAAATAACTTCAAAGCTTCCTTGAGAGAATCAACTTTGTCAGAAGGTTTATCCCAAACCTTGCAGCTTTGGTTAACCCTCTCACAACCATGCTAAAGAAGGATTTACCCTTGAAATGGACTAGTGAAGGGAAGGAAGCTTTGATAGGATCAAGCAAGCCATTTCTCAGGATCCTACCTTAGTAAATCCTAACTATGAGAAAGATTTCATCATTTATATATTGGGAGAAGATGCAAGTATATATGTTGTCCTAATACAGTTAAATCAGGAAGGATTGGAGCAACCCATAGATTTTTTTAGTGAAGGCCTAAAGGACTATGAACTCAGGTAAAACTATGTGGAAAAACAAGTCATCACAGTTGTGAGGGCACTAAAAAAGTTCAGACACATGCTCTCAAACAATAGGATTCAACTCCTAGTCCCACATGCCAGCATTAAAGATTTTCTTCTCAACAAGGATATTGGTGAGAAGAGAGTTGTATGGATCACTAAGGTCATGGAGTATGACCTTGACATCAAAATTACCAAGTTAGTAAGAGGAAGAGGACTTTGTGAGCAGTTCAATTCATCTTTTGAGGAAAATTCAGAGGTCTCCCTCTTGATACAACAAGAAGAACAAGTTGATAACAAGGGAGATGCACAAACTGGTTGGTTGGAAGTTATGTCTTTCTCCTTAAAGGATGGTTGTAGTGTCCACCCTTTATTTGACCTATTTTGACTAGAGTTGACTTTTATATTATGCTTGATAGACTTATCTTGACTATATTTGATGATTCAGATGATGATTACTTGTGTGCTAAAATTACTTATTATTGATGTTAGACACTATTGGACATATGATATTTTGATGATCTATATGGATGTTGGTACTATCATGATTGATCATGTTATTTGATGACATATGTACTTGATGGATTTTATATGCTCACTATGTGGTGGATTATTGATAGATTAGATTTATCATGGTTTTGATTAGGATTATGATTACACTAACCCTACTTCATGATTAGATTTGATGAGATGTTTATGAGATGTGTTTGACTATTGTTTGACTGTCTTCGTGATACAGATGATTCCACATTACTCATTGCAAGCGGGATATGTCATCGCGATTCTCTATCACTTGCTTGTTTTATATATGTATATGTATATGTGGTATTATCATTTTGTGGTTGCAGGACTTTGCAGGTACCAAACTTTGACTCCACTTGGCTTCATAGGTTTGAGCATGTCTTTAGTTCCAATGGCCTATGTGGTTTGGAGATGACCTGAGTTCCCTTCACATATTCTAGGTCTAAGTTGTTCACCAGGAGTAGTCAACATCTTGGCATAATTCGCCATGTCAGTTAGTAAGTTTGGTCTTCTTGGTATTGTGAGTTCGATTTATGTCGGTTGAATTACTTGATTATGTTAGAGTAATTATGTGGGTCTTGATGTGTGGTTTTATATTTAGTAATGTTTATTTTAATGTATTTAATTTATTAGTTTTGAATATTTAATTATTTGATATATATATTTATTTGATAATTAATGTTTATTGATTTTATGATTATTTAATATTTGATAAGCCTTATCGTTGTTTAATATTTATTTTATATTTGCGATTTTATCTTTAATGGTATTTGATCGTTTAATTATTTATTTGGCTTTCTATGGTTTAGTATTTATTTGATATCTTATATTTATTTGGTTCTTTGATTTATTTTATTAACTTTTGGTTTATTTAATTTTGATCCCCATTTGGATTATTTATTTATAGCTTATGTTTATTTAACAGTTTGACTTTTATTTTCTAAGTGGGGTGTATGAACACATTAAATTAAAATAATAATAATAAAACATTCCCACTTAGCTGGATAAGTACATTTTATATTTAATATACCTACCCTTTACTCTCATTGGCTAAATTCAAAATGGGAAAATAAATTATAATACATGGTGGGTTGGTAAAATATATTCTAAAATGGAATATTTTGATTGGCCGAGATTGAGGCTAGGGTTTTTGGATTATTGTTGCTTTTTATTTTCATTCTCATGATGGTTTTCGGGTTGGCTATTCTCTGGAAATTTTTCAAGCAAGCATTATTCTCTGGTTCTGGATTTCTTTTACTCTTGGTTTGGCTTTGTGGGTGCTCTTCTTCAGCTTCATTCCGTTACTTTAGGTCGCAGGTTGGAGTTCTCTACTTTTGCATTTTGGTTTTAATGGTTTCTCTATGTATGCATTGTGTCTGCAAGTGTATTAGGCTTGGGTTGAAATATTAAGATATTCTATGGTTTAAATATTGTTGGAGATTAATATTTGGGGAGGAAACCTTATATTATTTGGGATTTTATATAGTTGCTGGGAATAATTTTTTGGTTGTTTGGGAATTCTGTTTCACGACTTTCTCAGATTTCTGTATGAGCTTGGGTTGTTGAATCTCTTGTTTTGTATGGGAGTTTGAATGGATATTTTTCCCCTTTGTAAATCTTTTAGTTTGGAAGTGTTTGGATTTGGTTTCATTGGTTTTTCTGTGAGTTTGAAGTGATTTTGTATGCTTATTGTCATGAAGAAATTTTGGTTGGATCATGATTTATAGTCAGAATTTATTTACTTTGTTTATACCTATGTATTCCTTGTTTTTGGGCATCTCTATTCATGTGTTTTTCGAGCCCTTTTGTTTAAGTTTGGAATTTATTTTTCTGCCATAACTTTTCTGAGTTTTTTCATGTGAAATATGTAAATGCGTTGTTGAAATGTGTAAAAGCATTGTTATGCACAACATAAGCATTGTCTTAAAAGGCGTAAGCGTGAATCTGGGAATGCATGTGTTGTCTTAGAAGATGTATGTGCGATTCTGGAAATGTTTGCATTGTCCTATGGGATGAAAGCATTGTTCTATCAGATTAAAGTGATGTTCTATGGGATAAAAGTGCTAAATTGTTTGTGTTATGTGTTTTCTCAGTTTTGGTCATTTTCGAGGTATTGTTCTGAGTTGATTTTTGTACCAAAGGCTTTATTTGAGGTCTGCTTATATTTTCCAGTTTTGGGCTGAATCATTTTTTATGTATTTTTATGGTTTAAGTATATTTATTTCTCTATGCCATTGTGGATGTTATGGATACTCTTCCAAGTTGGTAAGCCATGGTTATTTGAGATGATTAAAATATTGTTTTGGACCAGCAAGTGAGTTGGCCTTGCTGTGATGCTATCGTTTATTTGATGGCAGCATTTGATGGCTTGATATGCCTTTGTTTATTGCTCGCCTAGAGGCTCATTTTGCTATATTGATGTTTCTATAGCCTTGCATATGTTATGAGAGTATGTGTGGAAGTTATTGGCTGCATTGAGTGTTATTTTCATGTGTTTACTTCGCTTAGAGCCTCTTGTGATTTATTTTTGGGCCATGTTAGGGGGAGTGGGTTTCCTTGTGATGATTGGGGTCATGAGAGATAGGCTTGCATAAGGTTCCTTGTAAGGATGCATGAGTTCTAGACCACCAGGGCACATTGGAGTTTACCATGATTTTTAAATAAGTGATAACCTAATAATTGATGGGTTGGGTAGCTAGATTAATTAATAAAGATGATAAATTGATTTGAGCCTCACGACTTAGTCCTAGGGAGGATGTTTTAGGATAAGCATGAGAAGGTCGTGAAGATGGTAAGCTAATCTCCCTTAGTCTCTCATAGGTTGAGATGGCTCCACATGTCCATTAGGCTAGTGCCTTATGTTATTATGTTTTGAGGATGGCATGTGATGACACTCCACTCCTACATGTGTTCCCCTTATGATTTATGATTATGCTTATTGGATGCATTTATGTCTTGATGAGTTTTATGCCTTTGGGAGTTTATTCTTCTTGTATTGTGTGAGTTCGTACTTGAGAGTCCTTGTGTGGTTAGTCTCTTTGGTTATAGTCCCAGCTTAGGTTTAGAGTGTGTGTTGGGACCTTGTGTCATCTCTTAGTATGGGGGGTGATTCCTTTGGTTCCACATGATCTGGTGGTTGGTGCTTTTTAGCCATTGGGATGTTCTCTTGGATCCTTCTTGCGTGGATATGGATTCTTCTTCATGATGGATTATGGATGTACCTTGTAGAAGGTTTATGTAATAGATAAGATGGAATGCATGTAATGTAATATTCTTGTATATAGTAGATGGATTCTTGTAGTAGAAGGAGCTATGCTCATGTTGTATTTAATATACTTGTATTTATAAGATGAATTGTAGTTGGAATTAGAATTAAGTCATATTTGTAATGAAACATTAGGGATGCAATTGTACTATTGTAGAGATGTGATCTTATGAATCATGGATATAAGTGGATTATGGTTGGACTAGAATGGATTTGCATTATGGTTTAGTTGTATTATTTCACGGAATGTTAGGGAGCAAGTTATAATGTAAATTAATCTTGAAAGAGAAATATTCATAGATAAGAGATGAATATGTTAGAAGATGTTAATTGGATTTAGTAAAGATGAATGATTCATATAAATGCATTGGTAGAAAGGAAATTATGCATATCATGAGGAATAAATAATGTTGTAGGTTGAATATCTCATGATTAGGGAATTAGAATATGATGCATTAAATGAAGATGAATATACCTATCATGTGTGTAGTATTTTATTGTGGTAATGAATTAAGTAATGATGTTGAAGTACCCTAGGGAAAGGTTAATGATGTTAATGTTATATCCACTTGCATTATTTGATGAAATGAGCAATAATGTATGTTCATATTGGTTAAATGGTTAATGTGTGTAAATAGATGGTGATATTATGTGTTGCATTAGTTGTTATTAGATATTAATAAATAAAAAAATAATCTCCATTTGCATGTTATCGTTTAGTTTCTCTAGGGTATTTTGGCGGGCATTACAATGGTAGCTATCCTTCTCACTTTGATAGAACCAAGAAAAGGTATCTCGGATTGCAATCCATCCCCTATGCCTTGGTGAGTGGTGTTTTATTCAAAAGGGACCTAAATGGTGTCCTTCTAAGGTGTATCCAGAGAGATAACACCAATAGACTGCTAGAGGAATTTCATAATGGGCCCTCATGTGGCCATTTCTTAGTAAGGACCACAGCCTTGAAAATCATAAGGGCGGGCTATTATTGGCCTTCTCTATTCAATGATGCTCACAAATGGGTTAGACAGTGCAAAGATTGTGCACTTTTTGTAGGTAAGCAAAGGTTAGTTGCCCTTCCTCTTCATCCTATTTTCATTGATCACCCTTTTGCATAATGGGGGCTTGATTTCATCAGCCCTATCAATCTAGTATCCAGTGCATGCAACAAGTGGATTTTGGTAGCCACGAACTATTTCACAAGGTGGACAAAGGCAATGGCTTTGAAAGATGCAACTAAAAATTCAGTGGTTCAATTCCTTGAATTGATTACGACTAGATTTGGAGCCCCTACCATAATTATATCAGATAATTCTAACCCCTTTGTGGGATCTTAGATCAGTCTATGGGCAGTCCAGCATGATATGTTTCTAAAAAAATCATCAAGTTATTATCCCCAGGGAAATGGCTTAGCTAAGTCCTCTAATAAAAATGTCATTAGAATCATCAAGATAACTCTTGAAGGCAATCAGAGGTCATGGCACTTAAAGTTAGGAATAACCCTGTGGGTTAATAGGAATACTCCCAAGAGAGAATTGGGTAATACACCTTTCATGCAAGTATATGGATGGGAAGCAAGGCTCCCTTTATCCCTTGAGTTTCCATCTCTAGACCTAGCACATCAGTTGGAGCTCCTAGAAAATGATGCCTTGTTAGTAAGGTATGCCGAAGTTATAGACCTTGAAGAGGTCAAAGAGAAGGTCAGGTAGATTTTAAATCTCCATCAGGGATAGGTAAAGAGATACTTTGACAAGAAAGCCATTTTGAGGACCTTCCAAGTTAGAGATTTTGTCTTAAAATGGGATTCTAACAAAGAAAAAGTGGGGAGGCACTAAAAATTTGATGCAATGTGGAGTGGTCCCTATGTGGTTATAGGTTGCAAGGAGGCTAATTCTTTCAATATAGCCAAGTTAAATGACAAAGACCTTACTATTGTATTCAATGGCATACATCTCAAGGCGTGCACTTGAGGGCAACCTTGCAGGTCTTTTGGAAATAGTGTGGATATCTATAATTATATTCTTCTTCTTTCCATAAGTGCTTGTGCACAAGCTAGTTCCTTCAGATTGGTCATTTTTTGAAGGATGCAGGGAGGTTTTCCTTTTATGGGTTTCTTTTGTGACTATGCACCTAATGCATACACAAGGGCATCTGGTCTCACCCTAAGTAGGCTTAGGGCCCCCTTCGAGTCACCAAAATGTTGACCCATTTTTGTCAACAAAGTTGTAGATCCAATCTGAGAAAGGATTTTCTGCATAACCTTTGTATTATATGTATTTTTTGTTGGCAGCAAGCGGTTTGGAGTCTTTCCATCTATTTGGGTGCCAAAATTCTATTTTTGAGTTGACCGGCTTGGGCGGTCAACTTACTTAAGGTCACCGACTGGAGGGTTCCCTATCATTCACAAGTTGGTTCCCCTTTATTTCCTCTTATCGGTCATTGGTGGTTCCCTCTCAAGTTAAGGGCCCTACTACCTCGCATGATTTTATGATTTCAACAGATGATATCGTGGGATAGCGGGATGGTGAATCTGGCCTATGATATCATCCACCGCACATAGGAAAGGGGGATGGGTGAATTTCCACGTGGGATAGCAGGGGAACAATAAGGAGGTATCTTCCTTGCTACCATGCAAGGAAGGATAGGGCACACAGAGGCCCCTGTAGGGTAAACAAGGCTAGGGGCGGATGGCTTCCCCACCATCCCGCATGCCATTCCAAGGGGTCATGTGTTGGCTTGATGATGATTTTTGTAATGGATGATTTTATGTGTTTTCATTGATGGTACATATACACACACACACACATGTTCACATTGTCATAGTCATCTTAGTTAAGACAAACCGGTACTACTCCTAAGTCTTTGTATTGTGAATCGATATCATTTGTATAGAGAAGTCCAACCGGTTTGAAGGTGTCTAACCGGTATATGTAGACAATCAGTATATGCAGGAATGACAATTGGTCTTCGTCATTTTCACTGACATTAGCTTGGAGATATAGTGGAGCTCAACAAGGAAGCAAATGGAGGACAATCGGTATATGAGTTGGAAGAGGTTAACTCTTAACTGGTATTAGTGTTCCAACCAGTTTCACTAATTGTGTGATGAGTTATCACCGATCGTTATGAGTTATTCCTAACCGACAGATCTGCTGGTAATCTGTGATGTGTTATGTAAGATTGTCTAGATACACTGCACCTAGGGAATTGTGATGAAGTTTCTGAGCCAACATGATATCTAATGTCTATAAAATGACATTGTGATGAAATATTTTTATGTGGCAAGATACAAGTGATGAGTTGATGTGATTTATCAAAGGAGTTAAAGAGTATGTTAGTGATGTAGTTTTGAATGAGCAAAAGAGGATCTATACAAGCAAGATGTGTTATTTTTAGATCACACCACCTATTGTTTTCTAATCACTACAATAGTTAAATCCCCTAACTGGGTAAGCTCTAACAAGATTCATTGTACAAATCTTCTAACCAGGTGATCCATTTGTTTGGGTTTGAAATCCTCTACTGAGGTTACTCCTAACAGGGTACTACCTTTAATCGGGTATAGCTCCTAATAGAGCTTTGGGATCTTTAACATGATTCACTCCTAGCAAAGCACTATGTAGACCTTAACCCATTAGTTACCTATTTCTATAGATAGTTAACTTGTGAATCTCATCTCACTGTGGTTTTTTCTAGTTGGGTTTTCCTTGTATAAACGCTTGTGTTATGGTGGATGTTTTACTAATCACTACAACAGTTAAATCCCCTAATGGGGTAAGCTCTAACAAGATTCATTGTACAAATCCTCTAACTAGGTGATCCATTAGTTTGGGTTTGAAATCCTCTACTGAAGTTACTCCTAACAGGGTACTACCTTTAACTGGGTATAGCTCCTAACAGGGCTTTGGGATCTTTAATAGGATTCGCTCCTAGCAAAGCACTATGTAGACCTTAACCCGTTAGTTACCTATTTCTGTAGATAATTAACTTGTGAATCTCATCTCACTATGTTTTTTTCTAGTTGGATTTTCCTTGTATAAACGCTTGTGTTATGGTGGATGTTTTACTTGTTGTCGATGCTTTAATATCACTTTGGATTGCATGCATAGTATTAAGTAAATTGGTTAACTGTTTTTACCAGTCTATGTTTGAAGTGGTATTATTTTTTCTATCATTGATTCACCCCCCCTCTGAGTGTTTTATAATTCTATCAATTGGTATCAGAGCCTAACTTTCTTAAGGATTAATCACTTGGAAGGAAACCCTAAAGCCACTATGGGGGATATGATTTATTTAGAGATGGCTAGAGTGCTTGATGCAAACAAGGAAGAGCTTGAAATCTTGAGGGTCAGATTTAAAGCTTCACAAGTTAAAAGGAGATAACTGACCAAGCAACTATTTGAGATCTTTGATAATAGTTCTTTAGATGAGGCCAACAATGATGCACTATTTGAAGACATGGAAAAACTGAATGGTGAAAAGCTAAATCTGAGGAGAGAACTTGAAGCAAGGAGGGCAGTTGAAGACATAATCAAAGAGAGAGATCATGAGATTTCTAAGATCAAGCAAGAGAATGTAGCTTTGGATGAACATTATCATGACGAGAAGGAAGAGAAAGAAGATTTATAGTTAGAACTTGAAATGGCAATGTCTCTAAGAGAGACTCTGACAGAGCACAATGAGGATCTTATCAAAGAACTTACTAAGGCTAATGGAAAGCTTGAAAAGATCAATAAGAGTTCTTCTATGCTGGATGAGAAGATCCAATCTTAGAGAATGAAAGGTCACACATCTGGAATAGGTTTCAATACATCTGAGAAAGGATAATCTTTCAATATCAAGAGCAACATGCACAAAGGTGAAACTGCTCCTAAGGCTAACAAGCCTACCGGTAAGAAAGCTTTCAAACCTGTTTGCTTTATCTGTCACAAACCTGGACATACTGCTAATGTGTGTAGAAGCATACCTAATGATAAAATAGGCTATAATGTTAATGCTAGATATGTGTCTAGAAGATTTGAAGGTCATTGTTACACATGCAACATGTATGGACATAGATCAATTGAATACATATATGGAGAAAACAATTTGGCACCTCACATGAATCCAAGACCTATCAGTGACTGGAGAAACATGAACTGGTAGAAACCTTATGTCAATCGATTCAGTCCATATGAAATGGAAAAGGTAACAAATGTGATTTGCACCATTTGCAATAACTATGGACATTTGGCTATGAATTGCAGAAGGAGAACTGGAAGAGGTAATGCAAGACCTTGGAGAGCATTTGGGATGGTCTGCTATCATTGTCAAAAACCAAGACACATGACAAAGTTATGTAGAACTAGAAAGAACAAATTGGTTAACCACTCTAAAGATCAGAAAGGTAAGCAGAAGGTCGGTGTCGAGGAAACCAAAGCGAAGATGAACAAAATTTGGAAGAAGAAGAGTGAGAACAAGCCTGTAGAAGAATCAAACCCTTCACCTACTGTGGAGAATCCTGCACTGGTAAACTAAGCTTTTCAACAAGCCTTAAAGGGAGAATAGTAGTAAATCTACTTTTAGAACCCTTGAAGAGTGTATGGTAAGAGAGTTTTGCATTTCGAGTTGTTCTATGATAATTTTTTATATCATTATCTATCGATTTTCTAAAGCATTACCAACCAGTTATATACCTATCGGTATAAGTGAGTTTGATAAGTAGTATATTAGGGTTTGTTACCCTATCGATTGTGCAATTAATGCAGTGGGTAGGTTTATAAAAGAAATTTTTACTAAGTTACTTTTACCCTAATTGCATTCGAAGAAGAGTTTTTTAGCACTTGCAGAGCGAAAAAGAGAATTGTTACCTGATTGTAAATGGATTTGTGTCACAGATCAAAAGTTGAATCGGATTTGAAGATAAGAGAAGGTGAAATGGGTGTGCATTTGATAGATCAATCAGAAACCCTGCCAACATGAAGGGAATAAGGTATTCTTTTGATTAATCTCTCTTAAATCAAGACTATCTAGAATTGCTATGTTGTCTACAAAAGCAGAGAGACTTATGATTACTGCTGAAGCTATGGAGTCTATCAAATCTGATAAAATAGAATCATATAATGCATTGTCTCAAGTTCCTGATGGTGTTATGATCAAAGGTGATTTATCCAGTTATATAGACTGTAAAATTGAGGATCTAGGATCACTATCAATCTATTCACAACTCAAATATTTGTGTGATAAAAGCAGGAAAATCAAACCCGAATATATTAGGGTTTATGAAAAGGGTTTTCATAATGCGGCATATTTTCTTGAATATTTTGAGGAGGAGCATGTTAGGTTTATCCTTAGTCACATGCATGGAGACAATATGTATCTTGACAGGTCACACACAATCACGAAGGAGTCAATTCATGTAGTGACTAGTTTCTAGAAAACTGGTGAAGTACCAAAACTGAGGACAATTTCAGAAGATACTGTGATTACAATAACTCAAACCACCGCTGACGGTCGAGAGATTTCTATCAACAACATTGCAGATCAAGTGATCAGATTTGTAACTATGGTCATTGGTTATAGGATATTCCATTCCAGCAGGATGAACAATGTGCCATCTGCTGTTGTGCATGCAGCCTATAGGATTATTGTAGAGAATGCAGATTATGACTTGTGTGAGGCAATGAGAAGCCAATTGATGTTGAACCTAAAATCAATCAAGAATGACAATAGTCAAAAGTTCAAGTATGGTCAACTATTGATTGGTCTATTCTTCTATTTTCATAATTTCCTACTAGAAATTGGTGGCATTCAATGGTCAAAGGACATACCGGTTACAGCTCAAATCAAGAACAATATTAAGGCTGCGAAGAACACATATCCTGTTGGCATGAACAAATATTTTAATGAATTTTAAAAGAAGATGAGCATGAGGTTAATGCTACCTAATGAAGTGGTGAAACACTTTGAAAAAGACATCTATTTCACTGTAACCACTGACTTTTACCTTATGGAGGCCATTGAAGCCAGGGAAGAAGAGATGGAAGAAATGAGTTATAATGTCAACTATGACTTATTAATCGGCTATGCCAACAACCATTTGTCATCTCCCAAGGATAAGAAGAAGAAAAAACTAGGAACTTACCAGGAAAGGATTGCACCTGGTCAACCCAGTAGTGCCAAATAGAAAAAGAAGAAAGTTGAGAAAGCACCTTTAGTGACCACCGGTACAAGGGTGACAAGAAGTATTCAAGTCAAAAAGGAATCGGCACCCAAAGTATATGCAAAGAAGAAGACTGCAACAAAGAAGAGAGGTAGACAACTCATTCTTGAAGAAGAATCTGAGGATACCGACACTAAATAGGAACCAAAGAAGACAAAATTGACTGGTAAGAAAACCAACTAGTAGGAGAAATTTCAAAGAAAAGTACTCCTATCATTGTTACATCATACAAGCCTATGACTTATTTTGAGAGGATATTAAAAACATTAGGCAGGAAACAGTTTGATAATGTAAAGGAATATTTTGATTCATTTGATGATGGTTAGAAAAAACAAATTGTTCAAGAGGTAATCAATCATCTATATCAATACAATTGGCTGCCTCAAGATATTGAAAAGAATATTTCTGATTCTTTATATTCTATTCTTGCAAATAAATGAAAAATGGTTGTAGAGGAGGATCGAGAAATTATTGATTGAGTTTTCATTCAATATTTTCTCGAGTTACCTAGAGATAAATTATTAGTATTGCTTGATAATTTCAAAGGACAGTTTCATTATAAGTCAAGAAGATTGAGGTTATTGAGTGGAAAGACTCAACTTGTTGAAGATGATACTCATCTTATAGCCCAAAATATTCAAAGGATGAATAGACTTTTGGAAGGCTATGCAAATAAACCTAATCAAACAGAGACTCGAGCTCCACCAGAGCTAGATGCTGAAAACATTATTACACCGGATGTTGTCTATCCTATTAAGCATAAGGATGACACAACTTCTCCACCGGTTATTTTCTTTGTAGATGATACTGAAGAAATAAAAGACACTATTGATACAACTAGTAATATCATTGAACTAGTTAAGGAACCTGTACAACAACTGGTCATTATTCATACGCATGAAGCAACTGAAGCACTGGTCAATGAATCTAGTGTAGATATTCAACTGCCACCAGAAAAAGAACACCAAGTGGAAAATCAACTGCCACTGGTTACTATAGCTACACAAGAAACAAACAGAAATAGAGAAAGAGAAACTAGAGAAAGAGGTTGAAGTGAAGGAGACTGAAAAGAAAAAGGACGAAGAGAAAGAGAAAATAGATGAAAAGGAAAAAGCAAAGGTGAAGCAGCAAACTGATGATGATGATGACTCACTCAGTATACAAGGTCCAATTGATATGGACAAATTGAGTGCATCTGAACTTATGGAGATTGCTTCCACGATGCAATCTAGGGCTCAAAAGAAAAGGTTGAAAGAGCAGAGAAAAGAAGTAGAAACAATTCAAACTTCTACTGATATTCAGTCAAGTCTCCTACCAGAGACTAACACTGGCAATTTGTCAACCCCTATTAGAAAGCTTGGATAGTTGGTTGTTGATGCTACTAACCAACTAAAATCCCTTGAAGAAGTTGCACATACCTTAGCTGAAAAGAATTACAGAAAGAAGAGGGGAGAGCAATTTTTGATAGATATTGATAAAGGGAAGATTTCTTTATATGTAAATAAAGATATATTGAGAAGTGTTGTTGAAACTGGAGGAAGGATTTTGGCCTATACATCTAACATTTCATTTTTCTATTTTGATTTGAAGAAGAGGCAAGAAGAGACAAAAAAGGAACTGGAAAGGATATGCACTGCTTACACACCTTTACGGGATTCAACCTTAGCTTTTGGAAAATTAGTTGATGCTTTGCAACATCGGTTAGATGTTTATGATTGTGAATAGGCTAAGCGACTCCAATCCTTGAAAAAAATAAAGAACCAATTGAGACCTAAAGTGGACATCTTACAACTGGCATACAAGGATGCATAAGCAGTTTTGGTGACTCCAGAGATGAGCATAGTGGGTGCAATGGAATAATTCTCTCCACAAGTTATGACAACTATTGAGATCACTGAAACATTATTGGAAACATGGGATAATGATTTTACTCAGATGAATATTACTTTCAGTAACATTTTCTTGAAAATTGCAGTGAAAACTCCTTGAAAAACTCTTATATTTATGTATATGTAGTTTTTTATGCAAATTTTGATATAATATATATGTATTTTACTTTTCAATTTGGCATTGTTGTCAAAGGGTGAGTAGAAATATGTATGTGTTGTAAAATTTTGTGTGTATTGTTAAGGGGGAGTAGAAATATGTATGTACAATTTTTGTAAGCACACTTAGTTGTAAAGTTGTAAAATTTTGTAAGTGTTGCCATCAATGCCAAAGGGGGAGATTGTTGACTTGATGATGATTTTTACAATGGATGACTTTATGTGTTGTCATTGATGGCACATATATACACACACATATGTTCACATTGTCATAGTCATCTTAGTTAAGACAAACCGATACTACTCCTAAGTCTTTGTATTGCAAACCAATATCATTTGTATAGAGAAGTCCAACTGGTTTGAAGGTGTCTAACTAGTATATGTAGACAACTGGTATATGCATGAATGATAATTAGTTTTGGTCATTTTCACTAACACCGGCTTGGAGATACAACAGTGATCGCAAATGGAGGACAGTCGGTCTATGAGTTGGAAGAGGTTAACTCTTAATTGGTATCAGTGTTCCAAGTAATTTCACTGATTGTGTGATGAGTTATCAACAATCATAATGAGTTATTCCTAACTGACAGAGTTGGTGGTAATCTATGATGTTTTATGTAAGATTGTCTAGATACACTACACCTAGGGAATCATGATGAGGTTCCTGAGCCAGCATGAAATTTAATATCTATAAAATGACATTGTGATGAACTATTTTTATGATGTGAGATACAAGTGATGAGTTGATGCAATTTATCAAAGGAGTTGTAGAGTATGTCAGTGATGCAGTTTTGAATGAGTATAAGAGGATCTATACAAGCAAGATGTGCTATTTTTAGATCACACCACCTGTTGTTTTCTAATCACTGCAACAGTTAAATCCCCTAACCAGGTAAGCTCTAACAAGATTCATTGTACAATTTCTCTAACCAGGTGATCCATTAGTTTGGATTTGAAATCTTCTACTGAGGTTACTCCTAACAGGGTACTACCTTTAACCTTGTATAGCTCCTAACATGTCTTTGGGATCTTTAATGGGATTCACTCCTAGCAGAGCACTTTGTAGACCTTAACCGGTCAGTTACCTATTTCTGCAGATAGTTAACTTGTGAGTCCCATCTCACCATGGATTTTCCTAGTTGGGTTTTCCATGTATAAATGCTTGTGTTATGGTGGATGTTTTACTTGTTGTGGATGCATTAATATCACTTTGGATTGAATGCATAGTATTAAGTAAATTGGTTAAATTTTTTTACTGGTTTGTGTTTGAAGAGGTATTGTTTTTTCCATCACTGATTCACCCCCCCCCCTCTCAGTCTTTATAAGTCTATCATCATAGCGACCTTGCTGAATAAATATGAAGTAAGAAATATGCCTCCCTACTATCCTGTGAGGATTTTTTGGGAAGCATTTGGGCCTCGTAGAATTAAGAGTGACAATCGAGTAGTGTCCCCGCTATCCCATCAGGGATTTCTTGGGAGGCAAAGTGGCATGTGGGGTAAGACATCGTAAGACAGATGGCTTCCCTGCCATCCCCCATGATCAAATAGGGAGTTAGGCCATCATAACACAGGGTGGAGACATGGACGTGGGGTGCCACGTCAGTCACCTACGATCGTTGGATTTTCATAAAGCCCAATTTGATGGAAATGTTTTAATCTCTAGTTTGGCTTTTGAGCTTTTATATGGCGAGATCTCGCACGTCCATTTGCTCACGAGATCTCTTGATCGATGGTGTACTTTTAATTTTGTAGTGCATTGAAATTCAATTTCTCTATGAGGTAGGGGGCTACCAAATCGGTAATTGAGACATTTTTTGTGCTCATTCGGCACCCAATCCGAGATCTAATTTTTATCCAACCACCAAGGATTATCGTCATTACTCCAGAAGTGACCCTACAAGCCAATTTTGGACGCCACTCACACCTCTTCAATGCATTATGAAGACTTTAGGGTTTGACAAAGATTTCTCAGATGCCATCTCATGTGGATTTCTCCTGATTTTCAGGAAATGATTGTCCCTTTTATGCCTCTGCAGCTGATTTCAAACAAAACCCATGCTGATTCACTGTGGATCAGAGACCTTTTTCCCTGGAGTGTACCCAATAATGTTTATGTCTCAAGGTTACTTCATCTGCGGGTATTTTTTGTTTCCTCCCAAGTGATTAGACACCCACAGAGGAGATCTTGCATGCTACGGCTTAGATCATTCAATCAGATTGTTTTCTCTCCTCTTCCTCTTTTTATAACCTAACCCTAGGAGGGTTAGGGTTTCTATCTTCAGTTCAATCTAAGTTATGCATCAACTATAAAGGCATTTTTTTGTAATTTTCTCAGGATATTCCCCTCTTTTTCTCTTAAAATAATCCATGATTTCTATAATTATAAAATCACCTTGTCTCTACATTAATGGAATTTGCTTGACTTACTTAGTTTCAGTTTATGCAAATTTGTGTATCTCTTTTATTTGTTTGTGTGAATGCATTTTTTCTTGCTTTCGTAGCATCTATGATAGTGTTGACTCCTCTAAGAGTGGCATCTAAGAACATTGTTCATTCCTTTGCCATTGTTAATAATTCCAACCTTGACTTAGTCTTAGAAAGATAGACTTAGATAGAAATTTGTGTATCTTCTAGGCAGTTTTATTGATGTTTTGTGCAATTACAGGTGGGGGTAGATCAACTTTTTGTCTAGGTACAAGCCTTATTCCCCTTCTTTCATACATCCCTTATCTCTCTACCTTTTCCCTATTAGGATATAGATTAGTTTTATCAGTGTTAGGTTGGTCCAAGACCCGCATTCAGATTGAATAGGAAGTTGACCTTCTTTGGAGATTTGACCTCACATTTAGTAAGGTCCCACACTTGAGAGGTTGACTCAATGTTTCACAAGGTTGATGATCAAGGTGTTGGCAATTGACACTCAATTGGTTGGTTTCAATATGTTGTCATTGATGGAAACATGGCAACATGTTCCAACTTCATATTTTGGTTTGGTAGTGTACCGATAGACTCTTCACCGACACCAGCACCAATACCGGTAGGTTGAATGGATTTCTTTGGTTACCAGCATTGCAGGCCATCATGGTTTATATTCAAGTTATCGATATTGTAGGCCGACATCATTTGTGAGATCCGAAATCAAAAATTCATTTCGATATTCATATATTTATGTTATCTAATAGATATGTATATTCATATTGTAATTATCTTTGTAAGTCGACATAAGTCATGATAGTTTGTAAGGGGTATATAGGTTAGTTGATTAGATCATTTTGTAGTATGTATGTATAAGGAAATAATCAAGGATATGCAAGATATATGAGAAAGACCATGCATGTGAGGAAATTCATGTAAGGGGTTATTCTAGCAAGGGTTTAGGGTTTCAGATCGGAACAGACAAAGCTTAACCGAAACTCTATTCAAGCATAGAAGATGCTATCTTTGCAGTTATATAATTTCTCCAAATTGTACTATGGATTTGTATGTAGTTAGTGAGGCTCCTCTTGTCATTGAGCAGTGTGCTCTAGGTTGTAAGCCTTCCTACAAGTGCAAGCCCCTATATTTTGTAATATCTCTTCATATGGTTAGTGGATTGATATTGTGGGTCACAAATCCCATCACGGTTTTTCCTCTTTGAGGTTTTCGACGTATAATTCTTCATGTTATGGTATTCATTTGTGTGATTGAATTATTGGTTTCTTTACTTATTTCAATCCTATATGTACTGGTATACCAATTGGTGAATGCATGTTTTAATAAGGTTTAAATTGATTGTTCCAGTAGAACACTGATTCACCTCCCCCCTCTCAGTGTTCTTGGATTCCAACAATTGGTATTAGAGCCTTGTGCCTCGGAGGAAGTTTAATAGCTTGAGGAAGATCCTGAATCCAGAATCCAAGGATATGAGTTTGGAGAAGCAACTTGAGGTGGTACTTGAATATTATGATGTTGAAAGGTTGAATAACTTGAAGTTACAAGATGAATTTAATTCTGCTCAAAAATTCATTCTTGTCCTACATGAGAGGCTCTCATTTGTTCAAGCTAGGAGGAATGAACTTTTGTAGAATAAGGATAATGATGAGAAAGATGCACTTAATGAGAGATGTCAGAAGCTGAGTCAGGAGAATATGGTCATGAGGAATGAATCTTGTTGTATCTCTGAAAAACAAATTTGAAGAATGTGGTAGGTTGGTTCATGAGAATGATATGTTGAGATCTGATTTAGTGCAATCCCAAAGTAATGAACAAGAACTTGAGAGACAAATGATAATTCTGAGAGATGATCTGACTATTGCAAGCGAGTATAAAGAAAAATTCAAGATTAGTTTAGCATAGCTTGATGAGTTATTGAAGAGACAAAGATAGAATGGAGATTCTAATGGACTTGTATTTGAACAAGGACGAAGTTCTGGTACTAAAAATGAAGATCAAAACCATAAGGCATCGGTAAGGCAATTTAATGCTTATAAATTTAATGGTAGATGCTTTGTTTGTAATAAATTTGGTCACATGGCTTGGCAATGTACAAATAGAGAAAATCAGAACCCCAATTCTGCTCCCAGTTAATGTTCTAAATGTAATAAGTATGGTCATATGACAAAAGGTTGTAGAATGAATGTTAAATGTTATGCATGTGGAAAATTTTGACATATGGCAAATCAATGCAAGTCAAGCAATTACACCGGTTTTATAAAAGCAACTCAAAAGAACAATGTTACATGTTATGCATGTAATGAGGTTGGACACATTGCTAAATTCTGTAAAAGCAGAAATTTGTCAATTGGTAATGATGGATTAAATGAGAAATAAAAAGAGAAGGTAAATGAAATCTGACAAGATCATACATAGAGATGGGTCAGGAAGATAGAAGATCAATCAGCAGATGGAAATGTACTTGTTATTCAATCGGTAGAGGAGGTTGCTCCTACACCGGTAGGAATCTCATCTAGTAACTAAGGAAGATGCCTTAGGGGTAGGCAAAATTCATGAAAATACTGCTTATGCCTCGGGAAGAGGTTCTGGAAGATGTTCCAGACATTGGAGATGCTTATCCGGCTTGGAGATGTTTGATCGAGATCCAATATCTTTCACCAAAAGTCATTCATATCAATGACAAATTAGGGTTTCTTGTAGGTTAAAAGGATGAATTCACTTAATTTCTAATCACTTTTTATTCAGAGTGATTAAAAGTGATTTAGAGGAAGTCTAAGGCGATTCAGTGCGATTGATATCGTCTTGAGTGATTTCACCAACGATCAGAAGAGTTCTTTAGGGTTTTTCATCATCAACTATCTTTCAGGTATTTATCTTTCATCATGGAAGCAAGATCATCATCTGTACCTACTTTTATTGCAAATCCTACTATTGTTGAGGTCAAGGACCTTCCTAGGTCAATTTCCAAGTGATATCCACATATTGCTACTTTGGATGATTTGGTTGGCACATTTTCTCGTGTCCCGAAAGCAGTCGTATATGTCAAAGATGTTAGAGATTGTATTCACTATCATATTGAGGATTTCAGAACCAGTGATATTTAGAGCATGTACATGAACGAGTTAATGGGAGATTCTAGAAATATTAAGCCCGAATACTAGCATATCAAGGATCTAGGATTTACCAGCATTCTTGATGTTTCAGAATTTGAAGATGAGATTATTAGATATGTTTTGAGCAGAGTGCATGGAGAATTTATTTGCTTGGAAAGACTGTATAATATTTCAAAGGAGGCCATTAGGGCAATCACCAGTTTACCACAGGTTGGACAACGTCCAGAGAAGAAGGTTTCTAATGATCAGTTCAACAAGATCACCGATGAAACATTAGACAAGTGATCAATGAGGGTTAGTACTATCACCAACAGAGATATCAGATTAGAAATTATGGTCATCATTTACAAGGTAACTCAATCAAACCGACTGAATTCTATTTCTAGCTCCTGCATTTATGCATCACATAAGATGATGAGAGAAAATGAGAGGTTAGATCTTTGTGGTTGGATGTTGGATGAATTGTTAATTAACTTAGGAAAGATCAAAGGACAGAAGAAGGGAACATTCCGGTATGGTAATCTTATTGTCTTTTTAATGTTGTTTTTTATTAATGAGACTCCCAGTTTTGGGAAGAGACAATAGGCATTCGATATCCCGGTAGGGAGGCAACTAAAACAATCTATTGCTACATTGGGTAGTTAATGAGATGACAAAGTGTGGGGTTACTTTAAAGCATTTCAAAAGGATATGAATTCTAGGGAGAGGGTTCAAAAGAACATTGTTGAGAAGTACTCAACTGAGATATGCTTCATTGTTAAGAAAGATGAAACTTTGATGGAGGTAGTCAGGCCCCGAAATATTTAGATTGAAGAAATGGGTTATGAAGTTGATGCACAAATTCTAGATGCTTGTGCAAAATTTCTAATTGATGCACCTATTGATGAAACTGTAAAAACCTTTTGTACTGCTAAGTAGAAGAAGGAAGAGGTTGAAACTGAGTTTAACGGGAAGAAGAGGGAGAAGCACTAGGGCAAGGCAAGCAATTTTGTGAAATAGGTTTCACAGGACATAAAAGCATTAATTGATGTTGTTCCGGAGAAAGGAAGGAAGAGAAAAGAACTAGAAATATTCATTGAGCCAATTGCAGAAGAATTTGTATCTGATGATGACACACCCTTAGCATTCAAAAGGGTATTAAGGAATAAAACTGAAGAGACTAAGGTGGAAGAAAAGAAGCAACTAGTTAGGAAAGTTACTATCAGGGTACTGGTAGAGAAAAGAGCTCCTAAAGAAACACCTTTTGCCCCATCTGGTACTGGAAGAAGAAAGAAGAAGGATGACACTGATATGGAACTTGTATCTGGTAATGTAACTATTATTCCACCCAAGACATGTGCAGAGTTAGTTGATGAAATTACTAAAGATGGTATGTTAAAGAATGTACAATTTTATTATGAACGTTTGGATAATGATGAATAGAGAAAAGTAGAGGAATCAATTTTGTTGTATTTGGATATATATAAGAAAACCTTGTTAGAAATTGAAAACCAAATACTGGAATAGTTATATGACATTTTAGATGCTAGAATATTATCAACAATGGAAGAGGATAGGTATATAAAGATTCAGAAGTTGTTATCTATTTGTGTTTCTATTACTCCAGAGGAGATGGATAGGACACTTGAGGTTGCAGATAGAAAGATCTTTCACAAGAAGTACAAAATAATCAGTCTTATGTTAGGTAGGGTCAATGAGATAGTCAAGGAGACACACAAGGCATGGGTTAAATTCTTTGCAACAAACTATGGTTTTTATACTTCACCGGAACCTAAGACAGATACTATAGATATCTCGGTTGAAGGGAAAGGTAAAGGTATTGTGGGTTATTCACCCTCAATTTTGAAAAACATTAAGATAGTGGATATAGAGCCCCCAAAAGAAACTGATGTATAGGCAAATGTTGAGATACCAACATAATCAGAGAGTGTAAAGTTTACAAGTGTATAGGTTACTAATGTTGAAGACAATAGTCCTCTGGATCAAAATGCACAGATTGAGGACACAGTTCCTATGGAGGAACCGAGAGTAACTGAGACTGCATCAAGTGGTGAAGCCACTGGTGCAAGTGAGGAAGCTATAAAAGTTAAACCATCAGAGGAGAAGAAAAGGGAATCCAGCAAAGAACCACTAGTGAGCCCATCATTGTTGTCAATTGACACCTCGCAGGTTGAAAAGAAAAGCATAACTGAGACGAGTTCTATGGAACTCATGATGATGGCTGCATAGAAAATGATGAAGGAAGGATCTATGGACAAAGGATTTATTGATCAGTCTATCCTAGTTTTGCATAGACTTATCCCAGAGTGCAAATTTGACAATGAGGCGAGTCCATCCAACAAGCTTAAGATAATCACTGAGCATGTTTCAAAGGACTTTTAGTCTTTACAACATATATCAAACCGGAAGGCATTGGAGAGGTTTACACAGGGAAAGAGAGCAACATTTGATTAGATGATTGAGTCAGAGAGGAAGGAGATTAATGATAAGTTAAAATTTATGGATAATGCATTAAGGCAGTGTACTAATATTTATAGAGTATGTAGTAACACGGGTTTTCTTACTACTAAGACATATAAAAGGATTAAGGATATTCAGGAGGAGATTATAGGTATAGTCAATTATTTTGATGGTTCACATTCATTGACTACATCTATAGATGGTCGGATTTTGGTATTGGAAGCCCAATTTTTAGCTCTTGAGAGGGAAAAAGATAAAATCATAAGGAGAGCCAGAAGTCTTAGAGGATTGGTGAGTCCCCAGTTGGATTCATTAAGTGTACATAAGAAAGAGTGTATAGATATGGTTAGTAAGCCCACATCGACAGAGCTAAATGAGAAAGAGTTATATACCCATATGCTAAATGGACTTGTATCTATTTCCAACACTTTCAAATTTGGTTGGGATACTTATCTAGAGATTTTGGAGAAGACCTATCCGGAAATTTTCAAATATGTTCAGCTCCGATAAGGTATTTTGGGACATTCCTTGTACAGTCTTTCATTTTTCGTCCCGGGTTTTTCTTTTTGGTATTTTTTTTGGCATTGATGTCAAAGGGGGAGGTATAGTGAAAAATATTCAAGAGGTATGGAGTATTTTGTTCAGATCAATATTCAGCTCAGGGGGAGTAGGCTCAGGATGAAATTGATAGATGGAAACCATTACCATTTTACACATGAGTGTTGCCTTCAATGCCAAAGGGGGAGATTGTTGGAAATTGACACTCAATTGGTCAGTTTAAATATGTTGTCATTGATGGCAAAATGGCAACATGAAAACATGTTCCAGCTTCATATTTTGGTTTGATAGTGTACTGGTAGGCTCTTCATTGGCATCGACACCGACAGGTTGGATGGATTTCTTTGGTTACCAACATTGTAGGTCATCATGGTTTATATTCAGGTTATCGATATTGGAGGCCGACATCATTTGGGAGATCTGGAATTAGCAATTTATTTTAATATTCATATATTTTTGTTATGTAGCCAACATGTATATTCATATTGTAATTATCTTTAATAGCTGACATAAGGCATGATAGTTTGTAAGGGGTATATAGGTCATTTGATTAGATCATTTTGTAGTATGTATGCATGTATAAGGAAATAATGAAGGATATGCAAGATATATGAGAGAGATCATGTATGTGAGGACATTTATGTAAAGGGTTATTCCGGCAAGGGTTTAGGGTTTTAGACAGGAACAGGCAGAGCTTAACCGAAACTGTATTTAGGCATAGAAGATGCAATCTTTGTAGTTCAATCATTTCTCCAAATTGTAGTCTAGATTTGTATGTAGTCAGTGAGGCTCCTTTTGTGATTGAGCAGTGTGCTCTAGGCTGTAAGCCTTCCTGCAAGTGCAGGCCCCTATATTTTGTAATATCTCTTCATATGGCTAGTGGATTGATATTGTGGGTCACAAATCCCACCGTGTTTTTTCCTCTTTGAGGTTTTCCACATATAATTATTTGTGTTATGGTATTCATTTATGTGATTGGCTTATTGGTTTCTTTACTTGTTTCAATCCTATATGTACCAATATACCGGTTGGTGAATGCATGTTTTAATAAGGTTAAAAATGATTATTCTGGTAGAGCACTGATTCACCCCCCCCCCCCCCCCCCCCCCCTCAGTGTTCTTGGGTCATCAAGGGTGCAAAATTTTGTGACAACATAAATCTCATGATAAAATTTGTGTGGACTGCGATAGAAAAAAATGGCTCATGATCCTTCAATAATCTATGATCATTACTTAAATATGACCTCAAACATTGAAATAGGGTAAAGAGGGGGATAATAGAAAAACTTTGATTTAGAACGTTTCATGTTAAATAAAAGTTGGCATAAGATAATATAATTATATTTTTTTCTTGGTGTATAACAATATTATATGTATATATCTATATGTGCATGAATACATACACACATACATACATGAATGTATATGTGTGTTTATATGTATGCATGTAATAAATATAAACTCATGCATACATGTATATGTTTTTTTTTTATTGATAATATATAGCCAAGAAAATCACTGAGGATACAAGAGCGTCACTATTTAGAACATATGCCAAATTCCAAAAGCAATAGGAAATAGTGTCTTAGTTCAAAATAACATTGCAATGCTGAGAGAAATTAATATCAAACATTCCAAATCGAACAAAAAAGGCTATATCTGGGAGAGGCTTATTATTTTCTCTAGAGCCCAACTAGATTACTATTCCAATAAATATTTTATACCCAAATTTTTACGTATGGAAAATAAAAAATTTCAGATTTGAAACTTATGAACAACAATACATTGAGCTCTTTAACTTAGAATTATGTAGCAGAATAAAAAATCCAATCTACAAAAATTGACACAAATAATTTACCATGGAAAACTCTAGAGGGAAAAACCAACAAAGAGAAATTTTATTATTTTTGTGCCCACAAAATAATCCAAAAAATTACAACTGAAAGTATAATAATATTCATCTATAAGAAGAATTGTCTCTACTTCTCTTGTTGAAATTCTCTTTCTCCTTCTTCCTCAGCTTCTCTAGTTAATTCTCTTTTTCTCGATGTATCTAGCTCTTCCTCCACACTCCAATTTATACACCTCCCATGAACCAAGATTTCTAAAATAATATTAGCTTTTCTAAAAATATAACTCCAAGATCTAAAATTAGATTTCCTAAAATATAACTCCAAGATCTCCAAACTAAAATTAGTTTTTCTAAAAAAAATAATGTTCTTATTCCTTGAAGATTACAAATTCTTCACTTTTACATGAATTGAGTGTATGGAAAATTAATTGGATGACTTCCGCATGTGTGGACATCACACCTATGCTGAAGTATCTATTTGAGCTACAAAAAATCAACACTCCCTCTTAGCAAGGAAAGTGTTTTGCACAATGCCCAACTTATTCCTGAAGGATAGAAACTTTCCCTTCATCAAGGCCTTGGTCAAGATGTCTGCTACTTGTTTGTCTATAGGAATGTACTGCAACTTCATCATCCCCTTTTGCACATAATCTCTAATGAAGTGTTACTTGATCTCAATTTGCATCAACTTGTCATGAAACATTGGATTATAAGAGAGTTTAATACAACTCTGATGATCACAGTAAATAATTTTCAGATCTAGCTCTTGATCAAAAATCCCAACTAGAAGTTTCAAAAGAAAGATAGCCTCACACATAGCCATATTGGCTACCATATACTCGGACTCTATAAAACTCAATGCAACTGATTTCTATTTCCTATTGTTCCAAGAGATTGCTCCTAATCTCAAACTGAAATTGCACCCTGAAGTGCTTTTCCTATCAACTGTATTGTCTGCCCAATCCGCATCGGTGAACCCTTCAAGCTTCACTCCATCTTATTGAATATACCTCAACCCATAATCAATCGTTCCATGAAGATACCTCAAAACATGTTTCGCAGCTACCCAGTGCACTTACTTCAGCTCTACCACAAATGGACTAAGTGAGTTCACTACAAAATAAATATCTAGCTTGGTGTTGACCAGATTCATAAGAGAGCCAATCAACTATCTATATAAAGTCAGGTCCACTACTTCTTATTTGAAAGAATCGATCTTCTTCTAGTTGGTCACAAGTGGTGTGGACATAGGCTTACAGTCATCTAGCCTAAATCATTTTAAGATCTCAATTGTGTACTTCCCTTGCCCAAGGAATATATCTCCTTCTTTCTACCACAACTCCAATCCCAAAAAGTAGCGCATCAACCCCAAGTCCTTCATCTCAAACTCTCCTGCAATATTTTCCGTGCAATGTGCTATGAGCTCTTTTGATCTTGTAAGATACAAGTAATCAACATATAATACCAATATGAAAGGCTCTCCATTCACCTGAACATAGTACATGTTTAGAATTGCCTCACTCTTGGTGAAGCTCATGCTCTCCAAGTAACAATCAATACTTTGCATACCACACCCTGGGATCATGCTTGAGCCCATACAGTGCTCTCCTCAACCTACATACATGGGAATCCCTCCCATTCACTACAAAAACCTCTAGCTACTCTATGTAGATATCTTCCTCAATCACTTTGTTGAGGAAGGTCATCTTCATGTCCATCTGATGGATCCTCCAACCCATCTACGCTACTATATAAATGATAGTCCTAATGGAAGAGTACTTGGCTATTGGAGTGAAACTCTTATCATAGTCAATCCCTTCCTTTTGAGAAAACTCCTTAGCCAAAAACTAAGATTTAAAATTTTCCACACTACCATCTGCAACATGCTTGATCTTATACAACCATCTGAAGCCCACCACAATGTTCAATTCTCAGACAACTAAGAGTGGGGGTAAATCGGTTGTCAATTAATCTTTTTAATTCTTTCATAGATCCAAAATAACCACCATATGATTATTTATTGTATACACCTAAAAATGGTTTGAAGATAATTAATTGAATAAGCAATTATTTAATTAATCCCCCTTCCCAATTTAATTGAATTCATTAGCAATTTGATTAAATTCTCCCATTCATCTACTTATTAATAAATCTAAGGATTTAATTAATAGGTTCATTTCAATAGTCCCCTTGATTAATTAATTCAAAGTAATTAATCCCTCCCCCCATTAAATTCATTTCTTCTAATCCCCTTAAAACAAATCAATTTATGAGTTGTTGAAAATTAAATAGTCTTTTCCTATTATTTGAATTTTTAAATTCAAATTAGCCACATGACTCCTAACTTCTAATCACCTAACCTAACCCATTCCACCTAACCTTGGGTTTAACTAACCCTATCCTATCTTGCACATCCTAACCTCCTTATCCTAACCTCCTATGGTGTGGATATTCTCCCCTTGAGACACATGGCACTTTGGCCACATGTCTCCTCTCTTGGGCACTTTCCCTCTCATGAGCAAGGCTCCTTGAGACTTGTCACCACATAGATGACAAATGTCCCTCCCTCCAACTTTTTCTCCAACCTACTCCAATTTTACCCTTGATATCTTCAGACTCAATCTTGATCGTTGATTCTTGCCACCTCACCCCTAGCCTTGGAAATCCTATAAATATCCCCCATTTTGGAGCACAAAGGATCCCATCTCATATCAATTTAGGAATTGTTACTATAGGCATATCCATTCTAGCATATCATTTCAGCATTTTTATTATAAGAAATTGCATCTTAGATCTAGTATAATTTGATCATTTTCTAGAATAATTGTTGAATCATGTATTTTAATCAATCTCTTTTCTAGCTTAATTGCATCATTATCATAGCTTAATCATGCATATCATTAGCTTAATTAGACTCTTGGATCAATCTAGCATAATCAATCTCATCTATCTTGCATATCATCATCATTTCAAATCCTTCGTCTAGGTGTAGTTAAGTCACTGGTATTGCTTATCCAGATCTGAGAGAAAATCCACACTCACATCTCTTAGGAGGTGATAGGTCTCTTTGTCATGGTTTATCTTTCATTTTCTTTTAATTTGATAACCATGCTTGTAATGATCTATTGAGTGTCTGTGTTCTAGCTGCAAGTACCATACTTCACAGGCACGACATTTTGGCACTCACTGTGGGGCCGAAAATCTCATTATGGCCTCTTATCATCATCAAATTTTCAATCTCACAAGTTTCTGGTCGGGTTTGATTCAGAATCTCATACGAGTACCTTTGCAGTATCATATGAGTTTCTTTGTGTACTCATACGAGTATGTGAGAATACTCGTACGAGCAAGTGAGAATACTCGTGTGAATTTTTGTTTCTGTGTTTTCAAAATAAATTAGGGTTTTCATGCTTCAATTTGGCTATTACTAATGCTAACCCTGGTTTGTTTGTGAGATTTTCTAGCAGCCTAACTAGTTTTTGCAGGATGATTGTCGAATATTATGCTTGTTAAAGATTCATTTCATCAAAACAACATGACTACTAACCTATCTGTTTTGTAGGTTGCCTAAGGAGAATTCAAACAAACTTTGTGTCTTCTTTAAGTTTTCTAGGCACACTTATTTTTCTAATGGTAAATAAACATCTTGTTTTCTATGTTTGAGAAGCTGTCTAAAAGGTAGGAGAGTATACTCTTGTCCATTTGGACAATCATAAATCCTGACCCTTGAAGCGCTTCTATGTTTGATATTTGATTACCTTTAGCGAGCCTATCACAGTGGGAAAAAGTAATCACCCTGTGAGAACAACCCAAGTGAGTACAGCTAGACCTAAGCTTTTCGACTCACTCTAAAAAATAGGCCTCTCGGGATTAAAGTCTCAGAGGATGGGATTATTTGAGTTTTCTCTTTTGAGATCTCTCATATCATACATTTAGTAGCACCTCACAGTCTCAATCATGCTTGTATGACAACTTCTTATTTCGGTACCTTGTTGGGCTATAGGCCTTAATCGCACTTGCACGACTGCAAGGGGTAATTTCAAACAGAAAGCCTTACTAAGAACCCTAAGATAGAAGCTACCTGATTCACCTCTGAAAGGGGGATAATATTTGTACAAGAGAGATAGTAACTCTCCCAAGACACTTTCCATATTGTGCCCCCATTAGCATTTGGAGTCAGATAATATGGCATTGAGAATCCATTGTGTGAGACTTAATGGTCGTATTCTGATTAGCTATTGAGTGTGTACCTAAGTTTGCAAGCAAAGATTTTCTCTCTCAACCAACTTCCTTAGGATTTATCATGTTGTGCTTGAGGTCACTTATCATATCACATGTTTGTTGTGTCTTCATCCTTGAAATAGAAAATCAGACATCTAAAACTGGAAAACAGAAGCAAAACATCAAACTTCATTGATCAAAAATCTATCCAAACAAAAATTTTGTGTTTGTCCTGTCCTAATTCGTACAATCTTTCTAGTTTGTCATATGAGAAATCTAGTTTATCATTCGGTCCAGTGAGAATTATCGTACGAGTCAATTTAAAAAAGGATTTTGTGTTATCTTTTATTGTCTAGTTCTGTGAGAAATCTTGTACGAGTCTATGCCTTTGTCGTGCGAGATTTCTAGTTTGTCGTATGGGTCTATCTAAATTGTCATCTAGGGTTGTCTAAACTCTCGTATGAATTTATGTCTCTATCAGTCCAAAGTTGTCTTCTTGCATGTCTTTTTCAGACCTGTCATGTTTGCTTGGTTAATTTACAGTGAGCATAAACACTTGATATCTGTAATTTTGTTCTTAGATTGTCTTCTTGGTTCGCTTGGTCAAGTTATCATCTGTCAAATTGGATTCTAGAAATAGACACCTTAAGATTTTCAAGTAGTCACCTTCAACAAGTTCAAGATCTAAACATCTCAAAGTGCATTATCACCTTCTTTGATAAAGTGATCACACAAAACATAGTTTCTCATCAGGATCTATCATCCTCGATCATGAAAATACAACGTTTGGTCAGGATAACCTTGTCCCACATCATAGGATATATCATTCCTATTGGACTTGGTTTTATCAAAATCATCATCATTACACTCCAAAATCGAAGATCAAAAAAATTGCAAACTTTCAAACACTTGAATTATCTTTCGTGTCATATCACTCTATCATATCTACATTTATAGTTGGTCACTTATCGAAACACCTTTTAGACAATAAGATCCCTGCAATGGAAATAGAAACATTTGAAATAGTTGAAAATCATAGAAACATGCAATACCAAAGCAAAATACAAGAAGAAGACATAACATGTCAACATATCAGAGAAATCAAACATGTCCAAAATCAAAAGTCAACTATGTCAAAACCTCACAAGGATTCAAATGCATCTCCAAAGAAAGGTGGCTCTTTTATGCAACTCTTAAAGAGAACCCTAAGGGATTTTGCTGAGGAAGATCAAAATCATGCACCTATGTCTAGCAATGGCTCATTCCCCCATAAGCAAATTGACTCTCCAAAGGCATCTATTCCTACACCTCTTGAAAGATTGCAAGAACCTTCCATAACATCATCACCAAACAATACACCCAAGGATGAAGTTCCCCAAGGGATATCCATAATGGAAATCAAACCTATTTCAAAGGATCATATTCAAAGCCCATATCCTTCATATCTAAGCATTGATTCCTTGCAACATCCCCATAACGCTCCCTTGCAAATTGAAGTCCTCATTCATAGAATGCTCGTTAAACATGTCCTAATAGATGGGGGAGATGGCTTAAACATTTTCTCATTGAGTCTTGTTCGTGCTCTAGGTTATTCTGAAGGTGCAGTTGATCCCCATAAAAAGATAACAATCAGAGCATATGATGAAGAAGAGCATTCCTCTAAAGGAATTGTGATATTACCCATCGGAGTGGGACCTTTACAGAAAGACACAGCATGTTAGGTTCTAGACTGGGACTTACCATACAACATACTCTTGGGAATACCATGGATACATGACATACAGGCTATTCCATCAACATATCATCAGTGCCTAAAATTTCCCTACAATGGGCAGAAATCACGATCTCAGCAGACTCAAATCCATTACAGTGTTGTAGTAATCTAAAACCATCCCAGGAGGTAATTGTTCCACATAACAAAGAGGCAGCATCTTCAAGCACACAATCCAAGGAACAATCATTTTCATCAATTTTGTCAAGCATGGAAAAACAAATGTAGCTAAGAGATCGAGGGAATGAAGAATATTGGCTATCATGGAAAAACAAACAAGAGCAACTTGAAATTGAAAGGGATGAAGAAGATGTAGGTGTTGATGTAGTTCATGCATATGCAGGGAAAACATTAGGAACTAGCCTACTTGAATTATAATCACATTCGACTGACTTGGACTTAATCGATGACAATTAGGAGCTACTTGTGTGAGGTCATTCTGATGAGAGTATCGTTCTAGACATTGAAATATATATTGAAATCTCTAACATCTCTATCATGACCCCTAATACTTTTGAAACAATTCAACCTGAAGATCCTTTACCTCTAATCCATCTAGAACCTATGGATTGGGAAAATGAAAGACATACTGCCATCGATACCTTTCCTAATAACCATGCCATATCTGTATATCTTAATGCAATCAAACCCACAACAACATTCACTAGGAATTTCAACAATGCATCATCGAGTCAAGCGGGTACTAAATCTCCCAGTTGCAAAAGTAAAAATAAAGAAAACAATATTAGGTCTACTGTTGAAACCATATTGGCAACATTAGATCACAAAAAAGTAAAAAGAAAGGACGCATCTAATGGTGAAAACCTCCTCAAGGTGTTGGAAGATGGGAGATTTGACACTTTACCTAAATTTTATCAAGAGAGGTCGTCTATCCTAATGGAACCAATAGAGGCAGTTACCATTGGCACAATTGATCTACATCCAACAATCTCTCTATCATAACACAAAGGGAAAACATATTTAGAACTCTTCAAAAGATGGCAAGTCAAATTTGCTTGGTCATATGCAGACATTTCAGGTTTGGATCTAGATCTTATAATACATCACCCAAATATCAATCCAAGAGTAGGCATTCTATTCATCACACCACAAGGTCATACAATTCCAAAAGTGTACAAATGAAGTTTTCCATGCACCAATAACACAACAAAATATGAAGCTTTGGTTACAGGTATCAAAATTGCTATAGAATGGAACATTACACAACTTCAAGTCTTTGAATACTCTCAACTCGTCATCAATCAAATGAATGACGATTATCAAAACAAAGGATGAAAAGATAATGCCTTATAAGAAGATGCTTGATGATGTCAAGAAATATTTTGTAGAAATAACTTTTTAGCGGATTCCAAGGAATGACAACAAAGTA
Organism: Cryptomeria japonica; assembly: GCF_030272615.1. Classification (NCBI taxonomy): domain Eukaryota; kingdom Viridiplantae; phylum Streptophyta; class Pinopsida; order Cupressales; family Cupressaceae; genus Cryptomeria; species Cryptomeria japonica. Next base: position 253,797,856 of record NC_081412.1, read on the forward strand.
GCAAATGCCATGGTAACACTTGCTTCTCTCCTTCAGACAAAGGAAATCAAGAGCATTATGAATTCCTGGTGGAAGAGTTGTTTTACCTTGCACATAATTGTCCTAATTCCCAAACTATTTGTCACCTTGTTAGGCATGATTCCTCCCGCTATGGCCAAACTTATAGATACCTGAAAGATAATATCCTCCCTCCTGACCTATCAAAGAACCAAAAGAGAAACTTTATTTGCCAATCCTCCCATTATACTCTTGTCACAGATACTCTTTTTAAATGAGGTCTGGACGACACTCTTTTAAGATGTCTCGAACAAGAAGAATCTAAGAAGGCATTAAATGAAGTCCATAATGGCATTTGTGGCACTCATTCAAGTAGTCTTACCCTTTATTAGTTCATGGATCCTTCTGCTTGCATTCATTTTCCATCAGTGCTATTTATATCCATAATAAGCCTTTGTGCATATGCAGGCATCACAACTGATTTCTCACCATGGTTTGGATCATTGGGTATATCATAATGACTTTGTTTCTAGGCTTGGGGCAAAATCTTGCACCTAGTTGGGGGCAAATTTTTTGATCATTTTGGGCTTAATCAAATAGGTAGAATAATAGTTGCTAGGCAATTTTTGTCAAGCGAAAATTGAGACACATCCAACGTTGAGCACGAGATCAAATTGTCAACCATCAAACTATCACATGTCAGTCTAAGCACATCACACACTTTTCAATGGATGATATCTTTTGGATAATTCTTTTAACACTTTCATTCAACTTTTCTATCTTGACTTTTGCTATCATGATTCTTGAGTGACTCCATGATGTCTCTGACTAGAGGAACAAGGAAGGAACATGATATTTTTCTTGTCTACTATCTGAAAATTAATCATTAATATGTGCAAATTTGTCTCAGTTAATGATCTTCAGAGTATCATCGAAGACATTTCCGATTTGCATGTAGAAATGGTTAATACTGCCTATTTTACGCAAGCAACACTCAAGTCATCTCGGTTCAATTATACCTCGATGCTTGTGCTAACTTGCAATATCAAAATCCAGGAAAGAAGTGCTCAGGTCATCATGGTTTAATTATACCATCGATGTTTGCACTCACTTCCCACATTTAAAAATCTCAATGATGACAAACTGTAATAACCCATTGACTGGTCCAATCGTAGCTTTGCATTCGCATTTGCATTTAGCTTACATTTCATTCTTGCATGGGATCCGACAAGCTCATCTTATCCAAGGTTAAATCTATCGCAGGAATCATCAAAATATCATCATACGTGTATACACAATCAGAATGATGACTCATCTGTCTCCAGATATTGTCGACCTAGCGCAATTTTATGTACCCCCTCAACAAAACCAACATCAGCATATCTAAATCTTCCTACAACCTGATATCAATAAAATGTCAGTTTTGTATCCAATCAGCCTTATCAATTCTATCAATTGATCGCATATAATCTATTCTATTATGTCTTATACAGGATGTATCTTTCCTGGAACCAGACGTTTTAATCAAGTCTTACACAGGATATATCATTCCTAAAACCAAATGCTTTGATCATCTTTGTCTTATACAAGAGGTGTCATTCTTGAAACCAGACTAAATCTTGATCTTATCAATCTAATCAATCAAGCTCTATCAATCATCACATCGAGAACCGCATCACTATAATCAAAGAACTCGCACTTTCATCAACCAATGTTGTTGACATCACATAATTTCTAATTGGGACATCAATTTCCCAACGATCCAACCACTCCAAAAGTCAATTATCTCAATTTATCTCCTGAGGGGGCATCATCATACCAGAATTTATCAATCAATGTCTGGGGCATCCTATCGAACCAATATCATCATCAAAATGAGATTATTCTTTGAATCAACACATCATCACACCTCACTTCAAAGAGGGGCAAAATGTATACACCTAAAAATGGTCTGAAGATAATTAATTTAATAAGCAATTATTTAATATACCCCCCTTCCTAATTTAATTGAATTCATTAGCAATTTGATTAAATTCTCCCATTCATCTACTTATTAATAAATCTAAGGATTTATTTAATAGGTTCATTTCAATAGTCCCCTTGATTAATTAATTCAAAGTAATTAATCCCTCCCCCCATTAACTTCATTTCTTCTAATCTCATAATTAATTAAAACAAATCAATTTATGAGTTGTTGAAAATTAAATAGTATTTTCCTATCATTTGAATTTTTAAATTCAAATTACCCACATTACTCCTAACTTCTAACCACGTAACCTAACCATCCCTTTAACCTAACCCTTTCTACCTAACCTTGGGTTTAACTATCCCTATCCTATCTTGCATATCCTAACCTCCTTATCCTAACCTCCTATGGTGTGGATGTTCTCCCCTTGAGACACATGGCACTTTGGCCACATGTCTCCTCTCTTGGACACTTTCCCTCTCATAAGAAAGTCTCCTTGACACTTGTCACCATAGAAATGGCAAGTGTCCCTCCCTCCAACCTCTTCTCCAACCTACTCCAATTTCACCCTTGATATCTTTAGACTCAATCTTGACCATTGATTCCTCCCACCTCACCCCTGGCCTTGAAAATCCTATAAATATCCCCCATTTTAGAGAACAAAGGATCCCATCTCATATCAATTTAGGAATTGTTACTATAGGCATATCCATTCTATCATATCATTTGAGAATTGTTATTATAGGAAATTACATCTTAGACCTAGTATAATTTGATCATTTGCTATCATAATTATTGAATCATGTAGCTTAATCAATCTATTTTCTAGCTTAATTGCATCATCATCATAGCTTAGTCATGCATATCATTAGCTTAATTAGACTCTTGGATAAATCTAGCATAATCAATCTCATCTATCTTGCATATCATCATCATTTCAAATCCTCCGTCTAGGTGTAGTCAAGTCACTGGGATTGCTTATCCAGATCTGAGAGAAAATCCACACTCGCATCTCTTAGCAGGTGATAGGTCACTTTGTCATGGTTTATCTTTCATTTTCTTTTAATTTGATAACCATTCTTGTAATCATCTATTGAGTGTTTTTGTTACAGCTGTAGGTACCATACTTCATAGGCATGACATTTACCATAAGAAAATGTGAACATGAAAGAGTACACATACAAAAAGAAATCATACACAATGAACACTAGATATGACATGGAAAACCATAGAAAGGAAAACCCATAGAGAATGTTAGTTCTCAATGTATAACACCTATTAGGGTGACACTAGTTAAGGTAATTTTTACAAAGGTGGCTCTGTTAGGTCCCAAAGACAACTGAGAGGGAGGGGTGAATTAGTTGTCAAATAAATTTAAACCAAAAACAATTTAACCAACTTAATGCTTAATACCGGTAAACCAGTTAAGTATGTTGGTAGACAGTTATAACAGTTAATTGCTATACCGGTAAGGATTAGTGCATGAAACATAAACACAAAGTCATCCACAACAAATAACACCAATATTTGTACATGGAAACCCTGTAAGGGGAAAAACCATGGTGGGAAACCTTACCCACAATCAAATGATACTACTGCAGATAGTAAGTGTACATAAATGGGGTCTGCACATGCAAAAAGGCCAACAGCCTAGAGCTCACTACTCAATCACAAATTGGGAGTCACACTGACTACAGTTGGATGGTTAAATCCAATAAGAATGTACTGCACAAAATAGCATCTTCATATGCTGGATTCAGTACCGGTGTAATGCTGATATGCTTTCACAAAAACCTAGCTTCACCTTCAAATGATGTCTGCATGTATAGCTCTGCTTAATCTCGCATATACCTTCACACAATCCTTTTTCGCATTCCACACTTGATCTTACAAATAAGATCTTACATTTATACCATAACCTAAGACCAACTTTAGTAGGTCGGCTCTACAAGATATTACAATAAAAACATTTTACAAACAATATAATATCCGATGCAACAACCGATTGAACATGTCGTCTTAATGCATTTACAACAATAATTAATCATCTCCATAGCATGCCATGCTGATCTGGAAAAGATAAAACTGTCGGTGTAACCCTAGACCTATTTGCCGATAACAGCAAATATGCAACTATGGATATACCAATGAACAAAACTCCAGGACAAGATGTCCAAATGATGTCTTCAACATAATCATGTGTCTTCCATGCCATTCCAAGTGCTGGTGATCATTATATCTTGTCGATGTACCATATACTGGTGACTATGCATGAGTCACTTGCTTGTCGGTGAATGTTGTTGGATCTCCAAAGTGCTAGTGTTTTAGTAGGTGTTGACATCAATGACAAAACCATACCAAAATACCAACAGGCTCACTATCAAAATGCTCACTGCGAGAGGGCTCATTACCGGAAGAGAAAGAAAGAAAAGAAAAACCACCACTATGATACAATGACCACAAAACAACAATGATAGAACAATTTCTGAACCTCAACAATACACTACACAACTTCATGCAAGTGCTTACATCAATCATCAGTTAGATTTAGCTTTTCAATCTCGCTTGTCTTCCATAATTTATTCATTCTGATCATCCTTTACTTATATTGTCCTCCTGACTACATAACCTTCCAAGTTGGCTAACCAAAATTTGAAATAGGTCTACACTAAGCATTCCCATGGTGGGAAGGAATGAGAAGTGGACCACACCACAACTCGCTTCATCGGTCAGAACAACATGGTACACATCCATCACAAAAACTCATACACTACATGAATGTTGTTACACATTCTCCAATTCTGGATTGAATCGGACCCAAAATAACACTTCTCAAATAAGCAATATGACAATGAAACTATGATAACCATGAATCCAAGCGATCAACAACATATCCAGAGAACAGAGAAATCCATACCACAAACAACACTATCAATTACCAGTCAACACTGAACATCATCTGGAACACAACTTCCGGAGCACCAAATAGATTAGAAAACATATGCTACATCACCAACTTAAAAAACCTCATAGAAACCCACATGTTGACATCAATAACAACCATTAATGACAAAAATATCAACAACATCAATCATCACATTTGGAACACACAAACTTACCTTTTGTTTGTGGCATTGTCTCTCACACGCTATTCTTCATGATGGGAGAATACTCTTCCATCATGGCATCCCTCCATACCTAATGCTTGGATGTCTCTTAAAAGCTAGAAGGCTCCACCTCAATCAATTCATTCATAAGTGTCATATACTCAAAATAACCTTTGAGAACCTCTCTCTGTCTGACTGAATCCTAAGTATTACCAACATACTCATGGGCTTCTCTTAGTCTCTTCTCAACCGCCCCGTTTCTCCTCTGCTTGATAATTAGATTCTAAGGCTAAGGAATTATTTGTTCCTCCTTTTGACCAACTTTCTTAGCTTTCTTGCTCTTCTCTCCAACTTGTGTGACTAAATTTTGTGGAATCTGTATTGCCTCAACCTTGGGTGCCTGCTCCTCCTCCTGAACCTTCATCAACCTACTAAACTTCTAAAGAGCCCTCTCTTCCTCAAACTTCACATCTCTACAAACAACTATTTTCCTGAGTGAAAGAATGTAAACTCAATAGGCCTTGGAATTGTCACTATATCAAACAAGGATACCCTTCTCTGCAATTGGTTCCAACTTAGTTCTCTTCTCCTTAGGAACGTGACAATACACAAGGCATCCAAATATGTGAATATGCTCCAAAACTGGTTTCTTCTCAATGAACACCTCCTTTCCCAAGACCTTGTGTGGGCTCCTATTCTACAAGTATACAACCGCATTGAAAGCTTTTGTCCATACAAACCAAGGCAGATCTTGATCATAGAGCATGGCCTTGGCCACTCAACCTATAGCCCTATTTTTTCATTCAACAACCCCATTTTGTTGAGGGTTGCATGATACCATCAACTCTTTCTTGATACCTTCCTAAGCACAAAAATCCTTGAAGGCATTCGAGGTATACTTACCTCCATTATCTGACCTTATTGTCTTGATCTTCCTCCCTATTTGGTTCTCCACAAGAGCCTTAAACTCTTTGAACCTACTAAGGACCTCATCTTTATTCTTCAAAAAAACAATCCATGTCTTCCTCGAGAAATCATCAATGAAGGTAATATAATACTTGTACCGATTCAAGTATATTGTTAACATGGGCCACACACATTTGAGTGTACTATATCCAATATCCCCTTTGACCTAGTGGCATTTCTCAAAAAATTGGTCTTGCCATATTTGCCCAAAGTGTAGCCCTTGCATACCTCATGCTTCTCTACCTTCATATTAGAAAGCCCCATAATTATTTCCGTGAGCATATTAAGTGCTCCATGGTGAAGATGGGCTATCCTCCTATGCCACAATTCTCCTAGCCCTCTATGCTTTCTTACCAATGCATGTGATAGTGCAAACTATAGCCAAAATAAGTTGTCATGCCTGACTCCAATCACTTTTGCTACCTTGGAATCATTGGGACAAATATAGACGTTCCCCCCCTCAAAGGTCATGATGTAACCCATGTCCTCCAAAGTAGAAATGAATATCAAATTCTCTGTCATGCCTGGGACATACATCACATCCTCCACCAACAGAGGTTTATTGGAATCTCTCTGAAACTTGACCATGCCAACACCAGCTACATGATACTTGGCATTATCACCAAGCCCAATATAAAACTCCAACTTCTTCTCCTCCAACTTGGTTAAACACTCTCTAACTCCCATCATGTGTTGAGAAGCCCCACTATCAATATACCACACATTGTTGGTAACTGAACTTGAGATATTGCACACAATGAGTAAAAACTCATTCTCAAACCATGTTTCAAAATTTTCCACCCCTACAATAGTCGCAACCTACTTCTTCTTCTTGCCCTTGTTTTTCTTATTCAGGCATTGACTGGCATAGTGTCCCAACTGATGGCAATAAAAACACTTCACTTTACTCAAATCCAAATTCTTCCCACTTTTGTAAGAAGACTCATCACTTGGCCCTTTCTTGGCCTTCTACTTACCCTTGCTTGCAAGAGCAAGGTTTTCTTCATCTTCAACCTTCTTCAATTGGTTTCCTCGATGACCACTTTCTTGGATCTCCTCTTGGATGAAATCATCTCAAAGCCTCGCCCAATTAGGTATGTGATCTCAACCAACTACACACTTGATGAACACTTCCCAGTGCTTCAAAAAACCATTTGAGGCTATGTGCACCATCTCCTCATCATCAATCATCTCTCCAATAGCATCCAACTCATCCCAAACCTATTTCAGCCTAGACAAGTAATATGTTACACTCTCGCCCTTGAACATCTTGGTATTTTGCAATCTGTCCTTCAATATCATATTATGACTTTGATAGTCGCTCTAATATAGTTTCATGAGTGTATCTCACATCTCCTTGGTAGTGTCTTTCCCTGATAAATGGGAAATCAAGTGATCTATTACCCCATCAAGGATAATCCTCTATGCCTTGGCCTCCATGAGTTCATGTGCATCTAGGGCAATGGGATCATTCGTGGGGGGGGAGTCACTTCTATACTACAATAGGCCCACAACTTGTTCTCCTTGAGAACTGATGTAATCTAAACCTTCCACTACAAGTAGTTGAAGGAACCCTCAAGCCTATTATCATATAGAACATTGGTTGCCATTATAGATTAAAACTCTTGAATAGATTGAAATTGAAATCATTTTTGTTTTGCATCCTGAAACTTGTGTCAAATATCTTAGAATTTGTATTCATAGTTTAGAGCTTTGATACCATGTTAATTTCTCTAGAGCCCAACTAGATTACTATTCCAATAAATATTTTATACCCATATTTTTATGCATGTTGTAGAAAAAAAAAAGATTTGAAATTTATGAACAATAATACACTGAGCTCTTTAACTTAAAATTATGCAACGAAAAAAAATCAATCCACAAAAATTAACACAAATAATTTACCCTGGAAAACCCTAGAGGGAAAACCAACAAAGAGAAATTTTATTATTTTTTCGTGACCACAGAAGAATCAAAAAAATTACAGGAGAAAGTGTAGCAATATTCATCTACAAAAAGAAATTGCCTCTACTTCTCTCCCTGAAATTCTCTTTCTCCTTCTTTCTCAACTTCTTTATGAAATTCTCTTCTTCTTGATATATCTAGCTCTTCCTCCACACTCCAATTTATACACCTCCTATGAACCAAGATTAGATTTTCTAAAAATATAACTCCAAGATCTAAAATTAGCTTTCCTAAAATATAATTCCAAGATCTCTAAACTAAAAATAGTTTTTCTAAAAAATATAATGTGATTGTTCACATAAGATTACAAATTCTTCACTTTTATATGAATTGAGTGTACAAAAAATTTATTGGACAACTCTCACATGCCTAGACACCACACCTATACAGAAGTACTTGTCTAAGCTACAAAAATTCAACAAGACTAGCTACTAAAAATGGTAGAAGATATCACAATCACATAAAATTATGCTTCAAAAGAGACAAAATGAAGATTACAATCATTGTCATTGTATAGCCACATCACACAAAAAAGGATAAGACCACTGTCAAATAGCATTGCCAAACTTGGGTAAACCTCAGCCATTGTAAGCATCAACACATTAGTGTCATAAACGAAGAAACAAATTTCATAGATAAGTTGGTTCAATATTTCACTATATAAACAAAAGTCAAACAATTAAGTAAGTGGTTCACTAGTAGAGATTCCTTCTTTGGATCTCTCAACTTATGGCATGAAATCCTCATCCACAAGAAGGCTTTCTTTGTGATCATCTAATCATTACCTCTCTAAAATAAGCTAATGACTAGAAAATTGAGACTATGATCTCTTAACAATGGTGAGTCCATGATGCTCTAACACAAATGTTGCTCCTCAACTACTATCAATCTCGTCAAGTGACTAAAACTTGTTAATCATGCAAGCCATGGATAGGAGGATGTATTTCTACTACAAAAATTGATGCCTCACTACCCTTGTGTTATAAGCTCCTTGCATAGAATCCCAACACCTGTCTTGTACCATTAATAATCACCATCATTCCCTACACTTGTTTCATGTCTTGAACCAATAACCGTCCCCAAACTTGTAACAAGCCTTGACCTAAAGAATACTACTACTTGAGCTCATTGGCTTTGCCCAAGGATATATAAATACCATTCTACCTCAAACAAAGTGTTCAGTTGGGTTATAGCAGCTATCAAAAGGCATTTGTATTTCCAATCATAGAGTAAGTATCTCAGGCAACACTTCATCTCACTACTTCAAAAAACCCATTATCTAGAATAAATTCCTTATCATACAGAATGAAGATTATGTCACTAGCTCGTAAACCTTCAGAAGGAGAGTCCTTGTATCTATCATTGTAGTGAGCTTTAAAATCAATTCGTGCCTTCAAGAACACTTCATTTCTCCTTTCAAAAGTGGCCCACAAACTAATTTTTTTGAATATAGGTCTATCTAAAGTCGAGGGGCCACAATCCCAAATATTCTCAAGCCCATCTCTATAAATATAAAGAGAGGTACTAACCTGCATAGCAACAAGGTTGATGATTATTCTTTTAGAAGACTTGATAAGTATTCTCACCCAACCTTGATACCATTCATTATTCATAAACTTCCACAATAGCCACAAGATCTCAACAGAAAGAATTAGCCAAAAAGGTTTATAAGACTTGCTAAGACCTTTAATGCAACCCACAACAATATCAAAAATGCATTCACTCTTATTTGGACTTCAAGCATTCAACCAAGATAGGAAAATGGACCAGACTTCTTTTGTAAAAAGGAAATTAAAAAAGATATGTTCAACACTCTCAAGGACTCTACACATAGGACAAATATTGACCTCTGAATTAGAGAGACGGAGTTTCCTCAATAAATAAAAAGCCACTTAGAGAAACATTTCTTTGGCTCTAAGACATTAGACCATAGGTGTGTAAATTATTTTGACCACTGGGTAGGACTGAGATTTAGACTCTAGCAAGTATTGTGGTATCTAGACATGACATATTTTTCCATGATAGAGATATAGATCAGTTTTGCAATCACTTTACACAATAAAGAACCATCACACAACCTACCATTTCAAACCATCTCAATGTCATTGATAAGGTGGAGAGAGGAAGGTGGCATTTTACAACATTCTCTGATAACAAAATAAGTCCTCCAATGTCGTGTAAGACCAAATCTTGTGCTAAGATTAGACCAAGATCTCAACTAATGACTATTAAAAATATCAACAAAAAAAATTAATTCCTTTATTGTGCCAAGTTACAGAGGAGCAACCCTATAATAAAGCTAATGACTTGTCTTTGTGATACAACTTCTACCAGATGGATTTGGTAAATATTTAATTTACATCACTATAAGGATAGTTACAACCCGGTACCTTCTCTCTAACCAATTCCCACACCTTGCTCTTGAAAACACTAGAACTAGAGGGGACAATAGAAATTCTACCAAAGAGGGAATCAAAGATATTCAAACCCTTCCAAATTCTAGCTTGTTTAGGTGTAGCCATTTGAATTTTCTTCCTAATTAAGATATTCCAAGGATGACTGCTATATGGAGCTCTTATGATCCATTTAACTACTAGGGAAGTACCATGAGTTTTTAGATCTTTGAGACTAAGCCTTCCTTGCATTCTACTTAGGCACCACCATTCCCATTTTATTGAATGTATCTGTCTCTTACCTTTATCATTAGACCACAAGAAAGATCTGATGTTATTTGTATTTCATTCACTTAATAGCTAGAAAATAGCCAAATGGAGGAGCAGTATAGGCTATAAAATGAGAGGATTTTTTAACAAACATGTACTCTTCTAGCTAGAGAGATATAGTGTCTATTCCACATATCAATTTTAGCATCAATTTTGTCTTTAATCCAATTCCACATGTTTTTGAGACAAGGATTGATAACAAATGGAATCACTAAACACCTAACATGCTTTTCTAGGCCACCCCAATGGAATTTGAGTTTTTAAAAATAGTCAAGAGGTTTTTACTTCCATCCTAACACCATTAATTTGGCCAAAGAGATTTTTTTTTCTTGAGGCCTTACAAAAAATATCAAGTTTGTTTGTCAAATTTATCAAAATTTCCCTCATTTAATGCAACAAACGTTGTAGTATCATTTGCAAATTGAAAATGAACTAAATTTTCTTGATTTAGAAGGGTATTACCTTAGACAATAGGACCCAAACTAAGGTTGTTAAAGAGGTAAGGAATGGCATAAGAAGCAATATTGAAGAGAGAAGGAGCCAAAGGGCATCCCTTATTGATAGACCTCTAAAGAGTGGAGGTCTTAGAGAGTGTACCATTAGCATCAACTTGATCCACTACATCATGGAAATGTGTCTTCACCATTTGACAAAAAATAGGGGGAAATCCAAGGACTTCCAATGCCATGATCACAAAGGACCATTCCACTTTGTTAGAACCCTTTTTGAAATCAAACAACAACATTCCCACATCTTGCCCAAATACTTTATCCCACTCCATTGCTTCCCAACTTGTAATCAGGTTTTCAAAATGTATCTCCCTCTGATAAAACTAGTTTGAGTCTTGCTTATGAAGGTTTGGAGGATATCAACAAGCCTAGATACTAGAAACTTGGCTACAATCCTATGTGAGACATTAAGTAGTGTAATGGGCCACTTTTTTTTATCAAAAAATTGCCACCATCTTTTGCAAGTAGTCTAATAATACTTTTGCTAATGTTGCACCCAAGAGATCCTACATTAATGGCCTCTTTTTAGACCTGTAGTAGTTCATCACTTACCCATTGGCAGATATTTTTATAAAATTCTTCTAGGAGATCATTAGCCCCAAGCGACTTTTCATTCTTAAGAGACAAAATAGACTGCATAATTTCATTTTTTTTAATGTCGTGGGTTAGTTGATCAATAATCTCACTTGAGATCTTCTTGGGAATAACTCTCTAGTAGAAATTCTTAGCCATTATACAATCATATCCATTACCTTTAGAATAAAATAGATCTTTATAGAAGAGAAATAATTGTTGAACTATTTTCCTTGGTTCTTCTATCATTTTAAAATATCATGCCATATCCCCTCCATTCTCTCCTTTATATTTCTCTGCTTGATACAGTTAAAGAAAAATTTGGAACCTTTGTCACCTTGAAACACATAGTTCATTGTAGACTTAAACCTCAATCCTTGAACCTTTTTGGTTTGAAGCACTCTAAGGTTGTGTTAAGTGGAAGCTATCTCATCAGTCAACATTTAATTATAGGGTTCCTTTTATAGTGACTGCTCAAGGGAGTAGAGTTTGTTTTGAAGAATCAATTCTAATATCCTACCATCAAGGTTTTTCTTTTTATAGGGAATGCTCAAGGGAGTAGAGTTTGGAACATAGTGGACCATCTACTTACATTCCTATTCCATCTCTCATTAGATGGGCAGTCTTTCAGAAGAAATTTATTAATTTCCTTTAAAGTGAAAATGGCATCATTATAATCTTCTATGTTGAGCAAAGACATATTTAGCATATATATGTTACTTATCTTGTGGTCATCAAATTTATCATTATTTTTCAAGATCTTCACCTCCACAGTATGATGGTTAGACAAGCAACTAGGGTGTACTTTTTGTCTACAATTTCCATCTACAAGATCGGATGAGAAGAAATACCTATTAGCATAGAACTTATCCAGTATACAACAAATCCTCTTAGAGCCTTGTTTAAAATTGCACCAAGTATACCAAATACCTTTACTTTATTTTTTAAGACCTTCCAATGGATCAAACAAGTTTAGTTTTTTCTTTATTTGGTACCAAAAGAAATTTTCATTCCCTTTTCAATCCATGTCTAGCCTACCTACCTTGTCATCCTTACTTTTAACCATGTTAAACCCCCCCCGCTAAGAATCCATGGAATATTGGGGATTTTACTTAAGTATTTCCACAATTGGATTCTTTCACCATATTGATTAGAGGCATAAATGAAGATAACCCCAAACCTTTTATTATCATTTGTAAGAGTAATATAGGTGGCTCTATTATAAGGCGAATAAATAGATTCTTTAATAAAGAAGACCCATCTATTGTTCAATAAGTTATAAGTACTACCTCTACCTTTTTCATGATGGGTATAGAAATGAAGTGAATCCTTCCAAATAAGGTTTAGACTGGTGACCAAGTTAAAACCAATTGATTTCAAATCATGGAGCATGAGGATATCAATGTTACCAAATTATTTACACATTCTTCTAATATTTATGGATTTCAATCCCCTGATGTTCCAACTATTGAGCTTCAAGATCATCTTCATTTATATTAGTTGCCCCTTCTTTATTGTTCCTAAGTTTTTAAAAACATTTGGGAATTTTATCCTCCTTGCCCTTCTTTTTTATTTTTTTGTTCATTTTGACCTCTACTAAGGTGTTTTCTCTTCCTATTTTCTTCTCTATTATCCATGGAGGAAATCCTCTTATTAACCTTTCTCATAATCCCATCTTCACTTGAGAAAGTGGAATCATCAAGGGAAGGGTTTGACCTATCTCTGCATCCCTTATTAGATAAAGAAGTTGTAGCCCCCTTTGATTCAACTTGATCAAGAAGATCTTGAAGGTTTTTGGTTTTGACTTCATTCACCCTAGCCCTAATATTGTCCAACGGCAAATCCTAGGTAGTCTTAGTGTAGCATTGTAAATTGCATCCCTATGCATTTTTTTTCTTAGTTAGGCCCTATTTTGGCATGTATGGCCTCTCGCATCCAGTTTCCTTCTCCACAAATCAATTCAACATCTCTTTCCAATATTTTCTTCCCAAATTGGATCTCACATCCCAATTTGGGGTGACATTAGGGGGACCATGTCAATCAAATTAACCTAGTTCTAGGTTTGGGCTGATCAATTTGACCTAGTCCCCAATGTTTGGCCCTAAATTTGAATCACATAATGCTTGAAGTGGTTGGGCAAGATATCTTTTCATGTGTTGACCTACTCTAATTTTTGTACCCCAAACTACTTGATAGAGGTATACAAGCAAGGTATCCTCCTCATTTTGGGTAAGTCCACATAAATGAATAAGGTGAACTTGAGATCAAGCATTCAATCATTCAAGGCATTTTGTCTCACCATATCCTTCATTGTGACAACCGTCAACAATCTCATGCAAGCATATCTTTTATGATTTCCTTTTAGGTCTTTTGTGGGGAGTCATACTATTGCATTAACAATTGTGGTCATCTTCAAAGAAGAATTTGCATCATCAAGGTACAAGATATTTATATTCTCTGATCTAGCCTTTGCTATATATCAACACGCTTTCCTTTCAAGTACATTTCAATTCAATTCAAGGTTGATTCTAAAATCAAGATTTAACCTAGGAAAACCCCTTTCTACCCAACATTTTCTCTCTTTTTTGTGTGTAGGAAAGGTGGTGAACCTACAAAAATAGGTACATACTTATCAGTAGGAGAGCTACAATCTGTAATTCATTGGAGCTAAAACTGTTGGGACTTGAATGATAAGATTGACCCAGTCCTCCCATTTCTACCTCAAATTTGGATTGTGAGTCAGTCTCAGTATTCTCTATTGTCTCATTTTTTGAAATTGATCTACCACTTTATTGTCTCCCTATGCATGTTGAAATTTGTTAATTTTATCATATTTTCATTCATTTACAATTGCATAGTCATTTTTAAGTACCCCATAGCAAAGGATCATTTCATCCACTTTGTGCTTGAGTCTTCTTAAGCCCAGTGGATCAACTTTCTTCCAATGGTAAGATAGCACATGGAAATAACTTTTTTGTTTGCATACATAAAATTGGAATCTTATTCCCCCACCTTACACTTAGGTTTCCTAGTATTTGTATTGGGAAATCTATTAGGGGTGGGTGTATCATTCTTGGGATCTTAGATTATGAAGTCTCTGCAACAGTCACCTCTTTTAGGGTACCAAAATTAGGGTTTGTACCCCTCATATACTCAATGTTGTTTGTATAGATAGGAGGGAAGTCCTTTGAAATAGGAATTGTTACTACTTATCAAGTTGTCATTAGTTTTACATCCAAAGTCATTCTATATACTCTAGTCGGTTACTACTACCAAAATATTTAGTCGATATGAACAGAACAGTCAGTTATAGAAGAAAGTATTCATAGAGCCCAGTATGCACCGAGCTGTCTACCGAGTATCATTCCATGTCTACCAAGCAAAAATAATGATACACCGAGTGAAACGTGTTACCAGATTCATTGAATCTAGACACACATGGGAAAATGTGTTACAAGATCGAGGAACATAGAACTGTTATCACATTGCAAATTGCACTTAAAGATTGTGTATGATTTCGAGGTCATTTATCTAATGAAATATTTTGTATAGTTATTCATTCGATAAATCATGTTTGTAAGATCGAAGCAATGAATCAGATCACTGACATAAGAGAACTATTTATACAGCATGGATTAAGGATAAAAATGTGACAAACAGAGATATACAGAGGTGTGTGAAGCAAGACATGTGTGATACATGAGAAAGCACTAAGTGTTATGACTGTTATAGAGACACAGAGGTCACCGAGAAGGATTTCAGAGAGCAGTCAAAGAACAGAGTAAACAGAAGGGTTTACTGAGTTACTTTATGGGTTACCGAGGTATGCTATAAGCAAGGTAATCTTATTTTGAGCACATAGAATCTGCTATAACATTCCAGATGTAAAGTTGCAAATATTTGTAAAGATTTTATTGAAATATTTTGAAGTTGTAAGAGAAACCTTTAACAAGGTAAAAGATGTTAGGGTTTCAAGCAGATCCGAAGCAAATATGAACTAACAATTATATGCAGATTTAAATACAAAAGATAAATAAATAAAACAGGACACAGATAACACAGAGATTTAACGTGGTTCACCTAGAATGGGTTATGTCCACCATACACAGTCGTCCAATCTTTCTTATTATCCAGCAAAAATAGTACATCAACCTTACAATGCCTTAAGCATCCCAGCCGCTTATAACATGCATTTTTAGGGCAAAAACAAAGTCGGCCTTTCTAGGGTTTTATTACAATGTCAGTTTTCATCAAAAAAATACCCCAAAAAATACGTGTTGAGTGTACAGTACTTTGCTGATCAGTCACCACATTTCAACAATCTCCCACTTGGAGACTGATACTACATGACACCACTGTACATGCAACATCTGCTAGATAGAACACTAGGACTCAACTGGTATACATTCCACAATTATCAATCAAGGAGACCAACAGAAACTGATGAAGAAATCAGCTTGTCCTGTGGAACTGCCTTCATGAACATATCGACAAGATTCTTACTTGTGTGAATCTTCTAAAGCCGTAACCAACCCTCCTCCAAAATAGTCTAGATGAAGTGGTACCTGAGTTGAATGTGCTTTGTCCTTGAATGAAAAACAGAGTTCTTCGCAAGATGAATGGCACTCTGGCTATCAGTATACAATGGGCAATCCTCCTGTGTCTGACCCAATTCCTCCAGAAAACATTTTAACCAAATCATCTCCTTGCTAGCTTTTGTAGCAGCAACATACTCAGCTTCAGTGGTTGAAAGTGCAACAACCTTTTGCAGCCTAGAAATTCAACTGACTGCAGTTCCCCCTATAGTAAAAACATACCCTGTAGTGCTCCTCCATGAATCAATATCACCTTCCAGATAAGAGTCAACAAATCCACTTAGAGTAGCATTAGATCCTTTGAAACATAATTCCTTCATAGTGGTTCCTTTCAAATACCAAAGGATCCATTTCATAGCATTCCAATGTTCCATGCCCGGATTACTCATAAACCTGCTCACAACTCCCACTACATGTGCAATATTTGGCCTTGTGCATACCATTACATACATCAGACTGCCAACAACTAATGAATACATGATGCTAGACATTTTCTTTACTTCTTCCTATGCCTTTGGGAACATCTCCTTAGTCAATTTGAAATGACTAGCCAAAGGTGTACTAACTGCTTTTGCATCTTGCATGTTAAATCTTTTCAACACCTTCTTTATATATTCACTTTGGGATAAATTCAAGGTTCTATTTTTTCTGTCCTATGTAATCCTCATACCCAGAATTTGCTTAGCTGCACCCAAATCCTTCATAGCAAATGACCTGGCTAATTTCTGTTTAAGATCATTTATGTGTTCCATGTTAGAACCAGCAACAAGCATGTCATCAACATAAAGCAACGGGATAATATAACTACCATTATCCAATCTCTTAAAATATACACAATGATCAGAATGACATCTATGATAATTGTGTTCAGCCATGAAACTATCAAATTTTAAATACCATTGGCGGGGTGCTTGCTTTAGGCCATACAAACTTTTCTTCAACCTGCACACCAAGTTCTCCTTACCTTTGACCTCATATCCCTGTGGTTGCAACATGTAAATTTCCTTCTCCAAATCTCCATGGAGAAAAGTTGTTTTCACATCTAATTGTTCAAGACGTAAATCATCTGTAGCCACAAGACTAAGTATAGTTCTAATTAAAGTCATTTTTACAACTGGAGAAAATATTTCATCATAATCTATACCCTTTTTCTATGCAAAACCTTTTACCACAAGTCTAGCCTTATATCTTTTCTAACCTCCTTCCTCCTCCTTTAGCCGATAAACCCATTTGTTAGGCAAGGCTCTTTTTTCTGCAGGTAAAGGGACTAAGTCCCAAGTCTTATTTTTCATCAAGGAGTCCATCTCCTCTTTCATGCCTAGCTCCCACTATTGTTTGGCATCCACCTGCATTGCTTCTTCATATTCTTCTGGTTCACCAGAATCAGTTAATAATATAGAATACAAAGAAGGAGAAAATCTTTCAAGGGGTCTACTTGACCTCGTAGAACCTCTAACACTTGCAGGAGTTTGTGGGACATTCTGTTATTGTTGGCCATTAGGTACTTGTGGCATTTCATTTTCAGGAATCTCATCCAACACCACATATTCTTGCTTGTCCTGTTCATGCTTCTTTTCCTGCATCCGTTCTTTATACATAACCTTCTCATTGAATATAACATCTCTACTTCTAGTTATTTTCTTATTTTCAAAATCCCATAACCGATAGCCATATTCATCTATCCCATATCCAATGAAGGTACATTTCTAAGATTTAGCATCAAGCTTGGTTCTGTTTTCTTTATCAACATGGACAAATGCTTCACAACCAAAGGTTTTCAAAAAAGAATAATTTACCTTTTTACCAACCCATGCCTCCTCTGTAATACCACCATCCAAAGGGGTTGAAGGTCCTCTATTTATCAAATAGACAATAGTATGTACAACATCTGCCCAAAAATGTAAGGGAAATCCAGCATGCAATCTCATGGTCCTCGTGCGTTTCATGATAGTCCTATTCATTCTCTCTTACACACCATTTTCCTGTGGAGTTCCTGGAACTTTCTTCTGCTTTCTAATCCCATTTAAGGAGCAGTAATCTTCAAATGATTTGCTGCAATACTCACCTCCATTATCCGATCTAAGACACTTCAACTTTTTTCCTGTCTCATTCTCAACCAAAGCTTTCCATTTCTTAAAAGTTTCAAAAACATCTGATTTTTGTTTTAGGAAATATACCCATATTTTTCTAGTTGAGTCATCAATAAAAATAACATAATAACAAGAGCCACCAAGAGATGATACCTGAGCCGGTCCCCATACATCTGAATGCACAAGCTCTAACTTCTCACTCTTCTTCTCTTTCTCAACCTTGAGAAATCTGACTCTTTTCTGTTTGCCATAAACATAGTTTTCACAGAACTCTAAATCAATCTTCTTTAGTCCTGGCAATAGATTTTTGGAGTGAAGGATTTTCATCCCTTTCTCACTCATGTGCCCAACCCTATGGTGCCACATTATCAAATCTGTTCTTGCAACATCTATTATTGTTGTCCCTGTAGTAACTTTATCTGTAGCAGCTAAGGTAGAGTAAGTGTTACCAGTATACAGATATAATGTGCCTACCTTCACACCTTTAGCTTCTACTAATGATCCTTTACTGACCTTCCAGATACTGTCTGAGAAGGTAACTATGCAACCTTCACTACCTAGTTGCCCTACAGAAATTAAATTTCTTCTTAAGTTAGGAACGCCTTACCTCCTACAGAACCAGTCATTTCCATTCTACAACTTCATTTTTATCTTTCCTTTTCCAACAATTTGACAGGGCTCATCATCACCCAAATATACCTATCCAAAATCACCTTGAACATAATCTAGAAAATATTTTCTATGGGGTGTAGCATGAAATGAAGCCCCAAAATCTATTACCCAGGAATCATTAACATTATCCAAACATAAGATTAAAGCATCTTGTAAAGTATTACTTGCAATATTAGCTTCCTTAGTGTCATTTTCATTTTTGTCTCCTTTGTTTTTTCGAAACCAACAGTCTTTCTTTAGATGACCAGGCTTTCTGCAGTACTAGCAATCTTTCTTTCCTCTAGATTGAGAGCATCCTTTCTTTGACTTCCCTCGTGACTTCTCATTCCAAGGGCCTTTTCCTCTTTCCTTTGATCTTCCTCTGTTCTCCACATTCAAAACACTACTTGATGATGTTGGAGTCTCACCTGTGCTTTTCCTTCGCATTTCCTCACTTAGGATAACACCAACAATATCATCAAATACCAAAGTATTTTTACCAGAGACAGAGTTACTTACAGCCATAACCAAGCTATTCCAGCTTTCTGGCAAAGAACATAAAATCAAGAGAGCCCTAACCTCTTCTGCAAAGGTAATTTTTACCGAAGACAATTGACTGGTAATTGTATTAAATTCATTTAAGTGCTCCGCTACAGATCCTCCCTCACTCATTTTCAAATTAAACAAACGCTTCATAAGAAATACCTTGTTCGAAGCCAAGGGTTTCTCATACAACTTAGCCAATGTTGCCATCAAATCTACAGTCATTTTTGCTTCTGTTATATTGAATGCTACAGACGGTGCAAGGCACAATCGAATGGATCCTAGTGCCTTTCTATCTAAAATGTCCCACTCTTCATCTGACATTGTGGTCACTTTCTTTGCCTTTCCTTCCAATGGCCTCCACAAATCCTTTTGATATAGGTAATCCTCCATCTGCATTTTCCATAACTGATAATTCTGGCCGTTAAACTTTTCGACCTTGAATTTGGAATCCTCCATTGCTCCCACTCAAATCTGAGAGTTCCGCCAATTTATAGAATACCTTGCTCTGATACCAATTGTTAGGGTTTCAAGCAGATCCAAAGCAAATATGAACTAATAATTATATGCAGATTTAAATACAAAAGATAAATAAATAAAACAGGACACAGATAACACAGAGATTTAACGTGGTTCACCCAGAATGGGTTACGTCCACCATACACAGTTGTCCAATCTTTCTTATTATCTAGCAAAAAATAGTACATCAACCTTACAATGCCTTAAGCATCCCAACCGCTTATAACATGCATTTTTAGGGCAAAAACAAAGTTGGCCTTTTTAGGGTTTTATTACAATGTCGGTTTTCATCAAAAAATACCCAAAAAAATACGTGCTGAGTGTACAGTACTTTGTTGATCAGTCGCCACATTTCAATGAAAGACTCTAACCAAGTCTATAAATTGTAAAGCCTCTAACTAGGTACATCATTTAGTTTAAGTGTTGTAAAATCCTTTAGCAAGGTAGATCCAACAGATTTTGATACTCCTAATAGGGTAAGCTATTAGAAATAGCTAAACATGTAGCTCTAACCGAGCACTCTTTATTATTGCAGTAGTGAAGTTGTGGGTGCCATCCCCACCACAATTTTTCTCTCTAACCAAGAGTTTCTATGTAACCAAAATATATGTGTTATGGAGTGAATCATGTATGATTGTTATTTATTTGTTTTAGCTTTATGTTATGTTGCAGCAGTTTTTGGTTTATGCATAACAGTAAAGATATTGTTGTTAAAAGGATTTGAAGTACTGATTCACCCCTCCCCTCTCAGTACATTAGCTTTCCATATTGGGTCTAACAGGAATTGTATCCTTCATAAGTATTTCCATATTATCCTTAGGACTAAAAGTAGGATTTCTCATAGACCTTAGTATAGAAGAGGACAATAAAGAGTATTACTAATATCCAAAGCTTCCTTTTGTGCATGTGAATGATGTGATAATAAAAGCTCTAGCTTTGGAAGCTTCAATTGTTGAGAGAGAGAGAGAGAGAGAGAGAGAGAGAGCATTTGTTAAAAGATTAAAATGGTGGTTGTAAAAATTTTGGTAAAGTTTCCCCAAGTGAGAGATATAGAGCTTCTTTTAAGAAGATGTCAAAAGATGTTTGAAAATGGTGAAAAAGAGAGAGTTTTATTCGCTTTGACCAGAGAGAAGACGTGTTTCAAGTTTCTTGTTCTGATGTTATGACACATGTCGTAAATAATCCATATGGAAATTGCACTTTTGAATTTCAAATATTTACTTGATATTAGCTTGTTACACAAATGTCTACACATAGCACTTGTTGGCATTATGTTGTCATTGATGTCAACTGGTATAGAATATAAATGGTATGTTCCTAGGTAGACAAGTTGGGATGTCAATTGGTTCCCACCATTTATTGGCTAGCAGGTGACAAAGATCCACTCTCATCGGAAGATTGGTAGATTAAGTGCATTAGTCCATCTACTCCCACTAGTTGGTGGCAATGCTTATCTTATCTCACAACATGCATGGAATATATCATAACCCTCAGGGATAAGTCAGTCAAATAAGTTAAAGGCAAGTGGTTGAAGGCTTATATCGGATGACCAAAGTGAATCCTGAGAAAGCCTCTGATATATGAAACTAAAGATATGAACCAGATCAACAAGAGAAGGCAAGATGAGATAATCGGACATAAAAGGAAGGATAAGAAGTGATGGGTTTGCCACTTTGGCAAACTGGTTGAGATGATGTCCAAGCTAATGAAGAAGAAGGAAAGGTTTAGAATTGTAGAAATTGGTGTTACCACTATTGGTGATAGTTGAAGATTGTTGGCATGGTGTTCTCATTGGTGTTACCGGTATACAGGAAGGAGTATTGTCAAATGGTAAACAAGAACCGAATGGTGATCAAGAAACTGGTATAGATGATTGGAGAAGATCTAGGTGTTGTGGTTCAAAATACATGTTCATAACATTGGCATGAGTCTATGATTGAAACCACACCAAGTTTGATGAATTAGAGAACACACTAATAATTGATTGATATGAACTCTGTGAAGAAGAATGAACATCGGTCTAGTATGCAGATAGGTGTTGTATCAATCGATAAACATGTCCACCATTAAGAAAGCAAGGGACAAGAAGAATATAGAGTATGGCATTGGGTCAAATGCAGTGAAAAGGTATTGGGTCCTAACTGGCCAAACAAAGAAGAGCATAGTTTGAAGGTTTACCGGTTATTGTATAACCTGTAGGGCAAGATGAACTGGTAGTATAAGGTGAATACTAGTAGAGTGTTTATGTTCAATACCTAAGCCTAAATTGACACAATGAACTGAGGTGGATACCAATGAATATGACACATAGGTGTTAGATAGAATGCACTACTGAGAGAGGGGGTGAATTAGTGGTTCTCAATATTTTCCCTTTAACTATCCTATGTGAGTATACCGGTTATTAGATCTAACTCAATGCAGACTTCGGTTAGAGGGGAGACCAACACAAATGCAATCACACACAAAGGAGACATCACATAACACGAGCACAGATGAGGAAAACCCAAGATGGGAAAAACCTTAGTGAGAAATGTTGGTGGAGTTTACTACTCCAATCTAGCCTCACAATGAATCTCTGATTATAATGTTTAGGGAACCAACCCCTGATTTAGGGCACCAACCCAAGGAGCTACAACCCCTGCACCGAGCTACAACTTAGTGAATACAAAACATAATCATTTACAAGTTAATAACCTTGTTACATTTGGATTTTTTAACAATTCTGCAAATCTCTCAGTTGGATCTTCTATCCAGTTCACTATCGGTTCTCTACTGACCCTCACACTTTTGTAGCCTTACTCTCTATTGGTTCTGCACTCTATCGGATCTGCTCTCTATCAATTCTCTCTTCTCTTAGCTACTCTACTACACTACTACTCTCCACCATCGATCTTGATAACTTAGTCAAATGTCTACCATCGGAAACCTGTCGGTTCTCAACTTCCCTTCTTTGCAATCTTCTATGGCTCTTCTCTTCTGGTTTAGTCACCATCGGTATACTTCTCTCACAGACTCATTTGCAGACTACTAGTTGCCTCACTATTATCGGTTGAACCTTTCAACCTGATTCTCTCTCACACACAGTCTCTCTTCTAGTTCTTAATGAGAACTTCACTGATTTTCTCTCTTCTAGAGTAGCAACACTCTCACATTTGGCAGCTTTAACAATATCTTTGGCTTGCATACTTATAGCCAGATTTTCCTACCAAGATGTGAGTTTGAACATTGGCATGGTTAGGGTTTCTACCATACACTAAATCTACATCTAATCTAATCTTTGATCATCATGACATATCAAATCCAATCTAATATCATGTCCTTGATCGATGTTCAACACTCAATCAATGAGCATCGTCCATCTGTCTACCCTGTGAAACACATCTTCTCTCTTTAGCCGTCTGTAGCATTGTTTTTAGCCTTTTGTCTGATTGATCACGTGAGTGATGTGGTTTCCTTCATCCTCTTCGATCTGCAAGATCAGTCCTTTCTAGATCTCTGTTGTTTCCTTCATCTCAAGCCGTAATCTTCTACTTTTCTTCCTCGAGCCTCGCAGTCAACATTTAATGTCGACCAACCACCAACTACCTCCCCAATACAACACTTCACCAACCTCTATGAGCTTGCCACTTCAACTCCATGTGGCATCCTTATGGATATCCACCTCAGCAAAGATCTATGTGTTGGCTAGACTTGGTCATCAACAATCAACACACAACTGGTCCTTCTTTTATGTCGATTCTCTAACCCTGTCAGTATCTCACACTTTACCAGTTAACCATCATGTATGCACTTTGTTGATCTATTGGTGGAACACATTAACTGGTTGTCAAACATGCCTATCCATAGCATGCCCATTCTCATCAAGTAGGAGCACATCACTTAGCCTCTTTTCTCTCTTACCAATTCTCATACTTATCGGTAGGCACCTTGACGACACCATGTCATCAACCTTCAACTATTTCCATCTGAGGCATCTGCATGCCGGTTTCACTCTCTATCTGCAACTGCTCCACTTTGCCTTCTTCATCATCAAACTGAACATCATCTCAGCTGGTTTGTCAATATGAGAAACCCATCACTTCTTTGCTCTTCCTTTTCTGTCTCGGTGGCACAATATGCCAACCCTTTCTAATCCAGTGCACATTTTTTATTACATGCACCTGAGGCATCCTTTTGTTTCACCAGTAGATCCGATGTGAGCCTTCAATCACCTACCTTTTTTTGTCTTATCTCATAGAACTAAGATGCATACTTTGCATAATAGGAGATAAGATCCACCTACTAGTGGGAGTGGATCCTTGTCATCTGCATCTTGCAATGCACTCATGTGGCATCCCTATTTGTGCAACATATATTCAAACAGGCACATGTGATCTAGTTGGGGCACATTCACTATCAGTCATCTCTTCACATGGTGACTGCATCTCTATCTGGTGGGAGTCTTGTTGTTCTACATCCACACATTGTACCGGTGAGTTGTACATCCTTCTCCTCCTATGTTGATGTGATTTAGAAAACACTTTGCATCTTCATCACAATCAACAACTCAACATCTTGCTCATCCTACTTGTATACTGGTCATAAGCTTGTCGGTTGGCAACTACTCACTTAGTTGATTTATCTTCTCCATGTCAACACATCACTTACCAGTTTACATATTCTCCTTACCAATTGTCCTTCTATATCAGTTGACATCAATAACAACACAATGCCAACAATCTCCCCCTTTGGAATTTATGTCAACACATGTAGTATCTAGCATACTACATAGTCTCTCTCCCTGTTTGTGTGATCCAATTCTCCCCCTTTGTATAATCCATAGATTCTCACACATGTAGTATGTGGTATACTATATACTCTTTCTCCCCCTTTGACAACAATGGAAAAGGGAACTATCAGGGTTTTCACTCCTCCTTGTATCTACTGGGTCCTAACAGAAATCTTTCTCCCCTTTTTCTTTATCGGCTGCATCACCTCCTATGATAATATCATTTGTTACATCTTCTCAAGTCATAGTACTTGAGATAGAGAAATCAACAATCAACTAGAACCAATTAAGTATGCAAAGTTGATATTAATTGTTAAAGCACTCAATTGTAGAAGGATGTATTAGTGAATACTTCTTACCTATTGGTCAGACTGCATCACCTCCCATTTGATCCCAAATTTCTTTAGAATCAAGTGTGATTGTACAATGAATACAACCAACCAAATGAAGCATAGATACCATTAACCATGAAATTATCCTAGGTATTCCTACAATAATGCATCGTCTATAGTTTAGGTAGTCAATACACTCACAAGTTCAAGCAAGCAGGTTCTTCTTCATAAGCACTTGAACTCCCCCTGAGTTATACATCTTAGGTCCACAATGCAGATCAGATCCAATACTGGGGATTTAATCAACTCCATATATCGGTTGAGCTGTGCGTATGTGATCATCTAATGATTTTTCAACTCCATTATATCCACCATAGCCTATGACATGATCGTGGATCTTTACAATATCATCATCATGCCAATAGTAAAACTGGTTAGCCCAAAAGACATGCATGCCTGCATGATCAACAACTAGGCCAACATATGTCTTTCAAGTCTTTTATAATACCACCTAAGACATAAACACCACATTCCATGCTACCAGGTCTAATGCAATGATCTTCAACCTTATTGTCTTACATAACCTGTAGGTACATATTAGCATTCATATCGGTAACATCCTGCACATACTGGTTTCTTGTACTAGTTCATTATCACTACCAGAGCACCTCCTTGCAGCTCTTGACACTATGTGTCACTTTGCATCTACTTCCAATTGTTAATCTCCATCTGTAGACACATGCAGTAGTGATCTAACTCTGATCTATAGGTGTGTAGCCAAGGATGCCACTACACACACTTATCTTCTCATTTCCATCCTTCATATCGACAACATCTTGTTCTTCCATGTGTCCTTCTTCACTTAGGGGGTTAATGATAAGTTTAGTATACTACTCCCCCTAAGCACCTGCATCTCCTTTAAGACTTAGGAGATATCACATGTGCATTGAATGCACAATGTTGGTCCATGGTAGCATTTTCATGCTTCTTCCTCCATACTTGCTTGGTCACATCCTTCTTCCCATTTTTTTAGTCTTGGGAGAATGTCTTACCTTCTTTTGTTGGTGGTTCCTTTCATTTCCAGACTCTTCATCATGATCGGAAGTACTGCTATAGTAGCACACATCATCTATCCCAACTTCATGATTGTGGAATCTCTTAACATACCGGTTAGACCATATTCTTTTGGTCATGTTGTTATGACTGGCAACTGAAACCGGTGGACCTTTTGATCCTACTAGGACATTTCTCCTTTGACTCCATGAAGGTCTCTGACTTCCATATGCTTTGTATCCATTTCTAAGTTGAGCATAGCTTCTATACTGACTTCTGTGTGACCGCAAGTCCTTCTTCCTGCATTCAAAACTTCTATGGCCAATTTCATTGTAGTTATAACAAACATTATTTGCATAACCAGGAGAGGGGATATGCATGTATCTACTCCTTGATAAATTTGTCTGATTTCCATGATATCTATGAGATCCTAGATTGTTCCTTCTAGATCCCTTTCTACATTCTTCTGCCCTAGGGCCATGACCATTACATGCAAAGCAATAACCGGAGGAGGGTTTATAACTTACAAACTTATTCTGCCATGCATGGGGAGATCTTACAGATCTGGAATCTCCATTTATCCTTCTCTTAGGATGGATCCTAGGTTGTCCATTCTTTGGATTTCCTCCATTTGGTCCTTTCATCTTCCACACTTGTCTTGACATGTGGGTGGTAGCATTTCTTTATCCTCTATCGATAGGAGGTCCTCTTTGTTGTCTTCTCATGTTCATGCATCCGGTAAAGTTTTCTCCCATATTCCCTTTACCCTTGAGATCTTCATTATTCTTTCTTCTTGTAGCACCGGTCCTCATCCTTATCTCCATGACTTCACCAGTTGTGGTTAGATAAACCTTCTTCCTGGGAGCATTTCTAACTATGAAGATTTGTCCCTTGTTCTCTCCATTTGAGGAGACAAACAAAATGTCATTGTGAGGGACATTCTTGCTAGTGGAGCATTCACCAACACCACTTCCTAATCCTTCAGTGTCCTTGACATGCTTTTTCTTTTTCAACATTTTGTCCAAGGCATCACTGCTGCCATCAAACTGGATTCTTACCTTAAGCTTATCCTGATACTTCTTAAGATCATTTTGGAGAACCTCCATTTCTCCAAGCAGCTACTAATATTCTTTATCTTTTACATCTAGCTCAGATGATATATCTTTACACCAACACTCCTTGGTGTCTTCTTCTTGAGTCTTCAACTCTGAGATACATTTCTTAGATTCTTCAAGGCATTTTATCACCTAGTTTTTCTCTACTATAGTAGCATTCTTGAATAGCTTGTATTCATTTCTTACTCTACTAAGTTCTTCAAGTGCATTTACAAGCTCACCTTCAAGATCAACTTCTACTTCATCTTCTTCTTCTCCTTCACTATCACTACTAAACACATCTTGCCGGTAGGAGCGATCAACATGATCATTCTCAGATGTGTGCCTCTCATCTTTTGATTCTTGAGCCATGAAGAGGTGGGTTCCTTCTTCATCAATGTTGTGGCTGCTAGCAAATCTACCTTCATCATCTGCAAATACATTAGATGCATTTATCATCCTGTCATCACAAGTTGGTTTTGCAGTAGTGGGATCATTTCCATAGAGCTTCTTCAGTCTATCCCATAAGCTTTTTGTCGATCTACATCTATCCACCTATGAGGAAACATCATCAAATAAACCACAGAGTATATCCTTCATTCCTACAACATTACACTAGTTTCTTCTCTCTGCATCAGAATCTATGGGAGGGCTAACTTTACTAGGACAACCATTTACAACAGACATCCACACATCAAACCCTAGATAGGGTAGGTAGACTTCCATTCTAAAACTCCAAATGAAATAAGTTGAACCATCAAAGATCAGAGCAAGGATTGACACTAAACAGACCATTGTGTCATTAATCCAGAATCTACCCAAGCTGGAGAAAGCTTATCAACCAGGAACCTAGGGTTCTGATACCAATTCTTAGACACAATGCACTACTGAGAGGGGGGGGGTGAATTAGTGGTTCTCAATCCTTTCCCTTTAACTATCCTATGTGAGTATACTAGTTATCAGATATAACTCAATATAGACTTACTGATTAGAGGGGAGACCAAAACAAATGCAATCACACACAAAGGAGACATCACATAACACCAACATATACGAGGAAAACCCAAGATAGAAAAAACCTCGTTGAGAAATGCTGCTGGAGTCTACTACTCCAATCCAGCCTCATAATGAATCTCTGATTACAATGTTTAGGGCACCAACCCAAGGAGCACCAACCCAAGGAGCTACAACCCCTGCACTGAGCTACAACTTGGTGAATACAAAACATAATCATTTACAAGTTAATAACTTTGTTACAAATAGATTTTGTAACACTTTTGTAAATCTCTCAACTAGATCTTCTATCCAGTTCACTATTGGTTCTCTGTTGACCCTCACACTTCTGTATCCTTACTCTCTGCTAGTTCTGCACTCTGTCGGTTCTACTCTCTGTCGATTTTGTCTTCTCTCAGCTACTCTGCTACACTATTGCTCTCCACCACTAGTCTTGATAACTTAGTCAAATGTCCACCATCTGAAACATGTCATTTCTTAGCTTTCCTTCTCTACAATCTGTTATGGCTCTTCTCTATCAGTTTAGTCACCACCGGTATACTTCTCTCACAGACTCATTTGCAGACTACTGGTTGCCTCACTGTTGCCGGTTGAATCTTTCAACCTGATTCTCTCTCACACATAGTCTTTCTTCTGATTCTCAATGAGAACTTGACTGATTTTCTCTCTTCTGGAGCAGCCATACTCTCACATTCGACAACTTTAACAATATCTTTGGATTGCATACTTATAGCCAGATTTTCCTGCCAAGATGCGAGTTTGAACATTAGCACAGTTAGGGTTTTCCATACACTGAATCTACATTTGATATAATCTTTGATCATTGTGACATATAAAATCCAATATAATATCATTTCCTTGATCGATGTTCAACACTCAATCAATGAGAATCGCCCATCTCTCTACCCTACGAAACACGTCTTTTCTCTTTAGCCGTCTATAGCATTTTTTTCAGCCTTTTGTCTAATCGATCACGTGAGTGATGTGGTTTCCTTCATCCTCTTCAATCTACAAGATTATTCCTTTCTGGATCTGTGATGTTTCCTTCATCTCAAGCCGCAATCCTCGAGTTTTCTTCCTCGAGCCTCACAATCAACATTTAATGTTGACCAACTTCCAGCTACCTCCCCAACACGACACTTCACCAACCTCTATGAGCTTTCCGATTCAACTCCACATGGCATCCTTATGGATATCCAACTCAGCAAAGATCTCAGTGTTGGCTACACTTAGTCACTGACAATCAACACACAAACGGTCCCTCTTTTCTATTGGTTCTCTAACCCTACTGGTATTTCACACTTTACTAGTTAGCCATCATGTCTGCACTTTGTTGATTTGCTAGTGGAACACCTTAACTGGTCGCTAAACATGCCCATCCATAGAATTATCATTCTCATTAGGTAGGAGCACATCAGTTAGCCTCTTTTCTCTCTTACCAATTCTCATACTTATCAGTAGGCACCTTGATGACACCATGCAATCAATCGTCAGTTGTTTCCATCCGAGGCATCTGCATGTCAGTTGCACTCTCTATCTGTAGCTGCTCCACTTTTCCTTCTTCATCATCAGACCGAACATCATCTCAACTGGTTTGTCAAGGTGACAAACCCATCACTTCTTTACTCTTCCTTTTCTATCTCGGTGGCACAATATGCCAACCCTTTCTGATTCAGTGCACATCTTTGATTACATGCACCTGAGGCATCCTTTTGTTTCACCAGTAGATTGGGTGTGAGCCTTCAATCACCTGCCTTTTGCTTCTGTCTTATCTCATGGAACTAAGATGCATACTTTGCATAATAGGAGATAAGCTCCACTTACCAGTGGGAGTGGATTCTTGTCATCTACATCCTACTATGCACTAATGTGGCATCCTTGTTTGTGCGGAATATCTTCAAACAAAGACATGTGATCCAGTTAGGGCACATTCATTGTCAGTCATTTTTTCACATGGTGACTGCATCTCTATCTGGTGGGAGTCCTTCTGTTCTGCATCCACACACTATACCAGTGACCTGTACATCCTTCTCCTCTCATGTTGATGTGATTTAGAAAAAACTTTGCCTCTTCATCACAATCAATAGCTCAACATCTTGCTCATCCTACTTGTACACTGGTCATAAGCTTGTTGGATGGCAACTACTCACTTGGTTGATTTATGTTCTCCATGTCAACACATCACTTACCGGTTGACATATTCTCCTTATCGGTTGTCCTTCTATACCAGTTGACATCAATGACAACAAAATGCCAATAGTAGGATCAAGGTGGCGAACGTGCAATGGTAGAAGAATGGTGTGTTGGTGAGGTTGTTGTCGACTAAGTCTGCATTAAATGTTGAGTGTGAAAATCATGTGAGTTGTAGAGGAATGTGGCTCAAATTTGTTCAAAGGAAAAATATCTGATTCCTTGACTGTTGGCATTTTGATGACGTTGTCATTGTCATTGATGGACACACACTTGTTTTATGATCACTTCCTTATGTATGAGTTATGCTTAACTAGTATTATGTAATATAGTCTTTAGACTATCGGTGTTTTACAGAAGGTGTTTATCGGTCACAAACTGACTGAAGACCCAAAGCGCTATGAAGACCTCAAGTGGTTCGAGGATCCCAAAGTGGTACGAAGGAACAAAGCGGTAATTAACATTTTTCCAGTCTTCATTGTGACAACCGGTAATCGGTAATGAACCAGTATTACTCTGTGATGAGTTCCCTACTGGTATTTTTATGGTGAGTTATCATCCACCGACACTTTGGTGGTGATCTTGTGTCATGTTACCAAATGTGTCTAGATGCACTGAACCTAGGAACTTGCAATGTAATCCTATTGGACCGACATGAAATCAGATTCCTTTATAAGAACATCATGTCTAAGGTTTTAGGAGTTGATAGGGTTTTAGTGCATGAGGGTTTTTGCATGTGCGATCATAGAAGAGAAGATTAGGTCTGTGTGAAGAAACAAAGTGTGGAGATATTGAAGACCGAAGTAATGCAAAATGTGCATTGATAATGAGCTATCAAGGATCTAACCAAGCATACTGTGCTAGTATCTAGATCACTCACTTGTTGATTACTCACATCTTTGACAAGTCTGAAACCCTTAACTAGGTAGGCCCAGCAAAGCCTTTGTAAATCCTCTAACAAGGTGGTTCACAACTGTGAATCTAAAATCCTCTCACAAGGTAGTCTTTAATAGGAATTATCTCCTAACAGAGATCTAGATTCCTAACAGGATCTGTTCTGGTGAAGAACATTGTATGACTTTAACCAGACTGGTTTCTATTCTGTAGATAGTTACTTGTGAGTTTCTTCTCACCGTGGTTTTTCCCATTTGGGTTTCCACATCAAAACCTCTTATGTTATGGTGATTTTGCTCTTGTGGGTGAATGCTTTATTTGCTGTTTGGTTTGCATTTGTCTTAACCGGTTTGTTAGTAAATCTGTTATATCGATTAACTACTAAACTATTTAAGAGTTTGTGTTCTGTATTTTTTGGTATACTAATTCACACCCCCCCCCCTCTTAGTATTCATCAATTGGTATTAGAGCCAACCTTTCTATAAGTTTAACCACTTGGAAGGAGATATGGGGGAATACACTGTGAGGGAAATTACTCAGCATCTCACTCAAACTGAGAAAGCTTATGATGAACTCAAAGTCAAATATAAAGCCTCTCTGGCAAAAAGAAGAGAACATGCTGAGAAACTAATGGAGCTTACTGAAAATAGTTCTTCTGATGAAGCAGACATGGAAGCCCTAGTTGAAGAAGTTGAAAAATTGAATGAATATAATGCCAACCTAAGAAGGGAACAGCAAGGACTGATTATCAGAATGTGTTAAGAGCTTGAGAACCGGAGGAAAACTAAAGATCTGGTAAAAGACAAAGATCATGAGATCTCCAAGATGAAGCAAGAAATCAATACCCTTACCGCTCATCTCCAAGAGAGTAAAGTGGAAAAAGAAGAAATGCAAGGTGAACTAAACATGGCTATTTCTGAGAACACAACCTTGAAGGAATCAAATGCTGCTATTTCCAAGGAACTCACTGAGTCAAAGGAAATACTTACCAAATTCAATAAGAGTACTGCTAAGCTAGAACAAAAGCTTGAATCAGCAAAACTGGTAAAGAATACCACTGGACTTGGTTTTTCCGATTATGAGGAAGGTGAGACCCCTGGAACAAAAGATGGAGCATCAAAGAAGCAATCGACATCAAAGGATAAAGGTAAAAAAAAGTTTAAACATGTTTTCTTTAATTGTCTCAAGGAAGGACATACTGCTAATATGTGTAGAAATAAGGCCTACAATAATTTTCCTTATTTTCTAAACAATAAGCCTAGATCCAATAGATTCAATGGTAACTATTATGCATGCAACAAGTTTGGGCATAGAGCATTTGAATGCAGGTCTATTATGCACAACACTGGGAGATATCCTCAAAGAACTCAAAAAGTTTTTCCTGAGTCATCTATAAACTGGAATCCAAACTGGTATAATGCCTATGACCATCAGTCAGGTGGTGGTGGCTATCAAGCGGCAACCTGTTGGAGAGCAACCTGTTTGATTTACCATGGTAGTGGTCACACTGCTGCAACATGCAAGAGGAAGAATGGTAGAATGAACAATGGACCATGGAGAACACTTGGAATGGTATGCTATCATTGCAACAAACTGGGACACCCTGCCAGAACCTGTAGAATGAGAAAGAACCTATCAGATGATATACTGGTCACTCCAGAAGGGAAGATTGATGTTGAGATCGTTCAAGCGGGAATGAATAAAACATTTGAAAAGAAACCTGAAGAAGTGTCACAATATGAACCAGTTTCCACACCTAGTGTGGAAGTCTCTGAACAGGCAAACTGAGCTTCAGAAAAGCTTAGGGGGAACAAATCAGTGAAATGTTTTGAACCCCTGGTCTATACTGGTAAAAGACCTTAACCGGTATACGTTACCTGTCAATTGGAAGAATATTGTGAAGCGGTAAAAGGCAAAATTAGGGTTTATGCCCTAGCGGTGGAGCATTTATTATGGTAGGTGAAGAATTCATTTAAAAAGATTTTTCAAAGTCATTTTTACTTATCAGTTTTCGAGTGAAGAATTTTTTTTAGAGCAGAGCGACAAAAGGCGATTCGACTTGCGATTCAAAGAGATTTCAAATCTTGCAGAAGAATCGGGAGATATCTACAATCAATCAAGTGAAGAACACCAAGTGGTAATCAAGCAACCGAAGTGGTGTAGTGTGAGATGCATTTGTCAAACCCTAAATTTAGAAATTGTGAAGGTATTACTTGAAATTTTTTGTTTATCAGTTAAATCATGGCTTCTGCATCGCACTCTAGTTCTAGTGCACCTATGGACTCAACTGAATTCATTCAAAGAAAAATGAAATACAATGCTCTATCCCAAATACCTGTCGGAGTCATTATTGAAGGAGATATTTCAGGGTACATTGATTGCAAACTGGAAGACCTAGGATCTTTAGCGATTCATTCCTAGCTTAGTCTATTTTGTGGGGATGATAAGAAGATCAAACCAGAATACAACATTCTGGAGAGGAAGAAACTTCACAATGTGGTTTACTTTCTTGAAGAGTTCACAGAAGACCACATCTGCATTATCCTGAGCAAAGTGCATGGCGAAAAGATGTATCTTGAGAGGACGCATGACATTACGCCTAAAGCAATTCATGTCATTACCAGTTTCTGCAACATTGGTGAGGTGCCAGCCCTAAGGAAGGTCATCAAGACAGAAATGACTAAGCTCACCAGTTCTATGAGCGATCAACGGGGAATGACTGTCAACACCATCAAAGATGAGTTGGTCAAGTATGCTTGCATGGTGATAGGATACCAAACATTTTATGCCAGCAGATTAAACTCTATCTCTACTGTTGCAGTTAATGCCGCCTACAGAATGATCATGGAGGATGCCTCATTTGATCTATACACCTATTTGTAGAAGCAACATCTACTGAACTTGAAGTCCATCAAATAGGACAGTGCCCTAAGATTCAAATTTATACAACTTTTGGTGGGTTTGTTTTTCTACTTTCAAGGCTATTTCCCAAGAGTTGGTGATATTCAATGGTCTGCTGACCAACCGGTCACCAAACAAATTAGGGAAAGTCTCCAAGCGGTGGGAACCGGATATCCTAAAGTCTTGAATAAATATTTTTATGAATTCAAGCGGAAGATGAGCTAGAGGATGAGGATATCTGGCAATATTGTTAAGAAGTATGAAGAGGACATTTGCTTTACCATTAGAGTAGATGAGTGTATAATGGAGGCGGTAGAGCCTAGACAGGAAGAAGTAGAACCTATGGGATATGAGGTGATGTATGACATGTTGGATGGGTATGCCTCCACCCTGATTGCCTCTCCTTTAAATGCAAATAAAAAGAGAACCGACACCTATTTGGAAAGGGTAACACCAGTTGAAGAGCCTTCTGTGAAAAAGGGAAAGGCAATACTAGCGGCATCAACACCGGTTACCTCAGCCAGCCCAAAAGTGACCAAGCAGTCACTTGCTAAGAAGAAACCGGAAGTTGCACCCGCTAAAGTATTTGAAAGGAAACGGAAGACCAAGAGAAACTCACCGGAGTCTGAGATATAGAATTAGATGTGAAGCCTAAAAAGACAAGGCAAACAAGGAAGAAGACAAAAGCTACCAGCAATACACCCTGCATCATCAGCACCGATAAATATTGACATCTCTTCTTATAAGCCAATCACACATTGTCAAAGGACTATCAAGAATATAAGAAGAAAATTGCTTAGTGATCTGAAGGAGTGTTTTGATGATTTTACCGATAGTGAGAAAGAGGAAACAAAGCAGGAAGTCATTAATTATTTGTGTAAGAATGACCGGTCGCCATCATAAATTAGATCTGAGGGACCTAATTCTTTATATAATTCTTTGGATAACAAATGACGCATTGCCATAGAAAAAGAACAGGAAATAAGGGAGAAAGTATTTGCTCAATACTTTCCTGAAGCCTCCAATTCTGAATTATTTCAAATTATGGACACGCATAAAGGTCTCTTCTTCATGAGAAGAAGAAGACTCAGGCTGCTAGAAGGCAAAACCTCTGAAGTAGAGAAGGACACTCATCTGCATGCCAAAGTTGTTGTCCAGTTGCATCAAGTGTCTAAGGCCAACAAGAAGGCCGAACAGGAATCGGAAACCAGAAAATTGGATGAGGCATTTGATGATGAAGGAGAACCAGCTACAGAATAGGTGGACACCATTGATGTTGATGCTTCGGATGTTGAAGATGTCACTCCAGATGCTGAAAAGGAAAAGGTTAATAAAGAAAAAGCAGACAAGGAGAAACAGGACAAAGAAAAAGAAGACAAGCAGAAGCTAAAAAAGGAAAAGGAAAACAAAGAGAGAGCAGAGAAAGAGGAAGAGAAAGGAAAGTGGAGGAGAAGAAGAGAAAAGAGGAAGAGAAGAGGAAACAAGAAGAATAAAAGAGAAAAGAAGAGGGGAAGAGGAAAGAAGAGGAGAAGAGGAAAGAAGGGGAGAAGAGGAAACAAGAAGAAAGAAAGGAGGAAGAGAAGAAAAAGCATGAAGCAGAACAAAGGGAGAAAGAAGAGGAAAAGAAAAGAGTAGAAGAGAAGAAGGAAGCAGAAAAGAACAAACAACTAGAGACTCCAAAGGCAACCAGTGGTCAAGCCAAACCGACCGACATCACCAGTCCTCTTGACCTCCAATCTGCAGATGAATCGGAGCTACTACAAGGCATAAAGCTAGTGCAAGAAAGACTGGAAGCATTAAGGAGGAAAAAGGAGCAGTATGTCATTCACACTATGATTGACACCCTTACCAGTTTGATCCCAGGTACCAACCTCCCCGGTACCAATTCCTCTCTGGCCAAACTGAAACTTCTATGTACAGTGGTAGAGGACCAGGTACAATGCCTGGAGCAAGTTGTTGAAGCTAATTCACAAAAGAAGCATCAAAAGGCACTTAACACTACCTTAGTAAAGAAACTGAATGAGCTCCGGTCTCAACTTCAGAAAGAGCAGAAGGATATTAGAGATGCTATGGATGAGGGAAAACTATTGCTGAGCAAAATAAACCAACCCCATCTATTTTGTGATGATGTTCTTGCACAAAAGGATAAACTGCAATCCGATTTGCAGACATATATAAGCAACTTTAAGACCTCGTATGATTCTTTCAGCACATATGGGAAAACTGTTCACTGGTATAAGCTTCAGTCTGCTAGGATAGAGTTGGAGATTAGCAACAGGACAAGAGATTTGTAGGAACTTCAACTGGTTTTATTACCCAGACTGCAAATTCTTCAGAAGTGTTTTCTCAATCTAGAACCTTTAACGGTAACTCAAGAGATGAGTACAATTTATGCCATTCAAGAACAGGTATCACAGATGCAAATAGAAAGTGAGGTGGCTACCTCATTACTTGAGTCATGGTCATTATCCATGAAGAATTTTATGCAGGATTTTAAATCAGTTTTTGATAAGTTTCACTCATTATTGTCATAAACACTTAATTATTTTAATGATAATGAAAAACATGGGTTATTTTGTAGTACTTTGTCATTGTCGGCAAAGGGGGAGTAGTATCTAAAATTTTGGTGAATGTTATGTATGCTTTCATGCTATTTCTTTAAGGGAGTAGTATACATTGTATTTTCTGCAAAAAGGGATAGTGTATATGCTTAGGGGGAGTAATTTTTATTATGGCATATTTTTGTTGTAAAGCACTTAGATGTCAAAATTTTCCTAAGTGTTGCCATCAATGCCAAAGAGGGAGATTGTTGGCATTTTGATGACATTGTGATTGTCATTGATGGACACACACTTGTTTTATGATCACTTCCTTATGTATGAGTTATGCTCAACCGGTAATTGTTCCAACCAGTATTATGTAATATAGTCTTTAGACTATTGGTGATTTACAAAAGGTGTTTACCGGTCACAAACTGATTGAAGACCCAAAGCGGTATGAAGACCTCAAGTAGTTCGAGGATCCCAAAGTGGTACGAAGGAACAAAGCGGTAATTAACATTTTTCTAGTCTTCATTATGACAACCGGTAATCGGTAATGAACTGGTATTACTCTGTGATGAGTTACCAACCGGTATTTTTGTGGTGAGTTATCATCCACTGACACTTTGGTGGTGATTTTGTGTCATGTTACCAAATGTGTCTAGATGCACTGAACCTAGGAACTTGCAATGTAATCCTATTGAACCAACATGAAATCAAATTCCTTTATAAGGATATCATGTCTAGGGTTTTAGGAGTTGATAGGGTTTTAGTGCATGAAGGTTTTTGCATGTGCGATCATAGAAGAGAAGATTAGGTTTGTGTGAAGAAACAGAGTGTGGAGATATTGAAGACTGAAGTAATGCAAAATGTGCATTGATAATGAGCTATCAAGGATCTAACCAAGCATACTGTGCTAGTATCTAGATCACTCACTTGTTGATTACTCACACCTTCGACAAGTCTGAAACCCTTAACCGGGTAGGCCCAGCAAAGCCTTTGTAAATCCTCTAACAAAGTGGTTCACAACTGTGAATCTAAAATCCTCTCACAAGGTAGTCTTTAACAAGACTTATCTCCTAACAGAGATCTAGATTCCTAATAGGATCTATTCTGGTGAAGATCATTGTATGACCTTAACCGGTCTGGTTTCTATTCTACAAATAGTTACTTGTGAGTTTCTGCTCACCGTGGTTTTTCCCATTTGGGTTTTCACGTCAAAACCTCATGTTATGGTGATTGTGCTCTTGTGGGTGAATTCTTTATTTGTTGTTTGGTTTGCATTTGTCTTAACTAGTTTGTTAGTAAATCTGTTATACCGGTTAACTTCTAAATTGTTTAAGAGTTTGTGTTCAGTATTTTTTGGTATACTAATTCACCCCCCCCCTCTCTTAGTATTCATCATTGACATCATGATCGAAGCAAGACATTAGGTTGCAGATCTGATTTGGAGTAAGAAACAACAAGATCATATATTGTGGTTGACAAGAGAGGCCGACAAATAGGTTGTAGTTTGCTAAAGATAGTAAACATGTTTTGGAAGAATAAAATATGTCGGTACTGCTTGTTCTGATGCAAGGTTGTGAATCTCGGAGATGAGATAAGATTTGATCTCAGACTGATTGGGTCAGTAAAGAAAACCCTAGGACGTGAAGTTTGAGTTTCTATTTTGGTGGGAAAGATTGAATATAAATATGCAGGTTTAGAATCTAAGTGGTTGCTATTGTTGAGGTCGGTGAAGAGAAGGTGATTGTTCAGAGCCAAAGAGTGATCAGTCTGAGTGCATGAAAGAATTATAGAAGCAATTGAGAGTGTTGGAGAAGAAATTGGTAAGAGGGGTTTAACCGGTAAGTGTGATGATCAAGTATTGATCTATCTGTTGGAGGGTAGACTGCTGAAGTGAAGGTAGATTGAGAAGTGAGAGGAAGAGAAAGAAGAAGATTTGACAAACAAGATTGAACCAGCAAGGTTCAAGGTTTACCGATAAGAAGCTATAGTGTATAACGGTCTGTTATACTGCAGAGACTGTACCGGTAAGGGGCATGGAGTGAAAGGAGATCCGGTAAGGTGGAAACAAAGTTCAAAGGCAAATTGAAATAGAGAGAAAAAGGTCCCAGTAGAGCAGAGGCAGAGTGAGAGAAAGAGGTTCAACCGGTAAAGCAGAAACGGTGATTCAAACTATTGAGAATTCAATTGGTAAGTCAGAGAGAGAGTGAAGGGAGATCCGATAGAGGTGATGCAAATAACATAGAGCATAAGACAAAGATATTTGTGAGAGTTACAAAGCTCATTTGTAACAAGGTTATTACTATTGTATTGATATAATTCATTGTAATCATTGAGTGGGTGCTCGGTGCAGGGGTTGGTGCTCCTTTGGGTTGGTGCCCATAAATCATTAGGGGTTGGTGCTCCTTTGGGTTGGTGCCCATAAATTGTTAGGGGTTGGTGCTCCTTGGGTTGGTGCCCTATACTTTGTAATACTGTTGTTTCATTGTGAAGCTGGATTGGAGTAGTAGACTCCAACAACATTTCTCACCGAGTTTTTTCCCACTTTGGGGTTTCCTCGTATATCTGGTGTTATGTGATGTCTCTTTGTGTGTGCTTGCATTTTGATCTCCTCCTTTATCTCACCGATATACTCACTTAGTCTTTGAATTGTTAACCGGTACACATATTTAGGTTTAAAAGGCTTATGGTTATTGATAACCACTGATTCACCCCCCTCTCAGTGGTATCTTGTGTTCTACAACACTCCTCTCCAAGATAATTTTGTTGAAATTAGACACAAAAGTTGATAATATCTTGTCCTCTTAAATTGTAATTTTCATATGAAAATATAAAAAACCTATCATTAATTTTGAAACCAAAGAGGGTTCAAAAATTGTGTGAAATTGTACAACTATGCAATTTTTTACACTACAATTACAAACTACAATGGATTGTGCATAGAAATCATGGTTATGCTTGTAATTTCTTCATACTTGATTTGCATGTTTGAAGATTGCATTTATTATGTTGCTAACTATGTGAATACTAGTCAAGCAAGATTGTTTTTACTAGATTTATCTACTTTTGGGTTCAAGATTAGGAGAAAATAGATTTACTTCACACTTTCTTTTCTGCTTAATGTTTTTGCATTATCTTTGAAAAGCTTATAGAGTTTGATTAGATTAAAATTGTAGTTAGCATTTAGATTAGGATTTTATATACTCATGCATTGTTTATGAAACATTGAATTCATTTGGTGGCAAATATTTATCACATGTAGTTACATATGACTATGAAAAAATAATACAATGGAGTCAATGATACAATAGATGAAGTAAATTTGTAAATTTCAGTATTTGATCACTATTTAATTGCAATAGGACTTTGAAAGCACCTTGTTCCTAGTTTTCACCATGGTCCCTTGATCCAAACAACAAAATAATCAGCCTCTATCTTACCCAAGCATGCTAACACCGAGGGATATATACCTTGGAGACATCCATCTCCTTTCAAGAGATTTTTTGCAAC
Source organism: Cryptomeria japonica (assembly GCF_030272615.1). Lineage (NCBI taxonomy): Eukaryota > Viridiplantae > Streptophyta > Pinopsida > Cupressales > Cupressaceae > Cryptomeria > Cryptomeria japonica. Next base: position 253,838,362 of record NC_081412.1, read on the forward strand.
AAATTTACATCCCACCTAAATTGGTCTGTTAACATGTGCTTAACATGACACACTTCTGAACACCAACACAAAGACAAAGTACAAAACACCAACACAAAGACAAAACACCAAACACCAAACACCATCTACCACAATACACTCAAAATAAAACCTAAAACGAAACAACTAAATATTTTATTCATTTATTTTCCTACACACAAACATAACAATCTCAGCTCATAATTTTAAGAATATGTATATATCATACTTAGCCCATTATTGTTTGATTCTATTTTATAATTAGTTTGATTATAATAAATAAATCTATATTTGGGTGACACTTGTGAAACATCGTGGGCTATAAGCTTAGGTTGCCTTGGCTTGACCTTACAATTATTATAATAATATAAAGGCATATAAATGAGTTGTGGAGCATATTCTTGTGCGATCCTCTCAACGCTGTTTGATGCTTGAACGGAACGGGATTGGCAATATCTAGAACCCCGTTAGGGCAAAAAAAAAATCAATCATTGTGCATAACGTAGGCCCCACATTCAAAGTGGAAATATCCAATGGCAGGACTTCACAAGAATCCGACCATTATTTTTCACTTGCTAAATAAAACCACACATTGTACCATTACGACAAACCTTAGTCATTGTTTGTTGCCTTTATTCAATTCAAAATCACAATTTAATATGGAAGATTTTTTTTTAAAATTGTATAATATTGAATCAACTAATGTTGTAGGAGAATTTATAGCAATTTTTAAGAATATCTTTTTTTGAATATTTTATTTTTGTATTTAGACTTATGTAAAGATTGGTTTAAGTAAGTTATTGAGTGAGCAAACGTCTTTTTATTTATAAAAGTGACCATTTATTTATTAACGAATTTCTTTTACTTTTGCACTTAGACTTATGTAAAGATGGATCTAAGTTATTCTGCTAGAAAATATCTTTTTATTTGTAGGAGTGACCATTTACTTATTGACAAATTTGTTTTTTATGTCATCAATGTGACTAACTCTTAGAAAGTTACCTAATTATTCCTACTACAAGAAGAGTACACGTAGAGCAAAAGGAGGTATAGCAATAAACAATTCGAGAAAGAAGGGTTCCATAAAATAAAAACAAAACAACAAGAAAAAATTCTTGGTCAAATATCATTTTCCTTTCCTAATTTATTTAAGATTTTTTGTTTGTGAAATTCTAAATATAAAATAAATAAATAAAGGGTGTGGAAAATCCATCTCATATGAATTAAATAAAAGATCACTAATAAAGACAAATTATAGAATATTCAATATAAAATAGATTAAGTAAATTATATCGTACATTACTAGGTGTGTTCATGATACTACTTAAAGGATATTTAATCTTTCATTTTATCTCTTTAATGAATATTTAACCATCTTTATTTTGGTAGTTGAAGTTTTATAATATCTAATTAATAACCTCAAAAAATAGATTAGCACAATATTTATCAAGCTCAACAACATTCACTCATTATTAGTTATGTTCATAATACTAATAAAAAAATATTTATTTATTTATTTTATTTCTATAATATATATTTAATAATGTTTGTTTTAGTAATTAAAGTTTTATAATATTCAACTAACTATGAAAAATAGATTACATCTAATATCATAATATTTATCCACTCAATGTGAACTCATAAATAAATATGTTTAATTGAAAAGAGTGAAATCTAAATGACTTCTTGTAATAAGGGACATCTCTAAATCTTTGGGTAAACAATTAATTCTCTCAAATCAATTTTTTTTTTTCATGTAACTATTCATTTACTAAAATATTGACTAGGATCTACAAGGTCCAAAATTCATATGAAGTGATGAAAGAAAGAATCATAAAACATATCCGATTTGGTTTTCAATAAGATAAGAATCATAAAATATTGACTAGGATCTTCATTGAGCACCTTAGAGGTATTAAATTCATAAGATAAACTTATGAATAAACCATTATTGTGAACATAATTTTATTATCAATATATTTCTACTTTACGTATTTTAATTTTATGAAGATGTTATTAAAATATGGATTTCTTTGATATTTTTAATTTAAAAAAATTAATTTCAATCAATTTTTTGAATAAAAAATTATGATTAATAAAAGTTGGGTCTCCATCATTGGAAATGAAAGAGTATCTAGGATGCATAATAAAATTGTAAGGAGTTCTAGTTGTGCGCCAACTTATAACATGTCATGAGACATCTTTAAATAAAGATAATGGAGTCAAAATAGTGTCCAAGTGGAGGAGTAGATTATGATAAAGTTATGACACATGTAAGAAATATGATATTTTTAGTCTATGGACTTATTTTGGGATTTTGGCATCAAAATTTGATGAAGGATTTGAGTGCAATTCTTTTATGGTTTTAGCTAATGGTTTCTATAGACACTGAAAAATGTCTTTTTCATCATGTACTAATTATTCGTTCTAATTAATTAAGTAATTTTTCAATTATTTAATTAAGTTATTTATTCTTCTAAACTGACTCAATCAACATTCTTCATCTTATTAATTATCAAATTTCTATTCCTTAATCAATTCATCATCAAACCCCTTTCTCAAATATTAACTAAATATTAATTATTTAGTTAATTGTGATTTATTCCTTAATTAAATAATATTTATTATTTAATTAAATCCGTTTCTAATGTTTAAATTATTTTATTTAAATTATTTCAATTAATTAATTTGTTCCTCTAAATTCCCCAAATTTAAATTTCAATTGATTCCATCTAATTCCAAATCATCAAATTAACATTTCACCAAATCTGAATTTCAGTTAATTTCATGTGCATTTCAGCATTCGAAAGTCCAAATTCAAATCTAAATTGAAAATGAAAATCAAATTCAATTTCAAAATCCTACATCACATGTTGAAATCATAACTGATGGATCAAATCAGTTAACTCAGTTAACTCTTCAATCACCCCTTTCTGACTAATCAATCAATTCAGTCTTCTAATCCATCTATCTAGTCAACTAGCTAATAAATTGAATTCACTATTCAATCAATTGTATACACTCTTCAATCAATATGAGTTAACAAACCAATCAATTGAGTTCACCGATCAATCAAACTTAGTTATCTATCAATCAACACTTGAGTTCTATTTCTCACCTCGTTTTTGTTGAAAATCTATAAATTCAACCTCTTTTCTCAATTCAATCTAGAATCACAGTCTTCAAACAATTGTCTAATCTATGAAGGAATCCCAGTGCAACACTTGAGAGCCACCTACAACCATAATTCAGAGAAGCACAATGGAAGCAAAGATGTAGGATGAGGGAGTCTTTATTTGAATTCATTTCTCATTTTGTATTGATTTTCATTGATTATGTTTGATGTTTGTTAATAGTTGAGAATTGGTGATTCATTCTTATTTGCTAATTAGCTTAATACATATGACATTCAGGCATGAAAACAATGGTGAATCCGACATGAATAAAAAGATCTAATCTTCGTTCTCTATTTTTTTATTTTTTTTGCAGGTCCGTACAAACCCATAAATTGCAGGTTCACAATTGATTCATATTTATTCGCAATTGCTTTCATAATGTCTCGCAATTGATAAAACTGCTCTGCAATTGCCAGAATGAGTCAAAATTGAATTTTTGTTTGTCATTTCTCAATTAATTGGTTTTGCACACCTAACCCATAAATATTTTCTAATTTTGGAAAATTCATTTTTTTGCATGAGATGTGTCTAATTTGATGACAGGAAGGGTTACATTCAAGATTTGAGATGCAAGGAGGAGACAACACAAGAGGCAGCTTAAAGCACACTAAAGGCTTCTAAAGGCAGAGAGAAAACTTCATGAACTTAAAGAGGAAGAGGCAATCGCTCAATACCATAGAAACATTCATCGATTCCTTGCCAAATTTGATTTCTACGATGATAATGAAGTGATGGCTCATGTGATCTGGAGTGATACCATCGCATAATAACTTTTGTCTTTTGTCTTTTCATTCTTTTTTAATTTTCTAAAAAAATCCATTTTAACTAGTGCACAATTGATTTGTCATCAATTCACAATTGATATCATATTCATTCGCAATTGCTTTCATAATGTATCACAATTGATGTCATAATCATTCACAATTGCTTTCATAATTGAGGTCAAAGTTGTAACTAAAACAAATAAATTAAAAAAAAATAGGCTGGATAGCCCACCATGTATCAATTAACATTTTCTGATTTTCTTGCAGGGCTAGCTTAGAAACACTTCAATTTGGTGCAAATAAAATAAACCACAACAATCTTCTTTTTTCTTCGCGATTGCTATGTAGGATAAAATTAACACCATATTTTTATGGAGCAACATCTCAATTTAGACTAGACAATTTTGCAATTGGGGTTAAAAAGAACATTATTTTGCATGTTTGTGAGGTGATAGGTATATGCTCTCCCCTCTTTTGGGTGATAAAAAATCTAGACCCACCTCTTTATGCTTTATTTCATTTTCTGCATTAGGATAAAACCCTTAGAAGGCATGCCTCCCAAGTAGCCCATAAGGCCAAGTGAGAGGGAATGACCTAAAGTGGTAACAACTAATGCCAAGTATTCCAAACCATTATAAAATAAATATGTTTGCAATGAAAAATGTAAGCAATAGGTGCTAGAATGGAATAGCGATGATTAAATTCACCGGATCTATGCCCACTCAAACAGAAGCTTGGTTAAATACCTTAGGATCTAGAGGCCGAACCAAGTCAGTAACCAGACACTTGAATTATCACAGTGCAAGGGTGGGGAAGAATCTGCCCCCAAGACACTCACCATATATCTCCCAGGATAACGGGCCAATTGAGGAGCGATCTTCTTTGGTCTAATTTCCAGAAAAAAAGGCAAAAAAAGGGCGCACCCTAGGGTGTGAAAAGGTTGTTTGAGTTGACGGAGTATCAAGCTGTGGGATGTGATAATACTTGTGACCTTTTGACCTTAGGAGAGTTTTCTTGATTTGCTATCAAATTGCCAAAATACTATCGAAAACAAAATGGGGTCTTGAAAAAGATCTCAACATTCACGAGGATTTGAAAAAGTCCATTAAACAAGTTCTCTCTTTGTTTAGTTTAGATTGTTTTCTTTGCTTGCTACTGTGTCTTTGCAACATCAATATCAACAAAGATCAAACCCCTCAACAAAGTCAAGTTTCAACATCAACAAGATCAAACCCCTCAACAAAGTCAAGTTTCAATATCAGCAAGATCAAAACCCCGCAACAAACAAGCTTGTCAAGATCAACAAATCAATCAAACATTGCAACATTCTAGAAATGGAGAAAACATCCTACATGTTGCAATCTCAGGTCCAAACCAATCAAGAAAACATCATGGATTAGAACTATACATTTCATAGGGAAGGTGGAGAATTCATCCCTTCCATTCCTATTCCATCACCATCCATAGAAATCTTAGCTCAACAAATCAATAGTTTGCAACAACAAATGATAAACATGACTAGTCTTTAACAACCATAGGGGTTGGTTAGAAAAAATGATGAGAGAAGTGATAACCACTGAGGGAATCATTATCAGGACAACCTTCTTCTTCTTGTGAGACCATTTAAACATGCCAACCTTCATTCTTCAACAAAATCATTCCTATCTCAGTTCAACCAACATTAGAGTCATGTAAACCTACTTTTTCTTTCAACCCACTATATCAATCATAACAAACATATCAACCCAACATTCAAAGTACCTCTTTCAACCAAAATCAAACCCCTTTCAACCAAAGTCCAAATCAAAATTCACACCAACCCAACATTCAAATTCTCTTTCAACCAAAATCAAACCCCTTTAAACCAAACTCCAAATCAAAATTCACACCAACCCAACATTCAAACCTCTTTCAACCAAAATCAAACCCCTTTCAACCAAACTCCAAATCAAAATTCATTCAACCAAAATCAAACCCCTTTCACTCAAAATCATGCTCCTTTCAACCAAAATCAAATCCCTTTCAACCAAAGTCCAAATCAACCATATATATCCACCATTTCATCATCCCCTGAAGTCACACAAGACAAATCCATGTCATCTCTATCCAATAACACAATCTCCCGAGGGATATCCATCATACAAATCCAATCTAATTCAAGTCCCGATTCAGAGGATCTCATTCAAAATTCTTCGTCATCATGCCAAATTGTTGGAACCTTCCAAAATTCTCCCATGCAAACTCCTTCCCCATGTCAAGAGGATAATCTAAAATCAAAAGAAATCAGTCATGAAACAAATCAGGATCAAGAACAAACCCTTCCATCCTACCCAATTTTTTTATCAAGATCCTACCAACCAAGAATATTATGACGATCCTCTCATTCTTTTCTATTCCTCTCATAATAACACTCTTGATTCTCAAGAGAAAGATGTTCTTTCAAGTCCCATCCAACATCCACCTCTCAAGCAAGATTAAGGCATCTTTTCCATCCTTCCTAATAATCTCTTTCCAAGTCAAGATCAAAGCATCCCTTCACCTTCATGTCCTAAACAAGATCCCATTATTTATCCAGATCTTGATCAAGATCCCTCCACCCCTTCATTTCCATATCATAATCCTCCATTTCTCTCACAAGATTCCATCTCACCAAATGAATCTACCATATCTCCTAGTCTCCCTCATGATCTTAATGTATCTATACAAGTTGTTCATGAACCCCTTACCAATGGAATCACCAATCTAGATCATACTACACAACATAACTTGTCAACAATTGTATGTACACCATTATCACACGCCAATATGGTGACAGAAACAAGCATGGCACCAGCTAATGAAATCAACACCCAAATTGTTACACCATCTTCTTCAAGCACAAGCATAACACCCGCTAATGAGATCAACACCTGATTGGCTTCATCATCCTCTTCAAGTGCATCAATAGAAACATGCATAGTACCTGCTCAAGTCACAACTTCGAAGCCAAAATATATTTGCCTCATACACCCACACTTGAAAGACTGGGGGCAAGAAGGTCTACCACAACTAGATTGGTTTGAAAATAAGGAGGCTATAGCAGAAACTGTACATGAAAGACTCCCAACTGAATATCCTATTGAAGGAGACAGGTTTATCCAACTCTTTAAACAAAGACCAATGAATTATCTACACAAAGTTCATACCGACTCAATAACAACATGCACCTAAAAAGATATTACATCTAAGGGCGGGTTCATTTCAATTTTCAGTACTGCATTTGCATATTTCTTTACTGCATTGCATATCTTCATTTCAGAGTACATCATAGTTGCTTGCATATCACCATTGCACAACATATAGCTGCATATCATTATTGCTTTCTCATATAGTTGCATCAATAAAATAAGGAGATTGTCTAAGTCATTCACCTGTCTGCACTAAAAGGAGCGAAGGTTGTCTCATTTTCCTAGATACTTGTTCATGAAGTTTTTAGGAGGTCTTCAGTCATTCATCTTCAATATCATCTTGTGATTGAGCTTTATCCATGGTTGAGTAGAGGTTTCACTATGAAGGCTTGTTACCCAAAATCTATCGGTTGCTATATCTCAAACATTAATCAATAGCTTTAAGTCACTATAGATACCTAGTTGGTCATGTGGCTAGAGAAAAATCCAAATTCTACTTCAGCGCCACTGTAATCATTATACCCAAGTAGATTTCATTAATTACAAGTCAAGGCAAGAAAAAAATAAAAAAGGAAAAAATGCTATGCCAAAATCAATATCAAAATATCATGCAAAAATGTGCAATAAAGCTTGACTAAGGGAACACGTGAATAACTCCATTAGGGTTATGGATGCCAATTGGCAATGGAGCAATATTTGAGAGATTACAATGTATAACTTCGTCGGAGCCATAAAAGCTTGCTGGAAGTGAGGCTCTATCCAAGATGCTTTTGAAGTTAGAATATCTCACATAGCTAGCCACATAGGATTTCAAGGGTCTTTGATGGTAATAAGAGTCAGAATAAATTCAATTGCACACACATGGGCAAAAGAAGATCAAAGTTTCAAGAATTGATGGACAAGTTTTCTGCACCTCCATTCATAAATCTTGGTTACATAGTGTGTTAGGTTGAATAGTCTAAGGTTTTTTTGAAAATGGATTGAACTCCTATCTCTGAAACGTTTCCTACCTTTGATTTAATTAGTGCATTTCAGAATGAAGAACACACACAATCATCTTTGTTCGAATAGGAACTTCATTTTCATAATGCATCTTGCATTAGCATAACTCATATCGAAAATTCATTATCTCCATGTGCATTTCCTATATCACCATATCATACAGGTTTGCATACTTGGGGGCATAACTAAAAAAAATCGAAAAATCGTAAAAAGACCTGAAAAATCCTAAAAATCATAACATCCAAAATCCAAAAAATCTGAAAATGTCCTTAAAAAAGCAATCAAAATCACAAAATCAAAAACTAAAAAAATCAAAGAAAGAAACCATAGACCATCCCTCAAATCAAATCAATAATAGACAAACTCTCAAAGTTTTCACTCAAACTGATCACATGTCTTGTTAATCGATCTATTGATCAAACTTTATCAAACATCAACATGTCTTATACAAAGAAGGGTACACTCAAAACCAGACATATCGGTCTTATACGGGGTACTCACTCTTTGAAACCAAACATTCCTATCAATGATCACACAAATCAAAACAATGGAATAGATCAGTATGGTTGTTGGATTTTGTCTAGGTTAGTCTTATCTTTATCAATTAATGGCAGGTCATGTTTCAAAAAAAAAAAAAAATCAGTCAAAAACATCAACATACCAAAAACATTTGAAAACCATAAAAATACCAAAACATTAAAAAAAAAATCCTGAAAAAAAAAAGAATCAGAAAACATCAAAATCTCAACAAAAATATTCAAATACGATCCTGAAAAAAGAACAAAAACATTGAGAAAATACCCAAAACCCTAAACATCAAAAAGCTCTTCGAAAACAAACTAAAAATCGAAAAACATCAAAAACTTGCAATAACATGTCTCACAAGAATCAAATATCCTAGCAGCTATCCAACAAATACTTCACATGAAGTTCACAAAGGATATAACTATCTTAAACCAAACATCTGCAATCAAACTAAACAAGTCTTATCAATCGTATCAACTATCCATATCAATGTTATCATTATCTTGTCTTAAATAGAAGAGGATACACTCGAAACCAGACATATCAGTCTTAAACGGGGTCCACAACTTTCTGAAACAAGACATTATCAACTATCACATCAAGCAATCACATGAAGACACAAATCAATATGGTTGCTGGATTTTTGTCATAGTTAGTTTTTATCTTTTATCATTTGGTGATAGATCATGTTTCTAGCTACTCAAGGATGTTCATAGAAGACTAGAGGAGCTATTATGGGCATGCTTTTGTTTGTTGTTTGTGGTGTGAACCAATGAAGTTCTGGGGCAATAGTTCCAGTGGATGTCTGGGATTCGTATGGTCTGGGATTCGTATGTTCATTCGACAAGTATCCCACAAAGGATAACTATGCTTGTGACTACCGCATATACCTCGACCCCTGTTGTTATTCCTAGAATGGAGGGTTCACTCCTTGTCTGCTACATGTTTGTTTATTTACAATACGATATATTTACATCTTAGTTCTTCATACCTTGATGTACACAACTTCATTGTTACATAATAAGGCTCGGTGATGAAAATGTTGCACTATGAATAAATACAAGAAGACTATTCATCATCATCATATCATTTCATTTTTTTAAATCTCATCATGTTGATTGTATCAATCAAGATCATTCTCTCATCAATAATATTTTCTTGAATCAACCTTTTCAATTCTTCCAATCATTCTAACATGATGTCTCTCATCACTTAATTCCAATCTTTTCATCTATAATTCTATGATTTCCTCACATCAACTATTCTATCTATCAATCAATTATTCTTCACCTTCATATTTTATCATTCATCTAATTTTTATCTATATTCGTCTTATACAGGATGTATCCTTCCTGAAACCAGACGTTTTTGATCTATCATTTGTCTTATACAGGATTAGTCCTTCCCAAAACCAAACATGATCATCTATCTTTGTCTTAAATAGGATGTATCCTTCTTGAAACCAGACAGATCAGTCTTATATAGGATGTATCCTTCCTAAAACTAGATGTTTTGATCATTTTTGTCTTATACAGGATGTGTCCTTCCTGAAACCAGACTTTATCTTTATCCTATCAATCCCATCAATCTTATCATTCAATCAATCTACAAATCATTCTAACCATTTATTTCCTCTAATCAAACTCATTCGTGTCACCAAGTTAACCATTCTTCCATCTCTCATCTAACATCCTTCTTCTCTCGAGAGATCATTCATGTCATCAATGCACAAACAATCTCTCGAGGGGGCATTATACCCTAGCATCGTCGGGGCATACTGGAGCAGAATTTTTTTGTTTTCTTTGAAACAACGTCATCTCGACATTGTGTCAAAGAGGGGCAAATGTAGACACTGAAAAATGTCTTTTTCATCATGTACTAATTATTCATTCTAATTAATTAAGTAATTCTTTAATTTGTTAATTAAGTTAATTATTCTTCTAAAGTGACTCAATCATCATTCTTCATCTTATTAATTATAGAATTTCTATTCCTTAATCAATTCATCATCAAACCCCTTTCTCAAATATTAACTAAATATTAATTATTTAGTTAATTGTGATTTATTCCTTAATTAAATAATCTTTATTATTTAATTAAATCCATTTCTAATGTTTAAATAATTTCATTTAAATTATTTAAATTAATTTATTTATTCCTCCAAATTCCCCAAATTTAAATTTCAATTAATTCCATCTAATTCCAAATCATCAAATTAACATTTCACCAAATCTAAATTTTAGTTAATTTCATGTGCATTTCAGCATTCGCAAGTCCAAATTCAAATCTAAATTGAAAATGAAAATAAAATTCAATTTCAAAATCCTACAACACATGTTGAAATCATAACTGATTGATCAAATCAGTTAACTTAGTTAACTCTTCAATCACCCCTTTTCACTCCAAATCACCTTTTTCTAACTAATCAATCAATTCAGTCTTCTAATCCATCTATCTAGTCAACTGGATAATCAATTGAGTTCACTCTTCAATCAATCAGAGCTAACAAACCAATCAATTTGTAGGATTTTGCCAAGATCAAGGGCACAATGAAAAGCATAAAAAGAGACAATAGAATGACAAGAACAAACTGTATTCTCATCAATATGCGAAAATGATCAACTGGATTAACCAATACAATGAATATAGGCCTGCTTATACAGGCAAGGCCATATGGATGTATGAGCACACAAATATGACATGTGGCTCAATGAGAAACAAGGGTAGGTAAGAAATACTAGGGGTAGGTAGGAGAAATAATATAATATTCCACAAGAGGTGGATGACCCACCGAATGTGGAGTGTAACAACAAAATAAGACCACAAAAGGTGGAATTTCTCCTACAAGCTCTATCCCTATGTGCACACTTCCCTAAGTGTCTCAAATCCAAACTACGAAGAGATGCATTATCCTAAGTTAACTTAAGTAAAGTGTAATAATATCCAAAATGAATATTTATTTACACCAACACCCCCCCTTAAGTGCAACTTAGGGGAATGAAGACTCAAGTCAACAATGCAAGATGGGTCCCAGCTACTAGGCCATGATAGGTACCCATGTACAATATGCAAATGCAAGCAAAACTATGCAATGCAATCTCTCACAAACGGAGAAAGGGAGAAAACCCAGTGGGAAAAAACTCCCCCCCAAAAGAGAGATGAATGTACAAAAGACTCTCAAAGAAGAAGGACAAAACCTCAAAGAGGAAAAAGTCCCCCCCATAAGAGAGGAAGGAAAAGTCAGCTGACCCCCCCTAATGACACATCCCGCACCCCCAAGAGAGCTCACAATTGCTGGAACTTACTCTTGGTGAAAGGTTTGGTGAATATGTCAGCAACCTACTCTGCTGTAGGACAATACTACAGATCAATGACCTACTCTTGGATGAGCTCTCAGACATAGTGCATATGGATCTTGATGTGTTTGGTCCACTGGTGCTGGACTAGGTTCTTCGAGATTGCAATAGCACTCTGATTGTCGCAATGTAGAACTGTCGGCCATGGAGTGGTGAATCCAAACTCTGTGAGAATCTGCTGGAGCCAAATGGTCTCAGTCGCTGTGTTAACAGCGCCTCGATACTCAGCCTTAGTCAAGAGAGAGCAATAGCATGTTGCTTCTTGCTCTGCCAACAAATGGGGCCCGTACCAAGGTGAAAACTATAACCAGAAGTAGACTTACGATCATCAAGATCGCCAGCCCAATCAGAGTCTGTGTAACCAACCAAGTGAAGTCCTGTGCCTGCTACATAGTGAATCCCATAGTGATGTGTACCCTGGATGTAATGAAGGATGCATTTGGCAGCTTTCCAATGAAGCTCATGTGGTTCCTGCATGAAGTGGGAAACCATGCCAACTGCAAATGAATATCAGGGCGTGTATGGGTCAAGTAGATGAGACTACCGACAAGATGACGATACAAAGTGGCATCAACTGATGGAGAAGAATACTGAGCCTCAAGCTTGACTCCTGAAAGAAAGGGAGTCGGGGCAGGCTTACAATCAGCCACATGAAAGCGTGCAAGTAGATCAAGAGCATACTTGGGCTGCGATAGTGTAATCCCAGAAGGTGACTGTGAAATCTTGATCCTGAGAAAGTAGTGCAAAAGACCCAAGTCAGTCATAGAAAATATGTCATGTAAAGCATATTTGACCCTGCTAATGATGGATGAAGTACTCCCTGTAATGATCAAGTCATCAACATAGAGCACAAGTATCAAGTGAGAGTCATCCTATCGCAAAATGTAGACATTCGGATCGGAATGACACCTGGTGAACCCTGCGGAGAGAAGAAAGGAATCCATCTTGGCGTACCAAGCCCTGGGGGCTTGCTTAAGGCCATAGAGAGATTTTCTTAGTCTGCAAACCAAGGAAGTATCCTAGATGAAACCCTGTGGCTGCTCCATATAAATCTCCTCATCAAGATCACCATGAAGAAAATCACTCTTCACATCCATCTGATGTACAACTCAACCATGAGCTACAGCAATAGCAAGTGTCAAACGAATGGAGTTCATCTTGGCTACGGATGCAAAGGTCTCAGTATAGTCAACACCTGCAACCTGAGAGAAACCTTTCGCAACAAGCTGAGCCTTATACTTATCCACACTACCATCCGCTACAAACTTGGTCCGATAGATCCACTTACATCGAACCATCTTTCTCCCCTTAGGGAGATGGACTAAATCCCATGTATTGTTCCTCATCAAGGAACTATACTATTCCTCCATATCTTGGTCCCACTCAGGAACCCCTGATGCTTCCCTAAATGTCTGTGGATCAGAAGCGGTAGCAATGAATGCATGTGGAAGATCCTGATGTTGTGATCGAGTTCTCTATGTATCTGAAGGATCCCCAGCAAGAGAACCCACAGACTCAAGTGTTTATTGAGCCCAATGAGGTCTAGGTGGAGGTGGAGAATGAGGCTCCTCAACTGCAAGTGGACCCTGCGGAGGTGTAACCCGGCGAGTCAGAGTTGAAGGAGTCTCATCATCTAAATCACTAACATCACTATCCACAATGGAGGAAGGTGGAGGAGGTAGATAGGCTAAGCTAGGAGAGCTTTACTCAAAGTGAACACTCCTCTCAATGAACACCTCATGTGTCTCTGGATCCATCAATCTATATGCCTTAACACCCTCAGGATATCCAACAAATATGCAAGGTCGACTCTGTGGTTCCAATGCCTTGCATTTCTGCGAAGGTATGCGAGCCCATGCTGGACACCCAAAGACTCTGAAATGTCTCACAATCCGTTTCCTACCAGCCCAAGCTTCAAAAGGAGTAATACCTTGCAAAGCTTTGTGAGGAACCCGATTCTAGATGTGTGTGGCACAACTGATAGCCTCTGCCCAAAAGGCGGGATCAAGAGAACGTGCATGTATCATACAACTAGCCATTTCTTTGAGAGTTCTATTCTTGAATTCTACAACCTCGTTCTACTGTGGAGTGTATGCTACAGAATGCTGAAGATCAATCCCCTCAAATGTACAAAAATCCTCAAGTCTTTTGTTCACATATTCCCTTCCATTATCTGTGCGAAGAGTCTTGACCATTTTCCTTGATTGCTTCTCCACACGAGTCTTGAAGTCCTGAAATCTATCAAATACTTCACTCTTATGAATGAGAAAGTAGACCCAAGTGAAGCGGGAGCAGTCATCAATGAAGGTGAGAACATAGTGGGCCTTACTAAATGAAGGTGCTAGAAATGGACCTGCTACATCGCTGTGAACAAGTTGAAGAACTTCCAAAGCTCTCCAAGCTTTCCCCTTATCAAACTTCTCTTTGGGATGCTTGCCCATGGAACAACCTGAACATACACCCTCTGAAAAACTGATTCGAGGTAGACCTGTGACCATGTCTTTAGTGCTGAGTTGCTAAAGATAGCGGTAGTTGAGGTGACCAAACCACTCATGCCATAGCTTACTTTCTGAATTTGAATGAGTAAGCAAGGCCCTAGAAGGTGAACTTGGCACAAAGTGGGAGAATGAATAAAGCCTTGAGTTGTCATTGACTTGTCCCACTGCTACCAAGGCATCATCATCAAGTTCCTTTACCACAATTGAATCTAGTGTAAACTCAACCTTTTTCCCATTCCCATAGTGAGTGATTTGGTAGATGGAGAGAAGATTGGTAGACAAGTTAGGAACATAGAGAACATTCTCAAATGTTCTATCATCCATGTCAACTGAACCTTTCCCTTCAACCTCTATTTGTGTAGCATCACCTATGTAAATGTGAGGTACCTTAGATGGCTCCAATGAAGAAAACTGCTCCTTTGTAGAACCCGTGTGATATGAGGCACCCGAGTCAGGTATCCATTGCTGTGAAGAACCTGTTGTAGCCACAAATGCTTGCCCTTTTCCCTTAGACTATGAGGAAGAGGAAGGAGATGAATCCTTCTTTGTGTAGGCGGATGGCAAGTTGATGTTGTTTTTCTTAAGAAGATTGGTTAACTCATCAACTTGCTTTGCGTGGCATCAATGCTCATCATGACCATACTTCTTGCAATATGCACAAGTTGGTTTATCCTTCTTAGGTGGTGTCCCTTCTTGGAAGAGGATGAAAAATCGCCTTGGGATGGAGAGCATGATTGTCCTTTTTCCTAGTGTGGCTTAGACTTAGAGTGCTTCTTCTTCTTGTTGGAATCTTTGCCTTGACTTCCTTGATTCCCTTGATTAGCCACCAAAGCCTTGGACTTTGAAGACTTGAGAAACCCCATGTTCAACAACTTAGATTGTTCCAATATTAACATTTCTGTGAAAGCATCAAATGAAGGCATAACATAAGAACTCCCCATTGTCAAACGATGAGTTTGGAAGCTAGACACAAATGTTGCATATTCTGGTGCAAGCTTGTCCAACAAGTTGAATATCAACTGAGCATCCTTTTTGTCAATTCCACAATCCTTAAGCTTTGCTCTTAGCTCATTTGCTTTGGTGACATAATCTTGGATTGTATCAAAACTCTTGGGATCCAAGTTGGTGAGCTCATTGTCAATCTGATAGCCTCTGATTTCATCAACTTGACCATACAATTTTTGAAACATATCCCAAGCCTCTTTGATTGTTTTACACTTCTCAATGTGAAAAATGAGGTCATCTGATACATACTTGCGCAAAGTTCCAAGAGCCATGCAATTCTTTGTGAGCCATTCTAATTGAGCATTTGGATCAGCCTTAGGATCAGGTGGTGTTGTTATTGTTCCATCTATGTAATGTGTGAGACCCTTTTCCATTAATTTACTCCATTCTTTAATTTTCCATGATGCATAATTATGTGGAGTTAAAGGTGGAAATTTATTAGGACTCATTGCAACAAAAATGGAAACAGCACAAAGAGAGGCACAATCACACAAGACACCCCCCCAAATTCACTCAATCAAAGAACCCCCCCACAAGTGATGATTTGGCACTTTATAATTAGTGCGTATACAATGGGCCACTTGCAAAAGATGGCAAAGTGGACTTCTAATTACAATTTTACAACTGCCTCAAGAAGGCCAAAAGAGACTCAAACTGATAATGCAAGAGATCTAACTAAGATCCAAGCAATTTACAAGTACCTAATAGGCCAAATAAGACCAATATCTGAAAGTACAATTTCCACTCAAAATCTCTAAAATTTGATCATAGATTATGAAAGTAGATAAAAAAACATGCACTTTCAAAAAAAACAGCACATGAAAAGGAGGTCGTATGAGCTCAAACGAGGCCTTTGAAGTTGCAGAATTGAGGATTGGATAGGTACAGCTGAGAGAATCCGAAAATTCCAAAAAACCTATGTACCAAAATCAGAAAATAACCACACCACTACGAAGATCACAAAATTTTAGCCCATTTCAAAAAAAATTGCACCAAAAAAGGAGCAAAAATGAGCAAGATATGGCCTTTCAAAGTTGGACTACAAAACTGAAAAGCTCAATGTAGAGGGGGTCAAAAAATTTCAAAAAACTGCTGATGTGATGCTGATGTCAGCAATTCACTGTCTTAAATTTGATGGTCGTATGACCGTCATGAAAACTTCACCTCCCTGCTGACTGGGCATCCGTACCGTACGGACTGCTGACTGTGCAAGCTGATGTGGCATATAGATTTGATAGGGCGTATGGATCTGATAGCGTGGCATGGGTGACATGGCATACTGATCTAACAACATGGTGCAGGTGACGTGGCGTACGGACTGTAGACCTCGGGCCAGTGGCCGCCTGCCACGTGGCGGGCGCAGATTCTGTCAGTTTTGTAGCATCGGCGGAGAGAAGGCATCGTCGGATGTTATCGACGGTCGGGAGCCGAGGCGCCGGAGGCGGGAGCTGGTGGAGCCAGAGGCGAGATCGCCGGAGGCGGGCCGGGAGCCGAGGGGGCCGACGGTGGGCCAGAAGCCGAGGGGGCTGGCGGCGGGTTTGGGGCGGGCGGCGGGAGTCATGTCAGCGGCGGCGGGTACGACCTGCAAATTGCAGGACACGCAGGGTACGGGGGGGTCTGCAGACCCCCAAACAATCCAAAATTTTTATTTTTTTTTAATCGAAAAATAATTTTTTTGAAATTTTTTTTCGAAATCCATACGATAATAGCCAAAATGGGAAAAAAAAAAATTTCACCAAAATAGGTCGACTTTATAGTCAAAATTTATGGAAACGGCCTTCCGGATTCAACGGTGATGTCCAAATCGCTATATGATGCCCCCAAAAAATGAAGATCCCCAAATCCGAAAATAGAAGCCTTCCACGATGTCTCCAAAAACCAATCAATGAAGCCCCAATAGCTCTGATACCATGTAGGATTTTGCCAAGATCAAGGGCATAATGAAAAGCATAAAAAGAGACAATAGAATGACAAGAACAAACTATATTCTCATCAATATGCAAAAATGATCAACTGGATTAACCAATACAATGAATATAGGCCTTCTTATATAGGCAAGACCATATGGATGTATGAGCACACAAATATGACATGTGGCTCAATGAGAAACAAGGGTAGGTAAGAAATACTAGGGGTAGGTAGGAGATATAATATAATATTCCACAAGAGGTGGATGACCCACCGAATGTGGAGTGTAACAGCAAAATAAGACCACAAAAGGTGGAATTTCTCCTACAAGCTCTATCCCTATGTGCACACTTCCCTAAGTGTCTCAAATCCAAACTACGAAGAGATGCATTATCCTAAGTTAACTTAAGTAAAGTGTAATAATATCCAAAATGAATATTTATTTACACCAACACAATTGAGTTCATTGATCAATCAAACTTAGGTATCTATCAATCAGCACTTGAGTTCTATTTCTCACCTTCTTTGTGTTGAAAATCTATAAATTCAACCTCTTTTCTCAATTCAATCTAGAATCATAGAATATAGAATCACAGTCTTCAAACAATTGTCTAATATATGCAAGAATTTTAGTGCAACATCTGAGAGCCACCTACAAGCACAATTCAAAGAAGCACAATGGAAGCAAAGATGTAGGATGAGGGAGTCTTTATTTAAATTTATTTCTCATATTGTATTGATTATGTTTAATGTTTGTTAATTAGTTGAGAATTGGTGATTCATTCTTATTTTCTAATTAGCTTAATACATATGACATTCAAGCATGAAAAGAGTTTCCTAATTATGATTTGATGGTCTCATATATTGATTCTCTTATGTATTGGATGCTTGAGATGGAGGTTTTAGAGCGAGTGTTGTAGTTGTTGTTTTTTTATATTAAAATCAACAAAACATGGGTGTTGTCCCAAAAAACAATAGCCCAAAGGGCATATAGTCAACCAAAAACTAGTAGCAACACATTAACAACACATTAATCACAAAGTACTAGAAACAAAACAAAACCATATCAGCACTTACAACAAAAAGAAACATGGTCTTAGAAATTCTCAAATCAACACCCACAATACCAACACTACTTCAACATATTTGTTAGACAATTTAGATAATCGAAAGACAACTGAGAGGGGGGGGGGGTGAATCAGTTTTCACAGATTACTGAAACTTTAAGCAATTAAAACTTCAATACTGGAACCAAAACATTAATACCGGAATACTTAATCCAAATACTAGAATAGCAGTTAAACTAATTAAGCATAAACAACAATCACAGAATAAACACCATCCACATGACACCAAGATTTATACGTGGAAAACCCAATAAAGGAAAAAACCACGATGGGAAGCCTACCCATAGTCAGATAATACTTCTACAGTAAGTATGTGAATTACAATTGAGGGGCATGCACTTGCAGGAAGGCCAATAGCTTAGAGCGCACTGCTCAACACAAAAGGAGTCTCACTGACTACATAGAAATCCATACTACAATCTAGAGAAGTGTTTGAACTGCAAAGATAGCATCTCCTATGCTTGAGTACAGTTCTGGTTAAGCTCAATACCAAAGGACTAAATCCTCTTACATAAAACCAATTCGATCTCCAATGATCAACCAAATCCTCTGCCTGAATGACATTACAGTATTCGAACATTACATATCCATACCCCATTCCCATGATCTCTCACATGTGATCTACAATGAGATCTTACATTTATATATACAAACCCTCAACCATAAACAATCAGGTCGGCCACCAGACAATAAACCAATTACATAATCACAAAACATGTCGGCCTTAGACCAAACAAACAATATTCAACACATAAGACATCCTGGAAACGTATCAAGAAGTCCAATCCACACACTTCATTAAACTGGTCCATAACCTAGACCAACCGGGACCCAATATAGGTCTGCACACTAAAGCAATGATCTCCACCCGCCAAGTCTTGAACATGATCACCAACAGCATCTTGAAATTCCACCAGAAGTTGCACCAACACCACTTATGCATATTATCAAAGATCTTCATCAAAAGCTCTGTTGGTGAAACCCTCATTAGAACCAGAAGCCAAGTTTCCAAGCAAACATGATAGCATCTGATCACCAGACCAAAACCAACTGACTGAATATTAACATGAGTATCATGAATAAGCCAATTCCATAACCAAATTATACCAGAGCCTACTGTATCATGTCGGATCCAAACCAACCAGAAACTACTCAACCTACCAGAACTAGAATGGTTCTGGTAAAGCATCCAAATAGATAGTGTTGGCATCAATGATAAAACATCAATGCAACACATAATCAATTCCTTCAAATGGCCAACAATCTCCCCCTTTGGCATTGATGGCAACACTAGATGTGAAAAACATCTAAGTACCAAGAAATTCCAAACAAGTCTCCCCTAATGGAAGACAACCAACAATCTCCCATTCAAAGATATAGCAATGAAGTTCTGAAACAAAGACCAAACTCCCCCTATGAATAGTATCTTTGTAAAGCTCCGAGTTATACATATATCTCTCCCCCTGATGTATACAACTCCTTAAGTTTTTCTTTTTCACATCAATATCTCTAGCCCAATCAACATCTGTATATGCACATAAAGTAAAGTTATCATCCTTAGGGTACCATAAACTATATCTTGATGTACCTTGCAAGTATCTAAAAATACTTTTCACTGCACTCTCATGTTTTTCTCTAGGATCACTCTGAAATCTTGATACAATACAAACAACATTCATCATGTCAGGCCTAGTCTGAGTCAAATAAAGCAGACCTCCAATCATAGATTTGTATCTTGTAGGATTTACCAATGCAGAAACATCTTTTCTTGTCAATTTATCACTTGTAAACATAGGAGTACTTATCTATTTGGAATCTCCCATACCAAATTTATTCAACAATTCCTTAGCATACTTAGTTTGATAGATGAAAATACCTTTGTCAGTCTGATTAATCTGCAAACCTAAGAAAAATTTCATTTCCCCAATCATAGACATTTCAAATGCTTTCTCCATATTCTTAGAAAATTCCATGCATAACTTATCTTCACCTCCAAAAATAATGTCATCAACAAATAATTCAATAATCAGTATATTAATATCAGTGATCTTATAATATAAATTACTATCAGCATTACCCTTAGTAACACCAAGCTTCAAAAGATATTTATCCAACCTTGCATACCAAGCTCTAGGTGTCTGTTTCAATCCATATAAAGCTTTCCTTAACTTGCAAACCATGTTTGTATCATCTGATAGTGAAAAACCATCAAGTTTCTCAATATAAACTTCCTCATCAAGATCCCCATTGAAAAATGCACACTTAACATCCATCTGATAAACCTTGTAGTCATTATGAGAAGCATAGGCAAGAAATAATCTTACAACTTCAATCCTAACTACCGGTACAAAAGTATCTCCATAATAAATTCCTTCCTTCTGAGAATATCCTTTACAAACTAATCTAGCCTTATTCCTTACAACTTGACCATCCTCATTCAATTTATTCTTAAAAACCCATTTAGTTCCAATAATATTCTTATTTTTAGGCTAGGGAACCAAAGTCCATGTGTTATTTTTCTCAATCTGATCTAATTCTTCTTCCATAGCTTTCAACCAATATTCATCTTTACATCCCTCAATTACTGATACTGGTTCAACTTGTGAAATTAAGCATACCTCATTAGTTGTCAGTCCTCTTCTTGTCATTACTCCATTGTTCTTATCCATAATGGTATGATCTTCCGAATGATTCAATCTCACATACCTAGGAGTCTTCTGACTCTTTGTTCCTCTTCCTGGTTCTTTAGATACTGTAGAATTTTCTGATACTTCCGAAGTAACTGGTTCAACACTCTATTCCTGTAAAGGTGCTACCAGTTCAAATATAATTATTTCCACTATCGATTCCTTCTCATAAACTCTTATTTGACCTCTATTCAGATCATCCACTTTGACATTAGCACTCTCCACGGTTCTTTGCAATCTCTTGTTATAACATCTATATGCTTTGCTTTCATTAGAATGACCAAGAAATATGCCTTCATCACATCTAGGATCAAATTTGCCAATGATATCATCTCTCCTAATATAACATTTATTACCAAAGATTCTGAAATACTTAACTGTAGGTGTATTGCCAAACCATAATTCATAAGGTATCTTACCAGTTTCTTCTTTGATATGTACTTCGTTGAATGTATAAACTATTTTGCTCACTACTTCTCTCCAGTAGATATGAGGTAGACTATCTTCCATCATCATTGTTCTAGCATCATCCAAGATAGTTCTATTCTCCCTTTCCACAACTCCATTTTGCTGAGGTGTTCAAGGAGTAGAAAATTGTCTTCTTATACCATGCTTCTCACAAAAGTTATTAAACTCACCAGATTGGAATTATCCACCATGATCTGACCTCAAACATTTAATCTTCAATCTTGTCTCAGTTTTCACTTTAGCCTTAAAGATCTTAAACTTTTCAAATGCTTCAGATTTTTATTTTAGAAAAGTAACCCACATCATTCTAGAATAATCATCAATGATTAGCATGAAATATCTATCACCTTGAAAACTTTTAACTCTAGCAGGGCCACACAAATCAATATGAATAAGATTAATAACATCATTTGATTTATCTTGTATACTCCTAAACAAGGTTTTGACCTATTTACCCATTTGACATTCTTTACATACCAGATTATAGGGCTTCATAATCTTAGGTATATCTCTAACTACCTTAGTTGAATTGATCTTTACAATGCAATCAAAATTCATATGACACAGCGTTTTATGCCATAGCCAACTCTCATCAATCTATGTAATCAAACATGTCTTCTCACCAAAATTCAAATGAAATATATTACCTTTTGTCTATGTACCGGTTGCAATCTCCAAACCAGATTTGGTAATGATTTTGCATTTTCCATCCTTGAACTGTAGTTGAAATCCCTTATCCACCAACTGTCCTACACTCAAAAGATTATGCCTTAAACCTTCAACATAATAAATATTGTCAGTATTGTTCTTACCATCCAATGATATAGTTCCTTTTTCTTTGATCATACATGGTTTGTCATCTCCAAATCTAACCAGACCGCCATCAAATTCTTGCAAAGATAGAAACTTCCCTTTATCTCTAGACATATGATGTGAACAACCACTATCAATCACCCATTCATCCTTGTCTTCAATTTTAGCAACAAGTGCCTTCTCTTCAGGTACGTTCTCTTCCAGTGCTAGACCATCTTCCTTGATAGCTAGGAACACTCGTTCCTTCCCATTACTGAAACCACTAGCAGAGTCTTTTGTCGGTTCATCATTAGAATCAGTAATGCCTTCCTCATCCACTATGTAGCATGATTTGTTTATGTTTTTCCTATACTTATACTTGTTTTGATATCCAGGGTTAGGCTTAAATGATCTTCTAACTCTTTCTTCAAATCTTGAATTCCTTTCAGGACATCTAGATACAAAATGACCAATCTTATTACATGCAAAACATTTAAAAGATGCTTTTCCTTTATAGTTACTTCCTACCGGTCCTTTAGGTACTCTTCTAGAAAATATTGCTTCTGTTGACAATATGGATGAATTGATTATGTGTTGCATTGATGTTTTGTCATTGATGTCAACACTAGCTGTTATGGTTGGTTATTGGTAGACAGGTTTTGGTTACCAGTACAAGAGCTAGTGTTACCAATAGAAGGGACTATCTGTTGGACACTTTCTACATGTTTGGATTAATGGAGTATATTTGGTTTTATGTGTTACATGCTTCTGGAGCATGTTTGGGTCAGTTCGTATTAACTTGGCAATCAGATTCTATCATACACTCTTATAAACCCTTATCGGCAAAGCTTTTATTGAGAATCTTGGACAAGATGCATAAGTGGTGTTGGTGCGGCTTCTAGATGGATTTCATGATGCTGAAGATGTTCTTTGATCATGCCTCAACTGATTGAAGACATCGCTTTGACATTGTGGACCCGGATTAGGTCTGGTACCTATCTAGGTTATGGACCGGTATCATATTAATGTGTTCTCTACACGTTATCGGGATGATTTATGGATTGGTTATTGTTGTTTTGGTCTCAAGCCAACATGGCATATCATTGTAATATTGATATATGTAATGATCTTATTGTAATATCTTTTAGGTGGCCGACATAATTGGTTTAGGCCTTAGGTTTGGTATAAACTGATGTAAGATCTCATTATAGATCATGGTATGGGAATGGAAATGTAATATCATATGCGAAGAAGATTTGGTCGATCATAGGTGATCGAATTGGGTTTAAGGAAGAGGTCAAAGGCCTCCGGTATTGAGCTTAACTGGGACTATAATTAGGCATGGTAGATGCCATCTCTGGTAGTTCATTCTTTTGGATTATTGTCCAATTATCTCAAGGTGGTTATAACCTCTCTGTAGTCAATGAGACTCTTTTGTAATGAGCAGTACGCTCTAGGCAATGTGCCTGCCTGCATGTGTAGGCCCCTTATTGTATCATATAATTTCTGCAGAAGTATCATCTGACTGTGGGTAGGCTTCCCATCATGGTTTTTCCCTTCCCAGGTTTTCCATGTATGAATCATGGTGTTATGTGGTATGGTTGCATTGTGTTGATTATCTATTTTATTGTTGAGTTGTATTGTTTATCGGTATCTGTTTCTTCTAGTCTGGTATTCAATGTTTATGTGCTCCAGTTAAAGGTTATTAAGTGGTTTGATTGATATTATCTGTTAACAACTAATTCACCCCCCCTCTTAGTTGTTCACCGGTTATCCTAACAACTTCAAGTTGCTCAAATTCTTCATCTTCTCTCTTCATATAATCTAATTCTTTTGCATATAAATCTTTCCAATCTTGCTTACCGGTTGATGATGCAGATGCATGAAAAGCAGGTTTAGTCTTCACAACTCCAAAAGGTCCAAATTCTTCAAGCTTAAAAGTAGATAATTTCCCAACCAAGGTATTTCTGTTGAAAAATGTATTAGTCATTTTTCACAACTCATTGATAGCAGTAGCCTTCATCTTGTAAGCCGGTGGTAGGGCTCTCAAAACTTTAGAAACAATTTCATCTTCACTCAGAGTTCCACCACAACATTGAATTCCCATAACAATCTCATTTACCCTTTCCATGAACACAGTAATCCTTTCCTCTTCTTCCATCTTTAGGTTTTCATATCTCACTCGGTAACCATCAAGTTTAGCAATCTTCACTATAGGGTCACCTTCATTAAGAGTCTCCAACTTATCCCATATAGCCTTTCCAGATGATTTGTCATTTAATCCCATTATTTGCTAATAAGAAAGTGCACACAAGAGGGCTTCTCTTTCTCTACAATCATTCTCAAGCTCCTTATCCAAGTTTTTCAGAGGAGGATTTCCAGATGTTGGATTATGAGGTGTGACACCATTCTGTGTGATCTCCTAAATCTCCTTGCCAAGACATATCAAATGAGTCTCCATCTGAATCTTCCATACTATGTAATTTGTTTCATCAAGCCTAGGAATATCTCTTTGAAAGATAGCTCCAAATGAACTGGATGAAATTGAACTGTTAGACGCTATAGGATCTTCCTCAAGTGGTTAACCTTTCCGCAGAGAGGACCAAAGCTCTGATACCAATTTTTCAATACTAGAACCCAAAAACATTTTTACTGGAATGATTAATCCAAATACCAGAATAGAAGTTAAACTAATTAGGCATAAACAACAATAAAAAAATAAACACCATCTACATGACACCAATATTTATACGTGGAAAACCCGGTAAAGGGAAAACCCATGGTGGGAAGCCTACCCATAGTCAGATAATACTTATGCAGTAAGTATGTGAATTACAATTGAGGGGTCTAAACTTGCAAGAAGGAAACAACCTAGAGCACACTGCTCATCATAAAAGGAGTCTCACTGACTACATAGAAATCTAGACTACAATCCAGAGAAGTGTTTGAATTGTAAAGATATCATCTCCTATGTCTGAGTACAATTCTGGTTAAGCTCAATACCAGAGGACTAAATCCTCTTACATAAACCCAATTCGATCTCTAATGATCGACCAAATCCTCTGCCTAAATGTTATTACATTATTCACACATTACATATCCATATCCCATTCCCATGATCTCTCACATGTGATCTACAATGAGATCTTACATCTATATATACAAACCCTCGACCATAAACAATCAAGTCAGCCACCAGACAATAAACCATTTACATAATTACAAAACATGTCAGCCTTAGATCAAACAAATAATATTCAACACATAAGACATCTCAAAAATGTATCGAGAAGTCCAATCCATATGCTTCATTAAACCGGTCCATAACCTAGACCAACCGGGACCCAATATAGGTCCACACGCTAAAGAAATGATATTCATCTGCCAAGTCTCAAACATGATCACCAACAACATCCCAAAATTCCACCAGAAGTTGCACCAATACCACTTATGCATATTATCAAAGATCTTCATCAAAAGATCTGTTGGTGAAACCCTCGCCAGAACCAGAAGCCAAGCTTCCAAGCAAACAAGATAGCATCCAATCACCAGACTGAAACCAACTGAGTGAATATGAACATGAGTATCATGAATAAGCCAATTCCATAACCAAATCATACCGGAGCCTACCGGATCATGCCAGATCCAAACCAACCAGAAACTACTCAACCTACCGAGACCAGAAGGGTGTCGATTGAGCATCCAAACAACTAGTGTTGGCATCAATGACAAAAAATCAATGCAACACATAATCAATTCCTCCAAATGGCCAACAATATTAGCATACTTAAATAAAAAACATACATAAAACCATGCTGAGAAAATCTAACCAAACTACTAAAGTAAACCATAAACTAGAGTCTTTCAAATCAAACCAAGTCTAACATAAAGTAGCTTCGGAGAAAACATATGGGGTCATATCCCTAGTGATTCTTTCCAATCTTGCATCCTGCCTGCTACAACACATCTGACCAATATTGAGATAGGAACTTGAAGATTTCCTTGCAGTTCTCATTCTCTTTGTCATTTTGTCCAACTATCTCTTGTTGAAGGAGGCACGGAGAGGTGGCCAAGCTATGAATCACTCTTAAACCAAACCTAGAGAGGCTAGCCATTTTGCTTTCCATCTCTGTCAATCTCCCATTGGTATTTTTCAGCTCCACTTCCAAATCCCCACATTTCAAATAGGTCCCTGGTGAGTTTCTTACAGTCTCTTCCACCTCGTTTGGCATCATTTCATGGGTAAGATCAATAGGAACATAATTGTCAAAGTCAAAAACATGTGTTGAGCTATTGGTAGCCTCAAAGTCATCCGCATCTTTCTCCTCTTTCTTTTTTGATAGCATATTTTTATATTTATTTACCATCTCTTCATTCCCATGATTTTATCCTCTTCCAACCCCAAGTTTTCAATGATTCTTCTCTTCCCCTTTGTAACAAGCCTAGAAGCGAGCCTGTTGGATCTTCTCAAAGTACCTATTTCCTTAGCCACTTCATCATCAAAACCAACTTCATGTATGGTGAGTTTGGCCCTCTTGACCATGATTTTTTCCTTCTTGTTAGGTGAAGGAATTTTTCGCTTTCCTTCAATCTATGGCTTTATGTGTAGGGATTTCTAGAGGGCTTTGACCAAACCCGAGTTTCAACTTTTTGATGCATTTTTCTTGCTAGGTTTTTGGGTGTCCAAAATGCTAAGAGAGGGGGGAGGCAAGTTTGGGGATTCTTGAACCACAATTGGTCCTTGTGGGCCGAGGGCCAAATGAAAGTGATAGAGGTAGAAATATAAGGCCTTGGTGAGTGGGAATAGGTTTTCTACCTTGGGACTTGGCACCTTCAACGACCTCCAAAATAGAATTCTCAAGAGAATGTAAAAGGAAGAACATAAAGGAAATGAGAGAGTGATTGAGCAAGGGGAAATGATAAAATTAAAAGACTTTAAATATACCCTCTAGTGTAAAATACTTTATTATCATGAGGCATACCTGATCCTAGGGCTCTGGAAGTTCTTCTCTATCAAAGGCGACATGAAGTTTGACAGGGTTTTCATCCTCCCTGAATAATTGGTTGAGGCTCTCATTATCTACAACCCAACTTGTTTTCTTCCATTTTCTCCCCTTAGTAGGGAGGTCCATGGCCTTTACAATTACCTCTTCATTGATTTCAAATGAAATCCCTCCCACCATCACTCTACGATCGACCCACAAATAGGCGAATTGGGTGGATATAATTTCATCATATCCATTCATGCCTTCGATATACGGGCCACTCCTCCCTCCTTCAAAATATGCCAAATAGTCTCCTTGTTCTTGAATTATTCATGTTTATTAGTCTCAGTTCTCACTCTATTACCCCCCATTTTGTCTGTCTCAACAACAGTGAAAATCGCACACTTCAAAAATTCACTATTAACACTATTCTTTTGAAAGAAAAAATAACCCTTCAGGAAGCTAGTAAAAATGATGGAGTAATCAAGGCCATCATTATTATGCATGTTTTTTAAATCCCCCATTTCTAGCAATAACACTCCACACGTTTCGAGAGTTTATTCTCATCGATAAAATGAGAACTAGGCAAAAAGCATGATCTTATCAAATTTATCTATCGATTAAGTGTCTAATCACACTCATATATCTATCCTTTGGATGATGCAATCCCATTATGATAGTGTAATCACCTCTATGACACTTTTTATTAACCTTTACGCCATGTCATTTTACCACTAGGGGTCTTCTCCTCATCATCAATCCATTTGTCAACCTCCCTCTGTCTAGTCATTTGATTTGAATTTTCTCTCACCCTCATCAAACACTGCCACTAGGTTGGTATGTTCATTTTCTCATTGTCTATGCAAAGACACAAAAGCAAGTTAAAAAGTAAATACCAAAACTAGATTATTATTATTTGCATATCACAAATCATCTATCCTACTCTCCTCTTTAAGAAGTCTTCAAACTCTATGGGGGAGGGAATTCCATTGCCTCCAACATCTTATGCCATCCATCTACAAACCAAAAGCCACCATTAAATCTGTACCTGTATTATCCTCCCTATGCGTATGAGTAATAGTGAACATATCCAAACTTAAGAGGAGTTTATTAATCTCCTCCATTATATCTTCTATGAACCAATTCATTTTGGTTTACCCATTAGCAGCATAAATGACTATCTTAGAATCCCCCTCAATAGCTAGGGTTTTAATGTTCATAGAGAGGGAAAATTTGATCCCCCAATAAAGGGCCATACACTTTGCCTGATTGTCGGTACATCCATTGAGGCTACTTGAGAAAGAAGTAATCAATTTCCCTTCAACACCTCTGATGAATCCACCTCCAACCTCTTTTTTCGTGTCTTGCAGCCCCATCAAAATTTAATTTATACCATCTAGGACTAAGCTATTTTGAGAAAGTGTTCTTCCTAGCCAATCTTTTAGCATTGTCAAAAATAGCATAATCCTTAGACAACCTCTATTTTTTGGCCACTCTGTCATCATATGGAGTTGGGGGGTAGCTTGGATATTTCCAAGTGGTGGCTAGAAAATTCTCAAGAAGTAGTTTGCACATGGTTCTAAGAACCATCTCCACCAAGTTTTCAGTGTCCCTAAAAATTCTATTGTTTCATTTTTTCCATATACTCCAACAAATATGAGGGGGGATTTGTCTCCATAGATGTTGAATCAATGAATTATGAGAGGGGCCTCTCAATTCTTCAATGAGATGCTAAAGATCTATATTTCTGACCCAAGAAACTTCAAGTTTTTTCATAATTTTTAGCCAGATTGTTCAACAAACTGATAGTTGATCATTAAATTTAGTATACTTTCATCTTCCTATTTACACAAAATGCATCAATTGGGGAGTTGGAACCCTTGTTTAAAAACTTTGTCTTGAGTGAGGATCTTCCCATGCATGATTTTCCACCAAAAGAAGTTAACTCTAGGAATCAGGTGGGGGTCCCAACCCTTTTGCCAACACCTAGGTGGTAGGTCACTTTTTATTAGCACACTGTAAGTAGATTTAATTGAGAATTCCCCTTTTGTTATCCAATTTCCAATATATCCACTCTAGGAAACTGTGGGATTCTAACCCTTTCAATTTCTTGATAGATCTCAGAAGCCATCTGAAACAAATGGGGGTGGTTTTGATAGCAAAGAAAAATGGCTTTACATTGTCTTAGAGGGGATATATAGTCTTTCACCATGGGACCAAAGTATCTCTTACAACAGGCCTATATATCTCTAAGATTTAAATTAGAATCCAAAGTATTATCCCCAACCCAAACATCCTCCCAAAATCTAATATTGCTTCCATTACCAATTCTCCATTTTAGGCCATTCATAATGACAAGTCTACATTTCAAGATGTTGTTGCAAATCTTGGAGCCAATAGGGAGGCCCACCCATAGGACTCTGTAGAAATTTTCAAAGTTGAGATACTTAGCCTTCATAATGCTACACCAATTAGAGTTTCCTAAAGATAATTTCCATCCCATTTTGGTTATCAAAGCTTTATTAAGGTCAATCAGTTTTCTACTACCCAATCCTCCTTGATGCTTTGACTTATAGACCATGTCTCAATTAGATAGTGCCATTTGTGTTTTGTCTTCAAGACCAATCGAGAGAAAGTTTGTCTCAATTATCTCCAGTTTTTCAACCATATTTCTTGTAATTTTGAATAGAGATAGGAAGTAAACTAGAATACCTTGTAGAGAAGCAACAAGGAGTTGTAGTTTTCCTGCATTACTCAGTAATTTACCCTTCCACCCCACTGATTTATTATCCATTCTCTCAGTTTCTATCTTTGTCTTTGTGTTGTCCTTTTGCTATCCTTTTGTTGTCTTTGTGCAGCTCTATGTGTTTTGAGTTCCCTTTTTGGTTTGGATGGGAATTGTTTTTTGTCTGGGTGACTAGGCACAGTTTTTTTCTTCTTTGATGCTTTATCTATTTCCTGATATGTAAAAGGTTCGGTTTCCTTTCAAAAACCTATTTTTACTTACTCAAAACAATCCCTCAAAATATATCAGTCTCTCACTAGACTTACCCTACTTTCCCTCCAACCTAGTTGGATTCTACTCTTGCAAAGAACTAGAGCCTCCCAATTGTTGGCATTGGGTTGTCATTGATGTCAACTGGTATGGGATGACTACCAGTAGAAGAGATGTGTGTGCAACACTGTCATGAAGAATTACCGAATGAGATATCTTGGATATCACTCTGTGTTGCAAGACACCGATAAGGTAAGGAAGAGAATGTCATTAGATGGATGACCACTGATGTTATTGGTACAAAAGTTAGTGCTTGAATTGTGTGGATGAGATGGATAGGTTATCGGTACAATGTATCACTGGCAAGGAAAGGATGTCAACTGGCAAGTGAAGTGTTGACAATGAGCAGGATGTTTGGATGGTGTTTGTGATGAAGAGGCAGAATGTTACCTAAATCACATCAACACTAGAAGAGAAGAATGAACATGTCACCGGAATGTTGTGAGGTTGTAGAACAACACAACTTCCACCAGATGAAGAATATAGTCACCATATGAAGAGATGAGTGACAGTGAATGTGCCCACACCAGATCACATGTGCCTATTTGAAGATATGCTGCACAAACAGGGAAGCCATATGAGTACATTGCAGGATGCAGATGTCAAGGTTTCACTCCATCGGTAAGTGGAGCTTATCTCCTATTATGCATTGTGTGCATCATAGTCTTTTGAGATGAGGTAGATGAGGCAAAGGCAGGTGTTTGAAGTTTCACACTAGATCTACCAGTGAATTGAGGGAATGCCTTAAGTGCATAAAATCAGGGATATGCACTGGATTGATTGAGAAGGCATGTTGAGATGACGGTATAGATGAAGAGTGATGAGTTTGTCACTTTGACAAACTAGTTGTGATATGGTTCGAGCTGATCAAGAAGAAGGCAAGGTTGAGTAGATCCAGATAGAGGAAAGTGCCCTGATTGAAGATAGAGTTTGTTGAGGGTTGATGACATGGTGTCATCAAGAAGTTTTACCAGTATGAATGCTCACCGGTAATATGGACAAGGTGCAAATGTAAATGTCTTCCCACCTTGTGGGAATGTGCATGCTTTGGATAGACATGTCTAGAGACTGGTTTTGATATTCCACCAATAGTTCAGCAAAGTGCAAACATGAGAAGTTAACTGGTAAAATGTGAGAATACCGACAGGGTTAGTAAACCAGCAAGAAAGAGGAACTGGTTGAATGTTTGGTCGATGATCCTATTTGGACCGACATGAAGAGTCAAGATGGTAGTTGGTTGACATGGATGCCACATGGAGTCAAGGTGGTGGAACTGCATTCGGATGAGGAAGGAATGTACACCAACGGGGTAGTTATAGAGTTGGTCGACATTGATGGAAGATCCCACGAATCACAGGATGTGTTGCAGAGTCCTTGCAGAGGTTTGCAGCTCGAGGTCTGGAGGACAACTATGAGCCAACTTAGAGTGATTGAGGAGATCGAGGCAGATGAAGGATACAACAAGACCAATCTTGGTGGTTGACCAAGAAATTAGCTGATAAGGGAAAAAACAAATCCCCAGAGATAGAAGGCGTGATCAAGAAGGTGCGTTAATGGCGGAGGTATACTATTGGCTGTCAGAGCGATCAGATTGGGGAAGATCTGATTGGATTTAGTTTGTCTCATAGGTGATGAGGAAACCCTAACCACCTAGATTTTGAATTGGCCTTTGGCGGGAAAACTAGTCCATAAATATGCAAACCAAAGACATAGCTAAGTTGTTGCTAAAGGGAAGAAGAGGGTGCTGCTACGAAGTGTATTACTTCTACATGTGAGAGAAAATTAGCCAAGTGCTCAACGAGTATCTGAGAAGAGATTAAGAGTGAGGGTGAACCTGGTTGAAGTGTTCAATTGGTAGAAGAGCATAACTGATAGTGTCTATATTGACAGAGTAGAGGTGAAGGAAGCTACAGAGTAGGCAGACATAGAACCGACAGAGTCTAGTATCGGTGAAGAGAAGAGCAGTGAGGAGGAGATTCAATAAGAGCAAAATTGAAGAGAGGTGAACTGGTAGAGTTTAATGGCAAGTAAATTAGTAGAAGAGTGAGTCGTTGTAGTAGAGAAGGTATCTCACC
The DNA here is from genome assembly GCF_030272615.1 of Cryptomeria japonica. Taxonomy (NCBI): domain Eukaryota; kingdom Viridiplantae; phylum Streptophyta; class Pinopsida; order Cupressales; family Cupressaceae; genus Cryptomeria; species Cryptomeria japonica. The sequence goes on from NC_081412.1 coordinate 253,870,970, forward strand.
GACAGAGTAAGGTATAAGAAATGGTTACAAGATTCACTTGTAGCAAGAAAACTACTTTTGTAATTGATGTTTTTATTGTGAACACTAAGTTGTAGCTCGGTGCAGGGGTTGTAGCCCATAAACAAGTTAGGGGTTGGTTCTCCTTGGGTTGGTGCCCTAAACATTGTAACAAAGTTTTCATTGTGAGGCTAGATTGGAGCAGTAGTCTCCAACAACATTGCTCACTGAGGTTTTTCCCATCTTGGGTTTTCCTCATACATCCTCGTGTTATGTAATGTCCCTTTGTGTGAATGAATTTGTGTTTAGTCTCCTCTCTAACCGGTAAGTCTGCATTCAACTAGATGTGTTAATCGGTATGCTCACATAGGATACTTAATAAGAGAAGATTGAGAAGCACTGATTCACCCCCCTCTCAGTGGTGCATTGTGTCTAACACCAATCTCCTCCAAGTTTTATGATTCAAATAAAGTAGCCCAGTTTAAGATCAAACAATCTTCCCCCTCCAATTGGTTGGTGTAAACTGAACTTTGACGGTGCTACGTGAGGTAATATGAGCCTTGCAGGAGGTGGTGGTGGCATTCACTCACCCATAGGTACAATATTGGTTATTTTTGTGGGGGGCATTGGGTTTGGCATTAATAACTAGATTGAGAGTATGGTTCTTCTTTGGGGGGTCAAGTTTTCTCTCTTACTCGTCATTGAGGGTGACTCCAAGATAATTATTGATGTTATTAAAGGATCTATTACTCCTAGTTGGATGTTGGAGAAAATGGTTACTAACACCAAAAAACTCCTTCTGGGTCTGGTGTCATTTAATTTGAAATATACTTCTAGAGTCTAGGGAATTAAGGTGGCAGATTCTCTGGTGATGATGGGATTGGCTACAACATCCTTACGATGTAGGCATAGCTTCAAAAAAATTATTGACAACATGCAAAGACTCCTAGCTAAGGAGTGTAACCATTGTCTCCATGATGACGACCCATAAGTTGATGGGTTCCAATCCTACACTTGGGTGGGGTTAGGTGGTCTGGGTTACGATGACCTATTCCTTGAATTGGACTAGCTATTAATGAGAGTTCATGGAGATGATCCTCTTGAATTGGCATAAACTCATGATGGATGCACATGTTGGCTTGATGACCTGGGCTGATGATATAGCCTTGTTGTGCATATGGTCATTGTTGTGTTTGATGTTTTATTTAGCCTCCAAGTTGAGAAAGCACCACATTGGATGGATTGCCAAAATGAGATAGGGTTGGGGCAAGTTTTGGTAGCACTTTTTAAATTTAAATTCTATAGTGATAGAGGTTATTATGTGGAAGCATGCACAACATTTCATGGGGACTTGGGGGTTGGTTTTAATAACTTGGGCTGGTAGCAAGGCTCCTCCCACTTAGTTGCAAGGAGGGTTTGATCAAGGATCTATCATCGCCTTGGGGATAGGTATGCCTTATGGTTGTAAATTTTTTCACTTTTGAGGTAAGATTCAAAGTCTATTACTATTACCACCTCTTGCTTCTCAATCATTTTCATCATAGTGATTTAATTTATTTCCTTTTTTTTTTGCTTAACTCCCTTGATAACTCTATCAAGGATGCCCTCAAAGTTGCTAAGAGCTCTGAAAAAAATATTATGATACTCCATCAAGGGTTCATCTTTTGGCTTTACCAGATTCACCTAGCCTTGTGCCCACCTAGGCCCATTATTACCACAGATGCCAGTCAGCATTCTAAATCCCCACCTATGGCTACTATTTCGGACTCCACTCCTAGATAGAATAGTAATAATAAGTGGCTAAGGATCATAGATGCCAGAAAAAACCCTTTTCATTTTACCACTCTAACCAATTCCAACCTAGCTACCCCTCAGGGGACTAAAACTACCCCAATACTCCTCCTTTAGGTCATAACCTTGTCATGGTCTGTCTCTATGACTTGATACATTATGTTATTCCCTTGAGCTCAACAAAAAAAAGGAAAATCTACACCCCCAACCAAGAAAGCAAAGAAAAATCAAGACCATTCTCATATTGAGGAAATTGACAATGATGGGGAGTTCACCCTGGACAAAGGGGTTGGGAATTCCAACCCTTGAAGATCAAACAAGTTGGTGGGAAGGGCCTTAGATAAAGGAAAAGAGCCCACAAAAATGGAGGAAATAGGTGAAGATCCTAAGGTGGAGGAGGAGATTGAGGACTCTAAGGATGAGAGTTATTTGGGGAAAACTACCATTGCCCACTTGGAGAGCACCAATTTGGAGCTATCGGACTTGATGGAGGATTCCCACTTAGAGGAGGATGATCGTTCGATGGAGAAAAATTGTCTAGTTGTCTAGTTAAGGAGTCTCATTCTTCTACCAAATGCGATGCTACCACTATAGACCTGGCTACCCTTAGAGTGAAGGTGACTGAACTAGAGAAAAATATGGGGAATGTTTCCAGATTTAGTTCGAAGGTGATGCACAACTCGACCACCACCCTGTGCTACAACAGGAGAAGGTTCTTGGGAAGGATGTTGAAAAGTAAGGAAATTTTAAAGATCTATTTAAATTCCTCACAAAGGATTGGGGCAGTTTGTTTGCATAACCACTTGGTAGTGGTATTTTTTTTATGTTGATAATTTTTTATAGTTTAAACTTTGTTACTGCTAGACTCTTATTTTGCTACTGTTTTAAGCAGTTTTGATATTATTAGTATGGACTTTTGGTGCTATCAATGTGTTGTTAATGACTTGTTAATCCTACCTTTGGGTTGTTTGTATATAGGGTCAACACCCTGGTTTTGCTGCTACTTAATGTAAAAAAATCACTTATTGTCAACTCATAGATAAATAGATTTTATTGAAGAGAGTGGAATCTTATTTTACAATAATGAACATCTCTAAATCTTTGGACAAACAATCAATTATCTCAAATTAGGTTTTATTCTTTCTTTTTGAAATTCTCATTGCCCTTTGAAATATGGTTGCAATAGATAATAGGCTATGAAATCATGTTCCTTCCTTTAAAATCAAGGTTAAGTATTCTACATAAGACATACTAATGGGTTAGAATGTGTGGGGATAGAATACACACAAAAACTTGTTCACTTCAAAAACATATATCTCTCATTCACTAAAATATTTACAATAAAAACATGTTCTATATGGTAGCCTAGTATGTGCAGTCATGTCCATACCAACTCCTTAATGGTCCTAAATTCATGTGTTCTTAAATGTAGGAAGTGATAAGGAAAGTTTCATAAAACATTCAATTTCAAAATTGTTTTAAATAAAATGAGATAAAATATTTTTTAAAATGATTTTTAAATAAAAGAAGATAGGTACATAAATATGGATCTTTTTGAAATTAAAAATAAATAAATTCAATCAATTTTTTGAATCAAAATTATGATCTATAAAAGTTGGACCATCATTACTGGAAATGTAAGAGCATCTAGAATGCATACAAGAATTGAAAGTAGGTGCACTTGCACACCAATTTACAACACATCATAATACATCTTTAAATACTAACAATGGAGTCAAAATAAAGTGTCCAAATCAATGAGTAGAATATGCTAAGGTTATGGGAGATGTAAGAAATATGTTATTTTTAGCCAATGGACTCATCTCGAGATTTAAGAATTAGAATTTGATGAAAGATTTGGGTGCATTAGTTTTGGTACTTTAGCTAGTGGTTTCCTAATTATCATTTGATGGTTCCATATATTGATTCTCTAATTTATTGGGTGCTTAATATGGAGGTTGTATAGCGAGTTTTTTTAGCTATTGTTATGCTACAAAATTGCTCCATGTTTATTGTTGGTGATAGTCCTATAAGGCTTAGGGATTACAAGTGTATTGTAACCATTTGATTATTAAATGATATATTAGGGTACTTTAAATTGTAATTTTTTTAACAAAAAAAATCACATAAATCATTGTGTTTTTTTTATTAGATAATTAATGGTATTGTTGGGGGCTTTTACCCTAGCTTTCTGGATTTGGCAGTTGTTGATCTTGATGTTGGGGGCTTGTTTGAACCTCTCTCTTCTTTCTTTTGGGCATCCTCTTGGGGGATGCTGGTCCCACTTCTCTTCTATTGAGGTGTGGACATTGTGTTGTACTTGATAGTCCTGAAAAATGACTGTGCAAAAAAATTTCACGCCTTAGTCAAAATATTGGTCATTTTAATTTTATTTGGCTCTCTGTCTTGTATTTCCAGGCTTAGGTTTTAGGGTTTATGTCATCCGGTTGAGTCTCATTGTTAAAAAATCCTAAATGTCTTATATTTCTTCATTACCTTTTTGTCCTAAGTTCGAACGATCTAAGCTCATTGGCGGGGCCATTTATTTTAGGTTTAAAGTTATAAATGTGGGCCCCTTTTTAAATTTTTCCTAAGTCCATGTTTTATTTCCTATGGGCGGGTCCCTTTTCTGATAAGTCTAACAGTTTGTATTTCTAGTAGTTATTTTTCCTTGCAATGCCATGATTAAAAGAAGTTAACTGACACTGCTCTGTGACATCGCATGATCTTTTTGCGCATCCCTCTTTGACCGACAATTTAACCAAAGCAATAACCTTAACTTTGCAATTACCGGTCATTTTTAGTTAAAACCTGAGCTACTAAAGGTGCATAATTTTGCACATGGAAGAAATAAACAACAATGTTTTAATCTGAATCCAAAAGGTGCCCGAGGGTTAGCGACCAGTTTTAGGCAGTCATTGTGTCCAACAGATAAAGGGCGAATAGATCCAACGGTCCTCGTAGTCCCATGAAGGAAGATGTGAGGAGGTTAAGGACCGTGACATCACAAGATGATGCCATGTGTCCTAGGCAGACTGAGAAGTCTGACAGTGGGGTTGCTAATAGAGTTGAGTTGAAAGGTGACTTGGTGTTGCTTAGTCAGGCTTTTCACAGATCCACCTACCACACTAGAAGGTAAATGTTAGGTTGACAAATGGTGGTCGCGTGATATGCCAGGCTAGATAAAATCTATGATGAAAATTCAAAATGTATTTCAAAGGGGTGATTAAAGCCATTTGCTTATCCCCCGCATGGGAAAATAAATGCAGATAGAATGTAAGCTTGTCGACATGGGATGAATGAAGACAAATCAATATGTATGGACATCGACTAATTTTTAGAGGACCTATTCTAAAGGTTGTTTGTTGAGTCGAGTCGAATTATCAAGCAAAGTTGATAGTTCCAAAGATGTCATCTTGGCAAATTTCATTGCCATGACAATGAGAAGTCAAAGTTTTAAAGGCATAAAAGGATTGGGATGATTTCTGAGTTGGCAATGAAATGATCAGGGACCTGTTAACAAGATCAGAGGATGCATGTTGTCAGGGATTCTCATAGTAAGTTAAAATCAAGGAACTATCTCTGAGAAGAATTCAAAAGATAACGATTCAGTGTCCAAAAAGGGATTCTGAAGTAGAAATTATGCAGTCAGGGAGCAATAAGATTAGAACAAAATCATTCACGTAAAGTGATCCTTGACAAAAGGCAGTGGATTGATAGCTTAAATATGATGGTGTCCAGGATTTGATAGACATGACTTCTCGAGTCCATAGCTGGTAGGATGAGTGGAAAGCATTAGAATGATAATTTTTCAGATAAATGAGCACCACCAAATGAAGTCATTTTTTAATTATAAATGCAGCAAGGTGGTGGTTCAGTGGGTAGAAGAGAAAAGAGACCCTGTTATCTTCTAAAGAGGTTTCATTAGAGATAAGGATGATGTTTTAGAAATATTGTGCAAAGATATACTGTGAAATCTATGATACCAGATGGAAGTCCCCTTTTATGAGTGCATATTCTTATAGTCAACAGAGCCTTGAAAGTTGGGAGGATAGTTAGTGGAGGCTTGAAATTCATTTCTCATTTGAAGGAGCCCCTCATGACACATTCTCTACTTCTCCCTTGCCACTAGTTGGCATGGGGTTTTAGGAAGGATCCCACAGAGGAATAGGAGCAAGACAAGGTTGGGTTGGGGGTAGTAACCAGTCAACTTTGCAATGACATGGGGGCTGTGACGCTTTCCCCTCTTATTATGTTCCTCTATGAGCTCTTTTTTCCACTTTTATTGAGCCTATGCACGAAGTGTGAAGCTACAAATCTAGTTTGATGGCGAATTTATTTCTTGTCGGGCTATAGTTACCCTTCTAGGAAGGAAAATTATCTGTAGGACAAAATGATGCATCTTATGGTCCATCTGGAGGCATCAAGGGTGATAATGGCACAACTCAAGGAGTTTTTGTTTCTACCAAAATGCAGTTAGAAATTTTGGTTCTACCTCATCATGAACACTAGTGTGGATAGTTTTGGGGAGATTGTAAGGAATATTTTTGTAACAAAATTATGGGTAACCAGTCACTTTTGAATGACAGGTGTCTCCTCTAGCCCCTAGCTTGTTTTCTCCCTTATTTTCTATAAAAGAAAATTCAAGGCCATGAGACAAGGGTCCAAAAATTTGGTTCTAAATTCTTGGTTCCAGGTTTTGAGATCTCTATTTTTTGGAGAGGATATGTTCCAATTGTGAGTTTAGGTGAAGATGAGAAAGCTATAAAGTCATTTACAGAGTAATGAAAAGCATTTAGTGTCAAATTTTGTGTAGTTTCTTGAAGGAGTTATATGTAAATTGTTTTGTGGCAGAAGATAGCTGATCAAGTCAATAAAATATAACTCAAATCCATTTCTCCAGTGTATAATTCTATCATATTTTGAATGAGTAGAATCAAGGGTTTTTTGATTCATTGCATTGTTGTGGTGTATGCATTTTTTGTTCATGCTTTGATCTAAGGGGTCGATTAAATGCTTGAGTGGAATTGCAGAGTGGTAGGGCTTATGCAGGGATTTCGATTAGTTTGGGTTGGGATTGCAGATGAGATATATTGTAAGGCAATATTATCCTAGATCCTATGTTATTAGATAAATTATGTCATATTTTCATTTTAAATCTTGTAAATTTAGGTACCCAATGGAGTAAGGCATTGATCACAGCTTGTAATTGTCTTTAATGTCAGTTTTGTGTTTAAACTCATGGACAACTTGCTATAATTAGCTGAATATCATAATATCTTTTCATTTACGTATGTTACTATTTATTGAAGACATCTCATGCTCCGATAGGTTGAGGATCACTAAATAATTCACCATTCTTAAGCATTCCCCCTCTTTGTTGAGCCTTTATATGAGATTATTTGTTGTTTTTAATGCTGGATTTTTATTGCCATTTGCATGTATGGTGTAGATATTGTAAACACATTAAGGGATCACCCTCCCTGGTTTTGCAGAGCCTAAAGTGTAGAAGGGTTTGGTATACCCTTGTTAATTGGTCCAAGCCTAGGAAATTACTGATAATTGGAGTTGGATTCTCCATAGGTAGTGAAATGATCAACATGGTTACTAGTCATTAGTGTAAACCCTAATTTAGGAACCAACAAATATGGTGACTCTCTTGGGGATAGTTGTCTAGAATCTCTAGATAGAAAAGATTGAATCTTCATATTGGTTGAGATTACCCCATCCGAGCCACCAACAAAAATAGCGACTCCACTGGGGACTTTTCAGTATCTCTGGTAAATAATTGAGTTGTAATTGGTTTCCACATTGACCCATCCGAGTCACCAAAAAAATGGCGTTTCTCCTGAGGAAGAATTATTAAAGTCATTTTATCTTATAGATTATAGATTCATGAGCTTTTTAAGTCAATCTCCTTGTCAGTTGAGTCAATTCTCATAAATGTTGTCTGAGAATCTATTGTAATTCATCTTTCAATATAAGTTTTGTCTAGATTTGTCTATATTTCATGATTATTTCATAATACCTCATAAGTTGTGAGTGGCGACTTTGAGATCTCTACACCAGTGTGCATTATTTGAAGAAGAGCTAAAGAATTTGCAGTAGAGATGAAGCAGGTTTGAGCTCTTGTGATGAAGTGCCCTAACAAGTTGAGGAAGGAATCAATATGATGTCATATTGTTGGATAAGGAGGTGTTGCAGTGCTAGTTTTGAACAAATTTGACCTGTGAAGAAATTCTAGTTGTTCAAGATATTTGTCCTCTGCAAAGAGGTGGAGACTCTACAAAAGAACCTAATGAAGATGTGAAGATAACTTCAGATCTATCATTGTTGCAAGCCAAAAAGATGATTTCCAGCCACTACAATACTTCCAGGTATTTTAATTTTCTTTACTCAAATGTATTTCCATGAAAGTCATTTGTAGAAAATGTTTCCCTATTAAGTGAGTTAGGTACTAAGAAAGGGAATAATAGTGATTATTTTACATACTTCTGAGATATAATTTTCAGATTTTGTATTAAGTTGAATGAATTATGTTTTGAGCTATGTATTGTAATATTTTAAGATTGTGATAAAGGAAAGAGGTAGGGAAATGAGTGAGAATATGTATTGTTTGCCTATACATCCCTATGAAATATCAAATGTAAATGCGCAAAGTATGCAACCCTTGTCAAGTCACAACAAAATGTTCTCTATCAAAAGATATAGACCATTAAGTTTTGATGGTATTCAAGGTTTCCAAAACCTTGTTCCTACTATGGTTAGGGAACATTTACCAAAGTTTAATGGAAAAAGCTTAGAATCAGCATGATAGCATCTGCAGGAGTTTTCTGATTTGATGGGAGATTTTGAGATAAGTCAAGAAGATGTTTTTATGAAGCTTTTTGTTCAAACTTTGAAAGAAGATTCTAGATTGGTTCTCCTATTTGCAAGCATGGTCTATCTCTTCATAGGATGAACTTCGTGCAACTTTCATGGACCAATTTGGTGAAAGAGTTAATCCAAGTTTAGTTATAAAAAGATTCATGGGTATTCAAAAGGAAGAAGATGAGTTGGTCCCTACTTTCAATCTCAAATTTGCAAGAATATTGGATGACATTACTAGAAGCTATAGGGAAAATGATGCAATGTGTTTGGTTGTTTACCTAGTTGCATTTGATGAGGAAATGATCTATTTGCTAAGAGACAAAGATCCTAAAACCTTGCATCAAGCTTATAGGACAACAATGGACATTGAGAACAACTTGAAATATGGAATCCCTAGGGGTTATCTCTCTACAAGTGTTTGTTGTCCTAAGACACCAACTGTTGAAGAAAGGTATGAGTCAAGAAGTGAAGATCAATGTCAAAGTATCTACATCCCTGCTGATCACACTAACCATGTTATGACTTATGATTCAAACAAAAATGTGAGTGAAGAGAACTTGTCCCAGATAGTGGTTATTCCCCATGTTAGTGAAGAGAAGGTTAGTGAGAAATTATGTGACACAATTGATACATAGATGGAGATAATTTTATTTGCTACACCATATGATAGAACTATTAGTTGTTCCAACAAGTATGTCACACAAAAGGTCCATTTGCAGTCTTATCGTTTAGATGATTCTAGTAGTTTGTATGAAGAAGAATTGGAAAGTTATACATTTAATGTGCACAATTCTAGTGTGCAAGATTTTGATGACAAAGATTCATTCTCTCAGGAATCAGTTATGTGTGATGATGAGAACTTGAATGATGAGTTGCCACCATTTTTGGTTGATAATGATTTTGAGCTAGAGAGCTCCATGGTGTGTTCCAATGAAGAAAGTATGCTTTAGCTTGTGCTTATGCCACATGAACTTATCCAAAGTAATGTGTGTGAAGAGTTAGTCCAGGAATGTATGCTTGAAACAAATATTACAAGTAGTTGTGCACCCGTTATCCCATTACAAACAACTCTTCATGCAATGGACCAGATTGTTCCTTCGTTTTCTTATCTTCAAAATATTTTTGAACCAACAAGTGTGGTTGGGAAAGATGAAGTTCAAAGGGGTTGGAATAGTCATGATAATTTTGTTGAAGCCTATGAGGATCATAACATTGATTATTTGTATTATGAGGACTATATGCTGAGAGTTTTTCTAGTTTAGATTGTGATTCTTTTATTCCTGATGAAAATGAATGTGAACTTGAGATGGGCAGTGGTTTCAATATAACTTTTAATGCATTATTTGATGAGGATGGAGATATGGATCAGATAGTGCTTTGCCATATTTTTTTGAGGAAGGCTTTCATCTAGTTTCTAATCCTTTGTATGAAGAGACAATTGAGAATCCAAACATCTTAAATGCTGACCAAGATGTGATTTTTGATTTGATGTTGTTTGATGAAGATGAATTTTCTTCTGTTACTGGTTATGATGGTAATGTTGAAAATATTTCAGACTATTGTGAGCATGGTTTGTATGATGAGGAAAGATTTCTTCAAACTAATCAAGAAATTCTATTTGTCTCTGCTAGTAGTGATGTGCATGAATCCAAGTCAGAATCTTTAGTTTCATGCTAGTTGAATGAGTATTTGATCAGAGGAGGCATGGATGATGTCAGACACAGGGTTAGCTTGTAGTTTGTAAATGTTTGTGTATGGTCAACATGTATGTAGTGATATTTTCAAATTATTGATCACATATGTAGATGAGAATTAGATTTTTGATAAGGGTAAATACTGGTATCTCATTTTTGGTGGCCTTGGGCCACCAGTCATAGTTTGATTTTTCAAACTACAATATTAGGTGTAGAGAAAAGGGGATTGACTCTGCCACCCAATGAAGATGTACAAGTTTGTCCAAACTTGTGATGATGATATGGAAACTGAAATACAGTTGAGGGTTGAAGATTTGATGAAGTTGAATGGAACTAGAAGAGAAGATAATACCAAAATACTAAATTACAAATACAAGTCATGAACCTATATAAGGAGAACTTGTAAGGAGTTTTCAAGTAAGCATTTTGGTCTTGATGTGGAATGTTAGATTGGAAGACAAAGGAAAGCATGGTAAGTTTGATGCCATCTAGTTAGGCCCATATCCGATTCAAAGTAAGTGGGGAGAAGATTCTTATTTTCTCCAAGAAATGAAAGATGAAATTCTTGAACTACGTATTCATGGGCAGTTCTTGAAAATTTACTTCTCTTGAAGTATTTATTTTCCATGAGTAGTAGATTAGGCCTTGTGCATATTAGAATAGGTTTCCTTTTCTATTTGAGCTTCCCTATCCAGGTAACTTCCTTTTTGGTTTTCTCTGTGAATGGTCTACTCCACCAAAGATTCTGGATTCTCATATCATCCCTGAGTAATGATCATCCCCAACTAGAGTCACTGATAGTCCTGAAAATGACTGTGCAAAAAATTTTCATGCCTTAGTCAAAATGTTGGTCATTTTGATTTAATTTGGCTCTCTGTCTTGTATTTTTAGGCTTAGGGTTTAGGGTTTATGTCATCCGGTTGAGTCTCATTCTTAAAAAACCCCAAATGTTTTATATTTCTTCATTACCCTTTTGTACTAAGTCTGAAGGGTCTAAGCTCATTGGCAGGGCCATTTATTATCTAGGTTTAAAGTTATAAATGTTGGCCCCTTTTAAATTTTGTCCTAAGTCCATATTTTATTTCCTATGGTCGGGTCCCCTTTCTAATAAGCCTAGCAATTTATATTTATGGCGGTTACGGTTCCTTGGAATGTCGTGATTAAAAGATTTTAACTGGCACTACTCCATGGCATCGCAAGATCTTTCCACCTGTCCCTCTTTGATCGACAATTTAACCAAAGAAATAACCTTAAATTTGTTGTTATCGGTCACTTTTAGTTAAAACCCAAGCTACTAAAGGTGCATAATTCCACACATGAAAAAAAAAAATGATGTTTTAATCTAAATCCAAAAGGTGCCTGAGAGTTAGCAACCAGTGTTAGGTGGTCATTATGGGTGACAGATAAAGGGCAAATAGATCCAATGGTCCTCATAGTCCCATGAAGCAAGATGCAAGGAGGTTAAGAAATGTGGCATCACGAGATGATGCTACATGTCCCAGGCGAACCAAGATGTCCGACAGTGGGGCCGCTGATAGAGTTGCATTGGAAAGTGATTTGGCGTTGCTTAGTCAGGATTTTGACAGATCCACTTGCCACATTGGAAGGTCAATGTCAAGTTGACCAATGGTGATTGCGTGATACTCCAGGCTGGATAAAATCTATGGTGAAAATTTAGAACGTATTACAAAAGGGTGATTTAAGTCATTTTCTTATCACCTGCATGGGAAAATAAAGGCAGAAAAAATGTATGCTTTTCGACATGTGATGAAAGAAGACAAGTCGAGATGCATGGATGCTGACTAATTTACAGAAGACTTATTCTAAAGGCTATTTGTTGAGTCAAATAAAATTATCAAGCAAAGTTGACAGTTCCAAAGATGCCATCTTAGGAAATTTCATTGCCATGAAAATGAGAAGTCAAAGTTTCAAAGGCATAAAAGGATTGGGATGATTTTTGAGTTGGCAATGAAATGATCAGAGACCTATCAACAAGATCAGAGGATGCATGTTTTTAGGGATTCTCACAGTAAGGTAAAATCAAGGAACTATCTCCGAGAAGAATACAAAAGATAATGACTCAGTGTCCAAAAAGGGATTTTGAAGCAGAAATTATGTAGTCAAGGAACAATAAGATTAGAACAAAATTGTTTACGTAAGGTGAGCCTTGACAAAAGGCAATGGATTGATAGCTTAAATGTGATAGTGTCCTAGATTTGATAGACATGACTTCTTGAGTCCATATCTGGCAAGATGAGTTGAAAGCATCAGAATGATGATTTTTCACATAAATGAGCACCACCAAATGAAGTGGTTTTTGATTATAAATGCAACAAGGTGGGGGTTCAGTGGGTAGAAGAGAACAAAGACCTCGTTATTTTCTAAAGAGGTTTCATTAGAGATAAGGATGATGTTTGAGAAATATCATGCAAGGAGTTACTATGTTCACTCTATGATACCGGATGGAAGTCCTCTTTTATAAGTGAGTATTCTTATAGTTAGTGGAGCCTTGAAATTTGGGAGGATAGTCAGTGGAGGCTTGAAATTCATATCTCATCTGAAGGAACCCCCCATGACACATCCTCTGCTTCTCCCCAACCACTAGTTGGCATGGGGTTTTAGGAAGGATCCCACAAAGGAATATTAGTAGGACAAGGTTAGGTTTGAGGTAGTAACCAGTGAACTTTGCAACAACATGGAGGTTGCGACCCTTTCCCCTCCTATTATGTTCTCTGTGAGCTCCTTTTTCCACTTTTATTGAGCCTGGGCATGAAGTGTGAAGCTCCTCCTCTAGTTTGAGGGTGAATTTATTTCTTGTCGGGCTATAGTTACCCTTCTAGAAAGAAAAAATTCTTTGTAGGACAAAATGATGCATCTCGCAGTCCATCTGGAGGCATCAAGGGTGATAATGGCATGGCTCAAGGAGTTTTTTTTCTACCAAAATGCAGTTAGAAATTTTGGTTCTATCTCATCATGAACGCTAGTGTGGACAATTTTTGGGAGATTGTAAGGAATATTTTTGTAACAGAATTATGGATAACTGGTCACTTTTGAATGACAGGTGTCTCCTTTGGCTCGTAGCTTGTTTGCTCCCTTATTTTATATAAAAAGGAATTCAAGGCCATGAGACAAGGGTCCAAAAATTTGGTTCCAAAATTTTATTCCAAATTCTTAGTTCCAGGTTCTGAGATCTCTATTTTTTGGAGAGGATAGGTTCCAATAGTGAGTCTAGGTGAAGATGAGCAAGCTATAAAGTCGTTTATAAAGCAATAAAAAGAATTTAGTGTCAAATTTTATGTAGGTTATTGAAGGAGTTATTTGTAAATTGTTTTGTGGTAGAAGATAGCTGATCAAGTCAATAAAATATAATTCAAATCCATTTCTCCAGTGTATAATTCTATCATATTTTGAATGAGTAGAATCAAGGGTTTTTTCATTTGTTGCACTATTGTGGTGTATGTATTTTCTATTCATGCTTCGATCTAGGGGGTCGATTAAATGCTTGAGTGGAATTGTAGAGTGGTAGGCTTATGCAGGGATTGCAAATGAGATATATTATAAGGCAATGTTATCTTAAATCCTATGCTATTAGATAAATTCTATCATATTTTCATTTTACATCTTGTAAATTCAGGTACCCAATGGAGTAAGGCACTGATCACAACTTGTAATTGTCTTTAATGCTAGTTTTATGTTTAAACTCACAGACAACTTGCTATAATTTGTTGAATATCATAATATCTTTTCATTTTATGTATGTTACTATTTATTGAAGACATCTCATGCTCTGATAGGTTGAGGATCACTGAATAATTCATGAGATTATCTGTTGTTTTTAATGCTGGATTTTTATTGCCATTTGCATGTATGGTGCAGATATTGTAAATGCATTAAGGGATCACCCTCCCTGGTTTTGCAGAGCCTAAAGTGCAGAAGGGTTTGATATACCCTTGTTAATTGGTCCAAGCCTAGGAAACTACTGATAATTAGAGTTGGCTTCTCCATAGGTAGTGAAATGATCAACTTGGTTACTAGTCTCTAGTGTAAACCCTAATTTAGGAACCAATAGTACTAATTCTATCTTTTTCAAGAGGATTTTTGTTGTGGTTTTAGCTCTCATCTTTTTTCCTTCTCATCTTATTCTATTGAGGTGAATGGATTTTCTATTGAGGGGAAGAGTGGCTGGCTAGGTGAATTTGGATGGAGTTTTTTTGTGTTTCTTATTGCCCTACATCTTGAGGTTGGTTGTTTGACTAGTCTCTTCTCCATGTTGCTGGGTCTCTATCACTTTTCTCCTATGGAGGTGGAGATTTCAATGGAGTTTGCTTTCTTGGAGTCTAATTGGTTAATGCCTCTTTTCATTTTTAAATTTTTGGGAGCCTTTCTAAAACCTAATAGTCAATAAAAATGGTGCGGTCTTAATCTTTAATCTCTGGATCTTGTGGGGTTGAATGATGCTTGGTTTTCTCAACTAGTGGTTCATTTCACTTCAATGTCTACAGAGGTGGATCCTTTTCCTATTGAGGTGGAGAGGAGTTGTGCTGGAAGGGAGCTAACTTTCAACTAGATTGTCTTTTCTAGCTTCAACTTGATGGTTTTGGGAGCCACTTCAAAACCCAATATGAAGGTTTGGGGAGCCTTTCAAAAAGTACTAGTTTTAGATTATCCCTTTCTTCTTTTCAAGAATCTGGTTTTTATGGTATTGGGATCTTTGTTTGCAAAGGTTCAGGTTATGGGTGCATGGAAAAACCCTTGGTATGTGTTGAAGGTTAAGGGAGCCTTGATAAAACCCTTGGATTTCCTTGTTATGATATCTTTTGGTGTTGTCTGAGTATGGCTTTGACCTACTTCTTTTATCAGTTGGTTCTTCAATGATTTTTCTTTGTTGTTTAAGCTGAGGTTGGGCTGCTAATTTACTATGTTGTAATTTTTGGTAGCATTCTTCTTTGGGTTCTGGATCCTTATAAAATCTAAGGGTTTCAAGTCCCTTCAAAACCTATTGTAAGAGGTTTTGGGTCCCCTCAAAACTTGTTTGTTTTAGGTCCTGGAGACAACTGAGAGGGGGGGGTGAATCAGTTGTCAAATAAATTCAAACCAAAAACAATTTAATTCTTAATACCGGTAAACCAGTCTTTTATACCAGTAGATAGTTTTATCCGTTAATTGTAATATCGGTAAAGATTAATGCATGAAACAAAATGACAAAGTCATCCACAACACATAACACCAATATTTGTACGTGGAAACCCTGTAATGGGAAAAACCACGGTGGGAAACCTTACCCACAATCAAATGATACTACTGCAGATAGTAAGTGTATACAAATGGGGTCTGCATATGCAGAAAGGCCAAGCGCCTAGATCTCACTGCTCAAACACAAAATAGGAGTCACACTGACTACAATTGGATGGTTAAATCCAATAAGAATGTACTGCTTAAATTAACATCTTCTATGTTGGATTCAATACTGGTATAGTTCTGATTGTCTTCACAAAAAACCTCCTTCAACCTTCAAATGATGTCTACGTGTATAGCTCTGCTTATTCTCGCATATACCTTCACACAATACTTTTTTATATTTCCCCATCTGATCTTACAAATATGATCTTACATTTATATTATAACCTAGGACCAATTTTAGTAAGTCAGCTCTAAAGGATATTATAATCAAATAAATTTACAAATAAATTAATACCCGATGCAATAACCAATTAAACATGCCGGCTTAATGCATTTACAACAATAATAAATCATCTCCATAGCATGCCATGCTGATCTGGAAAATATAAGCCTACCAATGTATAACTTGGACCTATTTGCTGGTAACAGCAAATATGCTAATACGAATATGCCAATAAACAAATCTTCAAGACAAAGTGTCCAAATGATGTCTTCAATATAACCAAGTTCTTTCCATGCCATTCCAAGTGCCGATGATCATTATATCCTGTCGGTGTACCAGATCCCGGTGACTGTGTATGAGTCATATGTTTGCCGGTGAATGTTGTTGATTCTCCAAAGTGCCAGAGTTGATAAGTGTTAGTAGGTGTTGACATCAATGACAAATCATACCAAAATACCAATAATCTCCCCCTTTGGCATTGATGGCAACACAAGATGGAAAAACCATCAAAGTGCCAAAACATAAATGCCAAATACCAAAAGCCAACAATCTCCCAAGAGAGATCATAACCAGAAATCAAAATATAGATACAGAGAGTAACAATCTCTCCCCCAATGAATAATCTCTCCCCAAAAGATAATGTGTTTTTCCATATCAATCTCTCCCCCTTTGACATCAAATGCCAAAGTAGAAAAAAACATTTTTCAAATACAAAATACCAACCAATTCAGTATACCAGCTACTCCCCCTGAGAAGTAGCTTCCTCATCAAAGCCGGAGTAAAAAATTTCTCTGTTAATTCTATCAGATGATGACAAACATCAACTTCCTAAGTCTCTACCAGTGGGGGTATGACCCCAAGCTAATCTCTGAGATATTCAAAAGTCTCCTTAGGCAAAGGTTTAGTAAAAATATCAGCAATCTGCTCTTTAGTATTCACATAAACCAGTTTTATTTCTTTTGCTTCAACATTTTCCCTTAGAAAATTCAGTTTGATAGAAACATGTTTGGTCTTAGAATGTAATACCGGGTTCTTAGATATATCAATTGTTGCAGTGTTATCACAATAGATTTTAATAGGTTCCTTGCACTTTACCTTTATGTCTTTCAACATTTTCTTAAGCCATAATACTTGTGTATAGTTAGTTGTTGCTACAACATATTCTGATTCAGTTGTTGATAAAGATGTACAACTTTGTTTCTTACTCAACCAAGAAATTAATTTGCTTCCAAGAAAAAATGCTCCACCAGTGGTTCTTTTTCTATCATCCACATCTCCTACCTAATTTGCATCTGTATATGCACATAATTCAAAGTTTTCATCTCTAGGATACCATAATCCAAGATTTGTAGTGCCTTGCAAGTACCGGAAAATCCTTTTTACTGCTGATTCATGATTTTCTCTAAGATTACTCTGAAATCTTGAAACAATACATACTGCATTCATGATATCAGGTCTTGTTTGTGTCAAATATAGTAAACCTCCTATCATAGATTTGTATCTAGTCGGATTAACAAGTGTAGATTCATCCCTTTGTGATAATTTGTCATTTGTAGTCATAGGTGTGCTTACCGGTTTAGAGTTCTCCATCCCAAATTTATTTAATAACTCCTTTAAGTACTTGGATTGACTCAAGAATATACCTTTATTAGTCTATGAAATATGCAATCCTAAAAAGAATTTGATTTCTCTAATCATAGACATTTCAAATTCTTGTTGCATTTCAATAGAAAATTCTTTACATAATCCATCTTCTCCTCCAAAGATTATATCATCAACAAAAACTTCTATAACCAAGATGTCATCATTTATCACTTTATAATATAAGTTGTTGTCAGCATTACCTTTAGAAAAACCAATCTTCAAAAGATACTTATCCAATCTTGCATGCCAAGCTCTTGGAGCTTGTTTCAATCCATACAAAGCTTTCCTTAACCTGCAAACCATATCTTTGTTATCTGTTAAAGAAAATCCATCAGGTTGTTCAATGTAAACTTCTTCTTCAATATCTCCATTCAGAAATGCACATTTAATATCCATTTGATATACTTTGTAGTTCTTGTGTGCTGCAAAAGCTAAGAATAATCTATCTGCCTCAATTCTAGCTACCGATGCAAAGGTCTCATTATAATCAATTCCTTCTTTTTGAGAATATCCCTTACACACTAGTCTTGCTTTATTTCTGATAACCTTACCATCTTCATTAAGTTTGTTTCTGAATACCCACTTTGTTCCAATCACATTTTTGTCTTTAGGCCGGGGAACTAATGTCCAAGTGTTATTCTTCTCAATTTGCTCCAATTATTCTTCCATAGCTTTAATCCAGTGTTTATCTTCACATGGCTCACTAACAGATGATGGTTCAATTTGAGAAATAAGACATACCTCTTCATTTGCCACTCTTCCTCTTGTCATAACTCCTTTATTTTTATTTCCAATTATCTGATCTTCAAAGTGATTTAGTCTTACATAACGGGGTGTCTTCATTTGCTACTATTCCTTAGTTACTGTGGAATTTTTAGATGATACCGATGTAACTAGATCTTCATTTTGTACTGGTGGGTTTAATGTAGGTTCATTTGTTAGAATCTCTGCTGCCGGTTCAGAGTCATAGTACCTTGAAGTTCCTCTGAATTGTTCATCAATCTTCACATTTGTACTCTCAACAATTTTCTGCACTCTTTTGTTAAAACATCTATATGCCTTGCTCTTAGATGAATAACCAAGAAATATTCCTTCATCACTTCTAGGATCAAATTTTCCAATATACTCATCCCTTCTAATATAGCATTTACTTCCAAATATTCTAAAATATTTAAGAGTAGGAGTAATACCAAACCATTGTTCATGAGGGGTCTTATTGGTTTCACCTTTGATGTGAACTTTGTTGAATGTATAGATCATTGTAATTACTACCTCTCTCCAATACACATGTGGTAGATTTTCTTCTGATAACATACTTCTTGCTGCATCCAAGATAGTTCTATTTTTCCTTTCAACAACTCCATTCTATTGTGGTGTCCAGGGTGCTGATAGCTGTCTTCTAATTCCATTCACTTCACAAAATGTATTAAATTCCTTAGATGTAAATTCTCCTCCTTGATCTGATCTTAGACATTTGATTTTCTTACCGGTTTCATTCTCTACCATTTCTTTGAACAGTTTGAACTTCCCAAGTGCTTCTATTTTTTCTCTGAGAAAAGTAACCCAACACATTCTAGAGTAGTCATCAATGATTAGCATGAAATATCTATCACCTTGCAAACTTTTAGTTCTATCTGGACCACATAAATCGGTATGAATTAAGTCAAGAGCATTATTTGATTTTTCTAGAATACTTTTAAAAGTAGCTCTAACTTGTTTTCCAAATTGACATTCCTTACATATTGTATTGTGAGGTTTTACAATTTTAGGTAAATCCCTAACTGCCTTAGTAGTATTGATTTTTACCATGCAATCAAAATTTACATGACAGAGTCTCTTATGCCATAGCCAACTTTCATCAATATGTGCAATCAAGCATGTCTTTTCACTGTTATTCAAATGAAAGATATTACCTCTAGTTTGATTACCAGTTACAATTTCCAAACCAATTCTATTCATGATTTTGCATTTTCCATTTTTGAATTGTAACTGAAATCCTTTTTCATCTAATTGACCAACACTCAAAATATTATGCTTTAAACCTTCAACATAGTAAACATTGTCATTATTATGCTTGACATCAAGAGATATTGTACCTCTACCTTTGATCAAACAAGCTTTATCATCTCCAAATCTCACTAAGCCTCCATTATATTCCTGAAAGTTCAAGAATTTACTTTTATCTCCAGTCATATGATGTGAGCATCCTGAATCAATGATCCATTCATCCTTTACTTCAACTTTAGTTGCCAGGGCCTGCTCTACCGATTGAATAGTAGGTGTCGGTTGATCTTCTGTTATAGAAACAAAGACCCATCCATTGTCTGTCGAATCCTCATCAGAATCATCAGTCACTCCATCAACAAGATAACAAGATTTGTCTTTATTCTTCTTAAATATGTATTTCTGATATTCAGGGTTAGGCTTGTATGTTCTTCTAGCTTCTTCTCTTAGTCTAGCATTTCTATCAGGGAATCTAGAAGCCATATGACCAATCTTATTATAGTTAAAGCATTTAAAGGGTGCTTTACCTTCATACTTACTTCCTACTGGACCTTTAGGCATTTTTCTTGCAAATAGTGCTCCAAGTTCTTCAAGTTCTTCATTTTCTCTCTTGCTTTCCTCAAGTTCTCTTGCATAAAAGGCTTTCCAATCAAACTTGTCAAATGATGGTGCAGATGATGTTGATGCCTTAAAAGATAAATTTGTCTTTATAGTAGCAACAGGACCAAATTCCTCAATTTCAAAAGCTGAAAGTTTTCCAATCAATGTATCCCTAGTTACTGATGTATTAGGCATTATTCTTAACTCATTTATAGTAGTAACCTTCATTTTATATGCCGGTGGCAATCCTCTTAAAACTTTTGAAATAATTTCATCTTCACTTAAGGTTCCTCCACAACATTTAATACCCAAAACAATTTCATTAACTCTTTCCATAAAAGCTGAAATCCTTTCATCTTCTTCCATTTTCGGATTTTCATACCTGACCCGGAAGCTTTCAAGTTTTGCAATTTTGACTGTGGAATCTCCTTCATTCAATGTTTCCAAATGATCCCAAATAGATTTAGCAGTTGATCTATCTAATAATCCCATGATTTTCTGATCTGTTAATGTGCACAAAAGTGCTTCTCTTGCTTTGCAATCATTTTCTTCATCTTTTCCCAAGGTAGGTGGATTAGGCTGACCGGGAGTAGGAGTAGTATAGCCATTCTTTGTAACTTCCCATATGTCCTTTCCAATGCAATTTAGATGTGTCTCCATTCTGATCTTCCATATGCCATAGTTGGTTCCATCAAGTTTAGGACTGTCCTTCTTGAAATAGTTAGTAGACATTGGATCTCCTCAAGTTGTTAAATTTTTGTAAAAAGAGGACTAGGCTCTGATACCAATTGTTAGGTCCCAGAGACAACTGAGAGGGGGGGGTGAATCAGTTGTCAAATAAATTCAAACGAAAAACAATTTAATTCTTAATACCGGTAAACCAATCTTTTATACCAGTAGATAGTTTTATCAGTTAATTGCAATACCGGTAAAGATTAATGAATGAAAAAAAAGGACAAAGTCATCCACAACACATAACACCAATATTTGTATGTGGAAACCCTGTAAGGGGAAAAACCATGGTGGGAAACCTTACCCACAATTAGATGATACTACTGCAAATAGTAAGTGTATACAAATGGGGTCTACACATGAAGAAAGGCCAAGCACCTAGAGTTCACTACTCAAACACAAAATAGGAGTCACATTGACTACAATTGGATGGTTAAATCCAATAAGAATGTACTGCTTAAATTAGCATTTTCTATGCTGGATTCAGTACCGGTGTAGTTTTGATTGTCTTCACAAAAACCCTCCTTCAACCTTCAAATGATGTCTGCATGTATAGCTCTACTTATTCTCGCATATACCTTCACACAATACTTTTTTACATTTCCCCATCTGATCTTACAAATAAGATCTTACATTTATATCATAACCTAGGACCAATTTTAGTAGGTCGTCTCTAAAGGATATCATAATAAAATCAATTTACAAATAAATTAATACCTGATGGAATAACCGATTCAACATGTTGGCTTAATGCATTTATAACAATAATAAATCATCTCCATAGCGTGCCATGCTGATCTGGAAAAGATAATCCTACCGGTGTATAACTTGGACCTATTTGCTGGTAATAACAAATATGCTAATATGAATATTCCAATAAACAAATCTTCAAGATAAAGTGTCCAAACGATGTCTTCGATATAACCAAGTGTTTTCCATGCCATTCCAAGTGTCGGTGATCATTATATCCTACCAGTGTACCAAATACTGGTGACTGTGTATGAGTCATATGTTTGCCGGTGAATGTTGATGATTCTCCAAAGTGCCAAAGTTGATAAGTGTTAGTAGGTGTTGACATCAATGACAAAACCATACCAAAATACCAACAGTTTGATCTCTAATAAAAAACAAGGTTTTGAAAGGACCCTGGATCCTTTTATAGAAAGATAGGAGTAAAAACAAGGACAACTCAAAAAATAATCGAGAAACCGCCATAAAACAACAAAACACACAACTAGGTTTGTTCCTTAATAAAAAACAAAACACATAACTAGCAAAACAAGCAAAATGACATTCAATGCTATAAGAAAAACAACAAATAAATTAAGGAGGTTTAAAGAAGTGATTGAGGGATTTTTGATTGATATTCTCCCTTCTTTCCTTGCTCTGTTTATCCAAATCTCCCAAACATCTTTTATTGTTACTATTATTTTGAATATTGAAAACTTCAGGAGGATGAAAAACTCCCTTTTGTTATCTGACTCAACAATCACTCTAGGAGCATATGACTACATGGGATTAGTCTTCTTGCCTTCCATACTCTACTAACCGATATCCTTCAAATATATTTTCTTGTACTCTTTTTACTTAGTCATAACTTCAGAAAGGGGGGAAAATCCCATCTCTCCACCATTTGATGAATCCCTCTATGAGTAGAGGAGTGAAAATTAGAAAGTACTTGATCCTTCCTAGTCCAAACAAACTAGGAATTCTTGTTTGTCATGTGAGCTTTGTGAGAATGACCCACTTGTTTGCAATAATGACATACAATTGGGGAATTTTCATAAACAATTTCTTGAGCCCATTTACCCAGCATAGAAGAAGGGGTAATATGAGAAGGAAGCACCATATTCCTAGCTACAAAAACACAAATCCTAGCATGCAACAACCATTTCTTAAGCTTAGTGACAAAGTCAATAAAAGTAAACCTCCCCAACGAGTTGGTTATAGACATGATGATCTATCAATTCTATAATTTTAGTGGTAGGCCAGGTAATCAAACCCACACCAGGAACAAGAAATTAGTCTAAGGGTTGAAAATAGGGGACCATTTGGACAAACAAGGGCTATTTAGGCCTAGGAACAGGGTCCCTTACTAAGAATCCTTATAAAATCTCTAACTCAGAAAAGGAGGATAGAAGACATGGAGTCGACATTGTAGTTACCTTAACATGTCTTCTTAACTTCCAAACCTAAGTGATCCATCTTCTAAAGGTATCAATATGAGGATTATCACCATAAAACCTCCCAATAAGTGAGCAACTTAGCCAATCTAAAGACACATCTAGCCATAAATCAAGGATCTCCACTTCAAGCACCTGCCCTAAAGAAGAACAACCTTTAGGAGGAGAAGGGTTCTCATCCATCAACAACCCACAAACCCCAAAAATACAGTCAACAACAAAATTATAATGGGGAACACCCACACCAAAAGGGATAGGACCACCATTATAACTAACCTCATAATCAAACTAGGGAATAACCATACCAAAAGGAATGGGGGAATCCTTTGTCACACTCACCCTTACAAAATCCATCCTATAGTATCCTAAAGTATACTCCCTTACAATTTTATCCTCATTTGAGCCCTCACCTTGGCGTTTATCTCTCGAGGCCTAATTGAAGCCTTGATTTTGCTCACATCATGCACCAGACTTAATTTTTTCAACATACACCCTATCTCCCCTAATATTTTCTGTTCCCGATTGGTCATGACTAGAGTGGTAGCGGTCTGGTCCTCAGGGAACAAAGCGCCTTGTACTAGTCCTCCCAATCAGGGCCCTTTTTGGGGCCTCTTAATGGTCATTTGAAATGGGTGAGAATCTTGATCTTATGTTGGCTCATGTCATAAAATTAAGTTGTTTTTCGACTGACAAGTATAAAAGGAGGTCTACCCCTCTCATTTTTTAGATATCCAAAAAAAGTAATCACACATCCATCAAGAATACAAGCATTCAAATTTAAGTGAGCAAGAAATCTATCTTATTTCAAGCATTAGAGTAGAAGTGAAGTCAAGATTCAAGCATTGGATATGACATTCATGTTCTATGTTTTATGAAGACTACATGAAACCCTATTTCCTTGTGAAGACAAACAAAACTTCATAAAAAGGTATATCATTAGTGTTTCAGATATTTTTTAGAATTTCCCTCCAAAGGAAATCATTTCCATCACAACAACTCATTTACATTTCAATTCTATTACATGGTTAATTCCAAAACTAGGGTTTGACCAAAGGAAAACCCCTATTCCTACCCAATTTCCCTTCTCTACTGCGTGCAGGAATAGGTACAGAGCTGTAATTTTTAGGATCAACATTATTTATAGAGATGAAAAAATTCCCTTTTGGATGGCAAAAAGTTTAGAGGACCAGAGCGATGGGCATTTTGGTCTCAACAATTTAAGACAACCTTTTTGGAAAAGATCTGAACACTCATATATTGCTCAACTCTAGGTTCGTGGCTCTGTTTGATGATTGTAGCTCACTGTTTATGCATAATTGCTTAAATTTACATACATTTACCCTAATTTCAACATTTTCACAATTTAACTTAAAAGAGGGAATCAAATATTAATCAGTGAATCTAATCAGAGTTCTCATCCCTATCCTTGCTGATTTGAGGCTAGATCTATTGGATTCACCCCTCTTTAATGTAATTGGTCCCCAAGAAAAAATTAAGGGTTTCACTACATCTATTGGGTGAAACCCTAATTTTCACCACTTTACATTTTGGTGAGCTTCACATATTACACCCTTAATTTCTGATTTACATTCTTAGATATAATTGTTTATGCATTTTCAAATTCAAATTTACATTTGCAAGTTAAACTTTCAATTGAATTACCAAAATTTAGAGGTTAAATTCACAAAAAACCCTAATTTTAAATTCTAAAATTGAGCTTGTGTATTTTCTAATTTGGGTTCATTATTTATGCAATTTAAAATTCAAATTCGCACTCATAGATCTCATTTTTAATTAAAAAACATAAATTTAGTGGTTGAATTTACAAAAACCCTAATTTATAGTTCTAAAATTTACTTGTGGGTTGCATAATTTTTCAAACCTGATTTTTATGATATGCTATTCTATGATCTAGATGCATTTATCTTTCAAATTCACGAATCAAATAGTCTAATTAATTGGTTAATCAATTTCTTTTACAAAATTTTGCATTGTTTAATCACAATTTTAAAATTTCAAATTCAAATTTCCCTCCTTTGTGCATGAGTTTTGCTACCATTAGTCCTACCTACAATATTCCCATGAGAAAAAGTTATAGAATTAAGGCTTTCCAAGGTTTAATTACTATGGATATGGAACCTAATTTGGATAGCTTATTTCATGAGAATGTTGGTGGTTCCTCTAATCCAACAAATGATGTCATTTATCCTCATTCTTTTCATTTATCATGACGTGGATGAATCAATAACTTGGGTTTTCATTGATTGATTGGAGAAGATTGACAACAAATTTGAAAATCTTCAACAATGGAAAGAATGGTTCAAAGTGATAAAATTGGTGTTGATTTCTTGCATGGGCTTGCTCATATTGTTGACATTAATATCATGCTTGATGAGTATCCTTTTTTGGTTATTTTATATGGACTTATGTTATGTTAGATTTATCATTTTGTGACTCAGATAATCTGGTTGTGATGGATATAAGCCCTTTTGTGTTTAAAACTAAGAACTTTTCCATCTATTAAACAATATTATAAATGGTATGATAAATCTCTTTTAATGATATGGAAATTCTTGACTAAATGTTGGTTAGAAGTAATATTGTTCAAATATGCGTTGTGTGTATTAACTTCTATGTATGCAGCTGGAAGAGAGACTAAGTCAACACAGAGACATCAGTTGTTGTTTTAGAGAGTTACAGTCCTACTCAAATAGGATTACTGACCCAATCAAGATGATAGTTGATGACTCTAATAGAGCTCCCATTTGCAGTTGATGCAGTTATTGTTTCAGAACATGTGTCAGTTTGCTGAGGAGATCTAGAGGATGCTATGGCCTATATTTGTGCATTAGACTAAGTCCTAGAATGATTCACCCTTCTATGTTTTTATTTCTAATAAAAGTCATCCACCTAATTTGTTGGGAGTGGATTGGCTGTGTAGTTAGTTAGTTGTTAAATTTCCTATAAATCCATCATTTAAGGATACAGTATGTAATGCAATTTTTATCTTTTCAAGTATTCAGTGTACTCTGCTTTCACAGTCTAATAACATAAGAGATTTTAGTTATGCCATCTTTGTTGTTCATAATTTCAATGTGTATGCAATGTTGTCATAATCTTTAGATTTGGTTAAGGTTTTGGAGGCTCAACCAAGGGGGGCCACTTGAGGAGCATCCACGTTCATTCACTTCCATGTTTTATTAAGTAATTTTATTACCAAGCTTATGTTTACTATTTAGAATCATTTTTTGTTGACTATCTTGTAGCCACAAAAACTTCATTCTATGACTATTCCTACAGCCAAAGGAAAAACATAATTTATAGTTACCAGTTGGTTAGTTTATTTATTGCATAAAGTTACAAGCTTCATGTTAAGTATATTAAATTGATGTCAGTAGAACCAATATTAGAATCTAATACTTTCTATTAATTCCTTGTTTAGATACTTCAAGTTTGAGTTAGTATTCCTCATGAGTCTCTTGGTGCATATATAATGTAGACATATTTCAATTATATATGACAATTGAATGAATTCCTTATTAATGAGTTAGTAATCCAATGATAATAGAGAATTCAACCCCTTAGGTAGAGGAAATGAGTCTTTATTAATAGGGCATTATAAGGAACCAACACTTTTGGCAACGTTGTCGGGGATGGTGTCAAACTAAGAACTTATTGGGAATAAAGAATTTAGAATCTTTAAGCCTTTGTTTCATGTCATTAGAGTTATAAAAACCTTTGAATCACTTGAGAAACACAACACAAACCCATTACCTAACATTTTGTGTAGGCATATTAGCAATTAAGACAAAATCTACATGTATAGGGGAAGAAAAAGGGATGCATCATGAAGATTTCTTCCCTCTCACTCTAACCTTGAAATAAATCCTTATCAAGCTTTGGATATAGATCCTTTTGCTGAAGCTTTTGTGGAAGCTAGAAACCAAGGTATTTTTTATTTATCAGAGGGAGATCTTTATTTCTTAAATGAACCCCCTAAAGAGAATATTTTACCCCTAGCTCTTTTATCAACCACAAATGGAAGCTCCTGGTGGAGGAGGTCCTCCACCTCCTAATCCCACTTTTGAATTCCCTATTCCTGACCAGCATGATAATACAAATTTGGAGAATATACTAGCCTCCTCTCTTCCAAAGTTCCATGCAGGCTTGGTCACAGAAGACCTAAACACCTTTTTGTTTGAGTTTGATATTCTCTACAAAAGCTATGATTATACTACGGATGCCCATAAACTCAAGCTATTCCCTGCTACCCTAAAAGAAGCTGCTCTTAGGTGGTTTATGAGTTTAGGTAGAGATGCAATAGCTACCTAGGATGAAATGAAGGAAAATTTCTTGGAGAAGTATAAAGACTATTGCAGAGGAATTGATCGACATGGTGATGATATCTTCTGAATGGCACAAAAAGAAGATGAAATCCTAGAAGATTATCTTGAGAGGTTTATGTTTAGTGTCAAGAAGTCCAAGCATAGCACCTTGAGTCAAGAATCCCTGAAATTAATTTTTCTAAGGGGAATCAATGAGGACTGTATTGAAGCACTTGACCTTATGGGAGGAGGAGATATTACTCAAGCTGAATGGGATGACATTAGGAAGATTTGTCAGAAATACTTCAGAGCTTTTGCCAAGAAGGGTAGATACTATAGGCTTGATTCAACAACAGCAAAAGCATCTTCAATAATCTCTAGGATGGAGATAACTCATATGTTAAAGGATTTCAAGGAAGACATTATCAACAACATGGCAACACAACTGGACACACTTCAGGCCAACAAGAAACATGCTCAAGAAGAATCCACGTTGTTAGAATACTACCCCCATTGCAGAAACAAGAAGAGGGATTGTAGATGCAGAAACATTTCAAGCATTGAGAGCAAGTGGGAGTATCTAAAATTCAGGCCACTTGAGGATGAGGAAGGACAAGTCTTCTTTGTTTCACAAACGAGACCATGGGCACCAAGACAAGGTATGCCTTAAGACCCTCTTTCTTTCAATTATCCTTATGCAAATCCCAATTCTAATAATAATTGCCAGTCCCAAAATCCTCCTGATTGGTCAAATTATGGGAAAAACTATTGGGGAAACCAAAATACTTCTTGGACAAATAACCCTAATATGAACATGCAACAACCACAAGGTAACTGGAAAATTCCTCAAGGGAACTGGCAGTCAACACCTCAATGGAGAGGAGGAAGACAATGACAAAATCAATCTGCTGGCTATATGCAGCCACATATTTCTCCTCCTCAACAACCCCTATTACCTCAAGCTAGCCCAAACGCCAATGCACCTAGGCCCACTCAATTGCGAGCACAACCTACACCAACTCCTAACAGTAAACCACAACAACAGGTGTTTGTTACTGACCCTATCCAATACCCTGCCTATGCTATGAATATCAATAACATGCAACTCTACTCAGGAAAGGAATTGAGGGTTCCTCATTCACCAACTATCACTGAACTTCCTCTAGATAGGTTGGAATAGTTAGAAAATGATCTCTCAAGCCACACAATTTAATTCTAGAGGACAAGTTGAGCAAGTACAAATAGGTGAGACATGCCCTCCATTTCCTAATAAAACTTCAATAGCACTGACATTTTACCGGTTTGACTAGCATATCAAAATAATAGTATAACAGATCTGAAACTCCCAAACCATTTAACCAAAACATCCAAATACTTTACTAACAATAATAAAAGCACATTTCAGATTATTGTCGATCATCTTATCATATCTAAATGAATTTAATAGTTAAGAAAATTAACCATATCAAACATAACCACAAAAACCATTCACCACTTGACATAATAATTTTTGATGTGGAAACCCAAATGGGAAAAACCACTGTGGGGATGAATACCCACAAGTATTCTGAACTCTTTTGAAGTTCACCCTATTAGGAGCGAAGCCTATTAAAGCTTTACAAAAAGTCTTGTTAAGAACAAATCCTGTTAGGGACCACCTGGTTAAGGGATTGACTATAATACCCTATTAGAAGCAATACCCTATTAGGAGTAACCTCGGTAGAGGATTTGAAATCCAAGCTAATGGATCACCTGGTTAGAGGATTTAAATAACACTAAGCTTGTTAAAGCTTACCCAATTAAGGGATTTGACTGTTGTAATTGTTAGAGAACAACAAGGGTTTGTTGATCTGGTAAATAGCACTACTCTACTTGATCAGATCATTTTCATGCTCCTATCTGCCTTCACACATACTGCAAATACATGTTCTGGTTCGGCAACCAATCACACTGACACTTGACCAAAACTACCAACACTATAACAAAACAACTCATCAACCTTATAAGCAAAATAATAGGTTGGTAACATATCACAAACGTAAGATCCCATAGAAATTACAAACAAATCGGTTCAAGTATGACCATTAGATTACATAGAAATCATTGCACATTGTTCAAGACAACCTCGACCACTCCTTGATCACCACTTCATCGAATCATGTAACTCATCATGCGGTTTCCTCTTCATGCAATGCACTCGTTCATTCCCAAGATAAAACCATTATCTCTATGCACCAAAAACCACTTGAAACTTATCATATACAACATGCATACGTGGCATAATAATTACCATTCATCATTTGATCATAAACCAATACAACCAATTCACCAAGCTCCATAGGTTAGGGTTTGGCACATCAACAGGTAGGGTTACTTGTTGATCTCACTACTTCTTAAGTAATACCGGTTTCCTTCAAGCTCACATACCAGTTGCAAAACAACATCATAACAACATTATTACCAATTACAATTGACATCAATGACAACATGATAGTTCATCAATATAATCTTCATGCAAATGCCAATAAAGAATAAATGTGTGATGACTTGAAGAAGGTTAGCTACTGAAGAGGTATGTTTGATTTCCAAATTTGAACCTAAATATGTTGTTGAATCCTATAAAGATGAGAGTTGGATGAGAGCTATGGAAGAAGAACTAGATCAAATTGAAAAGAATAACATTTGGGAACTTGTTCCTAGACCTAATGATAAGAATGTTATTGATACTAAATGGGTATTTAGAAAAAAATTGAATGAATCTAGTGAAGTTGTCAGAAATAAAGCAAGACTACTCTACAAAGGTTACCCACAACAAGAAGGGATTGATTATGAGGAGACTTTTTCTCTGTTTGCTAGACTTGAAGTTGTTAGACTGTTGCTTGCTTATGTTGCTTATAAAGATTTCAAGATATATCAGATGGATGTCAAATCTTCCTTTTTGAATGGTGACCTTGAGGAAGAAGTTTACATTGAACAACCTGATGGATTTTCATTGTCGGATGATGGAGACATGGTATGTAAGTTGAAGAAATCTCTTTATGGACTGAAACAAGCTCCTAGAGCCTGGTATGCTAGACTAGATAAGTACTTGTTGGAATTGGGATTTAGTAAAGGTGTTACTGACAGTAATCTATACTTCAAGATAGAAAATGATAACATTCTTATTGTTGATGTCTTTGTTGATGATATAATCTTTGGTGGTGATGATAACTTGAGCACAAAGTTTTTCGCTGATATGCAAAAATAATTTGAGATGTCTATGATTGGTGAAATGAAATTATTCTTAGGTTTGAAGATTGCACAAACTGGAAAAGGTATATTTATATCTCAATTTAAGTATGTGAAGGAATTGTTGAAGAAGTTTGGATTAGATGACTTCAAACTGGTTGGAACTCCTATGGTGACTAGTTGTAAGTTGTCCAAGAATGATGAATCTCCTGAAGCTAATCAGAGTTTGTATAGATCTATGGTTGGTGGACTGTTGTATCTTACATATACTAGACTAGACATTATGCATGATGTGTGCATGGCTACTAGATATCAAGTTGATACAAAAGAGAGTCATGTCACTGTTGTGAAGAGGATATTCATATACTTGAATGGAACTGTAGACTATGGATTATGGTATCCTAGGAATGATGATTTCATGCTTTGTGCCTATACTGATGCTGATTGGGTTGGTGATGTTTATGACTGGAAGAGAACTACTGGTGGAGAATTCTTTTTGGGTAAGAAATTGGTTTCATGGGCTAGCAAGAAACAAGATTCAATGTCTTTATCTTATCTACTGTTGAAGATGAGTACATTGTTGCTGCTAGTAATTGCACTCAGGTAGTTTGGATGAAGAAAATATTAAAGGATATCAGAGTTATTTATGATGAGCCTACTATTATATACTTTGATAATTCTTGTGTGATTAACATGTCAAATAATCCGGTGCAACATTCAAAGACTAAACATGTGTCAATCAAATATCATTAATTAGGAGAACAAGTCAGTGAAGAGAAGGTGAAGCTAGAGTATGTATGTACAAAGGAACAAATTGCTGATATTTTCACTAAACCTTTGCCTACAGATACATTATTCTATTTGAGAGACAAGTTAGGGGTATCCACCCCTCTTGATAAAAAATAGATGCAATGAGTTGCATCACTCCAGTGGATTTCATAGCTTTATCTTTTTATCCGGATTGGTGTGTTGGTGCTTCTCCTCTACTGGAGTAGTCTGTGTTTTGGGGTGAGAGATTCATGTTTTTGTTTTGTTTTCTATTTTGAGGCTTTGGAATTTTTGTCAAAGGGGGAGAGAGATCATGTGAAAAAATTCTTTCTAAGTCCTGATCTTAGGGGGAGTTTGCTAGCGATATCTTCTTTTCTTTGCATTGATTGTTTTTCACATCCATATGTTGCCATCAATGCCAAAGGAGGAGATTGTTGGATATTTTCATGAATTTTTGTTGCTAGGATATGTTGTTGTCATTGATCTCAACATATTCCTATGTATTGTTCTAGTGATTGCTGATTGGGAGGATCTTATAATCTGGTTTGTAGTGTTGGTTTGTTGATCACTATTTTGCAGATTTTGGTATATCCTCTGGTATACTTTGGTGTTATCAGATCTAATGTTGAGCTTTTGGGATATTGCTTATGATAGTCTTGTGTATCTTCATTTCAGATGGATTCATGATGTGGTACTCTGTAAGTTATCTTTATTTGTGATAGTTGCTGATTGGTTGTGTTCTTCAGCTTTCAGACGTTGATCGATGAAGATTTAAAAAGTGGTGTTGGTGCAGCTATTCTTGGTGATTCTAACATACTTGTTGGTGTTTCCTAGTCCTGTCATATTTGTTTTGGTGATCTGCATTGATTGTTGTGTGATTTTTTGGTGGTTTCTATCAATTAGTGATGATTTGTGTGTTATGTAGTATTTCTGGTGGTGTAGCGTGTTGCGGTTGATCTTGGCACGATTTCTTGTGGAGTTGTGCATTTCAGAATTTGATTTAGGACCAAGATATGATATGTAAATAATTATATTGGTGTGCTGGTCGATCTTTATATCATGTATTGTAATTTTGTAATTGAGGGTTGAGGGTTTAGCCAACCTTGTTGTCAAGGTTGATGAATTGTATATATAGGTGATATAGTCGTGTAGTTTTGGTGTCGCCATTGTGTCTACATTATTAGAGAGAGGTTTATGTTAGGTCCTGGAGGCAACTAAGAGGGGGGGGTGAATCATTTGTCCAATAAATACAAACCAAACTTAATTCTTAATGTTGATAAACCAAACTTTAATGCTCGTAGATAGTTTAACAGTTAATTGTAGTACCGATAAAGTTTAATGCATGAAACAGAAAGACATATAACATACACAACACATAACATAATTATTTGTACATGGAAACCTTGTAAGGGGAAAAACCACGGTGGGAAACCTTACCCACAATCATATGATACTACTGCAAATAGTATGTGTGTACAATATGGAGTCTGCACATGCAAAAAGGCCAACTGCCTAGAGCTCATTGCTCAATCACAAAATGGGAGTCACACTGACTACAATTGGATGGTTAAATCCAATGATAATGTACTACTCAAAATAGCATCTTCATATGTTGGATTCAGTACCGGTTAAGCTTTGATTTGCCTTCTTCAAACCTTCCTTCAATATTGAATGATTTTTGCATGTATAGCTCTGCTTATATTCGCATATACCTTATTACAATCCTTTTCACACTTCTCTACCTTATTCCACAATCTCATAAATGAGATCTTACATATATACCAAGACCTAAGACCAAATGTGTAGGTCGGCTTTACAAAGAATATTACAATTAAATCAATTACAAATAAATCAATATGTGATGCATGATGTCGACTCAATGCATTTAAAATAATAATAAATCATCTTCATGATGTGTCATGCTGATCTGGAATAGATAAGCTTGTTAGTGCATATCTTGGACCTATTTGCTGATAACAACAAATATGCAAACCCAATTAGACCAATGAACAAATCACCAAAACCAAGTGTCCAAATGATTTCTTTGACATAACCAAGTAATCTCCAAGTCATTCGAAGTGTCGGTGAACAATGTAATCCTATCGGTGAACCAGATCCTGGTGACTGTGCATAAGTCACTGATCATGCTGGTGAACATAACCAAAAATCTCCAAGTGCTGACAAGTGTTGACAAGTGTTGACATCAATGACAAAACCATATCAACATATCCAAAATACCAACAATCTCCCCCTTTGGCATTGATGGCAACACAAGATGGAAAAACCATCAAAGTGCCAAAACAGAAATGCCAAAAACCAAAAACCAACAATCTCCCAAAGAGATCATTAACCAGAAATCAAAATACATAATATCTCTCCCCCTAGGAATAATCTCTCACCAAAAAGATAAAGTGTTTTTCCATAGATATCTCTCTCCCTTTGACATCAAATGCCAAAGAAATACAAAACCAAATTCAATCAGTTCAAAGAACTTATCACAAAATACCAACCGTTTATGTGCAAACAAGTGATTTATCCTTCAGTGTTGAGTTTGTGATGAGATTGGTGTTGCAGGGTAGACATTTGTGCTTAACCAAAATTGTAATCAGGCATTTAGAGATGTTATTTCTCAAGTTCACATCTTTTGGATTGTAGTCCAAATCTTATTGTAAGTCAGTGAGACTTCCCTAAGGGTTGTACCCTTTCGGGTCATTATTATTTGAGCAGTGAGCTCTAGGCAATGTGCTTGAATGCATGTGCATTCCCCATTGTAATATTTTTACATACTACTGCAAAGTATCATCTTACTGTGGGTAGGTTCCCACCATGGTTTTTCCTTTAATCGATTTTTCCATGTCAAAATATTATGGTTGTGTGTTGTGATGTTAATTTGCTTATTTGTCTTGTTACTGCAGTTTATCAGATCTGTGTTTTATTTGTTGTTTTGATGAAGACCGATTCACTCCCCCTCTCAGTCTTCCTTCTTGATTACTGCTAATAGGAGTCAATATGCGTGTCATGATAAAAGGTTGGTAGCACATAGGAACCGGGTATGGGGACTGATTGAAGATTTTGATGCTTTTGACATTCAGTTAGTACCCATAAAAATAAATGGCATATTAGATGCATTGGTTGTAGAAACAAGTACGTTGGAACCAGTAAGAGAGCCTCCTTTGAAAATGTTCACTGTAGATATGGTCTCCACACCTATCATACCCGACAACATCACTCATTTCCAAGTCTTTGAAAATGATAGACACTTTCTAGCTTTCCTTGCGAATTCTGGTGCTTTCAAAGAACAAATTATTGATGAAGATGATAGTTCAGACACCATTGATGAAGATAGTAATGAGGATATTGTTTACCTCCCCATGAATTTTATTCCTAAAGGTATGGTCACCTTAGAGTGACTTTTTGACTCTAATCCCAGGGTAAAAGAAAGATTAACCACTGATTCCAATGCTGGAAAATATGAACCACACAATATTGGTAAAGAAGGTCAAGAGAAGATAGTTTAAACATTGGGAAGGTTTGCACTCCCACTGAGAGGGAGAAAATCTTACAAATCTTGAAGGAATATATTGATGTTATAGCATGGGGGTATGAAGACCTGAAAAGATTTGATACATCTATTATTACACATGTTATACCATTAAAACCCAACACAAAACCATTCAGACAGAAGCATCGATGTGAATTCATTGATAGAGCATCTTATTTTCAAGGAAGTTCAAAAATTGCTTGCTGCTAGGATTATTTTTCCTGTACGCCATTTCACTTGGGTAGCTAACCTAGTACCAGTACAAAAAAAGAATGGAGAGATTAGGCTATGTGTAGATTTATGAAATCTCAGCAAGGCATCAGAAAATGACAATTGTCCCTTACCTTCCATAGATGAGGTTTTGCATATTATGAATAATTCACAAATGATGTTGTTCCTTGACGGCTATTCTGGGTATAATCAAGTGTTGGTCAACCATGAAGATCATTTTGAAGATCTTTTACTACTAAATAGGGTTTTTATGCATATCGCCAGATGCCATTCAGGTTGATAAACTCTAGCGCAAAATTTCAAAGAGCAATGGATACCACCTTTAAGGAGTTGATTGGAAAGTGCATCATCATATATATGGATGACCTCACCATATTATCTAAGATTAGGAAAGATCATCCAGACCACTTGTGTAAAGTATTATAAAGATGCCAAAAGTATGAGATATCTCTTAATCCCAATAAGTGTGTGTTTGGGGTTGATGAAGGGAACATCCTTTGTCATGTGATCTCTGAAAGAGGAATATCAATTGATCTGGACCAAGTGGAAGCCCTGTTGCAATTGAAAATACCAGGAAGTAAAAAGGAGATGAGGTCTTTCTTCAGAAATATTAATTTTGTTAGAAAACTCATCATTGGATTTGTAGAGATAGTTAAGCCATTGAATGAGATGATGAAGGATGCCAAGATAGAATGGAACACTAAAGGAAAAGATTCATTTGCCCAGATCAAGAAATCCATTATAGAAGATCTTGTATTGACTAGTCCTGATTACACTTTGTCATTCTATATATATTCTTTTGCTTCATTACATTCTGGTGTTTTTGTTCTGACACAAAGATATGGAGGTGATGAAAATCTAATTGCATTCATGAGCTCACCTTTTAAAAATATTGAGGTAAGATACTCTGCTCTTGAGAAATAGGGTTTTGCATTGGTGAGAGCTGTTAAGATATTTAGACACTATATCTTGAGGAGTAAGATATATGCAATTGTGCTGGATCAAGCAGTTAAGTCACTGCTAATGCAGTTAGAGATAGGAGAGCATCATGGGAAATGGATGGCTATTCTACAAGAATTTAATCTGGAAATGCATCCCATGAGATTGGTAAGAGGTCAAGGTTTGTCGCAAGCCATAGCAGCTGATACTCCACACATTTAGTGTCAACAATACACCTTGGAGTCATTCAAGCAAGATCCCTAGTACACTGATTTGATATTTATTCTACTAAACAACATATGCCCAGAAGGAGTAATTGAAACACAGAGGTGAGCCTTGAGGCTCAAAAGTGTCAATTATATGATTAAGGATTCAACACTCTATCAAAAAAATTATGAAGGTATCTATCTTAGATGTCTAGACCACCAAGAAGGAAGCAAGATGATTGAATAATTTAATGGCAAGTATGGTATGAGCCATGGTTCAACAAACACAACATCACATCAAATCCTAAAAGTAGGTTATTACTATCCTAGAATCTTCAAGGACACTCATGAACATATAAGACACTATCACACCTGTCAGACAACAACTTCTATAGAAAGGAATCTAGCTATGGCCCTTCATCTGGTATTCAAGGTCAGACCTTTCACCCAATGGGCATTGGATTTTGTTGGAGTAATTAATCCTAATTCATCTGCAAGGCACAAATTCATATTGATGGCCACTAATTATTGCACCTACTGGACAAAAGCCCAAGCATGTAAGAATGCCAATGCGGAAACAGTTCTTAAATTTCTCAAAGAACATATTGTCGCCAGGTTTGGAATGCCCTTCACTCTGGTACGTGATAGCAGCCCACATTTTACTTCTATACAATTAATGCAATGGGAATATGAATTCAAGGTGGTTTTTAAATTTTTGTCTAACTATTATCCTTAGGGAAATAGAGTAGCTAAGCCTACTAATAAAAATATCCTAGATGTCATCAAGAAGTTGCTTGAAAAGATCCCTAGGGACTAGAGTAACCAACTGAAATATGCCCTTTGGGATAACAGAACAAGGGTTAAAGCTACTTTAGGAACCTCTCTGTATTATCTAGTATATGGCCAAAACCCTATTTTCCCGGTCAACTTGCAAATCCCTATCCTCCAACTTATGAAAGACTTGGAATTTGAGGACTAGGTAGAACTTCACCTCCTGAACTTGTTGAAACTTGATGAATGTAGGATAAATTCCTTACAATATTTCACTAAGCATCAAGTTGTCATTAAGAGATTGTTTGATAAAATAGTCAAGGTGAAATCCTTCTGGATCTATGACTTGGTTCTTCTATGATTAAAAGCCAAAGAAAATAAGGGTGATCACCATAAATTTGAAAGGCTATGGTTATGTCCCTACCAAATTTCTGAAATCTTAGGAGAGAACGCCTTCCGATTGATCTCCTTAACTAGAGAACCTGTACCATTGTCTGTCGATGGTCAGTTTCTCAAGCATTATTTTAATTAATCTAAAATTAAGCTTAATCTTTTGTATCATAGTAGTTAAGTTGTTTTTGTTTGCTTTGTTTTCTTTTCTTCTGTTTGTTTGTTTTTCTTGTTTGTGTTTTTTTCTGTTTTGTTTTGTTGTCATTGTTCGTTGCTTTGTTTCATTTGGGGAAGGTTTTTATTCTCAAAGTTTTTGATGTGGTAGATATTCCTTGCATAACATGGTTGCATTTTGAGAGACTTCGACTCTTCACTCTTTATAACTTCATTACCCCTGGATAGTTTTGAAATCCTTTCCTACATTTGTCCAGGGTGGAATATAAAAGGTTAATGATGATTTGATTTTTTGATATTCAATTGGTGAAGACTAACATGATTTCCCAACACTATCGTCACATTAAGATACATCATGAAATCATTGAAGGTGTCAATAGAGCTTGTTTTCAAGTGAAAAATCCAGAGTCAAGTTGTTTATCATTGTCCACTATGGTCCCCAACCTAGTTTCAGAGCTCCATCGCTTTAAGTTTCAAGCAGTTGAGGCTTTTTATCCAATAAAGTAAAAGTATATTAAAAAAAAAAGAAGAGAAAATAATGAGAGTGAAAATATTAATCTAATGAATCTTATTAGGGTGTCTCAAGTAATCTCCATTGGGGCTATAAATGCTTGGCTGGCAGTGGAGAACTTCTTGACAGGGGCCAGAGGTGATTGACCAGTATAACATTGCACAAAACACATGGTTGATTTCACTCACGTAGATTGGATCCATGTTCTATTGTTGATCTTCATGATTAGAAAGATGAGGTAATAAATCAGAAGCACACACTTAAGGTTGATCTTGTTTTGTCCTAATTCGATTGTCCGGTCATTGATTCATTCATACTTTTCTTTTTTATGTATTTCCTTGAATGACAATAGCCTTGGAAGTATATGAAATAAGAGATTATGATGTTCTCAAATGCATAAAGTCATGTTTCCCAAGAATTCACCATTTGTTATGCCTTTCATATCTGACCCCATCATTTTTCTTTGGCATGAAAATGCGGGTCCCCCTTTTTCTATCTTTTGTTTTCTTTCTTTTTGCTTTCTCTTGTGTTTTTCCTTTGGACACCTCAAAACCCTAGAACTCTGAAGTTCTGAGGTGCCCTTTTGTTTGTTTTGTCCATACTTAGGAACCCCAGAACCCCGGAACCTTGGAGTTTCAAAACATTCTTTAAGAATTTGAAATTCCAGATCTTCGGGATGCCGAAGTTTCCATCTCGTTGTTTGGTTCAAGACCTCGGAACTCCAAAACCTTGAAGTTCTGAAGTCTTCTTTTCTTTGTTGTGTGGAAGCCTTGGAATTCTAAAATCCCAGAATCTCGAGTTCTTTGTGTTCTGTTGTGTTTTTGTTTAAGTTTCATAATTTTGGACCCTTGAAATCCTGGACTCGCTTTGTGTTTCGCCTCAAAACCCCAGAACCCCAGAGTTCTGAGGCATCATTTTGTGTGGGCCTCGGAGTCCCGGAACCCTACAATTTCAAGCTTTCCTTTGTTTTGCCTTGGGATTTCGGAACCCTAGAATCCTGTGGTCATGTTTAGTGAGGTTGTATGGTTGCTAAATGGGGGGTATAAATAGGGAAATATGGGTGATTTTCATTCATTTGTGGATTCCTCCACTGCGAAATTCAAGCTCTCCCTCTACGCATTCTGCTTCCTCACTCATTCATGTTTTCCACTTTGCCCCCTCGTCGGGTTGGTTTGGTTGTTTTGGTTTTCTCATTTTTTGTGCCTTTTAGCTAGGTTAAATTAGATTTTTCCATGCTTTCAATAAATTGGCTAGTTCAATTTTCTTTTTTGTGAAACCCTAGGTTTTGGCACTTCGGGATTCTGAAACCCCGAAATCTCGGAACACCTAAGTTTTACCCAATACAGAACCTCAAAACCCTAGAACCCTGGAGTTCTGAAGTTCTCCTTCAACAAAGTTTTGTCCACTTTAGGATTCCAAAACCCCAGAATCCTGAAAATGTTGCACTTGTAAAAGTTAGTTTTACCCATCTAGGAACCCCAAAACCCTTGAGTTCTGAAGTCTCTTCCTAGAGAGATTTATCTATTGTGGGATCCCGAAACCTTGGAATCTTAGAGTCTGTTTTGAAATTTTCTTACCTACCTCAGAATCCCAGAGTTTTGAAACCGATCCTTGGAGTGTTGTACTTACCTCAGAACCCCAGAGTTATGAAATTTACCTTTTGAGGTCCTTCGCCAAACCCGAGACCTCAGAACCCCAAAGTTACGAAGTTAGTTGTTTTACCTTGTTTAGCTAGGGATCCCAAAACCCCGAAATCTATAAATTAGTTGTTTTAAAGGATTTTATGCCTCGAGACCTCAAAACCCCAGAGTTCCAAAATATGTGATGATTTGATAATATGAAGTAATAGATAATTATTGATCTTTTCTTGCAGGATAAAGAAGATTGATGGACCTATCTGTTGGCATTTTGGCACTTAGTTGTCATTGATGTCAACCGATGGAGATTGAGCATTGTAGATGGTTGCTTGGTTAATGATGAAGAGGAAAAATGTCAAGATGTGCAACCGGTATAGGATGCTATACCGGTCAACAGGAGGAGAACACTCTACTGGCAAAGGGTTTTACCAGTATGTGTTTGTCAGACCGACTGAACATTGGAAGGTCGTGTCTTGATTGGTGTGATGCCGTGTGAAGTTGAGGTGGCAATTAGGGTGTGGTTGGTGAAGCTTTATCCACAGGGTTAATGAATTAGCTATTCACCATTAATGAAGGAACCGCAAATCAAGGGATTGCACCAGACTAAATGCGGCTCAAGGAAGAAGGAATGACAGAGGAAGATCAGGGGAGTGTTGGCATTGCACACTCCAATGAGAATTGTAGGTGATTGAAGGTATTGTCATTGATGGTAAC
This sequence comes from Cryptomeria japonica, assembly GCF_030272615.1. NCBI lineage: Eukaryota > Viridiplantae > Streptophyta > Pinopsida > Cupressales > Cupressaceae > Cryptomeria > Cryptomeria japonica. The sequence goes on from NC_081412.1 coordinate 253,911,543, forward strand.
CTTGAAATATTATGGCATCGGCACCGACAGACTCTACACCGGCAGATAGTTCATCGATAGCGACAATAATGTTTACCGACACCCCAGTCGACAAGATTTTGATTATTGTATATTGTATTTAATTGTAATATATTTTTGTAAGCCAAAAAGGCGTATTGAAATAAGACTCATATATAAGTATGAGATCTTGTAGATCATTTAAGATGCAGACATGGTTAGAATATTGCAGAAGTAATGTGCGAATATTAAGGCAGATTTTGGAGTAAGGTTTATGGTTATTGTATGAGCTTAAACCGATACTGAACCTGGCATAGCAGATGCTGAACTAAAGTAGTACAACATATTAGATTTGTATAATCCATTTTTTAAGTCAATGAGACTTTCTTTTGTAATTAAGCAGTGATCTTTAGGAAGTTGGCCTTCCTGCATGTGCAAGCCCCTATTGTAAGTAATATCCATTCATTGGCCAATGAGTGAATATTGTGGGTCACAAATCCCACCGAGGTTTTTCCCACACCGGGTTTCTGTGTGTGTGAAAAAAGGGTCTGTAGCTGCAAGCACAACACTTCAATTAAGTCATTACATGTATGGTTAGTAAATAATAATCAATAAGTAATAAACCATAACAAAGCGACTAATTGCTTTCTAAAAGATGTGAGTATAAGATTTCTCTCAGATTTTTTATAAGCAATACTAGTGACTAGACTACACCAAGACAAAGGATTTAATCTATATGATATTAATGATATGGATGCATGATGGATGAATAATTCAAGCAATAATCAATTCAAGAAATATGGAATCAAGCAACATGGGTGAGTAAAACTAAATATGGATGCAAATAATCTAAAAAAGCACAATGATCTTCAATGACTCCAGAGCGAAATTAGCGTGATAATAATCTCCAAGTGTGTTCTCAAAAATCTCTGGGGTGAATTGAAATGAGAGCTGAAGATTGAATTTATAGAGAATTCTCATGAGAGATGATAAAAAAAGCTCAATTTAGGATTAATTGAAAATAATTGAGAAATCGGGTTTAGTTAACCTTGAGATAGATTCCAATTATAGTTTAATTGAAATGCATTAAAATTAGAAGTCCAAGTTGCATTGGAAATAATAATAAATTAATTCCATGCATTTGTGATAAAAATAGATAATTCTTTTATTTATTCAAGAAAAGAGTCTTTTCAATGCAACTAAACTTCTTTTTCTGAAAAGCTTTTAGTTCCAATTTTAGAGAATAATTCATGATTCAATTAATTGTTTTTCTGATTTCAAGTTCTAAATTTAGAAAAAGAAATAATATCTCAAGTTTGATTTCTCTCTCAATTCAATTCTTTTTGTTTTATTTTCAATTCAACTCTTGCTTTGTGATTAATTCTTCTTTTGTAATAAATTAATTCCTTTTGCATGATTAAAAGAAATATTTATTAATTAATTAAATATGCAAGGATATTTAATAAATTAAAATAGGATAATTGATCAAAATGATATTTATTGGAAATGATTCAATTAATTAAATAAATATTTAATTAATATTGAGTAATTGATTTGGTATGTGATATTTGATGATTAAAGAATTAATAATGTGCTCAAGGTTGATTTAATTGCCTTTGGTTAGGACCTTGGTGATGTTGTCGAGATTAGGGGCCCATGGTTTAGATGACCATTTTTAAGGTATTACATTTGCCCCTCTTTGAATTAATGTGCAAGCAGCGCATTGGTTCAAATAATGTGTGATGTCTAGGAGATACCAGTTCTAAACTTGATTGATCATGAACTAGATGAAGAGCAAGGTGTTTAGCTTGATTCAAAGTGACAAAGCTAAGTAAAGTCTGATTAAAGCGATATCGATCCCGAACTTGATTGAACTTAGGAACGATAGAAAACAAAAGATACCAAACTTGAACTTGATTGATCAAGAAGCGGATCTTATTGATCTAGAACTTGATTGAACTAGACACAGTGAGTGAGGATAAAAAACAATCTTGAACTTGATTGATCAAGATACGATGAGTGAAGATAAACTATCTAGCTTGATCCAAAGCAATGAATACTGAACACCTGCTTAGATTGAGTATGATCAAAGATACTCTTTAAACCCTTGATTGAGTTTAAATGAATAATCAGCTTGATGTAAAGCGATAAAACTGATTAACTTTAAGAAACTGATTCAGAAAAACACAAATATCAACTTGATTTGAAGCGATGAAACTGATATGCCCCTAGCGACTAATTCGATTTAGATGATCGAGAGATCTCAACTTGATGTGAAGCGATGAAGCTGAGATGCCCCTTAGCAAATAAGAATTGATTTTCTTTAGTTGAAAAGATTTTTTCTTGACTTTTGATGAAGATATATAAAAAAATTTCTCGACTTGTGAGATATGATGTCATAAGGTTGTGAGTATGCCCCCTCGGGAATGAAATCGAAAGATAGCGAGGGTACATGATAGGCAATTGTTGGTGATAATAAGTTATTTGAGCACAAATTAATCCTAAGGAATTTTTTGAAGATTTGGTGTTGATTGATAAGAAATTGAGCACAAAGTTGTTGTGTAGAATTGAAATTGATATTCATATTCAGTGTTTGAAATTGAGCGCAATTTGAAGAAAGAATGAGTATTTGATGAAAAGAGCGCTAAGTGGTCCAAATTGTGAAATTGACTAGCAAAATGATTTCAAATTTCGGTTTCGATCCCAAAAATGGAATCATAACTAGCAAATTAGCTAAGGATACAATTTTCATGTCCATCGGAGCAAGTTGAAAAATTAGGTTTTTTGGCTATATATGGGACAAAAGTGTCATTTTCAAATCATTTTAACCCTCCAAGTTTGAAAATTCAAAAAGCCTTCTGCGAAAAAAATGGTGGTCCCTACTCGTATGCATCGATTTGAGCACCAGAGACGTCATAATCAACCCCAAAACTATGAGCCAACGGTAAGTGATCAATCTTAAGCCTCTTTATGTTTTCAATTTTGATTTTTTTTTGCTCATTTTTCAAGTTTTGCGCATGTTTGGGGTCGGGTTTTATGTTTTATCATGCGAGACAAGATTCTGTCTCGTATGAGTAACTGTTAAAATTTATTTTATCATTTAAGGCCATTAGAATTATCGTTCAGGCCCTACCCTTGTTTCGTACGACATGTCTGTAAAAATACCATTTTTGTCATGCGGGGTCTAATAAATTGTCATTTGGGGATGTTTTATCATACGAAGGTCAATCTTGACTCGTACAAGATGCTACCCTTCTATGTTTTGTCATGCGAGAAACAATGAGCATTTTTGAAGGTCTAAACGTGAAATTTTGATTTTGCATTTGACTTAGTTGGATTGTCATGATGTTTTACTTCTCTTGTAGGCTTATTTGGAATGTTTTCTGATGCTTCAGTGTTGTGTTTTTGCAGGTTTGATTACCTCTTGTGCTTTTCAGATGTGTTTATCCTCCTACCATGGTATTAGTTCAACATTTATCAGAGGTTGATCAAGCTCATATTGACTTGTGTGGTTTGACTCATCTTCTTAGTTTACCAGATATCCGTGTGAATCACGGTATGCTCACAACATTGGTAGAAAGATTCCATTCAGAACATAACACATTTCATTTGCTAGTGGGGGAGTTGACTATCACTCTCGAGGATGTATATAGGATCCTCCGTATCCCTTTTGCTAGGGATAAGGTGGATTACGATTCAGGACACCTTCCAGGATTATAGGCGGTGAGGCATGTCTTCAGGGATCCTGACATTTTGACCTGTTCCATTAGTTGGGACATTATGATGAGAAGATACAGTGAGGAGTTTCCTTTGGTGTGTGTTCTAGCAGGATTTATCGGCTGTTTTCTGATGCCAGATAGAGGGCAACAGGGTTTCCAGTGTGGTTGGGGTAGGATGTTGATGAGATTGATGAAGACCCCTCAAAGACTAGGTTGGGGTTCTTGCTTATTGGCTCACATGTATCGTGAGATGCATAAGACTGTATATAAAGATGGCAGGAGCATGGCCGCAGGTGTATTCATTTTATAGGTTTGGGCTTGGGAGAATCTTCCCATTTGTTGGACGATGGTAGATGATAGTAGAGAGCTTGGGCAATTGATTATATATAGGTATGCCGGTTATATCACACAACCCCATTTGGGCAAGACAGATTTTTGGCGGTGGTAGTTAGATTATTTGATAGCCATAGTGTGGAGACCATACAGAGGTTTGGAGCCATGGGATGACTAGCGGCTGGTTTGCAGGGACCTTTTTGTTACACACCCACTTATTGGGAGATCACAGACCATTGTTGAGTCATTCATCATATCACGGGTGATGAGGCAGTATGGCCAACTCAGGGGATCTCGCAAGAGTATACAACTTATGTGTGTTATGCAGATGAGGAGAGATAGGGATGGTCTCCACGGTTGTCCTATGCCTTAGCTATGCAAGAGATGACTAGTCTACAACACCTCAGATGGGACTATATGGATGATGTTGTAGATCCGAGGGTATTGCCCTAGTATAGAGAGTGGTTCCAACAACATCCTTTTCCTAGGTTTACAAATCCAGGTGAGCAGGCACCTCGTATAGAGGATATTGAGGATGATGCTCCCATGCCAGGACAGGGACAGAGTCAGAGGTAGGGCCAGAGATAGGGACAGGGACAGAGAGCCAAGGCTCTGAGGCAGACAAGTGGTGATCTTGGTGCTAGTAGCAGTAGGGTTCCAGCTCAGGTTGGACAACAAAGAGGTGAGGATGGATCCCTTGGGAGAGTAAGAGTGAGATTGGGTGGAGCTGAGGAGGAGCAAGCAGCTCCGAGATAGGTCCGACAATGGAGGGATGAGTAGGGTGGTACTGGAGGTGGAGATGGGGGTGGAGAGTCGGTGAGAGAGCAGGGGACTGACACAGGGCGGCCGATGAGTGCATGTCTTGTAGAGCTGCAGTCACAGTTGACAGTGGCTCAGACTCAGCTGGCGGAGTGAGACTAGTAGCTTGCAGAGGTGAGGTTTGAGTGAGATCATCAGCTTACAAAGCTGAGAGCAGAGCATGATCATCAGGTCATGGCGATGAGAGTGGAGTGAGACACCCTCCAGCAGGATGTTTTGCATCAAAACAACAGGGCAGCCTACTATGTTGCAGCATATAGCATGGCAGTTCCAGTAGCACAGCAGGTGATCCCTATTCACAATATATGGCACACTCAGAGGGAGCTCGGGCACCTCGATAGGATCCCGGTCATTAGGCTCCTCCTCCTCCACCAGGCAATGAGGGAGAGGCCAGAGCTAGATATTCTTTTTGTTGGCTCAAATATGTTTTTGTAGACACACCCATTTTTTGTAGCCTATATGATTCTTGCTCTGATGGGAGTTTGTATATGTCATTCAACATCATTTTGTACTCTTAGACTTGACATGATATATATATATATATATATATATATACGAGATCGGATTTGACTTCATCGTACTTGTGTTGATTCTTTTATGATTTTTTTTATATGCTTTATTCTATATGTATGCATTTCTTTTCAATATGAATGTATGTAATGCAAATGATTATGGATGTCTATTTTTGTTTCTTTTCATATGAAAATAGATGACTATGTAATGAGTAATATGAGTAATGCAATGTTTTGATTTTTCTATGCAATAAGATGAATGTAGATGAGTGAATAATGAAATGTATGAACCTATATTAAATGTTTATGTATGCAACTAAACATCTCAAAACACAAATACTCAATCGAAGAAATGATGATAAATAGACCACTTAATGTAAGAAATGATGATTCTTTCAGCTCTCATTCAGAAGATAAAGAGATTATTACCATACCGAAATCACTCAAAATTCACAAAAATGCAAAATGATATGCAAAATGCAACCTAAACCTAGTCACTGGATTTAAAATGCTTAAGATTCATCACCGAGCATAACGAACACAACAGGCAAGTTAGAGTTCCTTTCTTTTTCAATGTGCAATATTAATTATCTTGTCCGCAATGACCCTTTTTTTGTTCATATCCTTGGACAATTTTCATAGGGACCCGAATTGCATCATAAAGAAATTCCCTCAAAACAAACAAAGAAATGATATGGACCTCCCTGTAGCATACAAATAAGTGGAGTTGAGGTATGTGAGGCGATTTCACCTTGTTGTGAAGTCTCTTATCACAGACACCCAACTAATTTAGATGTTTCTAGATCATTGGGATCATTCCTACAAGCAAAAAACAAAGAAAATATTATGCTCCCAATCCTTGCTCCTCTTAGTCACAATAGACTTCCTTGAGTTACTTAGAGGGATAATAATCGAAAACCAATATAAAAGACTGGACACAAAGAAAATTTTCATTCATAGCTCAAACTATTTAGTGATTGTTTTTCGTTATGTTGCTTTGCTTGTTTACTCAGTGATAAAAACTCTTTGGTAGTTAGGAGACAAGTGAATGACTCAGAGTGGACGACCATGATTCACTGATGGAAAGATAACTTGGTTGACACTACTTAGGATATGTAATGTGGTCAGTCGATTAGCCTAAGACTAGGACGTTGATCAGTTTTAACGTTGATAGATGGAGCGCTTGAGTACAAGAGGCACTGTTTTCTAGGTTTTCACCTTCTTGGAAGAGATTCATTTTTTTTTACCAAGGTGCCTGTTTACTAGGTTTTCACCAGGGCATTTTCTCTCTTTATATATATATATAATTTTTTCTTTTTTCATTTTTTTTTCTTTTCAGGACTTTTTTCAATTTTTAGGATTTTCTTTAGGACTTTTTCCACCTGTACATGTTGACGGCACAAAGAATGCTAAGTGAAGAATTTATTCAAGTGGATGGTGTTAATTGGTTCATGGAGATGTTCTCCTTTCGAATTTAAGAGTTGATAGGCACCAAAGCTGAATACTGCAATAATGATGTAGGGACCCAACCAGTTGGGTTCAAACTTCCCTTTATTGTCTCGAAACTGTTGATTTTTTGGATTTTCTCTCAGAACTAGGTCACCAACTTGAAATTCTCTTTGTCTAAATTTCTTGTTATATCCTTTGGACATTCTCTTTTGATATACTCTGAGATGATCAAACACCACTTGTCGATGCTCATCCAACAATTTGAGTTCTTGGAATCTAGAAATTCTATGATCTTCATCAGTAACAAGACCTTGCAAAGAAACTCTTAGAGATGATATTTCTACTTCAATAGGTAATACTGCTTCAGACCCATACACCAAAGAGAAAGGTGTAGCCCCAGTAGGTGTTCTGATACTTGTTCTGTAAGCCCATAGTGCAGGATTGAGCTGCAGATGCCAATCTTTCCCAAATTTGTTCACTGTTCTATGCAAGATAGTTAATAGGTTTTTATTAGATGCCTCAGCTTGTCCATTACATTGAGGGTAATATACTAATGACCAGTGTTGTTTTATTTTGAATTTCTCACAAAGCTCATCCAAATATTTATTCTTAAAATGTCCTCCATTATCAGTCACAATGGACGAAGGTATCCCATGCCTGCAAATAATATAGTTTAGGATGAACAAGGCGACTTGTTTACCGGTTGATTTGATAAGCAGAACTGCCTCTACCCACTTGGTGAAATACTCCATGGCCATTATGATGAATTTATGTCTGTTAGATGATGCAGGATATATCTGAACAATGAGATCAAAGGTCCATTGCTGAAAAGGCCAGTGTGTAATGAATGGTATGAGATCCCTTGCTGGGGCATGTATGAGATTTCCATGAAGCTGACATTTCTCACAGGTCTTAGCAAATTTGATGGCATCTTTTTCCATGTTTGGCTAGTAGTAGCCAGCCCGTAGTAGTTTCCGAGCTAAAGTAAGACCATTCGAATGAGATCCACAAATACCTTCATGGACTTCCGATAATGCATGCTTAGATTCTTCAGTTTCTAGACATCTAAGCAATGTACCATCCAAACCTTGTCTAAATAAATCATTAGCTATAATAACATACCATGAAGCATTTCAAGTTAGGTTTCTTTTCTCATTACGAGCAAGGTTTTTGGGGATAATTTGGTCACGTAGATAGGAGTAGATGTGGTTGTATCAGGATGAGTCATGTCCAATAATAGAACAGACTATTTGGGTCTCAGGGGAATCATAGGCTAGGTAATGTAACTCTTCCACCAGGAATTCAAAGCGAAAATTGGACTCTTGTAACTCAGGTATAGATGCCAAGGTGGCCACAACATCGACTGCTTTGTTTGCGGATTTGGGAATTTGTTGGAATGATACAAAAGAAAAGTACTTCTTAAGATCATTAACCATTCTCTTATAAGGCATTGGTTTCTCATCTCGAGTCTAATATGTATCGTTGATTTGGTTAACTACCAGCTGAGAATCTCCATAGATATTCAATTCAACAACCTTCCATTCAACATCTAGCTTCATTCCATTTAACAAAGATTCATATTATGCAATGTTGTTTGTGTAGGGGAATAGAATCTTATAAGACTCTGGGATTCAATACTTCTAAGGAGTAATAAACAATATTCCAGCACCAGAACCATTTTGGGTAAAGGACCCATCAAAGAACATCTTCCAGGGTTGTTGAGTAAGGTGCATTATTGATTCATTTGGAAACTCTATATGTAGCGGTTGAGTGTCCTCAAGAGGAGCTTCAGCAAGTTGATCAACAATTAACTATCCTTTTATGGCTTTGCATTCAACGTATTCAATGTCAAACTCTGTAAGGATCATGACCCATTTCGCCAATCTTCCTGTAAGTGTTGCTTTATTGAGAAGATATTTGAGTGGATCAATTTTGGCCACTAGCTTGACTGAATGTGCTAGCATGTAGTGTCTCAATTTTTGTGATGCAAAGACTAACGCCAAGCATGCTTTTTCTATTATAGTGTAGTTCATTTCATAAGACACCAATGTCCTACTAATGTAATAAATAGCTCGCTCTTTTTTGTTGTCATCCTATTGCCAAAAGTGCCCCCAGTGATGAATGATTTACTGATATATATAAGATTAGTGGTTTACCCTGAATCGGTGGCATCAATATCAGTGGATTTGATAGGTACTCTTTGATTTGCTAAATATGTTGTTCACATTGCTGATCCTAGTTGTATATTACTCCTTCTCTCAATGCCTTTGTGAAAGGTTGAGCTTTGTCTGCTAGCTGAGAAATGAATCTTCTAATGGATTGGAGATGTCCCTGTAGACTTCTCATTTGACTAATGTTCTTCAGAGGTGACATTTCCATTATGGCTTGGACCTTCTCAGGATCAACCTTGATTCCCTTCTTTGAAATGATGTAGCCAAGTAGCTTACCAGATGTCACTCTAAATGCACACTTCTTTGGATTTAATCAGAGTTTGAACTTTTCCATTCTGTCTAGTATAGGACCTAACTCTTGAATGTGTGTTGATCCCTTCATAATCTTCACTAAGGTTTCATCAACATAATCTTCAATATTCTTATGAATCATATCATGAAAAATGGTAGTCACCTGCTCTTTGATAGGTTGCTCCTGCATTCTTTAGCCCAAATGACATGACATTCCAACAAAAGGTTCCCCATGCATAGGTGAATGATATCTTTTCTTGATCTCCAGGAGCTATTTTGATTTGGTTGTAGCTAGAGAATCCATCCATTAGTGAGTACATTTCATATTTGGCAGTCATGTCGAATATCATGTCAATGTTTGGTAATGGAAAGTCATCCTTTGGACATGATTTGTTAAGATCTCTGAAGTCTGTGCAAATTCTGATAGATTTGTCTGCCTTTGACACAGGTACTATGTTTGAAATCCATTCAGCATAATCTATAGCTCTAATGAATCTAGCTTTGAGCAGTTTTTCTAGTTCAGCCTTGACTAATAGTGCTACATGCGGGTGCATCTTATGAAGTTTTTGTTTAATTGGTTTTACTCCTGGTGTGATTGAAAGATGGTGCATGATAAGATCTAGATCCAAGCCTGGCATATCAAAGTATGTCCATGAAAATTTTATTTTATTTTCTGAGAATAGCTGAGTGAAATCCTTTAATTCTTTTGTTGATAGTGATTGAGCTATATGAATGATGTGTGGTGTCTCTTGACTCCCAATGTTCACTGGCTGAGTTGGCTTGATCAATATGGAAGACCTCTCCTGGAAATGACTTGGCAGTATATCAAGTATCTCACCTTCAGACGCCTCAGAGAGGTTTTCACCTTTAGGTACACCCTTTATTTTCTCTTTTTTTAGATTTTGACACTACCATAATGTGGTTTTCGCCATCAAATCTTTTATTTTTATTTTTCTTGTTTTTGCGACTAAGATACTTGATATTCACTTCAGTCATATTTTCACTCTGTTCATTGGTGGAAGAGTCCATAGGTTCGACTGCATTGAGATAATAGGCTAACGTATAGTCATTGGCAAAAATAGGTATATTCATGGGCTAGTTTTGTAAGGTACAGTCAATCAATTCAGGATGTACTAAGGATAAATTTTGAATAGGTTCAAGAGAATTCATAGTATTGTTATCACAGTGGTGGATTGAAAAGTCGAGTTCCAAAAGAATACCTTGCGTAGGTGTCTCGAGACCAGGAAGAGTCAGATCATGATTATTAAAGTTTATGTTAATATTTAGTTGATCTAATCCAATAGGCATACTTGTAAAGTTGTTCACTATTCCAGACTGGATGTCACATCGTGGCTGGACAATGATAAGATTAGTAGATAGATTTTCATTGTTTGTATCTGATGATTTCAATTTTGAGGTTGAGTAGATATTATCCTGAATAAGATTGTCATCAAAGTCATCAAAGTCATCAGATGAAGTTTCTGAGTCTTCTTCAAGTGATTTAGTAAGTGTATGTATGGTATCAACACCAACATCTTTAATACTGCAAGTTCCTTCATTTTGTGGTCCATTCCTCATTTGTATCTGACACACCTGTTGACATGATCTTGATGTTTCTATGATTTGTTGTTGTCTACTACATTTAGCTTCTTCTGGACTGATAAGTGGTTCTTGTTTTGTAGCTTTCAACTCTTCTTGTGTAGTGCTATACCTGATTTGTTCTATTTTAGCATAGGGGTACATAGATGAGAAGCTTTTTGGTATTCTTCCTTCTTTCAATCCTTGTTAATCATTTGCTTGTCTTTTTTGTCTAATTTCTTATATTTCTTTCTCTAGTTTTATGCGCATCAGCTCTTGAGTATCATCTATGACACCGCTAGACTCTTCTAGAGTTTCTGTAGTGGATGTGTCTAAGAGGTGGTCAGGACCCCATTCATACTCGTTTGAGTCAGTCTCTGAATCATCTACTTGTTGCCTGCCAGTATATGTGGCTAGAAATTTTAGTGGTGCAAACAATTCTCTAATTCTTACTACTTCATCTCTTATATCTTCTGGGACCTCAACTTCTTGTATTATTGTGGCTGATACCATCAAAGCTTGAGCACTGACTATTTCTTCTTTCTTGACTACTGATTCCTCTTTCTCTTTTCTACACTCTGCTTTTGTTTGTTGAGTGTCTACTTCCTATAATGTTGAAGGTGATATCCTTTTCTGCCACTTAGACTTAGAAACATGTTTTTGGTCTGATGTCTTTTTTGGATTGTATCCCAGTCCAACCTTATCATTTGTGGATTTTGTTTGCAACTGAATTGGTCCAGTAATACCTTCCTTTTGTTTTCCCAAAGGACCAGTACCTGGATATCCCATGCGTTGAATCATTTTGTAGCCAAGACCATATTGGTTTGAGGAAATCTCACAATGTCGTACATCCTTGTTTTGACTATCTTCCTTAAGAGACAGTTAAGAACATCATCCTCTTCTATTTCATCCACCAGGGAGGTAGATGACTATACAAAGAGACCATCATACATGGTATTCAGAGCTAAAGGTTGTGTTCTCATAGCCTCTGATGGCTTGCCCAGCTGTTTTGGTGATGGAGGGAGAGAAACTAATGAAAGTACTAGTTCTATCTTGCAGCCATCCATGCTGGTATTTGTAATCTTCAATCTCTTTTCTAAGTCTTTCATCAGTGTTTCTAGATCTTCATTTGTAGAGGCTGCCCTATTATGAAGCACAAAATTATCTGCACCTTTCGTCAATGCATTACAGATGACATTCGTATTAGCAGGAATACTGACTTTTGTTCCATTATAGGGGAATTTTAAGCATTGATGGTATGTTGACGGTATTGCCTTCATTTCATGAATCCATGACCTTCCTAGTAAGATATTGTATGATAAAGGAATATCAACTATCTAGAAAAGGACATCTCTTTCTATAGGTCCCACTCTAATTGGTAATGATACCAGACCTTTGGAGGTCCTTTCTTCTTCATCATAGACTTTTATTGTTATTTTCTTGCCAAGATCAATGACATTTTCAGAGAATCCTAGTTGTGTAAGTAGACTGTAAGTATAGATATTCAACCATGCGCCTCCATCTATCAAAACATGTTTGACTCTGTGTTTCTGGATCATGGCTTCAATATGCAATGGTTGGTTATGTGGATGATTTATTGAGTTGTCATCTTCTTCGGAGAAGGTCAGATAGTGAGGTGAAGTTAGATGACCCACCATAGATTGAAACCGATCAATGTCTAAATCTTTTGGAATGTTAGTGGTGAGAAATGCTTTGTCTAGAATTTCTTTGTGGGCAGACAAGAGTTTTAGCAATTCAAAAATTGAGATTTGAGCATTTGTCCTCTTCAATTATTCAACACTATATCCAGAAGATGATGATGAATTTAACCTTTTAAATTTGTCCAAGGTTGACTCTTTTTGTTTGTTTGATTGGGCTGGTGGGTTCGATGTTGCTTGAGCTGGGTTGGAAAAGCTAGCTCCTTGGAGAGTGACTTTCTTCTAAGAACGGGTCAGAGCTCTTGCATATCATGATTCATTTGGTTTATCTTGGATTATAATCACATTGCAATATTCCAAGTGGGAAGGCTCAATCATGTTGATAATGTTGTCCTGACTGGTATAAGTATAATTTACCTTGGCACCTCCTTTGGTCTTTGAAGAATCACCTTGTTTGTAAATAGGCAAAGGGTCCTTAAATGCTTTATGATCAGCATTGGTTGGGTGATTCCCAACAACAACTTTACCAGCGTCTATGAGATCTTGAATCTCATGTTTTAGCTTCATGCAATTGTTTATGTTATGACCTTTATTCTGATGGAAGTCACAATATTCATTTTCTCTCCACCATCTTGGTTTGACTTTTGGATCATATGGTCTGGAGTTATCTGGTAGTGTTATCAAGTTATTTGCCAACACAATTTTGAAAGTGGATTCATACGATTCTTCGAGAGGAGTAAAATCACACTTAGGTTTGGAAAGCCAAGGCTTTTCTTTGAACCATTCTTTTGTTTTCTTTGGTGGATTTTTTGCTGCAGCCTCAATAGCTTTAAGTGCTTGTGTACTACTAGCCAAGTTGAATATTGTGGGATTTGAGTTAGATTTAACACTTTCTACTAATCCATCATTAGCAACATTCTTGTTGTTGTCTTTGCCAAATTTCCAATACTTGTTCTTCTCTTTAGAGATAGATCCTGGTTGTGTTTCTTTCCAAGGTGAGATATCTCCCTTCTTTATGTGCACATCTTCCATTCAAATGGCATTATCTACCATTTTGTTAAATGATGGGTGTATTTGCATTTGTACACTATACTTCAATTCAGGGACCAAGTTATTGACAAATATATCCATTTTTTTAGAGTCTGGGATAGGTCGAGAATATCTAGAAAACATCTTTCTCCAATGTTGGAGGAAAGTAAGAAGAGGCTCCCCTATTTTTTGTTTAGTATTGCAAAGCTTGATCATAGTCACAGGATGTCGAATGTTGTATGAGTACTCTTGTAAAAATAGTTGAATTAGTTCTTAAAATGTTTTTATTCCTTTGCGTAGACTTGAGAACCATTTCATTGCTTGACCCCCTAAACTCCTTGGGAAAAGGTGCATGAGGTACATTTGATCGTACATAAACTCCATACAGGCAACACAAAACTCTCTGACATGATCTTGAGGATCCGAGGTACCATCGTATTTGTCAAATTTTGGGATCTCAACTCATGAAGGAAATGGAGGCATGAATAGATTTTTGTCAAATGGAAAGGGACATATTATTTACAGAGAATATTGTTTTGGGGACTTATCCTTATTCTTCAATTCTGTGACCTCCATCCATAAGGCTTGTAATTGTTTGTGTACCATAAGTATAGGTGATTCTTCCTTTTTAGTAATGAGTGTCTGAACATCATATCCAGTAGGAAGTTTAGCACCTTGTTTTTCTAGTTCTAAGAAATAGTCTTCCTTCTCTCAGGTCAGGATAGCTTTCATCATTTTGCTAAAGTCTTTGTCCTTTTGACAGTCAAGGATATCTTTTTTTGGAGGTTCTATATCTTCGTCAACCTCACTTGATGAGGAATCATTGTCATTTTTGGGAATGTTATTATCGTCCTTGTTTCTGTCATTGTGTTCCATCTCATACATAGTGGGGGATTTAGGCTCATCAAAAATTGGTCCACCTGATAACGACGATATGTCAGTGAGTGGATCCTTCATGTAGAATGGATTATCTTGATATTTTAAGGGTTGTTCTTTGCATTTGGCTTCTTTCTTACGAGAACTCCTAGTTTGTGTAGGAATTTTTATGGATTAGTGTGACCTAAAGTTGTTTATGATGCAGAGTTCAAGATCAATTTTAGAGCTAGTTGTTTTGTTACAATATTGTTTGAGAGAAACAACTAAGATTCAGTCTGGTTTCATGAAAGATCTATCCTGTATAAGATGTCTATCTAAGTTGATTCTAAGAGTAGTGTAAGATTTGGTCTGGTTTCAGGAACGATCTATCCTGTGTAAGAAATTATCTAAGTGACTTAAATTTGATAGGTAGTTGATTGAACTAGTTGAAAGATGATCGACCAAATTGTGCAACACAAATGGCAGAGGTACATTGTCTTGATTTGTTTAGCTTAGGATGATGATAACCAAGATTATGTTCATTGTAGACTATTTTTAGGCAAGTTTGACTGTTATGTTCTGACAAAACTAGAGACTCGTACGAAAGGTTTTTTTGAGTTGGATGACAATTTAGGAGCTACAGGATGACAATAGTTCTATTTTGTATTAGTTACTGCCTCGTACTGTATGACAAAGGGGTATACGTCAGACAACAAAAGACATAGGATAGTTCTATTTCGTACAACATAGGACACAGTGCCAGACAACAGATGAAACGACTCATATGACACAGGATCTGATAGAGGATGACAAATGATAAAACTCGTATGAGACAGGATGTGATTTAGGACGATAAATAAGCAGACTCGTACGAGTGTTCACGGGGCAGAGACTTAAAATTTTGAGTTTTTTTTTTTCGATTGCTGAGTATGACCAATTCTAAGATGGACTGATTTTGGACCAAGATAGACTAGTTTTGAACAAAATTTTGACTTTAGGATGGACAAGTTCTGACACGGACATAGTTTCGACTTAGGATGGACTATTTCTGACATGGATAAAGTTTTGACTTAGGATGGACTACTTCTGACACAGACAAAGTTTTGACTTAGGATGGACTAGTTTTGACATGGACAGAGTTTTGACTTAGGATGGACTAGTTCTGACATGGAAAAAGTTTCTAATCACTGAGTTGGTTCTTGTCTTCTCCAATTTTGGTATTTTAGTTTTTGTTTCAGGGATGAAAACATAGAAAACACATAGTATGAATAGTAACTCCAATCACAACATGCAAACCATAAGGAATTTGGTGAGGAAAGAAAACCTTTGCTTGTAGACTCAGGTACACACCCAATAGCTAATCAGAATATGACCGCTGAGTCTCATGCAATGGATTCTCAATGCCGTATTATCCAACTCCAAATGCTAATGGGGGAACGAAATGACAAGTATCTTGGGAGAGTTACTATCTCTCTCAAGTACAAATATTATCCCCCTTTCGGAGATGAACTGGGTAGCTTCTAATTTTCATTGGAACTAGTAAGGGATCCATTCGGCATGTCAAGGTATAAACTCAATTAAGAGGTCTCCCAGCCTTGAAAACCAAGGTTTAATATACCCGAAGGTACGGAGGAGAGCTATTCCCGAGCACTTCCATAGCCGTTCCCACTTAGGTCATTCCCCTCACACCGGCCGTAACGACTTTAAGAGTTTTTCAACCCCTCAGGAGGGCAGGCCTGCTAAAGATGTACAAATCTCAAACAAAGAAAAAGCCTCAAGGGTTTGGATTTCTAATTGTCTAGAAAAAGACAAGAGCATACCCTCCTACCTCTCAGAATCTTCTAAAAACACGAAAATACAAATTTGTTCTTTAACCAGATAGCAATTTAGGTTCCTAAAAATGAATTTAAAGAATACACGATGTTTGGTCGATTTATCCTTAGGCAACCTGCAAAGACAACGAATCAATAGTCATATTGTCTTTGTGTGACAAGCATATTCTTTGGCAAGCGTTCTGCAAAAATTGATTAGGCTGTGAAAAATTCTAAGATAGATAGATAAACAACCAGGGTCAGTCATTAGAATAATCAATTTGAACATAAAACCAAAATCATTAAATTTGCCCTTTTAACTAGAAAATACAAAGTCGTACAATAGAGTTTTAGCTCGTACGATATAGGATTCCCTCTCGTACGATATAGGATTCCTTCTCATATGATACCTGTAGTTTATCATTTCAGCTTGTAAAGATTGTGGTACGAGATGTACGGACGAAAATCCAAAAAAATCTAAAATTTGAAAAATAAGAAAAAACAAAGTAGTCAGTCTTGGAGGTCAAAAAATGTAGTCTTTTGCCCCATGGTGGGTGCCAAAGATGTGTGTGTGAAAAAAAGGGTATGTAGCTGCAAGCACAACACTTCAATTAAGTCATTACATGTATGGTTAGTAAATAATAATCAATAAGTAATAAACCATAACAAAGCGACTAATTGCCTTCTAAAAAATGCGAGTATAAGATTGCTCTCAGATTTTTTATAAGCAATACCAGTGACTAGACTACACCAAGACAAAGGATTTAATCTATATGATATTAACTATATGGATGCATGATGGATGAAAAATTCAAGCAATATGGATTCAAGCAACATGGGTGAGTAAAACTAAATATGGATGCAAATAATCTAAAAAAGCACAATGATCTTCAATGACTCGAGAGCGAAATTAGCATGATAATAATCTCCAAGCGTGATCTCAAAAATCTCTAGGGTGAATTGAAATGAGAGCTGAAGACTGAATTTATAGAGAATTCTCAAGAGAGATGATTAAAAAAAGCTCAATTTAGGATTAATTGAAAATAATTGAGAAATCAGGTGTAGTTAACCTTGAGATAGATTCCAATTATAGTTTAATTGAAATGCATTCAAATTAGAAGTCCAAGTTGCATTGGAAATAATAATACATTAATTTCATGCATTTGTGATAAAAATGGATAATTCTTTTATTTATTCAAGAAAAGAGTCTTTTCAATGCAACTGAACTTCTTTTTCTGAAAAGCTTTTAGTTCCAATTTTAGAGAATAATTCATAATTCAATTAATTGCTTTTCTGATTTCAAGTTCTACATTTAGAAAAAGAAATAATATCTCAAGTTTGATTTCTCTCTCAATTCAATTCTTTTTGTTTTATTTTCAATTCAACTCTTGCTTTGTGATTAATTCTTCTTTTGTAATAAATTAATTCCTTTTGCATGATTAAATGAAATATTTATTAATTAATTAAATATGCAAGGATATTTAATAAATTAAAAAAAGATAATTGATCAAAATGATATTTATTAGAAATGATTCAATTAATTAAATAAATATTTAATTAATATTGAGTAATTGATTTGCCATGTGATATTTGATGATTAAATAATTAATAATGTGCTCAAGGTTGATTTAATTGCCTTTGGTTAGAACCTTGGTGATGTTGTCGAGATTAGGGGCCCATGGTTTAGATGACCATTTTTAGGGTATTACAGTTTCCTTGTTAAAAATATTGTGTTATGGTGTGCTTTCTATGTTGTGTTTATTGTTCATATTTACTGCATTAATTCTTGTTTACCGGCACACTGTTTTGGATTGCAATTTACTTAATAAGGTCAAAAAATCTATTTACCAGTTAGATACTGATTCAACCCCCCCTCTTAGTATCTTTGGGAATCCTAACAATTGATATTAGAGCCTGGTCCTCTATTTTTAGAAGCCTAACAACTTGAGGGAGATTCTCACACTAGTACAGATAGAAAACTTGAGAAAGCAATTGGAAACAACTCTTTCAGATTATGATGCAGAAAAGTTGAAGAATATCAAACTTGAAGATGATCTGAAGGCTACACAGGAAATCATTCAAGGACTTCAGAAGAATCTTACTATTGCTAGAAACAAAAGAAGAGAACTTCATGAGAAGATACAGAGTGATGATGATGAAAAGGAAACTCTTAATAATCTTGTAAGCAAGATGAAGCAAGAAAACATGACCTTGAGGAATGAGATGCAAGATATGACTATGAGATTTTGTAAAGGCATTGAAGACAGAAAGAAGAATGAAGATGACTTGACTAGAAGACTCAATGATGCTGGAATCAAAAATCTAAGACTTATTCATGAAAATGATATGTTGAAGACAAATCTGATTCACTTGGAACATGATAAAACTGAACTATGAGACAAAAGGATTTCTTGGAAAATGAGTTGGCTACTGCAAATCAACACAAAGAGAAATTCAAGAAAAGTTCAGAAGAACTTGATGACATGCTGAAAAATCAGAAACCTGATGGAGACACTAATGGTCTTGGCTTTGAAGTTGGTGAAAGCTTCGATACTGCAAACATTCATGATCACAGTAAACTGGTAAGACAACCTAACGCCAAAAAATTTAATGGGAAATTCTTTAACTATAGCAAGTATGGTCATAGAGAAAATCAGTGTAGATCTTGAAACTATTAGAACACTAATGCACCCACCGGTCAATGTTCTAAATGCAACAAAATTGGTCATAATTCAGAAAATTGCAAAATGAATGTACGATGTTATGTTTGTGGAAGATTTGGACACTTATCTAATGAATGAAAAACACATACTGGCATAGGATATGGAAAGGCTATTCAGAAAAACAATGTGACTTGTTATGCTTGTAACAAGATTCGACATATTGCAAAATTTTGTAGAAGTAAGGCATCACCGACAAATAATAAAGGACCCAGTTTGAAAGGTAAAGAGAAGGTTGATGAGGTAAAGCAAGAATTTTCAAAACAATAGATTAGAAAGAGAGATCAGATTGTTGATGAGACTATTCCTTCACCGGTAGAACAAAGTATCACTCCATCGGCAGGAGATTCTTCATCTAACTAAAAAGAAACCTTTTGGAGGTATGGCAACTAATTGAAAATCATGCTAGTTTACCCTCAGTTGATGGTAAGAAGATGAATTGCTTCTTTAGTAAAAGATGTGTTAAGTTTCACTTAACATATCAGGCATTTATTATGGTAGTTGAAGGAAAAGACATTATAAAGCAAGTGTTTTTCACTCTTTTTCACTCACCGAGCATTCAAATTTCCTAAGAGCATGAAAAACCCGAGTGAAGGCATCCACAGCGAGAAGTGAAGAAAAATATTTCAAGCATCCAAACCTAAAGGTAGATTAAGGTATTTATCAATGGCTTCCTCCTCTACTCCTGAATTCATTGCAAACCACTGGTAGCAGGCCTGACAAAACTAAGAAAGTTTCAAATAACATTGTGATGACATTAATTGGTGCAACCCTTGACAACAGATCCTTGGGAGTCAATGATGTGAAAGACATAAATGTTAGATTCATTAGCATGATACTAGGATACAAAACTACAGATGCTAACAGATTGAACTTTGTTTCTAGTTTATGTATCGAGAGTGCTTATGATATGGTAACAATAATTCTAAGATAGATATATGTGAATGGTTGAAGGATGAATTGATTGATAATCTGAAGAAAATTAAAGGTGATAAGAAAGGTACTTTCAGATTTGGTAATCTACTTGTGTGCCTAATGCTATACATTACAAAGGAAGTTCCCGGTATAGGTAGGAAAGAATTTGGTTTTGACATACTGATAAGTAAACTACAATTGGATATCTTTACTGGCATGGGAACAGATAGGGAAAACAATATAATTTAATATTTCCAAGCATTTAAGGCTAGAATGAAAACAAGGGAAAGGCTACCTCAAAACATTGTTGACAAATATCAGAAAGAAATTTGTTTTGTTATTAAGAAAGATGAAATCTAGATGGAGGCAGTGGTTCCTAGAACTGTTTGGGTGACATAAATGGGTTATGAGGCTGATGTAAACATAATTGAGACATATGCCAAAGTCCTACTTGAAGCCCCTAGAGAACCTGAAGAGAAAATATTTGGTAGTGCTGAAACCATTGAAAGTAAAGTACAAACACTTAAACAAAGGAAGAAAAGAGAGCAATCTATCAGAAAAGCATCAAAATAGGTAAAAGAGATCAAGGAAAATATATTGAATATCATCGGTATTAAGGAAAGTGACTTGGAAGGGTTACAACTGAAAGATCACCTCTCACCGATTGGAACTTCATCTGACAGTGAAATACCAGCTGAGTTTAAGAGAGTAGAAAGGAAAAGGAAACCTTCACCGACACCCTCTCCTATACCAAAGAAAACTAGAAGGATACAACAAGCAGTAAGGCCCCGAGCAAAGAAAATGGTGCCAAGGAAGAAGAAGGAAAAACAGGTTATCCCTCCTTTAGACAATCTTCTGAATGAAATAACAGATAATGGAAACTTGTCTAATGTTAGTAAATTGTATGATACTTTTACAAATGAGAAAAAGGAAAGCATAGAAAATAGTATCATTCTACACCTAGATATCTATAAGAAATTTTTGATAGAGGTTGTAGATGATCTACCCAGTGACTTGTATAGACGACTTGATGCAAAGAGGCTAGCTATTATGGAATTGGATAAGAAAATAAAAGTTGAAAAGGTACTTGTTGTACACCTAGTTAAATTAGTAGAAGAAATTGATGAGTTAATAAGTGAAGCTAACAAGATAGTATTTTCCAGTGGTCACCAACATGTATCTTTAATGGCAGACAGAGTTAATGAAATCACTGAAGAGATAGCATATAAATGGGATATCTTCTTTGTGGGAAAAGAGAAGCAAGAAGAACTCAATAGACCCAAAACTTTTAAGGTATATCAAAAGGATAAGGATAAAGGTAAAGGAAAGGTAGGTGGACTACCCAACATAAAAGTAATAGACAATTTGCCCCCACCTCCTTCTATTACTTCACGAGTTGAAACTATTGACACATCGGCAACTGAGGATATGGAGACTACACATGAGGATACAAATCCTGATTCTGAAGTTTTATACACAATGAATGTTGATACACAAGAGGTCAATATTGTGGTTGATAAGGAAACCACTGGTGTGAACAAAGGTGTGGCTACTGAGCCACCCGTTGACAATATTGCAGTTGAAA
The DNA here is from genome assembly GCF_030272615.1 of Cryptomeria japonica. Lineage (NCBI taxonomy): Eukaryota > Viridiplantae > Streptophyta > Pinopsida > Cupressales > Cupressaceae > Cryptomeria > Cryptomeria japonica. Next base: position 253,932,985 of record NC_081412.1, read on the forward strand.
CACCAACTGAGAGTGTTGAGATTGGGGTTGAGACACAACTTGAGCAAACTGAACAATCAGTTGATCCCCTAGTTACTAGCATGGATACTGACAATACCATTAATACAAACATTGAAAAACCTATAGAGTTAGAGAAACCGACTGATAACACAAAGAAGCCAATTGAGATACCGGCAATGGACAGTACAGAGGTGCATACTGAGAAACCGATAATGAATACCACTGAGACATCATCAAAGAAAATGGTAGTAGAGAGCACAGAGAAACCCAATGAGGTACAGGTTGAGAAAAAAAAAGAGAAAAAGGTTGAGTCATAGGTTCATATAGAGACAATACCACCAGCAACAGCTGAGAAGCCTAAGCCTTTGCTGATAGAAATGCAGACACAAACTGACCTACCAGAGGTCAATACAGGCAAATAGGTTACTCACACCGGCAAAATGTAGATTGTTAAGGTAGTTGGACAATCATCTGGTTCTTCCATGATAGAATTCAAACCAACTAATATTACAGGGGTATTATTGGATTTAATTAAGAAACTCACAGAGTGTAATGCACTAGCTTATAAGGCTATTGATGATACCATTCCTATTCTAAAATTGATTGCACCCAAGTGCAACATGGAAAATAAAGATTCCTTAAGTCAATTAGACACATTGTCTAAGTATATCACTGCTAACATATTGACAGTGGAACAAATAAATGAAGAGACATTTAGAGAGAAAATGCATAAGGAAAAAGAGATATTCTTTGATGAGACAATAAAGAAGTGCACGGAACACATTGACACCCTCCTACCAGCACTAAGAAAAATAATAATGGAGTTTAAGGAATTATATAGAGACACATGTAAGAAAAATCTTTTGACAATGGATATTGATAAGGATATTAGTATAGTGTAGACATAAATAAATGATATAGCTAACATCATCATTGGTTCCTCCAAACCAATATCAGTTATAGAGCAGGAGATAACAAGTTTTGAGGAAAAACTTGAGAAATTGGAGAAGAAAAAGGAAAGAATACAATACAAGTCAAAAGATCTTAAATGTAGACTCGGTCCCAAATTAAATTGCCTCATCTCTTTAAGGAAAGAGATACCAGAGGCACTTGTTCAAGGACTAAAGACATTGGAAGAGAAAATGCATCACCTCACCGGTACCATTCAAAGAACAAAGGCAACATTGAAGGACAGTGACAAATTCACTAAGAGCCTGAATTTTGTATTAGCAGACATATTTCAGATTGTAACCAACTAGGTATAGGGTTCTAGCTGATAACTACACTCAATTGACATTTTGACAACCTTTGTCATTGATGCCAAAGGGGGAGTAGTAGAGAAGAGAAAAATCCAATGACTTAGAGATCATCTACTCAGGGGGAGCACACAGTTTTGGTAATATTTTTGGATACAATTTTGAATTTTTCTCATGGGTGTTGCCATCAATGACAAAGGGGGAGATTCTTGGCATTGAACACTCCAATGAGAATTATAGGTGATTGAAGGTATTTTCATTGATGGCAACCTTGCAATCTTATGGCACTAACACCGACAGACTCTACACCGGTAGATAGTTCACCAACAGCGGCAATAATGTTTACCGACACCCCAGCCGACAGGACTTTGATTATTGTATATTGTATTTAATTGTAATATCTTTTTGTAACCCGACAAGGCGTATTGTAATAAGACTCATATATAAGTATGAGATCTTGTAGATCATTTAAGATGTGGACATGGTTAGAATATTGCAGAAGTAATGTGCGAATATTAAGGCAGATTTTGGAGTAAGGTTTATGGTTATTGTATGAGCTTAAACCGGTACTGAACTTGGCATAGCAGATGCTGAACTAAAGCAGTACAACATATTGGATTTGTATAATCCATTTTGTAAGTCAATGAGACTTTCTTTTGTAATTAAGCAGTGAGCTTTAGGCAGTTGGCCTTCCTGCATGTGCAGGCCCCTATTGTAAGTAATATCCATTCATTGGCCAGTGAGTGAATATTGTGGGTCACAAATCCCACCGAGGTTTTTCCCACACCAGGTTTCCTCGTTAAAAATCTTGTGTTATGGTGTGCTTTCTATGTTGTGTTTATTGTTCATATTTACTACATTAATTCTTGTTTACCGACACACTGTTTTGGAATGCAATTTACTTAATAAGGTCAGAAAATCTATTTACTGGTTAGATATTGATTCACCCCCCCTCTCTGTATCTTTGGGAATCCTAACAGGGATTAGTTGGTGCCTGGATCGAAGCAAGAAGATCAGATTGAAAGAATACCTCAAGAAGGAAACAACAGATGTATTAATAGCAGTTTGATAGATGCAGATCTATATAAAGGATCGTGTTTCCCTTGTCTATAAAACATGTCTTAAAAGGCGTGGAAATGATGGAGATGAACAGATGGACTTCAAGGTGATCGGATCTTGCATGATTTGATTGGATTTGATTTGCCTTGAGGATGGTGAAGAAACCCTAACCACCTGGATTTTGAATTGCTCTTTGGTGGGAAATCATCTAATAAGAAAAGGGAGAAATGAACAGAAGGTGTTGATGCTGTTGTAAAGTTTGTGGATAGGAGAGAAGTTAGAAGGAGAAAACTTGGGAAGGGGTTTCGATCAAGTTACAGTGTGAGTAAGTAGGCAAACTGGTAAGAGGATTCTACCAATAGTTTCATAGTCAGGCAATTGAGCCTAACTGATAAGGCATGGCAGAGAAGGCAGTATCCTAGTGTGACACGGTGTATTGAGAGACTGGGTGTGAAAAGGAGAGAAAGATAAAAAAGAGTTAATTGATTCAAGAGCTGCAGAATTCATTTGCAGTAAGAAGCCTTAATTGCATTCAAATAGTATTTCAATATACATCACCAAGTTGGAGTTGGTGTAGGGGTTGGTGCTCCTTGGGTTGGTGCCCTAAAATATTTGTAAATCTATGTTTTACCTATGAGGCTAGATTGGAGCAGTAGACTTCAAAAACTTTTCTCATCGAGGTTTTTCCCATATTGGGTTTTCCTCGTAAATTTGATGTTGTGAGTTGCTTGTGTGTGCATGGTCACTTTGGCTTTCTTTCTTATATTACCGATCTGACTGTTTATGTGATTAAGTACATAATTGATATTCTCAAGTTAGATAAGAAAAAGAAAAGACCTAGGAACCACTGACTCACCCCCCCTCTTAGTGGTACTTTATGTTCAAAAATTGGTATCAAAGCGAGGTTCCCGGTTATCTCTAAACCTTGGGTAGATTCTGGACTTTGAGCACAATGGCAAGAAGTGAGTCTTCTTCTTGAAAAGCCCCCATGTTTGATGGATCTAACTATGCATTCTAGAGAAGAAGAATGGAGACATATATTTCATCTCTTGGCTTTGATGTATGGATGTCAGTCAAGAATGGGTATGCCATTCCTAATACTCCTCCCACTGATTCGGATGCAAAGGAGTGTAAAAATAATACAAAAGCTAAACATGCCATCTTGAGTGGACTGTCTGATAATGAATTTGTCAAAGTCATGTATTGTATTTCAGCAAAGGAAACATGGGACAAGTTGTAGAGGTTGTTTGAGGGAGATGCAAAGGTCAAGGAGGCCAAACTAAAAACTCTAAGGAGCCAACTTGAAAGCATCAAAATGAAAGATGATGAAAAAATTGCAGACTATCTTCACAAATTTGATGAAACTGTGAATGCTATTAGAGGACTTGGTGAAGAGATTGTAGAAGAAATTCTTGTCAAAAAGATACTTAGATCTCTCACTCCCAAATATGATACTAAAGTGTTAGCCATAGAAGAAGCCAAGGATCTGAAGACTTTTACTATGAATGAACTACTTGGTTCCCTGACAACCTATGAGATGAGAACAACCAGTGAGACTTCCTCAAGAAAAGAAGCTGCTTTCAATACCACCAAAAACGGGAAAGAAGATGTTACTCATAAAAAATACAGTGAAGTCTCTGATGTTGAAGTAGCAAACTTTGTCAGGAAGCTCAAAAGAGGATCAGGTTGGTACAAAGGAAAGCTACCACTTAAGTGTTTCAATTGTGGGAAGGTAGGACACTTCGCTGCAAGTTGTCCTCACAAAGAAACCAGTGGAGATGAGTCAAGAGACTTCAAAAGATCTATCGGTAAAGATAGAGAAAGGAATGACTACCGACAAGGCAGAAGAGACTACCGGAACCAAAACAGCTTATATACCATTAAGGATGACACAACAGATGATGAGGATGCATCAGAAGATGATGACCATGAGAACCACATAAAAGTAAATCTTTTCATGGCATTTGACAGACCTGCTATTGAAGATGAGTAAGAAGAGGGTGTTGAGGCTGAAGTGGATTTGGAGAGTAAACTTATCAGTGCACTTGAAGAACTAAGTAAAACAAGAAGAGGACTCAAGAGAGTTAAGCTTGTTGCAGTAGATGAACAAGATCTCTTGAAGTAGTCTCTGGAAAAATCTGGTCAAATCATATCTGACTTGGAGCTCCAGCTGGAAGAAACTAAGAGGATTGGTGAAGCTACAACCCTTGACTTGACAAAGAAAGAAAAGGAGCATCAAGAGATGGAAGCAGAAATAATAAAGCTCAAAAAGGAGCTTGAAGAAAGTAAGGAAGAAATAAAAATAAGAAGCAAGTATGAAGGCAACACTGAAGCTTTGCAAAAGATGTTAAGCAAACAAAAGCAATCCAAAGACACAAGTGGCTTAGGCTTTGAAGTTGGTCAAGGATCAACCCACAAAGGTAAATCCGACAAAGAGATAACGTTCACTTCTTCAATTGAAGGAGAAGAAAAGAAGACATTCACTATAGGCAAGGAAACTGACAAAAAGACATATGCTGACGCTGTTGGAAATCGACATCCAAACCAGTATACAGAAATAAACTGGAGGTCACATTTCATGCACAAATTTTCAAATCCAAGGAGGAATGCCAGGGTTGACCGAGAAGGATTCACTAGATTCAACAACATGAATGGAAGACCCCTAATGAGGCAATTCCATTCAGGACCAAGACAACACAACCGGTATGTATCAAATTTTCATTGTTATTGTTACTGGTGTAATAAATTTGGGCATAGAATAGCTGACTGTAGGTTAAACAATAAACCTTCTATGAATTTTGAAAGTAAAAATTCATTTAATGCACTCCGAGATATGAATGTTGTTTCCTATCAGTGCAATGGATATGGACATAAGAGTTTTTATTGTAGGAAGAACCAACCGATATCCTACAATAGCATTAAGGATGCTTCCTTTATTGAAAACATAAAATGCTATAACTGCCAGGAATTTGGACACATAGCCAAATTATGCAAAAACAAGAAGATCAAGCAAGTGAAGGAAAATATTGATCAAAGACCGGTATCTGAACCTGAGCAGAATATAGGAGCTGACAACAAGAAGGAAATCAAACCGGTTTGGGTTGAGAAAGAAAAGGAAAAGGCAAAATCAAGTCTCATAGTGTAGACTACCTTGCATGCTAAGAGGAAAAATCTATGGGTGGTAGATAGTGGTTGCTCAAACCATATAACTAGTGAAAAAAGAAAATTCATTAATCTTGAAGATTGGAATGGTGGATCGATAAGGTTTGGAGACAATTCCTCCATCAAAATAAAGGGAAAAGGAACACTAAGCATTGATGGAAAATTGAAGGCACATGATGTATATTATGTGGAAGGCCTCAAACATAATCTTCTAAGTGTGAGTCGGATGTGTGACAAAGGTTACAAATTTACCTTTGACTCAACTGGTTGTCAGATAAAGAAAGACAGTACCGGTAAAGTTGTCGCAAAAGGAAAGAGAACTGATGGAAATGTTTATAATCTGAAGGAATGCTATGAGTCTCAATGCATGTTAGGAAAAGTAGATGAGAGTTGGTTGTGGAACAGAAGATTAGGCCACATAAATTTTGATAACTTAGTTGTAGTAAGCAAAAAGGGGTGTGTGAGGAATATTCCATCCATAATCAAGCCAATTAATACATTTTGTGATGAATGTTTAAAAGGCAAGCAGACAAGAGTAAGTTTCAAGACAAAGGAGCACAACACCTCAAAGCCACTTGAAATTGTGCATACAGATCTATGTGGTCCAACTAGAACAAGAGCACTTACTGGTGAAAGATACTTTATGCTTTTCATTGATGAATACTCAAGGATGATATGGGTCACCTTTCTACAAGATAAATCACAAGCATTTGAAAGATTCAAGATCTTTCGAAAGATGGTGGAAAAGGAAAGTGGGTACAAATTAAAATGTCTAAGATCAGATAGGGGTGGAGAGTTCACATCAAATGAATTTGAAGATTATTGTGAAAAACATGGAATTAGAAGCCAATACTCTGCTCCTAGAACACCACAACAAAATGGCGTGGTAGAAAGGAAGAACAAGATAGTCAAGGAGATGGCCAGAACTATGTTGAATGAGGCCAATCTGCTGGATACCTATTGGAAAGAAGTTGTTCATACTGGTACATACACCTTGAACTAGGTTCAGTTAAGAACAAACAACAAGATGACACCTTATGAATTATGGTATAACCGGAAGCCATCAGTCAAATATTTCAAATTTTTGGAAGCAAATGCTTCATTAAGAAAGATATGGATAGTTTGGGAAGTTTTGACACTAGAAGTGATGAAGGGATCTTCCTTGGTTACTCATCGAACAACAAGACCTACAAATGCTACAATAAAAGACTAAGAAGAATTTTTGAAAGTGTGCATGTAAGAGTTGATAAGGATATGCACAAAGAATGTCAACCACACATTAACCAGTATGATTACTCCGATGATGAAAATATTGAAGTTCAGTCTGACACTGAACTAGAGGCAGCACCTCAGAAGGTTCCCAACCGGTATGTATAGTTGAATCATCTGGAAGAGAAAATTCTGGGAAATAAGTGTGATGGTGTGAAGACTAGAAGAAGACTTGCTCGAAATGATGAACAAGTCAACCTATGCCTCATGACTGAAGTTGAACCCAAAAATTTCATTGAGGGTAGAAAGAGACAAGAATGGATGGATGCCATGGAAGAAGAAATGTACCAAATAGAGAAGAACAAGACTTGGGAATTAGTCCCTAGACCAGAAGACTAGAACATCATTGGCACAAAGTGGGTCTACCAGAACAAAATGAATGAAGAAGGTAAGGTTGTGAGACATAAAGCTAGATTAGTGTGCAAAGGATACTCTCAGGTAGAGGGGATTGACTTTGAATAGACATTTGCACTAGTGGCTAGATGAGAAGCAATTAGGATGTTTCTAGCTTACTCTACCTACAAGGGCTATAAAGTGTACCAAATGGATGTAAAATATAGTTTTCTAAATGGAAATTTAGAAGAAGTATACATGGAGCAACCAGAAGGATTTGTGCTACATGATGATGAAACATTTGTATGCCAGTTAAAGAAAGCTCTGTATGGTTTAAAGCAAGCCCCCAGAGCATGGTACTCAAGATTGGATCTATATCTAAAGGAGCGGGGATTTAAAAAGGGAAGTGCTGACAACAATTTGTACATAAGGAAAGATGGGAATCACATGATTATTGTGGTTGTGTATGTTGATGACATCATCTTTGGTGGCAACAAGAATACTCTCTGCAAAGAGTTTGCTGATCAGATGTAATCAGAATTTAAGATGTCAATGCATGGTGAATTGACTTACTTCCTTGGCTTGCAGATACTACAGAAAGATAAAGGAATCTTTATCTCACAGGTCAAGTATGCAAATGAAATGCTGAAGAAATTCCAACTAGAAGATTGCAAACTAGTAAGTACTCCCATGGTGACTGGCAAAGAATTAAGTAAGAATGATGAATTACCGGTAGTGGATCAGACTTTGTATAGATCCATGATAGGAAGTCTACTATATCTAATTGCTTCAAGACCAGATATTATTCAAGAAATATGCATGGTGGCTAGATTTCAAGCTACACCAAAGCAGTCACACATGAATGTTGTTAGCAGAGTTTTTAGGTATCTACAAGGAACACTCAACTATGGTTTGTGGTATCCTAAGCAAGGAAATTTTATTTTGGAATCATATACTGATGTCGATTGGGGATGATGCATTGATGATAGAAACAACACAAGCGATGGTGCATTCTTTCTGGGCGATCGGTCAGTTGGTCTCATGGCATAGCAAGAAGCAGGACTCAGTCTCCCTATCTACTGCTGAAGTTGAATACATTGTTGTTGCTACATGTTGCTCTCAGGTGCTTTGGATGAAGCAGATTCTCAAAGATATCCAAGTGGAAATCACTGATCCCATTCTCATCCGATGTGACAATTCGAGTGTAATCAACATAGAAAAGAATATGGTCATTCATTCCATAACAAAACACATTGCAATCAAATATCACTTCCTCAGAGAGAAGGTTGAAGGACAAGAGGTAAGAATGGACTATGTTCCTATTGGTGAACAAGTGGCAGACATTTTCACCAAACCACTACTGGTAAGCACGTTTGAGTACCTCTGACACAAGTTGGGAGTTGTATCATTTGCCTAGGAAGGTTTGTGTGGCTCAAGAGGAGCATTATGTGGATCAAAGGGGGAGTGCGCAAGTACCCTTTGTCATTATGTCAAAGGGGTAGAAATGTATCGGTATGGAGTGGAGTGTGAGAAGTTGACATCAATGCCAAAGGGGGAGATTGTTGGCATTTTGGCACTTAGTTGTCATTGATGTCAACCAATGGAGATTGAGCATGGTAGATGGTTGCTTGGTTAATGATGAAGAGGCAAAATGTCAAGATGTGCAACCGGTATAGGATGCTTTACCGATGAACAAAAGAAGAACAATCTACTGGCAAAGGTTTTTATCAGTATGTGTTTGCCCAATCGACTGAATATTGGAAGGCTGTGTCTTGATCAATGTGATGCCATGTGAAGCTGAGGTGGCAAGTAGGGTGTGGTTGGTGAAGCTTCATCCATAGGGTTAATGAATCAGCTATTCACCATTAATGAAGGAACCACAAATCAAGGGATTGCATTAGACTAAATGGGGCTCAAGGAAGAAGGAATGACAGAGGAAGCTTGGGGAAGTAGTTGGCACCTAGATCGAAGCAAGAAGATCAGATTGAAAGAATACATTGAGAAGGAAACAATAGAGGTATTAATAGTAGTTTGACAGATGTAGATCTATATTAAGGATTGTGTTTCCCTTGTCTATAAAATGTGTCTTAAAAGGTGCAAAAATGATGAAGATGAACAAATTGACTTCAAGGTGATAAGATCTTGCATGATCTAATTGGATTTGATTTGCCTCGAGGATGGTGAAGAAACCCTAACCACCTCGATTTTGAATTGCTTTTTGGTAGGAAATCATCTGATAAGAAAAGGGAGCAATGAATAGAAGGTGTTGATGCTATTGTAAAGTTTGTGGATAGGAGAGAAGTTAGAAGGAGAAAACTTGGGAAGGGGTTTCAATCAAGTTACAGTGTGAGTAAGCAGGCAAACTGGTAAGAGGATTCTACCGGTAGTTTCATAGTCAAGCAGTTGAGCCTAACTGGTAAGGCATGGCAGAGCAGCCAACATCCTAGTGTGACACAATGTATTGAGAGATTGTGTGTGAAAAGGAGAGAAAGATAACAAAGAGTTAATTGATTCAAGAGCTATAGAATTCATTTGCAGTAAGAAACCTTAGTTGCATTCAAATAGTATTTCAATATACATTGCCAAGTCAGAGCTTGGTGCAGGGGTTGGTGCTCCTCGGGTTGGTGCCCTAAAATCTTTGTAAATATGTGTTTTACCCATGAGGATGGATTGGAGTAGTAGACTTCAGTAGCTTTTCTCACCAAGGTTTTTCCCATATTGGGTTTTCCTCATAAATCTGGTGTTGTGAGTTTCTTGTGTGTGCATGGTCACTTTGGCTTTCTTTCTTATATTACCAGTTTGATTGTTTATGTGATTAAGTAAATAATTGATATTCTCAAGTTAGATCAGAAAAAGAAAAGACCTAGGAACCACTAATTCATCCCCCCTCTTAGTGGTACTCCATGTTCAACACCATCCTCAAGAAAGAAGAGGAAAAAGGAAGAAGCCAAGCACGACAAAAAGCCTATAACAATGCAATATCAGTACCAAGGGTAGACTCTGGCTTCAAAGTTGGTGGATGAAGCACGTAGAGATCAAAGATATCATAACTCAACTAGAAGTTGAACCTCATACCCTAGAAGCCCCATATAGAAGAATTAAGAGATCAGGCTTGGTAGAGGCAACTATCTTTCCACAAGCTATGCAGTCAACTCAAATCATAATGACTATTGCTAAATACTACTAGCCTAACACAAGGCATTGTGTTGATGCAAATGGGAATGTAATTGTAGACCTTTCTCCATACATGATAGGAATGACCTTTGGAATACCAGTGAGGAAAAAGCTCTTGTTGACAATGGAAGAGAAGTCCATTTCCATATTTGTTAGGAATGCTTCTAATTATAAAAGACACATCAATGAGGCATAGCTAGAAGAGCCAAGAAAAAATGGTCTCAAAGAATATTTTTAAGAGCCTCAAAGAGACCTTATTATTATGTTGACCAGAGTCTTTCAAAAGATAGTTTGTAGACACTTTCATGCATTGATGTTCCATTATATGACCACAATTTTGATAGGCAAGGAATATTTTAACCACCCACAGAACATTTCAGATAACATCCATAATCAGATAATCACAGTCCTTCAAATGAATAAGTTCTTCATGACTTCTTATGTTATATGGGTGGTTTCTCTTGCTAGTAAGTTCCCAGGACTAAAGACTAGAGGAAAAGTAGGAGAAGAACCTAGACATAAAAGAGTGTGGGAATATTACACTCAATTACCTATCTCTTAGGCTAAGTTGCATTTTAAAATATTAAATGATGCATTTATTTATGCTGTAATAATAAAACTGATAGGAGATGTAGGATACAAACTAACCCTAGAAGTAATGCAAATGATTAGGGAATGGGAGTGTTGGTTCCTACAAAACCAACGATCTACCTACCTTCGGGTCAGTGGGTTTGCAGGGAAGCCTTTTCTTTTACCAATATTTTGTAGCAATGAGATAATTATTTTGGAATATGCTAGGAAATTTATAAGCCTACATACATTGTTGAATTTGAAATATAAGAAGGGGATTAATTTACCCATGTCTCTAGAACATTATACAAGTCCTAATATATAGGAAGCCAAGGCGGCATAACAAGAGCTCCAAGATTTGAGTTTAAAAGAATTTAATTACTCAAGGGACCAATACGACCCATATGGTAAGTTGAAACAAATGATGCCTATTTCTTACAAGGGTCATAATCCAACTTTAGAGGATATTTGGGCTAATTTGGAGGAAAAATTTGAGGCAAGAGAGAAAGGATATTATAGGCTGTCAGTACCACAGATCAATTTTTTGGAAATTGAGACACATATCCCAAAGGAATTAAGGGACGATGGTGAGCTTCTTTATCCTACATTCAAAGAAAAAGGAATTGATCAAAGACCCCTTACTCCTATCAAATGGTCTAACCAAGATGAGTTGGATATTGAAACTATTACTCCAATGTTCTGGATAGAACAAGGAAATGGCTAAGCTTAAGGATCCGACCAATTGCTACCAAGGAGAAGAAAAAGGACAAAGCTACTGATAACCCTTAGGCCAGAGTCCATAGAATATGTAAGAAGAATGAGGTCTTATTCAAGGAATAATTCTTCCACTAATCTGGAAGAGGCAGTGGTACCAATTGACAACCAGGAGCTCAAGAGGCAACTGGACGCCAAAATGAAAGAGTCTCAAATCCTGAAAAATTGCCTCTAAACATGGGATTACTATAGGATTACAATCTATCCCACAAGCCTCCATAACTCCCATTGTTCCTACCATAGGTATTTTTCCAGGAGAGGGTGCTTCTGAAGAGGAAGCTACATAAACACAACCTCCTTCAGCTTCTTCAACACAACAGTATACACCTCCTCCCATGACAACTTGAGAACAAGTTATCATTCATAACATTGAGATAGATTTTGATGAAAATGATGAACCAATTTCAGTTGTAGAAAAGAAAAGGAAAGTTGAAAAGAAACAAAGGGAACCATAGGAGGAACCTATTTCAATTCAACAAGAAAAGCAACCAGGAACTACAAAAAAACTAGATGTATAGGTACAACCAATGAAAATTCATGTACAGGTTATGGAAGAAAAGGGACAAGATGAGGAACATGTTGAACATGATGAGAACGATGAAAGGATGGTCCTTACTCATGAGGACCAAGAAATATTACTTAAGCATTTGGGAGGAAATGAGCAAGGGCACAAGATTGAAACAAAAAGACTATTTGAAGAGGAAGTTTCTAAGAAGTTGGACGAGATAGAAAGACAACAACAAATCGATCCAGATCAGGTCCTATAAGCTAATCTCGCTCAACAAGTTGCTCAAATCCAACAAAGGCTACTCACTCCTCCAGATCAACAAGAAGAATAACAAGATGAAGAGTACCAAAAGAAAGAGTGGGAACATAATATAGAAGCCCATGTGATCACTATGGATGTAACTGTGCAGGGAGGGGAACAAGATGAATCTATGCCTCAATGGTTAAATTTTACTTTCAAGAAGAAGTCAAAAGTCATTCTCCCAAATATAACTTTGTAGGAGGTAATTATTGAATCTTCAAGTAGAGTGAAGAGAGCGACAAAAATTCATTATCTCTCAAGGATTGATTTGGTGGAAATAATTATTGATATAGCAACACCAGTTTAGGATACTGAAGGATCATCCCAAGCTACCCCTAGATACCAAGTGTCTAAGGTTAACCTGGGTAAATAGACTAAGTGGGGGGAGATTGATACTTTAGCTGCTACTACTTCCACTGTCAGAACAAGGATGGAGGAAGAATATAAAACTAAGGTAGAGGCTAAGGCACAATTGAGGCAATATAAGCAGTTGATTATGGAAATAGCTAAGCGTCTTGATTCTAAAACTAATGATGCCTTACCATTCACTTCATCACTCCCATAGGGTGATATTAATGCATTGTATGAGATGAGAAAAGTAGCCACAATAGTTAAGGTGTGGATGAAAGATTAATTGAATAAATAATTATTCTTGCAAAGTGCAATGGAAATTGTTGAAGAAGATCATTTTAATGAAAATTCTCTTATTTACTCTTCCACTCAATGGGAACAATAGTTTTTTTAGTTGTCCAAATAACATAAGAGTCTAAATAAAATTAGAGGGTTGGAGGAAGAGGTGATCACAAAGGAAGACCTGTTGGGAGAAGAGACTATTGATAAATTGCAAGCATGTATAGATATTTTGGATTTGAAGATAGAAGTAATGAAGCAAATCCACATCAAAGTTCTTAAAGAACATACTCTACTCCTTGATGCACTTGAACGGTATGAGAAGTCATTGGTTAAATTGTTAGGAAGACATGGCCACAACCTTATGCACAACAAAATGTTGTGTTAGGAGGCGGTACTCAGTAAGTGGGATTCATATGTTGCTGATCATTTTGTAGAGGCTAGGGAGGTTACTATGGACACAATGAATAGATATATGTATGTAATTTTCTAGTTTCAAGGAGATAAGACAATAATAGATCAAATGGTCAGCAATTTGAAGAGTATAAAAGTGATACTTAGAGTATCAAAATTCAGAATAATTTACATTGTTGACCCACGTACCGCTTCCTTGGATTGTTTTATCAACAACTTCCAGAACTATAAGAAGAAGTGGATGATGAACATGTAGTTGTAAAAGGATTAATGCATGTTGGATCATTGCCACCACTATCACAACTAGGTCTTAAACTAATGTTGTATTTGATCCTTGCTTTTTGGGCATTATTTTTGTATGGTTCAAAATTATTGCTGCTAGAGCACCGTTTTAGAAGTGGACATTGAGTACCAGTTTAGTAGCACTTGACTGGAGTTCACAGGCAACAGCTTGCATGTCGATTGTGACTCCTCCCTTTTTGTAATCCTAGTTTACAGTCATGATGCCTTCCTAGAATGTTTGGTAGAACTCTATAAATTGTAGAATTTGGGCCATTTTGAGGGTCCGTGAATTGATGATTCAAGGCCTTTTAGCTAGATAATTTAGTTTTATGCAATTTATTTCTTATGAACTTTTGAAATATTGTTATTCGTTTTACAAAGATTAATACAGAAGCAACTTGTGGATTGCCTGATCCACAATACATGTTCTATGGGTTTCTGTTCTTCGTATTCTAGTATCTTCTTTCATTTGAATCAACAACTTGTTATTCCAAGCTTTATTGTTTTATGAATCATATTGCACATGTTAATGGTGTATGAGGATAAAATAGTAAAGTGATTATCAGATCTTGTGATTGCCTTTTCCGTTCATGTGTGGGTTGTATGACTCCACATATTTGTTGGAACATCCCTTTTAGATGATGATTAAATATTATTGATAATACCTTGTTGCGATACATTGACTTTATAGTACATTAAGTTGTTTAGTATTGGTTTAGTTATTATCTCTTGTTTTTTATTACAGAAAAAATAGGTTTTGAAGGGACCCAAAACCCTTTACATCAAGATTACATAAGATAAATCATTTAAAGCCCATACAAAACAAAACCAACAGACAAAACCTCATAGGGCTGAGAGACAATAGATACAAACAAAAAAGACCACCCAACCCACCAAGACAACAAAAAGCCAACAAACTGCCAACACCGACACAACAACAGAAACAAAAAATCAACCCAAATTTTTAAGATTCTCAGCAACTTTAGCACTCAACTGATGCATCTTCTTGGCAACATTCTTCAATTCCATGATGTCCTACAGAACTTTATTGACTCTCTTCTTTAGGCTATCCTGAGTACGCTTACTTGGAGGACCCGATTCTTTCACACCAACAACCATATCCTTGTCCACATCCATCACAGTCCTTTCCATATGAGATTTCTCTAGCTTGTTGACCATGGTAGACATAGTTTCAGCAGAAAACTTAACAATGTTCTGACTACTCTCCATTATGCCTCAGAGGGTAGCCTCGCATTTGGCAATTCTAGCCTCCATGTCCACAATTGTTTTATTAGAAATATCCTTCACTTTTTGGGTGGCTTCCATATTTTTAGCTATACAATCAGTCATGACTTGCTTTTCACTTTATGTCCATAGAGAACCCATCGAAGCCCCCTCAACCACCTCCTTACTAGTACTAATAGGATGAGCACTAACAATAGCATGTGAAACATCTCCAACACTCACATTAGCCTGCACAATTTCCATCCTAGAAGATAAAGACCGCTGCTTGAGATTAATATTCTTAATCTCATAAAACACCCACCTGAAAAGACAAAAAACCTCCAGAGAGTTGTTCTTGGCAATGTTGAGCACATCAAACGGGATCTCCTATTTGGGATGAAAATCTTGTGAAGTAAAATCCATCGATTCCTAGGAATTATGTTCAGAGCCATGGGAGGAAGAGGACGCCTCAACATTGTGAGTGTGGTCCAAGGAGTCCTGATCATCAAAGCTATCTGAAACCTTTACAATGGCCTTTCAAGCTTTACCCTTAGGTCATTTGCTCAAACCCTCTCCACCAACATCATGGGACCCCATACTAACACCCGAAGCAATCACCTTAAGCCTAGTTTTAGGGTTTTTGTTGGTGAGGGGGAGGAAATCCCCATCATTGCTGTCAGTCTCCCAACCCTCTGATTCTAAGTCCTCACTATCATTAATCTAATCTGCAATAATGGGAGAGGGCTTGATAGGGTTTTCAGAAGCCCTAGCCTTCAAATTCTCATAGATAAGGGAGATTAAACATTGGTGCAAAACCGGATTAACATGTGGATTCTCCTTAAAATCAATGATACTAGCACTCAACAAAGACAACAGATAAAACATAAAAGATATTTTCTCATTGTGATGAAAATGATTAAGGAACACAAAATGATACCCGTAGATTTTGTTGAACCTACAATCCAAAGTAAAAAACTCCATAATCACCTTCAGGAGCCCCCTCCAAATGGCCTTAATCTGATGTGTCTCAAATTGGGTCTTGTTTGCTTTCATCGGGTGCTCATGCTCCTTCTCTTTCTTAGGGAATCTCTTCATAGCAACATCAAATATTTTTCTATCTCTATAAAATTTTATCCCCTCCATGGACATACCAGTCACTTCAGCTATGCGTTATTCATTAATCTTTGTCACCCTACCAAATGGATTCACCTTACCATCCTTCCACCCCTTCACAAATCACCTAGTAACACTCTGATTGTGCCCATGCAGTTTCTCCAGGAATGGCGTCACTCCCCCCTTTTGCAATTTGTGCCAAATGGCAGGGTTCTTCTTCGAGTTAGCATAATTAGCTAGCTTTACCCTACGTCTCTTACCCCCCATAGTCTCAAAACTTGACACAAAAACAACACTCTTCAGTGAAACAAAGTCGACCACAGAAAAACCAACACTGACTTCCAAAAAAAGTAATACCCATAAAGCGTGTGAGGTATTGCAGTCATAATTATAGGTGAAAGCATTTAGACCAAACACAAGCCAAAAAATGATGACAAAATTAATAAATTTCATCATCAAAATTAGTAGGGATCTCCTCAAATCTACCATGTGTTCAATCATGCATGAGAAAGGACCAAACCTCAATATCCGAGGTGTCTTCCTTAAACCAAGTCTTCCTTGTGTTAAGCCTAACCCCCATGTTGGCAAAATAATCTTCTACACAATTAACCTCTATATAGTTATGGGAAATGTAGGACTCTTCAAAGGTCTTGATTATATTCATAGAGGCTTTAATAATATTCTCAATAGTCCATGCATGCATACTTTTCCTCCTTAGACATTGAATAATATTATTGAAATCACCCTCAATCCACACCTTCCTACATCATAATTGTTTAGCAATTTGTAAAGTTTGGAAGGCGCCCATGGCTTCAGCAAGGTGGTTAGTCTATGTAGCCATGGCCCTTATCACTCCCCCACACCCAGCCGGTCCAGGATTGCCCTTAGCCGCTCCATCATAACTAACTTTAACCCATCTCGAAGTAGGAAAGCTCCACACACAACCATCTCTAGTCTTCTTCATCTGTCTTTGAAATTTGGGCATAACAATTCTCCACTCCTTAGATACAACACTCTCATAATCATTATTCAAGATTTAAGAGAACAAAGAACCAACACTGAATACCACGTTAATATTCTCAGAGATGGCCCTGTAAATTTTTTCAGCCACCACATTAGGGGTAAGAGAGGAAACTCTGAAAATATGGCTATTCCTTTGCTTCCAAATCCCCCAAGAGACATGAGGGAAAATAAAGGACCACATCAACTTAAAGGAAGGATTAGAAGAGGGACACCTCCATTGCTTAAAAAAATCCAAAATTTGCTGAGGGAAGACGCAACAGAGGTTCCACTTCTAAAGGACTTGACTCTAAATATCAAAAGCAAAAGAACAGTGAAGAACCATACGAGAAAAGGATTACTCCTCCTACAAGCAAAGAAAACATCTATTGGGGACTGAAAAAACCCCTTTTATAGAGATTATGAGTAGTGAGAATTTTATTCTAAAGCCTAAGCCAGAAAAAGATGTTAACTTTAGGAATAAGGTTCTTCACCCACATATTCACCTGATAGGGGGGAGAGGAAGCAAGAGACAACAAAGAAACAACAGAGGCCACCAAAAAGCGACCAAAAGATGTTCCCTTCCAAATCAACGAATCCTGCGAGTTCAAACAAGGGAATCAAGAGAGAAGAGACAACTGGATAGGAAGAAGCAAAGGAAAGACATAAAAAAAATTTAACCCACCCAGAGTCCTTCCAGTAGTCCACCACAAAAACACCAAAAGTAGCTTTGCAATCCTCAATAAAAGGAGTAAAATCAGGAATGTCACATAGAGGACCAAGAGAGAGCCAGAAATCTTCCCAGAATCTAAGAGTCTTACCATCTCCCACCTTCCAAGTGCTTCCCAACATAGCAACCTTCCTGGCCTTGAGTACATTATTCCAAAGGAAAGAAATCTAGGGGAGAGCTTCCACATTAAAAAATTCCTGCAGAGAGGGGAAACATAATAGATACTTATTGTGCCAGATCAAGTTCCATTCACGATTATTTTTCAAAAATCCTCCAAATCTATTTGGCCAAGAGAGATTTATTAAAGGATTGAATACATCAAATACCCAAACCGCCTCCCACTTTAGGTTTACATACATTCTCCCATGCAAGAAAAGGCATACACTTTTTCTCCTCCACCCCAAACTAGAGGAACCGCTTTTGAATACTTTCAATAACTTCAGCAAATTTAGAAGGAATTTTGAAGAGACTTAAAGCATAGATTGGGAGATTTTGAAGAGTGGACTTTAGAAGTTGTAATTTCCCTACCTAACTCAACAAAGAACCTTTCCATCCCGCTAGATTTTTATTGAATCCATCAATCAAAGACAACCAAAAAGTATCAGGTGGTTTCAAACAAAGGGGAAGGCCAAGATAGGTAGAAGGAAAAGAGCCAACATCAGAACCAAGAATATCTGCAATCCTTCTCTATCTGACCTCAAGAGTGTTGAAAAAGAAAAGGGAAATTTTATTCCAATTAATCAACTGACCAGAAGCCTTACTATACATATTAAGAGCATTCTTCAAAGTTCATGCTTGCCTAATAGTAGAACTCCCCAAAATAATAGTATCATCAATGAACTGCTAGTGGGAGCACACAAGATTAGACAAGGAAGGCCTCAAACCCTGAAAACAACCTTCTGAAACCAGTTTCAACAAATATCTACCAAGAGCTTCTGCCATAATGGTAAAGAGGATTAGAGAAATTGGATCCCCCTGTTTTAAACCTCTGGAAGATTTGAAGAAGTGAGAAGGGGAGCCATTAATAAGAACACCAAAGGAGGGAGTAGAGATCAACTACCAAATAAGGTTAATAACTCTATCACAAAACCAAAAGGCTCGAAGGATTCTGGAGAGAAAAGACCAATCAACTCAGTCATAAGCTTTTGAAAGATCCAGCTTCATAAGAAATCCCTCTTTACGAGACACCTCCAAGGAATGGATGTTCTCATGCACCGTAATGATAAAGTCAGGAATCTACCTGCTCGGGACAAAGCCATTATGTTGAGGAGAAATGATAGCCAACAAAATAGATAGAAGTCTCAGAGTGAGAACCTTTGAAATGATCTTGTAAAAAGAGTTACAAAGGCTAATAGGGTAGAAACAATCCATAGTCTCAGCCCTAGCAAGCTTAGGAATCAACACGACAAAAGTAGAATTAAGTTCCTTGAGCAACATTCTAGCCCCAAAAAACTCTTTCACCTCATCAGAGACATCCTTCTCCACAATGTGCCAAAAGGTTTGAAAGAAAAACATCGGAAGCCATCCGACCCTAGGGCTTTATTGCCTTCAAAGGAAAACACTGCAACTTTAATTTCATCCTTAGAAGGAATAGCAGTCAAAAACTTATTCTACTTCTCATTCAAGATAAGAGATGATGACAATTTTGAGCTTCAACATCTAGATTATCCTCAGCCAAAAGAAGGGAAGAAAAAAATATAGACGCTTCCCCACAAATTTTATCCTCTTTCAACAACATTCTATCACCCACCACCAACTTAGAGATCATATTAGTAGCTTTATGTTTAACGGTAGGTAAATAGAAAAATCTTGTATTCTTGTCCTCGACAGACAGCCATAAAGCTCTAGACCTTTGCTTCCAAAAGACCTCTTCCCTAGCAATGATTTCATGGTATTTATTCAGAATATCATTCTCCCTTTCCAAATAACCAGAAGAATAACCCTGAGCTTGAATCTTGTCCTGAATGTCTTTAAGCTCACACCAAATAGCAGATTTAGAAACAAAAAGATTTCCAAACACCTCTTTATTCCATCTTCTAATATTATCTTTCACAAATTTGATTTTTTAAGCAACTCTGAATATAGCAGACCCATCCACTACAATATTCCACCACTACTTAATATTATCTTCTAGAAAGGGGTGGGATAGCCACATCTTTTCAAACCTGAAGGGAAAGTTTCTCTTACCATCAATAGACTTCACAACAAAATAAATAGGGAAATGATCAGAACCAACCCTCGGGAGGGCCGTGAGGGAGCATACACACTTTACCAACCAATTATTAGAGATAAGGGTACGATCCAGATGCACATGGATCAGGTCATCAACCTCTCTCCTATTGGTCCAGGTAAATGAGGCACCTTGAAGATCAATATCATGTAAAGAATGAGAATCAATAAAAGACATCAAGTCCAACCGACTATCCATTTGGATTTTGAGAGCCTCCAATTTTTTCATAATTATGAAGGGGAGTATTAAAATCTCCCATAGTAATCCAGTTGTCATTATAGTGCTTGGAGCGATAAGCCTCCAATTTCTTCCAAAACTTATTCCTAGATGCTTTAGAATTGGGAGCATAGATATTAGAAAGATCCCAGGAAAAATCATCTCTAATATGATGAAATCTGATAGAGACAAAATTGGAATCCACATCCAAAATTTCACCCCTAATATAATTAAGATTCCAAAAAATAGTAGTCCCACTCGAAGCACCTTCAGATCTACTACTGACCACCCCATAATGCTTGAAAAACTTCGTATTTTCTACCTTTTCCTTAACCATTTTAGTTTCTTGAATAAGGACAACATTCGGCTTATGATCCCTAACCATAATATGAATAATATCTTGTTTATGGGGCGCATTGAGTCCCCTTATGTTCTAGGAAATGAATTTCATTTTTTACCAAGAGAACATACCTCATAGATGGTCCATTGACTACCATCCACTATATTACGCTGACATTCTTGATCTCTTCCATTTAGTATATTTCCTACCTGGAGTGGCATTTGGGGTTCCAGTATCATCTTTACACTTCTTCCTAGTAGAAACACCAACTTGTGAGGCCCCAACATTTTGTCCAGATTTCTTATACTTATTTTTCTCCACTTGAGTAAACGGGACTTCACCCCTGCCTGAGTAGGCACATTATTTTATTTCCCCAATTTCAGGGGACCAATCCCACCAACATACTCCTTTCGATTAATCTCCAATGAGGTTTGAGAAAGAGGGGACCTCTCCACCTTAGGGTAGGTGGATTTCACACACTCCATAGACTGAGAGCTCAAACAATTTATGGACACATATAGACCCTCCCTTTCCATACACTTAGGACTATTCAAAGAAGCCCTGCCAGCATTGTTTCCTTCATCTATCTCTCCATCCTCAAGTTGCCGGTCAGAGGGATTGGGCTTCAGACCATCTTCAACAATACATTGCTCCAATTTATCAGTACCATCATCACTATTACCTTCTTCCATTTCTCTATCCTCCTCCTGCTAGGCTAGAGACTTCAACTTCAGAATATCATTAGCACCACCTTCTCTAACTGAACCAGAATAGTAGCATCAGATCTATTTGGACCCCCTTGACTATCATTATCCTTAAACCTCTCAATCATACTAGCATCGCCCAAAACCTCCTTAGATATTTTTTCTCTCCATATTTTCTATTGAGGGCCACTCTTGGGGACAATATTCTTCTTAGTCTGCAGAGGACATTTCTTAGCCCAGTGCCTTGACTTTTTACAATGGAAGAAGACAAACGACATAGTCTCAAATTCCAATGGCTGAGTCCATTTCCTCAACTTAGAAATGACATCAACCGAGGATGGGAGATCAGTATTATAACTAACACAAACACAAATCCTACCATAAACCATTCTTTTCCTAGCTACCTTCATTGGGTCAACAGATAAGAGTTCCTTAAAGGAGCTAGCCAAACCCTTAAACACATCCTCATGCCAGAATTTCAAGGGAAAGTCAGACAATCTATTCCAAATAGGGGTAGAAGCAAAGATACCATCATTTAGATCTAGATTGGGAGACCAATGCTTCAAAGACAAAGAGGTCTTCCTAATAACCCAAGGGCCTCCACAAAGAACATCATACAAGTATTCTTCACAAGAAAAGGCAAAGGAGAACAAACCTTTTGACATAGCCGTTATTTCAATCTGACCTTTTAGGCACCATCTCTTCTTAGCAAAATATCTAACCACATTAATGTTAGGCCTAGGGCCCATGAACTTACCAACTAATGATAAAGCCATAACAAAGATGTTATGATCAATCACCTGATTAGGGACAGCAATCGCAAAACACCTAGAAGCCAGTTTCAAAATATTATTAATAGGAGGGAACACTAACTTACCACTAGGTTTAACACCAAAGAGGGAGGACCAAGGTTTGTCAGCAACCTAACCCCCCTTATCACGAGAACCCTTGCCAAGATCATCTAGAATCCCCCCATTTTGTGGGTCCCCATCTTAAAAAATTGCTCCTTCATCCTGACCGTCTCCTATCTTTTCACCACCTTGTCCCACTTGCTATCCTTTAGGACCAGCACTTGCAACATTCCCCTACAGATTTGACAAGATCAAAGGAGTAGGTTACCCACCCAAGTTCCCACCCAAGCTCCCCATTCAATTTTTTTACTGGGATTCCTTTGTTAGCAATGATATCACTTCTGAGAATTCTGAATAAGAGGAGTCTTCTGATGTTATTATCTCTTGTTACCCTGATTTATCTTTTGACATTTTTTGGGGGGGGGATTTGAAGTTAAAATTTAAAAATACAAAAAAGGAGGAACTTTGTTTACCTAGTTACAACCAATAGGCCTCGTGACATTTACAATTGCATTAGCCACTAAGTAATCCAACATCATCATGAACCTATTATAGAGACCTTATAGTAATTAGTCTTTCAAGATTGATTTCTTATCAAGAGAGGTGGTATATTAGACAATTCAAATAACTGGAAGACAACTGAGAGGGGGGTGAATCAATTGTCAGAGATTATCGGAACCATTAGTAATATAAACTTTACTACTGGAACCCAAAACATTAATACCAGAATAGCAGATAAACCAATTAAGCATGAACAATAATCAAAAAAATAAATACCATCCACATAACACCAAAATTTGTACGTGGAAAACCTGGTAAAGGGAAAAACCATGGTGGGAAGCCTAACTACAGTCAGATAATAATTTTGTAGTAAGTATGTGAATTATAATTGAGGGGCCTGCACTTGTAGGATGGCCAACAACCTAGAGCGTACTACTCATCACAAAAGGAGCCTCACTGACTACATAGAAATCCAGACTACAATCTGGAGAAGTATTGAACTGCAAAAGATATCATCTCCTATGCCTGAGTACATTTCCAGTTTAATCATAATACTGGAGGACTAAATCCTCTTACATAAACCCAATTTTATCTCCAATGATCAACCAACTCCTCTGCTTGAATGATATTATATTATTCGCTCATTACATTCCTTGACCATGGCCTCTAACAACAACCATGATGATCTACAATGAGTTCTTACATCCATATATACAAACCCTCGACCATAAACAATCAAGTTGCCCACCAGACAATAAACCAATTACATAATTACAAACCATGTCGGCCTAAGACCAAACAAATAATATCAACACATAAGACATCCCAGAAATACATCAATAGGTCCTATCCACACGTTATATTAAAGCTAGTCCATAACCTAGATCAAGCGGGACTAAGTATAGGTCCACATGCCACAACAATGATCTCCATATGCTAAGTCTTGAACATGATCACCAACAATATTGTGAAACTCCACTAGAAGATACACCAACACCACTTATGTAATTCATCAAAGATCTCCATCAAAAAGCTCTGTCAGTGAAACCCTCGTCGGAACCAGAAACTAAGCTTCTAAGCAAGAAGGATAGCATCTGATCTCTAGACCAAAACCAATTGACCAAATATGAGCATGAGTATCATGAACAAGCCAATTCCATCACCAGACTATATCGGAGCCTACCGGATCATGGCAGATCCAAGTTAACCAAAAACCACTCAACCTACTAGGACCAGAAGGGTGTCGGTAAAGCATCCAAATAGCTAGTGTTGGCATCAATGACAAAACATCAATGCAACATATAATCAATTCCACCAAATGGCCAACAATCTCCCCCTTTAGCATTGATGGCAACACTAGATTTGAAAACATCTAAGTACCAAGAAATGCCAAACAAGTCTTCCCCAATGGAAGACAACCAACAATCTCCCACAAATAGCTCTGAATATCAATATCTCCACTTGTGAATAATATCTTTGTAAAGCTTTGAATTTATTCATTATCAATATCTCTCCCCCTTTCTTTTTCTTTTTCACATCAATATCACTCCCCCTTTGACATCAATGCCAGAAATCTGAAAAAAATATCAAAGAAAAAACATAAACCACTAAATAACAAAGCTGACTACTCCCCCTGAGCAGTAGCATCCCACATCAGTGTCAGAATGAATAGTATCTCTGATAATGCATGTCAAACTGATACCAAACCGCATCAATCAAGTCTCTATTGGAGGGGCAAAAAGTCCCAATCTGTCTCTCAGGTACTCAAATGATTCCTTGGGCAAAGGTTTAGTGAAAATATCTGCAATCTGCTCTTTAGTGTTCACATAAACCAGTCTAACTTCATTTGCTTCCACCTTCTCCTTCAAAAAGTTATACTTGATAGATATGTTCTTTGTTTTAGAATGAAATACTGGATTCTTTGATATATCAATTCCAGCAGAGTTATCACACTGAATAACTACCGGTGCATCACAATCCACCTTTATATCCTTCAACAATTGCCTCATCCATATAAATTGTGTACAATTAGTAGTAGCATCAACATACTCAGCTTCAACAATAGATAAAGAAGTACATGACTGCTTCTTGCTGATCCATGAAACCAACTTCTTTCGAAGAAAGAAAGCTCCACCGGAAGTACTTTTCCAGTCATCAACATCTCCAACCCAATCAACATTTGTATATGCACATAAAGTAAAGTTTTCATCCTTAGGGTACCACAAGCCATATTTTGATGTACCTTGCAAGTATCTAAAAATCCTTTTCACCGTCATCTCATGATTTTCTCTAGGATCACTCTGAAATCTTGAAACAATACAAACAACATTCATAATGTCAAGCCTACTCTAAGTCAAATAAAGCAGACCTCCAATCATAGATTTGTATCTTGTAGGATTTACTGATGCAAAAATATCTTTTCTTCTCAATTTCTCACTTGTAACCATAGGAGTACTTACCAGTTAGAATCTCCCATACCAAATTTCTTCAACAATTCCTTAGCATATTTAGTTTGACAGATGAAAATACCTTTGTCAGTCTGAGTAATCTGCAAACCTAAGAAAAATTTCATCTCACTAATCATAGACATCTCAAACTCTTTCTCCATATTCTTAGAAAATTCTTTGCATAACTTATCTTCACCTCCAAAAATAATATCATCAACAAATACTTCAATAATCAGTATATCATCATCGTTCATCTTATAATATAAATTACTGTCAACACTGCCCTTAGTAAAACCAAGCTTCAAAAGATATTTATCCAACCTTGCATACCAAGCTCTAGGTGCTTGTTTCAGTCCATATAAAGATTTTATTAACCTACAAACCATATTTGCATCATCTGATAGTGAAAAACCATTAGGTTTCTCAATGTAAACTTCATCATCAAGATCCCCATTCAAAAATGCACATTTAACATCCATATGATAAACCTTGTATTTTTATAAGAACCATAGGCAAGAAATAATATTACAACTTCAATCCTAGCTACAGGTGCAAAAGTCTATACATAATCAATTCCTTCCTTCTGATAATATCCTTTACAAACCAATCTAGCCTTATTCCTTATAACTTGACCATCCCCATTCAATTTATTCCTAAAAACCCATTTTGTTCCAATAACATTTTTTATTTTTAGGCCAAGAAACCAAGGTCCATGTGTTATTTTTCTCAGTTTGATCTAATTCTTCTTCCATAGATTTCAACCAATGTTCATCTTTACATGCCTCAATTAATGATACTAGTTCACCTTGTGAAATTAAACATACCTCATTAGTTTCCATTCTTCTTCTTGTCATCACTCCATTGCTCTTATCCGCAATGATTTTATCTTCTGAATGATTTAACCTCACATACCTAGGAGTCTTCTGACTTTTTGTTCCTCTTCCCCATTCTTCAGTTACCGTAGATTTCTCTGATATTGCTGGAGTAACTAGTTCAACTCTCTATTCTGATAAAGGTGCTACCAATTCAGATATAATCATTTCCACTACCGGTTCCTTCTCATAAACTCTGATTTGACTTTTGTTTAGCTCATCTACTTTGACATTATCACTCTCCACAATTCTCTACAATCTCTTGTTATAACATCTATATGCTTTGATTTCATTAGAATAACCAAGAAATATGCCTTCATCACATCTAGGATCAAATTTACCAATAATATCTATTGGCATTATGTGAACCGGTATCAGGACATAATGATATTGTATGTTGTCATTGATGTCAATATATGATATGAAGAGAGAACCAGCATATGTGAGAACTGGTATATATGCCAAAGTAAAGCAGTATATTTGTTCAAGGTGAACCGACATGTCAAGGTGAACCAGCATGTAGTCATAGGAACCGGCACATGGAAGCATTGTATGACTACTGGTTGGTAGGTAGTTTCCACTTCAGGATTTTCGGTTGGAGTACCTCAAGCCTGTGTGACTCAATCGGTGATCTTTGTGTGATGAGTTAGCAATATAACAAAGAACAGATCATGTTGCCACATCAGCCTTGTGCGCGTGAAGGATCTTGCATGAAGAAGACTATCCCTATCTACCTCGGGAATGTGCGAAGTCTATAAACGGTGATAATGTGTGATGGGTTATTAGCCACCATGAAATCGGTGGAAAATGAACAATGGAGAATGTCTTGAGATTGGATCAAGACTGTTGCATTCAATACAGTATGATCAACAGTCAGGATTGAACTGTTTGAATTCTTTAACCTAACAGGTCTAGGGTTTAGATTTTATGCTACCAACCTGTCTGTTGTCCTATAAGGTCAATGTTGTGATTCTTTCAAAGGTTGTTGGCAAAAGTTGTGTGTGTGTATCTAAGAGAAGAGATACGTGATTCTTTCCAGACCAGAGAAGAGAAGTCATATCTGCAAAGTGTAAGTGCAGAAGGTGAAGAGGAGCTTAAGAGGATCTGCATTGGCATTGAGTGCTATTATCAGGTCATTGATATACCTATTGATCTCTAACCACTTCAATAGTTGTGAAATCCCCTAACAGGGTAGCCTTAACCGACTTGTTGAAAATCCTCTAATAGGGTAACTCGAAGCTACTGAGTTATTGACATCCTTTAGCTATTGAGTTCTTGAAATCCTCTAACAAGGTACCCTTAACAGGGTTTAACCCTTAACCGGGTATTGTAGCCATCCCTTAACCGGGTGATCCCTAATAGGATCGGTTCCTAATAGAACCTATTGTATCTGTCTTTAACCGGACAAGGCTCCTAACAGAGCGGACTTCCAAAGAGTTCAAAAACAAGCTTGTGGGTATTCATCCCCACCATGGTTTTTCCCAGTTGGGTTTCCATGTGAAAAATATGTGTGTCATGTGTAATGTTATGATTGTCTTCTGATTAAGTGGTGATGCATGTTGATCTTGCTGTAATATGTACATCTTTGATGGTAAATTGTCTGTTCATGCATTATAGTGAAATGGGAATGAAGAGTTAGATTATATGAGAAGATAAGTGTCAACCAGTCTTTGCTCGTCTTAGTTACACTGGGTTTTTCGGGTTGAACTCTGTTGAAGGACTGGTGCTATTGTTTGTCTGTCAGTGCATAAGTGTTAGTTGACAAACTGGTTTAAGGTTGAGTTTTTGCCTGTACTGATTCACCCCTCCTCTTAGTACTGGTTTGGTACTATTCGTTCATCATTAAGTTATCAATTGGTATCAGAGAATCCTCCAGGTCCTCGGTGTTGTAAGCTTAACCGCTTAAGGGAAAGATCCTGTTGTAATGATGAAGAGGGAAGGTCCAAAGTTTAACAAAGAAAATTTCAATATATGGAAAGACAGAATGAAGATATACATCAGAAGCATGGGTGCTCAACACTGGAGCTATGTTGAGAATCCCTATGTTGCCCCTACCGGTACTCTCACCGATGATCAAAAGAGAGAGATACAGGAGAATGGGCAAGTCATGGAAGCCCTAATCAGTAGTTTATCTAATATTGAGTTCATTGATGTCCAAGATAAGGTATATCCCAAAGAGGTATGGGATGCTCTTGAAAATATCTATGGAGGTGATGAGCATGTAAAACAAGCTAAGGAAGAAAGCCTTAGAGGAAAGTTTGAAGACATGCGAATGGTTGAATTTGAAACCATTCAATAGTATGGTATTAGAATCAAAACTGTTGTCGGACATATCAAGAGTGCAGGTGGTAAAATAGAAGATTCCACTGTGGTAAGAAAAGTCTTGAGATCCCTATTGTCGGTCTATGCAATAAGGGTTGCTGCTATTCAGGAGCTGAGATCAATAGACAAGACTAAGGTATCCTTGGACTCCATCATAGAAAAGTTGACAACCTATGAGCTAAATAGTTTTGATGGCAGTGTTCAAAAAAGTGAATCAGCTTTTAGAGCTTTTGATGTACCATCCAGGAAAGGAAAAGAAGCAAGCACTAGTGGTGAACCAAGACAGAGCAGAGTAATGGATGATGAGGAGTTTTTGATGGAATTTGAAGCTCTTCTTGCCAGGAAATTTCCAAAAGGAATCGGTAAATACAGAGGTAAGCTCCCTTTGAAATGTTTTTCATGTAACCGGGTAGGGCATATTGCTATGAACTATCCTAATAGTGACAACAAGGGTAAACTGGAAAGATTCAAGAAATTCAAAGGAGGAAACTGGAGAAACTATTTTGATGCATTTGATGAAGGTGTCACAGATGAGGAATCAGAAGATGAAGAGAATGAAGACATTGTGTTTGTTGTTGTAAAGGAAGATGTGTCAGACAAGAAGGCTCTTGTCTCCCACTTTGATAATTCCAATGAGTGGATTATTGATAGTGGTTGCTCACACCATATGACTGGTGACCGGAGCAAGTTTCTATCCTTGGAAGAGTATGATGGTGGTGTGATTCATTTTGGCAATGATGCACCATGTATGGTTAAAGGAAAAGGGTCCATCTCTCTGAATGGAAAGAGTAGTGCTGACAATGTGTACTGGGTTGATGGTCTCAGACACAACCTTCTAAGTGTTGCCCAGCTGAATGACAGTGGCCTCACTCTGGAATTCAAGAATGGAGTTTGCAAAATCAAAGGAAAAGATGGTGAATTGGTGGCCATCGGCATGCAGACCAAAGGTAACCTATTTCATCTGAATGCAAATATAAGTACATGTCTTATGGCTAAGTTTGATGATAGCTAGATATGGCATAGGAGACTCTGCCATGTAAACTTTGATAACATTGTGAAGGCTAGTAAGATCAAGGCAGTTAGAGGGTTGTCGGTGCTAAGCAAACCAGATAATACCTTGTGCAGACAGTGTCAATTGGGGAAAATATCTTCCTCAACCTTTAAAGGTAAATCTTTCACTGCTGACAACTTGCTTGATCTTGTGCATACTGATTTGTGTGGTCCTATGAAAACTAGAAGTGTGCAGGGTGATAGGTACTTCATGATTCTCACTGATGACTGCTCAAGAATGACGTGGGTCACATTCTTGAAAGACAAGTCTGAAGCCTTTGTGAAGTTCAAAGCTTTCAAAGCATTAGTGGAGAAGGGAAGTGGTAAAAGGATCAAGTGTCTCAAAACTGATCAAGGAGGGGAATTCACTTCCAGTGAATTCAACAAGTATTGTGAAGAATTTGGCATCAAGAGGCAACTATCTGCCCCCGGACTCCACAGCAGAATGGCCTAGCAGAGAGGAATAACTAGACTATGGTTGAAGTAGCTAGAACCATGTTGATTCAAGGAAAAGTAGCTCACACCTTTTGGAGAGAAGCGGTAAGCATTGTAGTCTACACAATGAATTAGGAACTCATCAAGAAAGGTAAGGATAAAACTCCTTATGAGTATTGGAATGGTAAGGCAAGTGTAGTTAGCTACTTTAGGGTATTTGGTAGCAAATGTTACATCAAGAGGAGTGAACATCAGGGCAAGTTTGAAGCTAAATGTGATGAGGGAATATTCCTAGGATATTCCACCAAGAGCAAAGCTCTCAAATGTTTCAACAATAGGACTCAGAGAATTATGGAAAGTATCAATGTGAGAGTTGACAAAACCTCTCAGAAATCAGAGGAAACCGATAGTGAGCAAGCTATAATTGAACCGGTTGCCACCTTCTAGGAACCAGTTGTCAGTCAACCAAGTAACAG
Organism: Cryptomeria japonica; assembly: GCF_030272615.1. Classification (NCBI taxonomy): domain Eukaryota; kingdom Viridiplantae; phylum Streptophyta; class Pinopsida; order Cupressales; family Cupressaceae; genus Cryptomeria; species Cryptomeria japonica. Next base: position 253,963,226 of record NC_081412.1, read on the forward strand.
TAATAGTGTTCCTGAACTGGTGAATGTTGATATTGATGAAGATGAGGATGAAGAGGAAAAGCAAGAAGAACCAGTCAAAACTATTCCTCGGTATGTCAAGCTGAATCATGATCCTAAGCAGATCATAGGAGATAAGGATGTAGGAATCCTTACAAGAAGAAAGATCAAAGAAAACTCATGTTTGATCTCTAAATTTGAGCCTAAGTCATTCAAAGAGGCTCACAAAGATGAAGACTGGATCAAGGAAATGGAAGAGGAACTTGACCAGATAGAGAAAAATGGTACATGGTCCTTGGTACCCAGACCAGAGCATAAAAATGTCATTGGCACCAAATGGGTGTTCAGGAACAAGCTGAATGAGGATGGCACAGTGATTAGGAACAAAGCCAGATTGGTGTGCAAAGGATATGCTCAAGAAGAAGGAGAAGACTATGGAGAAACCTTTGCTCTTGTAGCCAAATTGGAAGGAGTTTGTATGCTTCTTGCATATGCAGCTTTTAAAGGATTCAAGGTATATCAAATGGATGTAAAATCTGCATTCTCAAATGGTGTACATGAAGAGGAGGTGTATATAGAGCAACCATATGGGTTTTCCCTATCTGAAGATAGTGATATGGTGTGCAGACTACATAAAGCCTTATATGGTCTAAAGCAGGCACCTAGAGCATGGTATGAATGTCTACATTCCCATCTTGTGAAGATTGGATTTGAGACAACAAGTGAAGATAGCAATATCTACTTGAAATCTGAAGGAGATCAAATCCTGATCTGTGAGGTTTTTGTTGATGACATTATCTTTGGTGGAGATGACAAGATGAGTCATGAATTTGCTGATGAGAGGAAGGAAGAGTTTGAGATGCCACTCATAGGGGAGATTAAGTTCTTCATTGGACTGCAGATCCAATAGATGAGAGATGGAATCTTTATCACTCAGTCCAAGTATGTCAAAGAGGTATTGAAGACCTTTGGCATGGAAGATAGAAAACCGGTTGGTACACCAATGGTGACCAGTTGCAAATTATCAAAAGAGGATGATTCTGCATTGGTTGATGAGAAGGAATACCGATCAATGATTGGTAAGTTGCATTATGTAGTGCATAGCAGACTAGATATTGCACATGTAGTTGGCATTACTGCAAGGTTCCAGAAATGTCCAAGAGAATCGCACTTGGTTGCAGTCAAGCAAATTCTTAGCTATCTAAAGGGAACAGTTGACTATGGATTGTGGTACCCATACAACAATGATTTCAACCTGAAAGTATTCACAGATGCTGATTGGGCAGGTAATGTGGATGACCGGAAAAGCACAATTGGTGGTGCATTCTTTCTCGGAGGAAGACTAGTCTCATGGATGAGTAAGAAGTAGAGTTGTATCTCTCAGTCTACAATGGAAGTGGAGTATGTTGCAGCTTTCATGAACTACACTCAGACAATCTAGATGAAGCATGTATTAGATGACTTCAAAATCCCTGTATCTGAACCAGTAAGTATATTCTGTGATAACACAAGTGTTATCAATATTTCAAAGAATCCGGTTTTACATTCTAGAACCAAGCATTTTGAGCTTAAGTATCATTTCTTAAGGGAAAAGGTTCAGAATAAAGAGATTGCACTGGAACATGTTTCCAGTAAGGAGCAGTTAGCAGACATATTCACCAAGCCTCTCCCAAAGACTACATTTGTGTATTTAAGAGGTGAATTGGGGGTACTGCCCCTTCAGGAGGTAAATTAAAAAATATTTGTTCCGCATCAGTCAGGTAATGCATAGTCATTTCTTTTGTCGATTGATGTGTTGAAGGATGCTACTCCTCAGGGGGAGTAGCATAATGGAATAGGGATGTTTGTGCCTCCACTTTGGCATTGTTGTCAAAGAAGGAGAAGAAGTGTAGCAAAGAAGATATCTGCAGAAATTGGGGAGAAGATGAATTAGTAGAGAGATATCTTTGTATATTGTCATCAATGCCAAAGGGGGAGATTGTTAGCATTATGTGAACCGGTATGAGGACATAATGATATTGTATGTTGTCATTGATGTCAATATATGATATGAAGAGAGAAATGACATATGTGAGAACTGGTATATATGCCAAAGTAAAGCAATATATTTGTTCAAGGTAAACTAGCATGTCAAGGTGAACCGACATGTAGTCATGGGAACCGACACATAGAAGCATTGTATGACTACCAGTTGGTAGGTAGTTTCCACTTCAAGATTTTCGGTTGGAGTACCTCAAGCCTATGTGACTCAATCGGTGATCTTTGTGTGATGAGTTAGCAGTATAACAAAGAATAGATCATGTTGCCATGTCAGCCTTGTGCACGTGAAGGATCTTGCATGAAGAAGACTATCCCTATCTAACTTGGGAATGTGTGAAGTCTGTAAATGGTGATAACATGTGATGGGTTATCAGCCGCCATGAAATCGGTGGAAACTGAATGATGGAGAATGTCTTGAGATTGGATCAAGACTGTTGCATTCAATATAGTATGATTAATGGTCAGGATTGAACCATTTGAATTCCTTAACCTAACAGGTCTAGGGTTTAGGGTTTATGCTATCGATCTGTCTATTGTCCTATAAGGTCGATGTCATGATTCTTTCAGAGGTTGTTGGCAAAAGTTGTGTGTGTGTATCTAAGATAAGAGATACATGATTCTTGTCAGACCAGAGGAGAGAAGTCATATCTGCAGAGTGTAAGTGCAGAAGGTGAAGAGGAGCTTAAGTAGATCTGCATTGGCATTGAGTGCTATTATCAGGTCATTGATATACCTGTTGATCTCTAACCACTTCAATAGTTGTGAAATCCCCTAACAGGGTAGCCTTAACTGGCTTGTTGAAAATCCTCTAACAGGGTAACTCGAAGCTACTGAGTTATTGATATCCTTTAGCTATTGAGTTCTTGAAATCCTCTAACAAGGTACCCTTAATAGGGTTTAACCCTTAACCAGGTATTGTAGCCATCCCTTAACTGGGTGATCCCTAACAGGATCGGTTCCTAACAGAACCTATTGTATCTGTCTTTAACCGGACAAGGCTCCTAACAGAGCAGACTTCCAAAGAGTTCAAAAACAAGCTTGTGGGTATTCATCCCCACCGTGGTTTTTCCTAGTTGGGTTTCCATGTGAAAAATATGTGTGTCATGTGTGATGTTATGATTGTCTTCTGATTAAGTGGTGATGCATGTTGATCTTGTTGTAATATGTACATCTTTGATGGTAAATTGTTTGTTCATGCATTAGAGTGAAATGGGAATGAAGAGTTAGATTATATGAGAAGATAAGTGTCAACCGATCTTTGCTCGTCTTAGTTACACTAGGTTTTTCCAATTGAACTCTGTTGAAGGACCGGTGTTGTTGTTTGTCTATCAGTGCATAAGTGTTAGTTGACAAACTGGTTTAAGGTTGAGTTTTTGCCTATACTGATTCACCCCCCCCCTCTCAATACTAGTTTGGTACTATTTGTTCATCATTAAGTTATCAATATCATCTCTCTTGATATAACATTTACTACCAAAAATTCTAAAATACTTAACTATAGGTGTATTGCCAAACCATAATGCATAAGGTGTCTTACCAGTTTCTCCTTTGATATGTACTCTGTTGAATGTATAAACTATTGTACTCACTGCTTCTCTCTAGTAGATATGAGGTAGACTAGCTTCTATCATCATTGTTCTAGCAACATCCAAGATAGTTATGTTCTTCCTTTCCACAAATCCATTCTGCTGAGGTGTCCGGGGAGCAAAAAATTGTCATCTTATACCATGCTTGTCACAAAAATTATTAAATTCACCGGATGTGAATTCTCCACCATGATCTGATCTCAAACATTTAATCTTCAATCCTGTCTCAGTTTCCACTTTAGCCTTAAAGATTTTAAACTTTTCAAATGCTTCAGATTTTTCTTTCAGAAAAGTAACCCACATCCTTCTAGAATAATCATCAATGATTAGCATGAAATATCTATCGCCTTGAAAACTTTTAACTCTAGCAGGGCCACATAAATCAGTATGAATAACATCAAGAACATCATTTGATTTATCTTGTATACTCCTAAAAGAGGTTCTGACCTATTTACCCATTTGCCATTCTTTACATACCAGATTATAGGGCTTCATAATCATAGGTATATCCCTAACTACCTTAGTTGAACTGAACTTCACAATGCAATCAAAATTCACATGAAACAGCCTTTTATGTCATAGACAACTCTCATCAATTTGTGTAGTCAAACATGTCTTCTCACCGGAGTCCAAATGAAATATATTACCTTTTGTCCGTGTACCGGTTGCAATCTCCAAACCAGATCTATTAATGATTTTGCATTTTCCATCCTTGAGCTGTAATTGAAATCCCTTATCTACCAATTGTCCTACACTCAAAAGATTATGCCTCAAACCTTCAACATAATAAACGTTGTCAGTATTTTTCTTACCATCTAGTGATATAGTTCTTTTTCCTTTGATCACACATGCCTTGTCATCTCCAAATCTAACTAGACCACCATCAAATTCTTGCAAAGACAAATACTTCCCTTTATCTCCAGTCATATGATGTGAACAACCACTGTCAATTACCCATTCATCCTTGTCTTCAATTTTAGTAGCAAGTGCCTTCTCTTCAGGTACATTCTCTTCTAGTGCCAGATTATGTTCCTTGATAGCTAAGGAACACCCATTCCTTTCCATTACTGAATCCACTAGCAGAGTCTTCTGCCAGTTCATCATCATAATCAGTAATGCCTTCCTCATCCACTATACAACATGATTTGTCTATGTTTTTCTTGTATTTATACTTGTTCTGATATCCAGGGTTAGGCTTAAATGATCTTCTAACTCTTTCTTCAAATCTTGAATTTCTTTCAGGACATCTAGATGCAAAATGACCAATCTTATTACATGCAAAACATTTAAAAGGTGCCTTTCCTTCATACTTACTTCCTACCAGTCCTTTAGGTACTCTTCTAGAAAATAGTGCTTCAAGTTGTTCAAACTCATCATCTTTTCTTTTCATATCTTCCAATTCCTTTGCATACAAAGCTTTCCAGTCTTTCTTACTGGTTGTAGATGTAGATGCATGAAAAGAAGGTTCAAAATTCATAGCTCTAGAAGGTCTAGATTCTTCAAGCTCAAAAGTAGATAGTTTCCCAATCAAAGTATCTTTGTCAATAGATGTATTAGCTAATATTATTAACTCATTAATAGAAGTAGCCTTCATTTTGTAAGCCAGTGGTAGGGCTCTCAGGACTTTAGAAACAATCTCATCTTTGCTCAGAGTTCCACCACAACATTGAATTCCCATAACAATCTCTTTTTTACCCTTACCATGAATGCAATAATCCTTTCATCTTATTCCATCTTTAGGTTTTCATATCTCACCCGGTAACCATCAATTTTAGTAATCTTTACTGTAGAGTCACCTTCATTAAGATTCTCCAACTTATCCCATATAGCCTTTCCAGATGATTTGTCAATTAATCCCATTATTTGCTGATCAAAAAGTGCACATAAGAGGGCTTCTCTTGCTCTACAATCATTTTCAAGCTCATTATCCAGTTTTGTTGGAGGAGGATTGCTAGATCCTGAATTATAGGGTGTGACACCATTCTATGTGATCTCCCAAATCTCCTTGCCAAGACATCTCAAATGAGTCTCCATCTGAATCTTCCATACTGCGTAATTTTCTCCATCAAGCCTCAGAATGTCCCTTCAAAAGATAGCTCCAGAAGAATTGGATGAACTTGAACTGTTAGTTGCCATAGAATCTTCCTCGAGTGGTTAATCTTTCTATAGAGAGGACCAAATCTCTGATACCAATTGTTAGACAGTTCAAATAACCAGAAGACAACTGAGAGGGGGGGTGAATTAATTGTAACAGATTATTAGAACCATTAGCAATATAAACTTTAATAGCGGAACCCAAAACATTAATACCAAAATAGTAGATAAACCAATTAAGTATAAACAATAATCTTAGAATAAATACCATCCACATAACACCAAGATTTGTATGTGGAAAACACGGTAAAGGGAAAAACCATAATGGGAAGCCTACCCACAGTCAGATAATTCTTTTGTAGTAAGTATGTGAATTAAAATTGAGGGGCCTGCACTTGCAAGAAGGCTAGTAGCCTAGAGCACACTTCTCATCACAAAAGGAGCCTCACTGACTATATAGAAATCCAAACTACAATCGGGAGAAGTGTTGAATTGCAAAAGATAGCATCTCCTATGCCTAAGTACAGTTCCAATTTAATCATAATACTGGAGGACTAAATCCTCTTATATAAACCCAATTCGATATCCAATTATTGACCAACTCCTCTGCCTGAATGATATTACATTATTCACACATTACATTCCTTGACCATGACCTCTAACAACAACCATGATGATCTACAATGAGATCTTACATCTATATATACAAACCCTCAACCATAAACAATCAAGTCGGCCACCAGACAATAAACCAATTACATAATTACAAACCATGTCGGCCTAAGACCAAACAAATAATATCAACACATAAGACATCCTAGAAATACATCAATAGGTCATATCCAAATGTTATATTAAAGTCGGTCCATAACCTAGATCAACCGGGACCAAGTATAGGTCCACACGCCACAACAATGACCTTCATATGCCAAGTCTTGAACATGATCACCATAAACATCCTGAAACTCTACCAGAAGATACACCAACACCACTTATGTAATTCATCAAAGATCTCCATCAAAAAGATATATTGATGAAACCCTCGCTGAAACGAGAAACCAATCTTCTAAGCAAGCAGGATAGCATCCGATCTCCAGACCAAAACCAATTGACCAAATATGAGCATGAGTATCATGAACAAGCCAATTCCATCACCAAACTATATTAAAGCCTACTAGATCATGTTGGATCCAAGTTAACCAGAAACCACTCAACATACTGAGACCAGAAGGGTGTCAGTAAAGCATCCAAACAACTAGTGTTGGCATCAATGACAAAACATCAATGAAACCCATAATCAATTCCATTAAATGGTCAATACTAGTATACATTTCATATTCTACCTGACTGTTGGTAATTGTGTCAAAACACCCATCAACACTTAGCACAAGGTTTTTTCTTCGACAATCACATTGGAGGACTTATTCTGTTATCAGAGAAGGTTGGAAAATTTTGGCTTCCCCTATCCACCTTATCAATGTCACTGAGATGGTTTGCAATGCTAGGTGGTTTGATGGTTCTATACTGTGTAAAGTGACTCCAAAACTTATCTAAGATTTTGTGTCCAAATACACCAATACTTGCTAGAATATAAATCTCAGTCCCACCTAGTGGTCAAAAGCATATATCCACATGTGGTCTAGTGTCTTAGAGCCAAATAAATACTGCTTTAAGTGGCTTTTGTTATTCAAGAAAATCCCTCTCTCCAATTCAAAGGTTAATAGTGTTCCTATGTGTAGAGTCCCTAAGAGTGTTGATCATGTCTTTTTTAATTGCCTTTTTGCAAAATATGTCTAGTCCATCCTCCTATCTAGGTTGAATTCTTGGAGTCCAAATAAGAGTGGGTGATTATTGATATTAATGTGGGTTGCACTAAAGGTCTTGGAAAGGCTTATAACTTTTTTGGCTAATTATTTCTATGCAAATCTTGTGGGTGTTGTGGAAGTCTATAAATAATGAATGGTATCAAGGCCAAGTGATGATACTTATAGAGTCTTCTTAAATATTCACTATCAACCTTATTGATATGCAGTTTACTATTGTCATGAGAATTGTACCTTGAATGCTAAGTACGAAACTCAACAATCCTGTGAAACATGGGATGATTTTAAGGCCTGTGGGTTGCCTATAATTAAAATCAACCTCCACTTTGAGGGTTGGTTCCCTTTGAAACCTCCTAGAAATTACTGATTTGAATGGGAAAAGGGATAGAGAAAATGCTAAATATGAAATTCTATAGCTAACAAGAGGCGATTGCACCAAAATTAATTTATAGCACTTGTTGTCCTAAACCTTTTATCAACTTCAAAAAACTTAAAATCTGACTCACAATTCAACTAAGATCATGTAATTCAACAATGTTTTATGTGAAGGTTCAAAGTTTTTTAATGTTTGTGTGAAGGAAAATGAGTTTTTCACAACATACAACTTATTGAAAATTAGATAAACACAACACATAATCTTTACTTGCTATGAAATTTTCTTGTTCCAGAAAGAATCAACGAGACAAAAATAAAGGAATTGATAGTAAATCACAGTATTCATGTGACAATGTTGAAATAAGAAGTGTTAAAAGAGAATCTGTTGTCTTTTATTGAAAATTGGTAAAATATATTGTTGCTACAATGCTTGAATTCTTAAAAATAAATGAGATACAATCTTTTTCTTCTATGAATGCAAGGAAGAAGAAAGAAGTCTAAAAAATAGGAGAAGATACAAAAGATATATGCAAATGAGTTCCATTTCTTGACTGAAAGAAGAGATTGATCTTGAACTCTAGTTCTTGAGTTGATGATGAGCTCAAACTGATTGTCTTCCTTCTTGTCCTCATCTTCAATTTGCATGACTTTAGACTTGGTTCGAATGGAAATGAAAAGCTTTCAAAAAGGGAGTAAAAAATGCTTCAAACTGAAGTTTAACTGCTTCAAAACTTATCTTGACTCATATGTCACCCATATAAGGTCTCAAACTGATGATAAATATTGTGTTTACTACTAAAATCTATCTTTTCAAGCCCTAACTAAAACATGAACTAATGCATTTTCTTTGCAAGCTCCACCTTTTAGGTATTTAACTGATGCTGCTATGTTTGCATTGATTCATAACTGATTGAAATGATGAGTTGATAAGTTTTTTTTATCAATATTCTAAGTGCATATGGTGTCTTAAAAGAGTTTAAGTTGTTACATGTATTTGTTTATTTCTCTTAAGACTGTAATTTTCATAGTGATATATATTGGGCCATCAGGTGCAATAATAGTCTCGCTAGGATCAAAGGTAATGCATAGGTCCTTAGGAGGTATAGGTTTATTAACAAGGCTCACCATATAATTAGAATCAAGGCCAAGGTCATTGGGAGAATATGTAAGAGGTTCAGACTCAACCACATTATTAGAATGGGAAGGAAAAGGATTAGTAAAGATTTGAAGATTTTGATTTGGAGGAGCTACAAATTTATTTCCTTTGTCATTCACACTAGCTACATATATGGTATTGTTATCAATAAATTATTGAGTACTATTCCTTAAGGTATAACACTTCTCAAAATCATGATCGGGTTGATGGTGATATTGGAAAAAGGCTTTGGGATCATGATAGGATGGAAAAGGTTTAGAGGTAAGAATTGAATTGATGGGAGGAAGTTTCAACACATTTGTGTTTATCATTTGTGTTATTATACTACACAAAGACTTAGAAAGAGGAGTAAATTATTTTCTAAAGTATTAAATGAAGGAGCCACACCTGATGTCATGTCTGCCACTTAAGTATTGATGTTTTCAATGAACTTGATGTATCCCTTGTTCATTTTAAACTAAATTTTTTTTTGAGCACTTCCATTCTTATCAACCAGAGCCATTGAAGGAGATGATTCAAATTGACTCACTTGAAGCTGATAATTATGAATCACTAAGCACAACTACATAAAGGAAGTAAACTTAGAAAAGAGAAGCTTATCTCTAATGTATTTTTGTAAATTAGCAATAAAAATTATTTGAATATCTTGATTAGGCATAGGATAAGGAATTTGAGAATACAAATATTTATATCTACCAATAAAATAAGCCACTTTTTATTTAATGCCTTGCTTACAATGAATCAAATAAGTCAAAGTAATTTTAGGACCAATATTATTGTGAAATTATTGAATGAAAGGACTAGCTAATTATTGAAATGATGTAATAGAACAAGGAGGAAAAGAACAATACCATTGCAAAGCTTTATCCCTAAAGGTTCGAGTGACCAATTTAGCCATAAGTCTTTGATCATGAGTAAAGTCACTACACAAAGTTGTCAAGGGATCACTTTTTCCATTGTTTGAAATGTTGTCACATGAGTCAAGGGATCACATGAGTGAAACTAGGCACACTAGGCAAGGATGTAGGCATAGGGATAGAATGATTGACCTGACTAGTAGCTTGAGTGTAACCAGGGACTTTGGCACAACTTTTCATAGACATTGTTGGTTCTTTATAATGTCCTAGTAATAAAGACTCATTTCCTCGACCAAAGAGGTTCAATTCTCTGTTATCATTGGACTACTAACTCATTAATAAGGAATTCATTCAATTGTCAACCCAAGAACGTATAATTAAAATAGATCTACACTATATGTGCACCAAGAGACTCATGAGGAATACTAACTCAAACTTGAAGTAGCTAAAAAAGGAATTAATGGAAAGCATTAGATTCTAACATTGGCTCTACTAACATATATTTAATCTACTTAAAATGAATCTTGTAACTTTATACTGGAAATAAACTAACCAATTAGTAACTATAAATTTTATTTTTCCTTTGGTTGCAGGAACAATCATAGGATGAAGTTTTTGTGGCTATAAACATAAGCTTGGTAATAAAATTACCTAATAAAACATGGAAGTGAATGAACATGGATATTCCCCAAGTGGCCCCCCTTGGTTGAGCCTCCAAAACCTTAACCAAATCTAAAAATTATGACAACGTTACATACACATTGAAATTTTGAACAACAAAGATGACATAACTGAAATCTCTTGTATTATTAGACTGTGAAAGCAGAGTACACTGAATACTTGAAAAGATAAAAACTGCATTACATATCCATCCGTAACTAATGGATTTATAGGAAATTTAACAACTAACTACATAATTGATCCACTCCTAGCAAAATAGGAGGACGTCTTTTTTTTAGAAATAAAAGAATAGAAGGGTGAATCATTCTAGGACTTAGTCTAATACAAAAATATAGGCCATGGAATCCTCTAGATCTCCTCAATAGATTGACACATGTTCTGAAACAATAACTGCATCAACTACAACTGGGAGCTCTGTCATAGTCATCAACTGCCAACTTGACTAGTTCGGCCATCCTATTTGAGTAGGACTATAACTATCTGAAACAACAATCGATGTTTGTGTGTTGATTTAGTCTCTCCTCTAGTTGCATACATAGAATTTAATATGCATAACACATATTTGAACAATATTACTTCTAGCTAAAATTTAATCAAGCATTTCCATATCATTAAAAGAGATTTATCATATCATTTATAAGATTGTTTAATAGATGGAAAAGTTCATAGTTTTAAACACAAAAGGGCTTATATCCATCACAACTAGAATGTCTAAGTCACAAAATAACAAATCTAAAATAACACAAGTCCATATAAAACAACCAAAAAGGCTACTCATCATTTCTCCCCAACCTAACAAATGCTTGTCCTTAAGAATTTGCATGTTCCTCAAATACTTCATTTCTAAAATCAGTTACTTTTGTCTCCCCTGTAACCAGAACATATGGATCCCAATAAAAACCTTGAATTCCTTGTATTTCTTTCCAACAAGAATCCTCATCTTCTTTGTCATATGCGTGGAGGTTCTTCCAATCTGGAATAGGATATAGTAAAAGTAGAGGGTGAAATGTGAGAGGAATCCACCTTTCCTACAATGATCTTCCCATTTGGATGTACCTGATTGCCCTTTTTAACATTGCATGATAGTTCTGCAAAGAGTATGGTTCCCACTACTTTAACTCATTTGGAAACCCATTCCATCATTGAGAAAGGTATCCAAACACCAGGCGTGCTAAAGTCTTAGCCACTGCTTCATACTCTTTGTACACATGTTCCCTTTTTGTCAAAACAAGGTCTTTGTTCTTGTTTTCACTTAAAATTTGATTCCATTGGTACAATACATTATCTGAGAAGGATGTCTCAACTCTTAATTCCAATGGAAAAGTTAATTCTAGATCCCTGTATTGACTAAATTGTTGCCTCTAACTATTTTGATTCTAGACGTAAGACATGAATACCTTGAGATGAACATCACTGATTTATAATAGAGGGTTTCAATGAGTGTCAATTGGAATTTCATAATTATGTAGATATAACTCACAAAGCAAGTTTTTGAAATTAGAATGCAAAGTCTCATATGCACATAGAAACTCTCTTGGGGTTAGCAGAGAAGAACATAAACCAAAAAACTCTCTTGATAATTGATAAGAAAGATATAATTCTTTCAAGCACAAATAATATACTCTAGGTGGGGGTCGACATTGCACAATTTGGGGAACTAACTCCATGACCTCCTCCATACTGATTTTCAATTTCAGAATTTCCTTATCTCTCTTATCAATTTCTTATTGTAACCTTCCCTTTTCTTGTTTCTAGTTTTCTCATTCCTCTTGAATGGTTTGGTACATTTGATACAACAATTTTGGCCACATGAATGTTGGAGGAATTGGTAAGTGCGTCTTTATTTTTTCTTAACTTGCAGAAGCCATCTGCTCTGCAGCGTCTACAAGCTTATTGAAACCAATCATCCCTTTAGTTCCTACTTGACTACCATCTTGCAATAGTATATTTAGATTAACAGTTAGGTTTATCCCCCCTTCCCCTTCCATGCCTACATTCTCTGGTGAAAAATCATGAGGTGGGGATGAAGGAGTTTGAACTTTGGAAGGTGATTTATTGTACATCAACCTTACCAGTTTTTCTACAGAGTTATTATCCAACTCAGTGTCACTTTCTATAATCAACTGTTGAGGAACTACCTTGAATTTTCCTTTGGCTTTTCCCTAATCCGATTACTATGCCTCAAAGGGAAATAAGAGGGTTCAGAGAAAATTATTTTTTATTTGACTGCAGGAGGAACTATAGGCCATGGTTTTTCTTTCTTCACTTTAGGCCTCAGAGGATTATCTTCTTCAACATTGGACACCCTTTTCATAAAATTTTTTTCCTGCTCCTTAGATATTTCTGATAGTTCTGATACTTAATATAAGTACAGATCCAATAGCCAACAAGATGAGAGGGGGGGGTGAATCATACAAACTTAATCATCCATAAAAACATCAGATTCAACCTCGGTAACATATATATCAGTCATATAACCAAAAACTGTCAAACATGCAAACTCAATAGCATATGAACAATATAAACCTCATAACACCAGATTTAACATGGAAACCCAAATAGGGAAAAACCACTGTGGGATTTCGGACCCACTAAGAAATATACTCTTCTAGAGTATGCTCGGTTAAAAGCAAATCCTATTAAAGATTACAAACACATTGCTAGATGTGACCCGGTTAAGGGATTTCCCTCAAATCTGTTAGGATCTTCACTTTGTTAGAAGTGACCTTGTCAAAGGATTTCAAACACTCAATCAGAATGTCACCTTGTTAGAGGATTTACATATAAGACTGTTAAGTCCACTCGATTAAGAGATTTCCTGTCACTTTCACAAAATAACAGTAATACAATCTATCTGCAACTTCACATCTGAAATGCTAAAGCAGATTCCTATTTGTTCAATACAATCTAGACATAGAAATAATCTTGTCTATCTGCTGGGCATCAATACTCTATTATTCTAACAGGTCTTCAAGCTTCTGTGCTCGGTAATCACTATGTAGCATCCCTGTGCATACACTTGCCCGCATACATTGTTTATCAACAATTTCCTATTTATAAACAATCTTCTAACCGCTTAATCTCCTTGATCACATTTCCCATGATCAATCATAGCCATCAGATCTTCAATCTTGTCCAGGTTCATTGTATCTTTCGATCTGAAAATGTTTTACCCCACCTTGGAACTTGTGTTAGGGTAATGCGGTTCAATCTGAGCTGTAGATCTTCTTGCCGACTTTCCATTGCCTTAGATTCGTTTAACAAACTTCTTTTACGGCTTGCCACTCATTGATCCACTCCAGCTCATCAACTTCTTTCATTAAATATCACATGTAAACATTTAATGCATTCTATTATAGCTCAGTTACAACTTGGTGAATATTAAACTTCACTCGGTAGACATTCTGTCTTCATTAACCGATTGCGATAACCTTAGGGTTTACTGACTAGGTTCTTTGCTTGATAACATAGTATAGTATTAACCTTTACATTTTACAACATATGTATGATGTTAAAACAATATAAAACATCAAGATCTCATCATTGTCTGACTCGGTAGAGTTGCCCATTAAATAACTTATCCCCTTATTCATCATATTCTTTCCTGTGTCTTTACCAACTTCTTTATAATCTTCATATCATATTTCTTCAGATATGGAAACATCATACTGAATTAGAAAATCAATTTCTTGACATCAATGACAAAATAATAATATCAAGACAGTAAAACATCTTTAATCAGTTATGTCCATAATCATCAACAACCTTCTCAATATCCTTATAATGTAATACTGCCAATAAACTCCCCCTTTGGCATTGATGGCAAAACCAATTGATTTGATCTTTAAAAAAAAAATTCAGATTGCTGTGATTCTGAAATGCTGAAATGCTCTCCCCCATTCATCAGACTTCTCTTCTATTTTTAGTCTTTATTTCAATCTGTAGTCTTCTCTTATTCTTCTCAAGTCTTCTCCCCTTTTGGTAGATCTTCTCCTTCTCAGGTCTTCTCCCCTTGGGTAGGTCTTCTTCTTCTTGGTAGGTCTTCTCCCCCTTTGACAACAATGCCAAAAAGAATAGAACTAAAACATAATGTGTTTCTGTAAGAAGTTATTTCCTGCTGTTGTGTATCAACTGAGTCTCGGTCAGAGCATTTGTTTACAATTCTTGTTCCCTATATCATTCTCTATATTATTCCAGTAGTAATTCCAGTACACTTTTAGAAAAACATTCTAAAGTGTATCAATCCAACATCAGCTCCCCAAAAGATATTCAATAGAGTCATCGAAGTGATGCTTTCACCAAACTTGGTCAGTGAGTAAAAGATAGGGGTAGGACCCCTAACTTGCTTCTGAGATATTCAAAAGTGTCCTTTGGTAGTGGCTTGGTGAAGATATTAGCTATTTGCTCCTTTGTGTTAACATATTCCAACACCACTTTCTTCTTTTGAGCTTCTTCTCTAAGATAATGATATTTGATAGAGATGTGCTTTGTCTTAGAGTGCATAACAGGGTTCTTTGAAATATTAATGGCACTAGTATTGTCACATAATATAGTTACTGGCTCAGTAACTTTCTCATTTATACCTTCCAATAGTTGTTTGATCCATGCAATGTTGGTACAATTCAGTGTTGCCGCAACATATTCAGCTTCGGCTGTTGACTGAGAAACACATCCTTGTTTCTTGTTAAGCCAACTCACTAGTCTTTCTCCTAAGAAGAAAGCTCCTCCACTTGTGCTTTTTTTGTCATCAATGTTGCCTGCCCAATCAGCATCAATATAAACTTTTAAATCAAAATCATTTCCTTTTTGATATACTAAGCCATAATCTTTAGTGCCTTTCAAGTATCTGAAAATTCTTTTGATTTCTATCATGTGTATTTCCTTAGGATCTACGGAGAATCTTGCAACAATACCTACTGCATGTGCTATATCTGGCCTGTTGTGAACAACATATTGTAGTTTTCCAATCATGGATCAGTAGAGTGTCTCATCAATAGATGCAGATTCATCATTCTTTGATAGTTTACAGTTGGTAGTCATAGGAGTACTTACTGGTTTTGAATCCTCCATTCCAAATTTCTTCAAGATTTCCTTTATGTACTTGGATTGAGTAATGAAAATCTCATTTTTCATTTGCAGTATCTGTAGGCCTATAAAATACTTTATCTCACCGATTAATGACATCTCAAATTCTTTGCTCATTTCATTTCCAAAGTTCTTGCATAAAGAGTCATTTCCACAAAATATAATATCATCAACAAATATGGCTGAGATTAGTATTCCATTTTCATCATTCTTCATGTACATGTTGTTGTTCTCACTTGTCCTTATAAAACTAATCTTAATCAAATAAGAGTGCAATCTTTCATACCATGCTCTAGGTGCTTGTTTCAGACCATATAAAGTTTTGTTTAATTTACATACCTGATCTTTATTATTGTCATCAACAAATCCTTCAAGTTGTTCAATGAAAAATTCTTCTAATATTCCATTCAGAAATGCAGATTTGACATCCATTTGATATACCTTGAAGTTTTTGAAAGTAGCATATGCCAACAATGTTCTAACTCCTTCAAGTCTAGCAACAGGTGCAAAAGTCTCACCATAATCAATTCCTTCTTCTTGGGCATAACCTTTGCAGACTAATCTTGCTTTGTTCGGAATGACCTCACCTTTTTCATTTAGCTTGTTTCTGAAGATCCACTTTGTACTGATTACATTTTTGTCCTTCGGTCTTGGGACCAGTGTCCATGTGTCATTCTTCTTGATTTGATCAATCTCTTCAGTCATAGCATTTATCCAATCTTCACTATTAAATGCCTCTTTCACTATTCTTAGTTCAAATTTAGATATCAAACATGTGTTATGTCTCGGTTTGTTCCTTGTCATCACTGGATCATCCTTATCTCCTATAATCTAACTTGGTGCATGGTGTCTTCTGACATACTTGGCTAATATAGTCTCGGTAACTGGATATTTTCTTCATTTTCTTCAACAGTTATCTCGGTAGGACTTCTCGGTTGCACATAGACAAATTCATCATAGTCTTCTGGTTCTTTGGAATTCCCTTCATTAGTTCTTTCTGCAAATTCATCAATTTTCACATTTGCACTTTCTACTATTTTGTTAGATGATTTGATCAAACATTTAAATGCTTTTCTTCTAGAAGAATATCCTAGAAATGTTCCTTCTTCACTTTTCTGATCAAACTTGTCATTCCTATCATCTTTATGAACATAGCATTTACTTCCAAAGATCTTCAAATAACTTACATTAGGTTTCTTGCCATACTAGATTTCATAAGGTGTCTTCAAAGTACCTTTCTTCAATTGAACTCGGTTCAAGGTGTAAATAGCTGTGCTTATTGCTTCTCTCCAAAATGTTTGTGGAACCTTCTTCTCGATCATCAATGTTCTAGCACAATCCACAATAGATATGTTTCTTCTTTTAGCTATTTCATTCTGCTATGGAGTTCTCGATGCAGAAACTTGTCTTTTAATACCATGATCATTGCAAAATAGGTTGAACTCATCAGATGTGAACTCTCCTCCTCTATCTGATCTAAGACATTTCAGTTGTCTTCCTGTTTCATTTTCAACTCTAGCCTTGTACCACTTAAACATTTGAAAAGCTTCTGATTTTTCTTTTAAAAACATTACTAACATCATCCTTGAATAGTCATCCACAAATAATATGAAATACTTATCACCATAATAACTTTGAACTTTCATAGGACCACAAAGATCAGTGTGCACAAGATCTAAAATTCCCTTAGAAGTGTAGGACTTACTTGTAAAGCTTGATCTTGTCATTTTACCCATCTGGCATCCTCGGCACATAGCATTCTCAGGTTTTTCAAGACTCGGTAGACCTCTTACTCTGTGCTTATTACTTATCTTGATCAGATTATCAAAATTAACATGAAAAATCCTTTTATGCCATAACCAGGTATTATCATTCTTTGCATGCAAACACTTATTGTGAGTTGAGTCAAGGTGAAATGTATTACCTTTTGTTTGTGTCCCGATAGCAGCTAACTTTCCATTCTTGTCATGAACTTTGACAATTCCTTTCTGAAATCCTATTCGGTAACCTGTGTTGTTTAGCTGTGCTACACTCAACAAATTATATTTCAAACCTTCAACCCAATAAACATCATTGCATCTTGCTTTATCAAGAAGTGTTATGGATCCTTTACCTCTTACCGGACATGGTGCATCATTACCAAATCTAACATAGCCTTCATCATAATCTTCTAACATAACAAACTTGTGTTTATCTCTTGTCATATGATGTGAGCATCCACTATCTATAATCCAAGAATCAGTAGTGTTTATGTGAGATATTAGGGCTTTTTCTTCATACATTTCTTCATCTGATCCATCCTTGATAGCCACATAAACAACTTCCTCTGTATCAGTCTCATCTGATTTATCATCTTCAGATTCCTCATTAGCAATTAAGCATGTCTTTCTATCTCTTCTTCTGAAGTCTTGGTGTCCTCTGTAATGATTATCTTTCTGTCTGTCATCTCAGTAATCTCTCTTTTCAGTAAAATCTGTCAGGACAGTTAGAAGCCATATGTCCAATTTTATCACAATTGAAACATTTCAAAGGTAGTTTTCCTTTATACTTACCTTTGCCTCTCAGTAACCTTTTGGCCAATAGTGCTTCAAACTCTTCTTGCTTTCTGATTTCTTCATACAGTTTGTGTACCTCCTCCATGTTCTTCCGAAATCTTTCACTAGCTCCACTGTGATCTCCTTCAGAGTACTTATACTTTCTTTCACTGTAATCATTAGATTCATTCAGATGAAAAGAACTAAAAGCAAATTCAACTTTATTTACCGATGACCCATTGTTATCAAAATTACTTAACTCAAATACATGTAGCTTACCAATAGTAGCATCCAAGGAAACTGGCATATTAGGTACAGACCTCAATTCATTGATTGCAGAGACTCGGATTGCATAGGCAGGTAAAAGGGTTCTTAACAACTTACTTGTCACATCCTTTTCTTCAATAGTTCCTCTTGCTCCTTTAATTTGATTTACAATCTCCTTTAGTCTTGTACTGTACTGGGTTATGTTCTCACCTTCATTCATCCTCATAGATTCAAGTTGTCCTCTTAGACTATCAACTTTTGCTCTTTGAACATGTTCATCTCCTCCATATACAGATATGAGCTTAGTCCACATTGCCTTTGCATCATTGCAGCCTTCTAGATCATGAAACTCAAAATTGGTTAATGCAGATGTTATTTCAATCATTGCTTGAATATGTTCTTGCTTCGCCTTTATCTCTTCCATAGTCAATGGATAGGTGCTCGGTGCAACAAAATCATTCTCCAGATAGTATATAGCATATTCTCCAACTCCTGATAGATGTAGCTTCATCCTTTTCTACCATGTAGAGAAACTTGACTTATTCAGCTTAGGTGCATCCTTCTTATACATCTTTGGATCTTTAACTCAAGTGCCTTTAAACTTTCCTTTCGGAGTCCAAAGCTCTGATACCAATTTATAGTTTTGATACTTAATATACGTACAAATCCAATAGCCAACAAGATGAGAGGGGGGGGTGAATCATACAAACTTAATCATCCATAAAAACAATAGATTCAACCTCAGTAACATATATATCAGTCATATAACCAAAAACTATCAAACATGCAAACTCAATAGCATATGAACAATATAAACCTCATAACACCAAATTTAACGTGGAAACCCAAATAGGGAAAAACCACTGTGGAATTTCGGACCCACTAAGAAATATACTATTCTAGAGTATGCTCGGTTAAAAGCAAATCCTATTAAAGATTACAAACACATTGCTAGATGTGACCCGGTTAAGGGATTTCCCTCAGATCTGTTAGGATCTTCACTTTGTTAGAAGTGACCTTGTCAAAGGATTTCAAACACTCAATCAGAATGTTACCTTGTTAGAGGATTTACATATAAGACTGTTAAGTCCACTCAGTTAAGAGATTTCTTGTCACTTTCACAAAATAACAGTAATACAATCTATCTGCAACTTCACATCTAAAATGCTAAAGTAGATTCCTATTTGTTCAATACAATCTAGACATAGAACTAATCTTGTCTATCTGCTGGGCATCAATACTCTATTATTCTAACAGGTCTTCAAGCTTCTGTGCTCGGTAATCACTATGTAGCATCCCTATACATACACTTGCCCGCATACATTGTTTATCAATAGTTTCCTATTTATAAACAATCTTCTAACCACTTAATCTCCTTGATCACATTTCCCATGATCAAACATAGCCATCAGATCTTCAATCTTGTCCAGGTTCATTGTATCTTTTGATCTAAAAATGTTTTACCCCACCTTGGAACTTGCACATTCACCTTGGAACTTGTGTTAGGGTAATGCGGTTCAATTTGAGCTGTAGATCTTCTTGCCGACTTTCCATTGCCTTAGATTCATTTAACAAACTTCTTTTATGGCTTGCCAATCATTGATCCGCTCCAGCTCATCAGCTTCTTTCATTAAATATCACATGTAAACATTTAATGCATTCTATTATAGCTCGGTTACAACTCGGTGAATACTAAACTTCACTCGGTAGATATTCTGTCTTCATTAACCGACTAGGTTCCTTAGGGTTTACCGACTAGTTTCTTTGCTTGATAACATAGTATAGTATTAACCTTTACATTTTACAACATATGTATGATGTTAAAACAATCTAAAACATCAAGATCTCATCATTGTCTGACTCGGTAGAGTTGCCCATTGAATAACTTATCCCCTTATTCATCACATTCTTTCTCGTGTCTTTACCGACTTCTTTATAATCTTCATATCATATTTCTTAAGAAATGGCAACATCATACTGAATTAGAAAATCAATTTCTTGACATCAATGACAAAATAATAATATCAAGACAGTAAAACATCTTTAATCAGTTATGTCCATAATCATCAACAACCTTCTCAATATCCTTATAATGTAATATTGCCAACAATTTCCTTTAATGGTGTTTTAACTTTTGTAGATTCCTCCTTCTGCTTTTTAGAAGGGGGTGAAGGTGCTAGGGTTTATGTTTTATTTGCCTCTTTCTCAGAAAGAGACTGGTCATTAGGGTCTTTTGAAGATGAGGCTTCTGATACCGATTTTCTCAACTTTTTCTTTCTAGAAATCTTGGGTTGAATATACAAACACTAAATTTTGAATTTATTCCCCTTTAAGAAAACTATCCCACAATAAGCTAGGGTTTTTTTTCTTGTACACTTCTTTCTACTAATAATTTAATCAAGCAATGGTGGGACACAGTTTTCCCTACCTTTTTGTGTTTTCACAGACATCTTCAACTTGTGGTGCAAAACACTCAAAACATTCATGTGTCTTCCATGGTGGAGATGAGAGAGAAGCTTAAAATCTACAACATGTAGAAGAGATTGTTGACCTTCACAGGTAATGTATTTGATAATATACACTGCTATAGGAGCTCAGTCTCAATGTAGAGATCTCCTACTTGTCCCTGACTTGGAAATCACTAGTGGAGTATCCCTAGGAAGTGTAAATCAAGCTCTAGTTGATCTTGGATCAAAATGGTCCAAACATTTTTCCCCAATTGCAAGAAGATCAGTTACCTCAGCAATTTGTTCTTCTGTGGCTATTATCTTAACCCCTCTTACCATGGCTTCCCCTTCTCAAAATATGGACGCAAACTCATGAGCTACAACATAATCAAGACTATTGAGCTTCAGAAAATAATCTAACCATCCAGAAGCTTAAAATATTGGCACACAATCTACATCTAAAATAATAAGCTCATGGTCTACTAGTTCATGCCTAGTTGACAATCCTCCCATTTTCTGCAAACTCTACCACTTTTTCTACATAGAGCAATTCACTTTCTTCTGAAGTTCTAGCAATTTCCCAAATTGTTACCAACAACCTTCACATATTTCGGAGCTAATTATATCACCTTCATCTTCACACGTTCAAACAAATGAAGACAGGGTGATAAGAAAGATAGTTCAAAGGGAAAATCAGGACTCAAGGCTTAGGATAATTTAAAATCAAGCTTTGTAGAAGATGACCAATATGCAAATTTCATAATGCAACTTCGTATTTGGAAAAAAAAAACATACATCCAACCCTCCCCCAACCAAAATGTCACATGGTTCCACACATGGGAAGGGATAGTAATATAAATAAGTTGGGAAAGAAATGATATGTTTTAATGATAAGGAAATAACTCGAATAAAATGCAATTAAGAGAAATAAGTACAAAATATGTGAATGCATGCCTGAAGGTTGATGCATAATAAGCAATAATTATTGGTATTGATGTAATGGTTGAGATATGTGCAATGCACAACAAAGTTAAAGAATGGAAGAAAGCGAGTATAGATGGAGAGACATCAAATAGAGATATGAGGTAGAATGATGGCAGAAGATAAGAAGAAATAGTTTCCATGTGGACATGGAAAACCTTAGTCAATATGTGGCAAACTAGAAAGCCCAACAAATGTTCCTCTAGCAAATTTGAAATTTGGACTACCCACAAATTGCTATAGGAACTCTTGTTTAGAATTGGGCTTGTGATAAAGGCAAAGTCTATGGCCATTTACCAACTGTAGATGTCTAAAAATGGTCAATGCTTGCAGAATCATACTTTAACATTTGCGCGTTGCCTTATTTTAGGGTTTTTTGCATCGCATTAACATTTCTCCTATGATTCGCACTTGGTCTTTATCATTTGCGAGCATCGAGTCCTTCTTCTGCATTCTTCAGTCGTCTCGCTTTCGAATTTGGTCTTGTCAATAACAATCTTCAGTCATGATTTTGGTCAATCTTATCCTGTCGCATCAATGTGCGTGCTCATTTGTCATCATTTTGGACATCGTCAATCCTAATTGATGATAGAATTAGGGTTTTGTCCTCTTATCAATCTTGTCATCTTGCGATCGATTTGTCATCAATCATTGTCATTTTCAATCTTGTCATCTTGCGATTGATTTGTCATCGATCGTGGTCATTTTCAATCTTGTCGTTTTGCAATCTATTTTGTCATCGATCCTTGTCCTCTTGTCAATTTTGTCATTTTGCGATTGATTTGTCATCGATCGTCGTCTTTCTCAATCATGTCAATTTGGATCAATTAGTCATTGTTCCTCGTCAATTGGCGCATTTATCAATCAAATCATTTATCAGCATTGGTCTTTTATCAAGTCAGAATCATGATCAAATCGATCCTTCATCAAGACCTAATTGTCATCCTTGCATTGCTAATTCATCTTCTAGGGTTTCATGATTTAATCATTTAACCTTGTTTGTCATTTCTCCCTCTAGGTTAAATAGCTGATTTATCCTAAGTCTTCTTGTCACAATTAAATGTTTATTTAATTGGCTAACTAATTCCTCCCTCTTTGTGAATTAATTAATAAATGAAAAATTGTTAATTAATTCACTTAATTTCCTCATTTTCTAATTTTCCTAATTCCTAATTTCCTCATTTTCTAATTTCCTAATTTCTAATTCATCTAATTCTCAATTCTCTCCTATTTTTCTCCTAATTTCATGGGAATGACATAGCAAATTTGTCATAATTTGTCATATTTGTCATTCTTGATTTGAAATTTCCATGGGAATCAAATTCATGCTAATCTTATCTTTTCTCCAATTTGTCTATAAATTGGATGAATTTCTTTAATCAAGGTCCCTGGTCGAATCAATCACGCTTCTAGTACCCTTATGCTGTCATGCTATCTTGTCAATCTTGCTTTCACATTATACTTATGCACTTGAAGGTGAGATCCACAAACAAAAGCTATTTGAAGGAGAAAGAAGGACAATGGAGTCACATGAAGGAGACATCTACATTTGGTTTGCTTAGTTTTCATTTTGAATGTCTTGTTTTCATGTTTTCATTGAGTGTAATTAGGATTGGTCATTGCAATTGCGTTTTTGTGATTGAGCTAGTCCAATTTGTTATTGCTTTGATGATTTCCAGATTCCTAGCTACACCAACAACTTGAAATGGACTAGATCAATTGTTGTGAGTCGAATAGCTCCGTTGTCAAAGAATTCAACCACCTCATATGGTCCCATCCAACATTTATGTAGCTTGTCCTGGTTATCCTGATATTTAGATTCATATAGAAATGCCCAATCTCAAAGGGAAAATTTATTGGTTTTGGTATGTTTATCATGTCATCGAACACGTTGTTGCTGTATGAGTTTTGTATGATGGAGGGCTTTCTTCTTGTATTCATCTACAGTATCAAGTTGCATGATGTGGTCCTGTTGTGCTTTAGAAATATCTATATCCAAGTCTAGTGTTGTTTGTAGTGTTTTGTATTCAAATTCTATGGGAAGGACATATATTTTTCCATAAAGAAACTAAAATGGGGTGAAGCCAGTGGTTGTTTTCCATGAGATGCTATAAGCCCATACTGCCTTAGGTAATCTACAAGCCTAGTCCTTCTTATGAAGACTCATATTTTTTGTGAGAATGGCTTCAATATCCCTATTTGTGACCTCTACCTGGCCATTGACCTGGGGATGATAGGGATTGAACTTTTTATGATGAATTCTATATTAATTCATGAAATATATTACTCAGGTGGAGGAAAATTGTGGCCCTTGATTAGTTACCAACTCCCTAGGGACTCCATATCTAGTAAACATTTCCTCATAAAGAAACTCTACAACTTTTTTGTCCTAAGCATGTGTCATAGCCCTAACTTCCACCCATTTAGTAAAATAATTAGTGCAAACAAGTATATAAGACCTACCATTAGAAGGAGGATCAATAGGACCAATAAAGTCCATTCCCCACATCAAATGGAGTAACAACTAACTGTGTTTGCAGGGGCATCTCATTAGATTTAGTTGGCCTTCCCTTCCTTTGGCAGTGATCACACTTCCTAGTATGTTTAGTGGCATTCTTATGAAGGGTTGGCCAATAATAACTAGTGTTGAGAATCTTTATGGAGGTTTCTTTGGCAGAAAAATGGCCTCCACATGGTTCATCATGACAAACATGTAGAATATCATAGGTTTTATCTTCTCTAACACATCTACGCATCACATGGTCTGACCCTGTTGGCATATGGACACTCTAATGAGACATTGTGTGTGATTGAAGGTTTTGTCATTGATGGCAACCTTGCAATCCTATGGCATCAGCAAAGCATTACTCAGGCAACCTTGCAATCCTATGGCACCGGCAAGACATTATACTGGCAAAGCATTACTCAAACAAAACAGTGCTCCGACATCAACAAAATCAATCTACACTGGCACCGGCACAGAAGATGTACACCGGCACGGAAGGAAATATGTATACCGGCACAGAGGCCGACAGGATTTTTGATATGTAATATTTTGTTTATCATTGTAAGCCGACTTGGCAAATTGTAAAATGACTCTTGTATATAAAAGAGATCATTGTAGGCATTTGTAGGATATGGATAGAAAGCAATAAATAAATTATAAGGCAGACCTAATGTGCGAATTGTAGGTCAAGGGTATATGTAAAGAATAGAGCAAGAACCGGTACTAAATCTGGCATTGAAGATGCTATTGTAAAGCAGTACAGAATATTGGATTTGTGTAAATCCTCATTGTAAGTCAGTGTGACTTCTTATTGAGCAGTGAGCTCTAGGCAGTTGGCCTTCTTGCATGTGCAGGCCCCTATTGTAAGTAATATTCTCTTATTGGCCAGTGAGTGAATATTGTGGGTCACAAATCCCACCAAGGTTTTTCCCACACCGGGTTTCCTCGTTAAACATCTTGTGTTATGGTGTTCTTTTCATGTGGATGCTTTTGATTCTGTTATTTGCATTAATTCTTGCATACCGGTATACTGTTACTTTATATTCTGCATATTCAGTTTTAAGAAAATTTCGTTACCGGTTAGATACTGATTCACCCCCCCCCCCCCCTCTTAGTATCTATGGGAACCCTAACAATTGGTATCAGAGCTTGGTCCTCTATTTTCAAAAGCCTAATAGCTTGAGGAAGATCTTGACACCGGTAAAGATGGAAAATCTGATGAAGCAACTTGAAGGAGCTCTTACTGGCTATGATGCAGAGAAGTTAAAAAATATCAAATTAGAAGATGATTTAAAAGCAGCTCAGGACATTATTCAGGCACTTCAAGAAAATCTTACTGTTATAAGAAACAAGAGAAGAGAACTTTGTGAAAAATTGCAAAATGAAAATGATGAAAAGGAATCACTAAATGATATGATAAGCAAATTGAAACAAGAGATCATGACAACAAAAAATGAAATGCAGGATATGACTATGAGATTCTGCAAAGAGATTGAGGACAAAATGAAGAATGAAGAAGAATTGACCAGAAGACTAAGTGATGCAGCAAATGAGAACATAAGACTTAGCTATGAAAATGACATGTTGAAGACAGATCTTATGCATACTCAAAATGACTCGAATGAACTAATGAGACAAAAAGAGATCTTGGAAAGGGAATTGGGAACTACAAATCAACACAAAGAAAAATTCAAGAAAAGCTCAGAAGAACTTGGTACCTTATTGAAGAATCAAAAACCCAAAGGTGACACTTCTAGAGTTGGATTTGAAGTTGGAGAAAGCTTCGGTACTGCAAATACCCAGGATCAAAGCAAACCGGTAAGACCCTCTAATACTTACAAATTCAATGGAAAATGCTTTAACTATAATAAATATGGTCATAGGGAAAATGAATGTAGATCTAGGAATTATCAGAACATCAATCCTCCCACCGGTTAATGCACCAAATGCAAAAAAATTGGTCATAACTCTAAAAATTGCAGAATGAATGTAAGATGTTATGTTTGTGGAAGATTTGGTCATTTATCAAATAAATGCAGAACACAAACTGGCATAGGTTATGGGAAAGCTATTCAGAAAAATAATGTAACTTGTTATGCATGTAACAAGATTGGTCATATTACTAAATTCTGTAGAAGTAAAGGTACACCAGTAGATAACAAAAGTACTAGCTTGAAAGGTAAAGAAAAGGTTGAAGAGGTCAAGAAAGAATTTTCAAAGCAATGGATTAGAAAAGGTGATCTAAATATTGGGGTTACTCCTCCACCGATAGAACCAACAAATGCTTCACCGGTAGGACAATATGATGCTCCACCGGCAGGACAGAGCAATGCTCCACTGGCAAGATTTTCTTCATCAAATTGAAGAAAATTATCTTGAGGGTTTGGCAGTTTAATGACACATGTTCTATTATTCCCTCAGTTAGAGAAAAGAAGTTGAAAATCCTTCATTACCGGCAAATAAAGTTGAGTTAATACATTGCTGGCAAACAATTAATGTGGTAGGTAGCAGAAAAGACTTTATAAAATAAGGTTTTTGGCTCCATTTCATTTCACCGTGAATTCAAACTTTCAGAGAGCGCGAAGATTTCCGAGCTAAGGCATTCTGAGCAAAGAGGCAAAGCACTTCAGCAATCAATCCATCCAAAGGCAGAAAAAGGTATTTATCATCATGGAATCCTCCTCTACGCCTGAATTCATAGCAAACCCTACAGTAGTCAAGGTTAAAAAATGACCTAGGCTTGTGTTTCAGCTAGTTCCCGAGGTAGCTAAGAAAGATGACAACACAGGTGCTTTTTCCCAAATTCCAAAGGGTGTTGTTTATACAGAAGACCCTAGAATGTATATTCATTGCAACATAGAGGAATTAGGTGATGAAGAAATCAAAAACATGTATAAATCTGTTATATGTGACAATGTCGGAAATGTGAAACCTGAACATAAAATTGTTGAAACCCTAGGATTCTCTGAAATCCTCTGCATTCCTGAATTTCCCAAGGAAGTGGTTAGGATAGTTCTTAGCAGGGTACATGGCTCATTCTTTTGGCTTGACTCAGTGCATAAAATTAGAAAGGTAGTTGTGAAAGCAGTAATAGGGTTACCTTCCACCGGTACCAGACCCGACAAAACCAAGGTGGTCTCCAATGACCTAGTAATGAAATTAACTGGTGCAACATCTGACAAAAGATCATTGAGGGTTAATGATGTGACCAATACAAATATGAGATTCATTAGCATGATTCTAGGTTACAAAGCAACTCATGCAAATAGGCTTAACTTTGTTTCCAGTTTATGCATAAAAAGTGCTTATGACATGGTTAAGGACAATGTAAAAATTGATATCTGTGAATGGTTAAAAGATGAGTTAATTGACAATTTGGCAAAAATAAAGAAGGATAAGAAAGGAACCTTTAGATTTGGAAATTTGCTTGTATGCTTAATGTTACATATAACCAAACAGGCTCCCAGTATAGGCTATAAGGAGTTTGGATTCAACATACCGGTAGGAAGACAATTGTCTGACTTATTCAACAACATGGGTGAAAACAGAGAAAATAATATCAATGAGTATTTTCAAGCACTAAAGGTCAGAATGAATAAAAGAATCAGACTATCACAAGAAATTGTCAACAAATACAAGGATGATATATGCTTTGTAATAAAAAAGGATGAGATCTGGATGGAAGCAGTCATCCTAAGAACAATCTGGGTTACAGAGATGGGGTATGAAATAGATGACCACATAGTGGAAACTTATGCCAAAGCACTTCTGGAAGCCCCCAATGAACCAAAGGAAGAAGTATTTGGTAGTGTTGAGACCATCGAAAGTCAAATTCAATCTAAAAAGAGAGTAAAGAAAGTTGAGGCATTTGTGAGGAAAGGAACCAGGCAAGCAAAATCCATAAAAGATGATGTATTAAAGAAAACTGGCATAATAGAAGAAGAGTTGGCAGCCCAACAGCCTAAAACTCATCTATCACTGGTAGATACCTCCTCAGAAGGAGATATGCCAGCAACTTTCAAAAGAGTTGTTAGGAAAAGAGACCCCTCACCGGTATCCACTCCTTCACCTAGAAGGACAAGACAGAAGCAACAAGCTATGAGGTCTCCAGTCAAGAAAGCCACACCTAAGAAAAAGCTAACCCCCAAAAGGAAGAAGAAGACAAACACTGACTTGGCCCCTTTTGACATATTACTGAATGAGATCACAAAGGAAGGTAAATTGAAAAACATAGGGAAAATCTATGACACCCTATCAGATGATGAGAAAGGACAAGTTGAGGAAAGTGTTATATTACACATGGACATGTATAAAAAAATTTTGATGCAAGTCCTAAATGAAATTCCTGATGAATTATATAAAAGACTTGAGGCCAGAAGGCAAGGAATAGTTGAGTTGGATAAGAAAATTAAAATAGAAAAATTACTTGCAGTATACCCGGTCAACTCACCTAAGGAAATTGATGATTTGATAGCTTAGGCCAACCAGACAGTTTTTTCCATTGCACACTGGCAAATATCACTAATGGCAGGTAGAGTTACTAAAGTTTCAAATGAAATAGAAGATGGTTGGGATACATTCTTGGTTGAAAAAGAAAAACAAGAAGAATATAGGAATCCCAAGCCCATTCTGGTATATCAAAAGGACAAAGGGAAAGGTAAAGTTGGTGGACCACCAAGTATCAAGATTAGAGACAACTTACCCCCACCTCCTTTAAATACTCCACCGGTAAAAAAAACAACTGTAGAAGATCAACCGGCAGCTGAGAGCATGGACACAGAGGATAATAATCAAATCCTGAAGTCCTATATACTGTGAATGTTGATACTCAAAAAATCAACATAGTGGTAGATAAGGATACCACAGATAAATCTGATAACAAAGAGCAACCGGCAATAGGAAACAAAGAGCAACCGACAACAGGAAACAAAGAGCAACCAGCAGTAGATTCAGAGAAAAAGATGGAATTTGGAACACAAACAGAGCAACCAACAGAGCTAAAGGCTCTAGAACAGATGCCACCGGTAAGAAATGATGCAAGAAAAATTGTGCTTAAAGAGAAGGAGACACAAACAGACCTACCAGAGGTCAATACCAGCATGGTCACTTCCACCGGCACTCAGTTTATTAGGTCACCATCAAATGTAACAAAGGTATTTCTCGAATCTATCAAGAAAATAACTGATTATAGCTCACAAGCCTATAAAGTGATAGATGATTCAATTCCAGTTTTGAAATCAATAGCTCCCAATTGTAATATAGCCAACAAATATTCTTTAGGCCAGTTGGATACACTTTGTAAATATATTTCTAGAAATTTTGAGCAAACAAAGGTAGAAACTGTAAAGGAAAGTGTAGAAAAAGAGAAACAGAAATTCTTTGAGGAAGGAATAAAGAAGTGTAACAAGGAATTTGACACACTTCTACCGGAACTGTGCAATTTATTGAAAGAATACAAAACTCTGTACAAAGACACTTGTAAGATAAACTTTTTGACCACGGATGTAGACAAAAAGATGAGCAAGGTACAGGAAGAGAACAATAAACTTGCTGATAATTTTGTTAACTCACCCGATACATTATCAGTTTTTGAGGAAAAGATAACAAATTTTGAGGAAGAATTGCTCAAATTAGAAAGAGAAAAAGAGAAAATAATAAACAAGGCAAAATTTTTGAGATCTAAACTAAGTCCAAGATTGGACTATTTAGCATCTCTGCGTAAGGAAATCTCAGAGGCACTAACACAGGGTAGCAAAACACCGGCAGAGCACTTGCAGCATCTCACCGGTACAGTATACAAAACTGAGATAGCAATAAAGGAGAGCAAGAAGTTTATGGATGGCATAAACTTAATTTTGGGAGATATTCTTCAGATAATAACTACCCAACTACAAGGTTGAGGTTATGAATTGGTACAACTACAAAATCTACTAACCTTTGTCATTGATGCCAAAGGGGGAGTAGTAGATGAGAAAATTCAAAACACAGGGATCACATGCTCAGGGGGAGCTCTCACATTTTTGGTAACATTTTTTGGTCTACACATTTTTAGATATCTTTTTGAAATTTCTCATGAGTGTTGCCATCAATGCCAAAGGGGGAGATTGTTGGCATATGGACACTCCAATGAGACATTGTGTGTGATTGAAGGTTTTGTCATTGATGGCAACCTTGCAATCCTATGGCACTAGCAAAGCATTACTCAGGCAACCTTGCAATCCTATGGCACCGGCAAGACATTATATCGGCAAAGAATTACTCAAACAAAATAGTGCTCCGGCATCAACAAAATCAATCTACACCAGCACCGACATAGAAGATGTACACCGACACAGAAGGAAATATGTATACTGGCACAGAGGCCGACAAGATTTTTGATATGTAATATTTTGTTTATCATTGTAAGCTGACTTGGCAAATTCTAAAATGACTCTTGTATATAAAAGAGATCATTGTAGGCATTTGTAGGATATGGATAGAAAGCAATAAATAAATTATAAGGCAGACCTAATGTGCGAATTGTAGGTCAAGGGTATATGTAAAGAACAGAGCAAGAACCGGTACTAAATCTGGCATTGAAGATGCTATTGTAAAGCAGTGCAAAATATTGGATTTGTGTAAATCCTCATTGTAAGTCAGTGTGACTTCTTATTGAGCAGTGAGCTCTAGGCAGTTGGCCTTCCTGCATGTGCAGGCCCCTATTGTAAGTAATATTCTCTTATTGGCCAGTAAGTGAATATTGTGGGTCACAAATCCCACCAAGGTTTTTCCCACACTAGGTTTCCTTGTTAAACATATTGTGTTATGGTGTTCTTTTCATGTGGATGCTTTTGATTCTGTTATTTGCATTAATTCTTGCATACCGGTATACTGTTACTTTATATTCTGCATATTCAGTTTTAAGAAAATTTCGTTACCGGTTAGATACTGATTCACCCCCCTCTCTCAGTATCTGTGGGAACCCTAATAGACCCAGTATAGTATAAACAACCTACAATCCAAGAATAGGAAAAACTCTTCTCAACTAGCAACCTCTTCTCCTTTGGGGAGAAATAAGGAGGAACTTTGCCTGAAGCCAAATAGTTTTCTATGTCAGCATACCATGGTGTATAAGTACTCATAGAAAATAGGTTCTCATCCAAGAATGAATCATCAATGATAGTATTAGAGCTAGGTGTGGTAAGCCTTGAAAGAAAATTTTCTACTACATTGGCTTTCCTTGGTTTATCAACTATTGTAATGTCAAAGTCTTGCAGTAATAACAACCACCTAGCTAACCTGCCTACTACCAGAGGTTTGTTTATTAGGTACTTGATGGTTGCATGATCAGTATGGAAAAATACTGGATACCCAATGATAATAATGCCTGAATTTTTTTAAGGCATAAACCACTCCTAGCATTTCCTTTGCTATCACCGTGTACTTCAATTCAGCTCCCTACAAGTTCTTACTGATGAAATAGATGACATGCTCACTGGCTCCTTCCTTTTGACCCAAGATAATGCTAATTGCATAGCCAGAGGCATTTGTATGAACATGAAAAGGAAGTTCCCAGTTAGGTCCTCGAAGAACAGGGGTTCTAGTTAGAGCATCTTTAAGTGTGGAGAATACATGATCACAAGAATCTATCCAATTGAGTTCAACATCTTTTGTTAAGAGCCCATACAATGGTCCTACTATTTTTCTAAAGTCTTGGATTAATCTCCTGTAATTTCCTACATGACCTAGGAAGCTCCTTACATCTTTTTTCTTTGTGGGTACTGCTAGATTTTTTATCACTTCTATCTTCGTAGGGTCCACCTTAATGCCTGATTGAGATATATGATGGCCTAAAACTATACCTTTTGTCATCAGCAGGAAACCTTTATCATTGTTTAGGGATAAACAATGATCTTCACACCTTTGCAAAACCTTGTCTAGATTGGATAAGGCTTCATAAAATGTTTCTCCATAGGTTGTAAAATCATCCATGTAGATTTCCATTTTGTTGAGAGAGATGTTAGAGAATATATCGATAAGTGCCCTTTGGAATGTTGTAGGGGCATTGCATAAGCCAAAAGGAAGTACTGAATAAGCATATGTACCCCAAAGGCATGTAAAGGTAGTCTTCTCCTATCTTTAGGAGCAATTCTAATCTGGTTATATCCACTAAACCCATCCAAGAAGGAGAAAAATTGTTTCCCTACTAAATTCTCCAATACCTGATCAATAAAAGGTAATGAAAAGTGATCTTTCTTAGTGGCTACATTTAGCTCTCTATAGTCAACACACACTCTCCACTTACCTCCTTTCTTAGGTACAATGACTAAAGGAGATACCCACTGACTATAAGAGATGGGATAAATGAATCTTGCATCTAACAACTTTTGCAGTTCTTTCTTAACAATTTCTCTTACTACAGGGTTTACTCTCCTTTGTGGTTTTTGCATTTTTTATTGATATAAATCTTGTGTTTACAAAGCATAGTATCCAATCCCTTCATGTCATGATAGTCCCAAGCAAATGCATGTTGGTGGATTTTTAGGAGTGTTTCCAAAGATTCATGCTTGGTTGTTTTGAACTTATTGTTGATATTGAGGAATCTTCCTAGAGAGACATCTAGTTGTTCAGTCAATTATATCATGGATGTTGGACTAATAGTGGGGATCTTGATTCATGTGGAAGCAATACATGCAATAAGTGTAATTAATCTTGGAATTTTGGGGTATAAGGTGATGGTAATAGTATTTGCAGAGGGCATGAAGGATGATTATCTATTTCACAATTGTTCTGGATAAGTTGAGATAAAATCCCATCCTCATCTTGCAATTGCAAGATAGAACTCCTCCCTATCATCATTAATGATTGTAGTGAATTAACCTTCTCAACATCATCACCCAAGTTAGGCCATACTGCAGTATCATTTTCTTCATTATTCTTAGTTGGTGGTAAAAGAATAAGCTTATTTGTGGTATTACCATTTGAAATGGTCATATCTCCAGACCTACATCCTATGCAAGCATTTGCAGTAGTCAGTCATGGTCTTCCCAGAATAATAGGATATCCCCCCAAAGTGGCTTTAGGAGATAGAATCATAAAGTCTACTAGATATTCCCATGAATCTAGGGTGACAATAAGGTCTTCAATAACCCCTTATGGCGTGACTGTGGAACTGTTAGCTAGTTGTTACACAGTAGGGGTGTGTCTTAGAGGTAATATTCAAATTTTGCATCAGGCTTTCGGTCATTACATTTATAGAAACTCCCAAATCTATAAGAACATTTTTAACTAAAACCCCACTAATGGTTATTCCTACCACTGGACTACTAGGATCAGAATACTTAGGAATAATAACTTTTCCCAGCATAATATTTGCCAATTGGCCTATAACATGGACAGGTTTTGGGTCTTTTCTTTTCCTGCCTGGTTTCTTGAGACACATTTCCCTTATTGATTTACTATAAATGGGAACATCTTTAATGGCTTGGAATAAGGCTATTTTAACCCAAACATGCTTGAGCTAGTCTAGGAAGTCAAAGGTTGGCTCTGCTTCTAATTCTTTGACTACTAGCCTATAGTTCAGTGTTTGAACTAGTTAGTTTAGAGATTGACTTGTGAGATTGTTCTAGAGGTTGGTGAAAGTTTAGTCAGTTTTCTATCTATGGATTCACACCCCCCCCTCTTAGTAGTTGTCTGGATCCTTATTGATTCATCATATCATCAATTGGTATCAAAGCATTTCAGGTCCTCTAGTGTCTAAGCCTAATAGCTTGAGGTAAAGATCTAGAAGAACATGATGAATAAAGAAGGTCCAAAGTTTAATAGGAAAAACTACATAATATGGAGTGATAGGATGAAAATCTATATCAAGAGTCTAGGAAGTAAATACTGGGAACATGTTGCTACACAATATATTGCACCTAGTGGGACTATGTCTGATGATCAAAAGAAAGAGAAAAAATAGAATAATCAAGCATTGGAGGCCATTATCAGTTCTTTGTCTGATTCAGAGTATGTTAATGTCCATGGTCTAGAGACTACTTATGATGTGTGGAAGAAACTTGGGGAGATCTATAGAAGTGATGAGCATATAAAGATTTCCAAAGAAGAGAGTTTGAGAGGTAAATTTGATGACATGTGGGATGGCTGAAGGTGAGAATATTTAGCAGTATGGTCAAAGGATCAAGGAGATAGTTGGTGAGATCAAGAGTGTTGGTGGTAAAGTGGAGGATTCCACATTGGTTAGTAAGGTGTTGATAACCCTTCTACCAGTCTATGCTATTCGAGTTGCAGCCATTCAGGAGCTAAAGTCTATTGATAAAACAAAGGTAACTCTTGACTCCATCATTTGTAAACTTACTACATTTGAATTAAATGGTTATGATGGTAGTGCTCAGAAATCTGAGTTTGCATTTAGAGCTTCATTTTCTAACCCACCTGTGAGGAAAAGCAGAGATGTTAGTCATAGTTATGAGTCTAGATCTAGCAGAGAAGTTGATGATGAAGACAGACTGATCGAGCTTGAAGCATTGTTGGCAAGGTGGTTACCCTGAGGTACCAGTAAGTACAGAGGTAAATTACCTTTCAAGTGTTTTGCATGTAACAAGATTGGACATATTGCAGCTAATTGTCCTAATGGTGACAATGAGCATAAGCGTGAAAAGTATAAGAAGTACAAAGGTAAAGGCAAAAGAGATTGCCTCATTGTAGTTGATGGTGGTATCACTGATGGGGAATCTGAGGGAGATGCTAATGACAACATTGTCTTTGTTGCCATTAAAGAGGAGACATCTGATCATAAGGCATTAGTTTCTTGCATGGATAGTTCTGATGATTGGATCATAGATAGTGGTTGTTCACAGCACATGACCAGTGACCAAAGTAAATATCTTACTTTGAAGGAATTTGATGGAGGATTTGTGAGATTTGGAAATGACTCACCCTCCATGGTAAAAGGAAAAGGAACCATTTCTCTTAATGGAAAGAGCAGTGTAGATGATATCTACTTGGTTGAAGGATTAAAACACAATATTTTGAGTGTAGCTCAACTAAATGACAGAGGTTATCCATTGGAATTTAAGAATGGGATGTGCAAAATCTATGGGAGAAAAGGTGAACTGATTGAAACCAGAAAGTAGACAAAAGGTAACCTATTTCACCTAAATCCTAAAGTCAACAACTATTTAATTGCTAAAGTAGATGATAGTTGGCTTTGCCATCGAAGATTTTGTCATATAAATTTTGATAACATTGTCAAAGTTAGTAAGTCCAAGTCAGTAAGAGGTTACCTCAGTTGGACAAACCGGTGAATGCTCTCTGTAAGGAATGTTAGTTAGGAAAGATGACATCCTCAACTTTTAAGAGAAAATCTTTCTCAGCAGAACATTTGTTAGATTTGGTTCATACAGATCTTTGTGGACCAATAAGGACTAAAAGTATTCAAGGTGATAGATATTTTATGATCTTCATTGATGATTACTCAAGAATGATGTGGGTCACATTCTTGAAGGACAAAACAAAATCCTATAGTAAGTTCAAGGCATTCAGGGCCTTAGCTAAAAAGGAAAGTGGTAAGAAGATAAAGTGTCCGAGGACTTATCAAGGAGGTGAATTTACTTCAGAGGAATTCACTAGATATTGTGAAGACAATGGTATTAAGAGGTAGCTTTCTGCACCTAGTAAACCACAACAGAATGGTATTGCAGAGAGGAACAACTAGTTAGTTGTTGAAGCTGCTAGAACAATGCTAATACAAGGAGGTGTAGCAAAAACTTTCTGGAGAGAAGCTATTAGCACAACTGTCTACACTATGAACCAGATATTGGTTAAGAGAGGTAAGGATAAAACTCCTTATGAATACTGGTATGGTAGATCACCTAATGTCAGTTAGTTTAAGATTTTTGGCAGTAAATGTTTCATCAAGAGAGGTGACTATGTTGGTAAGTTTGATGCTAAGAGAGATGAAGGCATATTTCTTGGTTACTCCACCAAGAGTAAGGCCTACAAATTTTACAACAATCAGATGAAGAGAATCATTGAAAGTGTTGATGTCCGAGTGGATGAGTATCCTGAAGTTTTAGGAGAAACCACTAAGGAAAAGAAGGAAGATGAACCTTACATTCTGATCTTGGAACTAGAACCGGTGAAGCCAGAAGTTGATGAAGTGAATGGTGTAGTACCAGTTCAACCGGAACAAGTAGATTTTGCATAAGAAGATGATGATAGTGAGGAAGAAGAACCTAAAGATAATGATCATGTCATTCCAAGGTATGTGAGACTCAATCATAATCCTAACCAGATTATTGGAGATAAATATGTTGGAGTGTTAACTAGAAGAAGAATTAGAGAGAATTCTTGCATGATCTCCACTATTGAGCCTATAACTGCTAAGGAAGCATTTGGAGATGATGATTGGATCAAAGCTATGGAAGAGGAGCTTGACTAGATTGAGAAGAACAATACATGAACCCTAGTACCTAGACCGGTGAATAAAAATTTGATAGGTACTAAGTGGGTATTCAGGAATAAACTGACTGAAGATGTAGTAGTCATAAACAAAGCTAGATTGGTATGCAAAGGTTATGTATAGGAAGAAGGAGAAGACTATGGTGAGACATTTGCACCAGTTGCTAGATTAGAAGGTGTTAGGACTCTACTTCCATTTGTAGCATATAGGGGATTCAAAGTATATCAGATGGATGTAAAGTCATCATTTCTAAATGGAATATTGGAAGAGGAAGTATACATTGAACAACCAGATGGTTATGATTTGACAGATTCAAAGGATATGGTGTGTAAACTACACAAGGCACTATATGGTTTGAAGAAAGAACCAAGAGCATTGTATGAAAGACTACATTCACACCTGATGAAGATAGGTTTTCAAAGAACCAGTGAAGACAACAATATATATCTCAAGACTGAAGGAGATAAGATACTGGTTAGTGAAGTGTTTGTGGATGATATCATTTTTTGAGGCAATGATGACATGAGTGATGACTTTACAAATGAGATGAAAGTGAATTTGAAATGTCTCTGGTAGGAGAGATAAACTTCTTCATAGGTTTGCAAATTCAGCAGATGAAGAGTGGTATTTTTATCACACAGTCTAAATATGTGCAAGAGGTATTGAAGACATTTGAAATGAGTGACTATAAACCAGTCGGGACACCAATGGTTATAGGTTGTAAACTGTCTAAGGAGGATGATGTTGCATTTGTTGATGAAAAGGAGTATAGGTCAATGATAGGGAAACTACATTATGTTGTTCACAACAGACCAGATATTGCTCATGCAGTTGGTTTAGTTGCTAGATTTCAGAAGAACCCAAAGGAAACACACATGATTGCAACTAAAAGGATATTCAGATATTTGAAAGGTACTATTGATTATGGATTATGGTATCCATATGTAGGTAACTTTGATTTACAGGTTTATACAAATGCAGATTGAGCAAGAAATATTGATGATGGGAAGAGAAAAACTAGTGGTGCATTCTTTCTTGGTGGGAGGCTTGTATCTTGGAGCAGCAAGAAGCAGAGTTGTATATCATAGTCCATTGTTGAAGCTGAATATGTTGCAACTTATATGAATTGTACCCAGACAATCTAGATGAAACACACTCTAGAAGTTTTCAAGTTGAAGATTACAGACCTAGTAAAGATTTTATGTGATAACACCAGTGTAATAAATATTTCAAAGAACCTGGTGTTGCATGCTAGAACCAAGAATATTGAGCTGAAATATCATTTCTTGAGGGAGAAAGTGCAGAGTAAAGATGTATTATTGGAGCATGTATCTACTAAGGAGCAGCTAGCAGATATCTTTACTAAACCTCTGCTTAAGACTACTTTTGAGTATCTTAGAAGTTAGCTAGGGGTTGTGCACATACATGAGGTCAATTGAGAAAGATGTGGATTACATCAGTCCCAGAGCTAATTGAAGAATCTTGAAGTAGGATTGGTGTAGAGTGGAGTTATTCCATAGGGGGAGCATCAAGTTGTAGATTGTTGATGCAGAATAGTGTAGTATGACACTGCATGTTTTACTTTCACTTTGGCATTGTTGTCAAAGGGGGAGAAGATCTATATAATTATGGGAGAAGAATTGCATGATTGATAGAGAGAAGAGATATAGCCAGTTACCAGTTGAAGACATGGATACTTAGTTGAAGGAGAGTACATGGTAAAATGTAAACCAGGATCCCTATACCTGTGTATGTGCATTACTCTCAATTCATCACAATCAAGGGTATTGATATTTGTATTGCCCTCAATGCCAAAGGGGGAGATTGTTGGCATTTGCATGAAGATTGCATTGATGAACTATTGTGTTGTCATTGATGTCAATTGTAACCATTAATAATGTTGTTATGATGTTGTTTTGCAACCGGAAGGTGAGCTAGTCAAGGAAACTGGAATTACTTAAGAAGTAGTGAGATCAACTGGTAACCCTACCTGTTGATGTGACAAACCCTAACTGATGGAGCTTGGTTAATTTATTATATTGGTTTATGATCAAATGATGAATGGTAATGATTATGCCACATATGCATGTTATATGTGATAATTTTCAAGTGGTTTTTGGCACATAGAGATAACGGTTTTATCTTGGGAATGAGTGAGTGCATTGCATGAAGAGAAAACTGCGTGATGAGTTATAGGATTGGATAAAGTGATGATCAAGGAGCAGTCAAGGTTGTCTTGAACAATGTACAATGATTTCTATGTAATCTAATGGTCATACTTGAACCAATTTATTTGTAATCTCTATGAGATCTTAGGTTTGTGATGTGTTACCGACATATTGTTTTTCTTATAAGGTCAATGAGTTGTTTTGTTATAGTGTTGGTAATTTTGGTTAAGTGTCAATGTGATTGGTTGCCAAACCAGAAGGTGTATCTGTAGTATGTGTGAAGGCAGATAAGAGCATGAAAAGGATTTTATCAAGCAAAGTAGTGCAATTTACCCAATCAGCAAACCCCTATTGTTCTCTAACAATTACAACAGTCAAATCCCTTAACCGGGTAAGCTTTAACATGCTTAGTGCTATCTAAATCCTCTAACTAGGTGATCCATTAGCTTGGATTTCAAATCCTCTACCAAGGTTACTCCTAACAAGGTATTTCTTCTTACAGGGCATTATAGTCAATCCCTTAACCAGGTGGTCCCTAACAGGATCTGTTCTTAACAGGACTTTTTGTAAAGCTTTAACAGGCTTGGCCCTAACAGGGTGAACTTTAGAAGAGTTCGGAATACTTGTGGGTATTCATCCCCACCGTGGTTTTTCCCATTTGGGTTTCCATGTCAAAAATTATTGTGTCAAGTGGTGAATGGTTTTTGTGGTTATGTTTGATATGGTTAATTTGCTTAACTATTAAATTCATTTAGATATGATAAGATGACCAATAGTAATCTGAAATGTTCTTTTACTATTGTTAGTAAAGTATTTGGATGTTTTGGTTAAATGGTTTGGGAGTTTCAGATCTGTTATACTATTATTTTGATATGTCAATCAAACCAATAAACTGTCAGTGCTATTGAAGTTTGTAGTTCAGTGTTTGAACCAGTTTGTTCAGAGATTGACTTGTGAGATTGTTCTAGAGATTGGTGAAAGTTTAGTTAGTTTTCTATCTACTGATTCACCCCCCCCCCCCCCCCTCTCAGCAGTTGTTTGGATCCTTATTGATTCATTATATCATCATTCTTATCACCAATAATCTAATTTTCAAAATGATTCAATCTTACATACCTTAGAGTCTTCTGATTATTCTGGTTTTTCAGGTTCCTCCACTCCTTCACCATCAACATTTGGATTCACAATTTCTACCGAATCATTCTATTTAGGCTCTTCAAGCTAAATAGGTGTTAAAACAATATGTTGACCATCATCACAACCACATGCTCTGATCTCTTTCACAAGGTTATTATCCACCTTCACATTTGCACTCTACAATCTTTCTCAGTCTCTTATTCTAGCACCGGTAGGCCTTGCTCTTTGTTGAATATCCCAAGAAAATACCTTTATCACTTCTAGAATCAAACTTTCCTATGTCCTCATCTCTTTTGATATAAAATTTGCTACCAAATATTCTGAAGTATCTCACAGTAGGAACATGACCAAACCCAAGCTCATAAGGGGTCTTATAGGTATCACCTTTGATGTGAACACTATTTAATGTGTAAACAATAGTACTAATAGATTCTTTCCAGTAAATCTTTGGAACATTTCCTTCAATCAACATAGTTCTAGAAGCATCCAAAACAATTATGTTTTTCCTGGCAATGACTCATTCTGTTGAGGAGTTCTAGGAGCAGATAATTGTCTTCTAATCCCATGCTTCTCATAGAATGAATTGAACTCACCAGAAAAGAATTCTTCACCTCTATCATATCTCAGACACTTCACCTTCAATCCATACTCGGTCTCAACCTTAGCTTTGAATATCTTGAATTTTTCAAATGCTTTTGATTTCTCCTTCAAAAGGACAACCCACATCATCCTTGAATAATCATCAATTAGTAGCATAAAATATCTATCACCCTACACACTTCTAACATTTCTAGGTTGACATAGGTCAGTATGTACAAGATCTAGCAGTCCTTCTAATGTATATTGTTTTCTTTTGAAAGAAATTCTTGTTTGCTTACCCAACTGAAATTCCTTACATACCGGATTAGCAGGCTTAGCTGTTGGCTTTTTTATGATGTTTTGATTGTCATTGGTGGACACACACTTTCTTTATGTTGGACACACTTTCTTGATGTATGTGTTATGCTCAACCGGTAATTGTTCCAACCGGTATTGTGTATAGTCTTTAGACTATCGGTATTTTGCAGAAGATGTTTATCGGTCACAGATTGACTAAAGAGCTCAAGTGGTATGGAGACCTCAAGCAGTTCGAGGATCACAAGCAGTACGAAGGACCCAAGCGGTGGTTAGCTTTTGATTGGAACACTTCGATATACCAGTCTTCATTTTTGTCAAACCAGTAATCGGTATATTGTGTTAACCGGTATTACTCTGTGATGAGTTACCAACCGGTATTTTTGTAATGTGTGATGAGTTATCATCCACCGACACTTTGGCGGTGATTTTGTGTTGTGTTACCAAATGTGTCTAGATGCACTAAACCTAGGAACTTGTAATCTAATCCTATTGGACTGACATGAAATCAGATTCCTTTATAAGGACATCATGTCTAGGGTTTGCAAATATGAGACAGAGTATGAGAGATGTGTGATAGAAGAGGTTATGTGCGATCATTGTAGAGAAGATTAAGTCTGTGTGAAGAGTTAGAGTGTGGAGTTATTGAAGACTGAAGTAATGCTAAAATGCATTAACAATGAGCTATCAAGGATCTAATTAAGCAGACTTTGCTATTAGCTAGATCACTCACTTGTTGATTACTCACATCTTCGACAAGTCTAAAACCCTTAACTAGGTAGGCCTAGAAAATCCTTTGTAAATCCTCTAACAAGGTGGTTCACAACTATGGATCTGAAATCCTCTAACAAGGTAGTCTTTAACAGGACTTATCTCCTAACAAAGATCTAGATTCCTAACAGGATCTGTTCTGGTGAAGAACATTGTATGACCTTAACCGGTCTAACCTTAACCGGTCTGGTTTCTATTCTGCAGATAGTTACTTGTGAGTTTTCGCTCACCATGGTTTTTCCCATTTGGGTTTCCACGTCAAATATCTTGTGTTATGGTGATTGTTCTCTTGTGGGTGCATGCTTTGTTTTCTATTTGGT
This sequence comes from Cryptomeria japonica, assembly GCF_030272615.1. Classification (NCBI taxonomy): domain Eukaryota; kingdom Viridiplantae; phylum Streptophyta; class Pinopsida; order Cupressales; family Cupressaceae; genus Cryptomeria; species Cryptomeria japonica. The sequence continues at coordinate 254,005,390 of NC_081412.1, forward strand.
TTGCATTTATCTTAACTGGTTTATTAGTGAATTTGTTGCACTGGTTAGCTACTAAACTATTTAATAGTTTGTTTACAGTATTTTTTGGTATACTAATTCACCCCCCTCTTAGTATTCATCATTAACAATCTTAGGTAGATCTCTAACAACATGTGTAGACATATCTCAATAATTGAATCAAAATTCACATACACATTCTCCTATGCCACAACCAACTCTCATCAATCTAAGAAATCAAACAACTTTTTTCACCAACATTTATAATGAAAAATGTTACCTTCAGTCTTAGTTCTAGATGCAATCTCTATACCAGAGGCATTCAAGATCTTGCATTTACCATCCTTTAATTGTAGATCATAACCCTTATCAACCATCTATCCAAGACTTAAAAGATTAAGCTTCAAACCTTCAACATACAAGACAACATCAATGTTATATATGCTTACCATCAAAAGAAATAGAACCTCTCCCATGGATTATAAAGGCTTTGTCATCTCAAAATCTAACTATTCCACCATCATATCTTTCCATACTCACAAATTTTCTTTTATCACCGGTCATATGATGTGAACAACCACTGTCAATTACCCATTCATCTTTCTCTTCAACCTTAGTAGATAAAGATTTATCCACAATAGTACAACTAGTGGAATCAATAGGTACAAGTCAATCTTCCTTAATGGCAAGGAATATAACTTCATCTCCTTCAGATTCTTCATCTGTAATACCTTCATCAGCAACTTAATAATAGTTCTTCTGATTTATAAACTTTTGGTTAGGCTTGTAAGACTTGTCATATTTCTCATGCTTGTCATATCTATCATTCCTATCATGCTTATCAAACTTATCATACCTTTCATACTTATCCATTCTCTTTGGGCATCTAGAAGCAAAATGTCCTATCTTATTGCAAGAGAAACATTTCAAAGGCAACTTTCCATCATACTTACCAGCACCCTTTGGCAATCTCTAGGAAATCAGAGTTTCAAGTTCATCTAGCTCCCTTTCTTTCTCTTCCATGTATCTTCTCTCTTTCATATCTAGATATTCTACACTCATTAGGATCATATTTATCCTTTCTGGATATAGATGCAGATGCTCTTAATTCGATTTCAGACTTTCCATGTGATTCTCCAAATTCACTCAGCTCAAATGCAACAAGATTTCCAACCAACATATCTCTTGTCACAGTAGTCACACTCTAGATCTCATCAATAGCAACAACCTTATGTTTATAGGCAAGAGGCAAAGATCTCAATACCTTAACAATAATTTCATCTTCCTTAATATTTCCACCAGTACATCTGATACCTAGGACAAGGTCATTCACATTAGCCATAAAAGAGTGTATGTTCTCATCATCTCCCATCTTTAATGTTTCATAATTTCCTTTCAAACTCTACAACTTAGCAACCTTCACTTGTTTATCACCTTCATACAACACCTCAAGTTTCACCCAAATCTCATGTGCGGTTTGAAATCCCATCATATTAGTCATCTCAAAATAAGTCAAGGCACTAAGAAGTTCTTCCTGCGCTCTAATATAATGTTTTGCTTCCTTAATGTCATCAAGAGTAGATGGTCCATTCTGAGGAACAACATAGACATTCTTTGTAATCTTCCAATAATCTTCACCAAGACATTTCAAGTGCACTTCCATTTGGTCTTTCCATATATAATAGTTACTTCCATCAAATCTCAGACTATCCTTTTTAAAGATTAAACCTTGAGCTACCATCCTGGATCTCCTCAAACAATTAAGCTTCTACTGGAGGATCTAGCTCTGATACCAATTGTTAGTAGAAATCAAGAAGGAAGATTGTGAGGGGTGTGAATCAGTATTCATTGAAACAACAAACAAAACATAGATATGATAACCTATAGTAACAAGATAGATAAGCAAATTAATAGCACAACACACAACACCAAGATTTTGACGTGGAAAACCCGATTAAGGGAAAAACCATGGTGGGAACCTACCCATAGTAAGATGATACTCTATAGTAGTATGTGAAAATAATACAATGAGGAATGCACATGCATTCAGGCACATTTCCTAGAGCTCACTACTCAAATAATAATGGCCCGGAAGGCTACAACCCTCAGTGATGTCTCACTGACTTACAATAAGATTCGGACTACAATCCGAAAGAAGTGAACCGAAGAAATAGCATCTCCAAATGCCTAATTACAGTTTTGGTTAAGCATAGATGTTTGCACTGCAACACCAATCTCACCACAAACTCAACACCAAAGGATAAATCACTTGTTCGCACATAAACCTCTCTCTAATAATGCAGACACAACGATGACACTAAAACTACATGACTATATCACCTATATATACAATTCATCAACCTTGACAAGAAGGTCGGCTAAACCCTCAACTCTCAATTACAAAATTACATCACTTGATACAAAGATTGGCCACCAGACCAATATAATGATTTACATAGCATAGCTTGGTCCTAAATCAAATTCCCAAATTTGCAACTCCACCGGAAATCATGCCAAGATCAACCGAAACACGCTACACCACCAGAAATACAACATAACATGCAAATCATCACTGGTTGATAGAAACCACCAAAAAATTGCACAACGATCAATGTAGATCACCAAAAAAAATAGGACACTAATAGGAAACACTAGCAAGTACATTAGAATCACTAGGAATAGCTGCACCAACACCACTTTTCAAATCTTCATCAGTCAATGTTTGAAAGCTCAAGAACACAACCAATAAACAACTATTATAAAGAAAGATAACTTGCAAAGTACTAAATCAATATCCATCTGAAATAAAGATACACAAGACTATCATAAGCAATATCCCAAAATATCAGCACCAGATTTGATAACATCAGAGTATACCAGAGGATATATCAAACTCTGCAAAACAGTGATCAACAAACCAAGACTACAAACCAGATCATAAGATCCTCCCAATCAACAATCAACAGAAAAATACACAAGAATATGTTGACATCAATGACAACAACATATCCTAGTAGCAGCAATGCATGACAATATACAACATGTCCTTACCTTCTTAACCACCAACTTGGAATCTCCTTGCACCTTTAAACATTTAGCTCCCTTCTTGAGGGAAAAGAGGAGTCATCTAACTAAGGCCTCATATACAGTCATATTGTTAGTACAAGAAAATTGGAGTCGATATGAGGCTAAAAAGGTTTTCCCTTTGGGATTGGTTAATTCAACCCCAGCTCCACTGTCTTGCTTGGATCTAGATCCATCAAACTTCAAAAGACATATTTCATCTTTGATCTTTGTTATATTATGTTCTTTGGAAATGGAAATTGTGGGAACTTGCATTATTCTTGAGTATGATTGTCATTCTTCAGGACTAGCATTTGTGGAATCCTTCATGAGATCCATTGTTGACTCATGTGTAATAGAAGGAATTTCAGTAGTTGCAAGAATAAGTTGTTCAATATGTAGCTTTGTTATTGTTGCAGTTGGATCTTTTGCTTCTTCATCCTTCTCTTATTTGGGAATTTCTATTTCAAGCTCATGGTCTTTGCATTCTTCAAGTGAAATATCATAATCAGTGTCTTCTTTAGAAGGGGGACTCATCAATTTCATAACTTCATTTCTACAAGCAATGCAGACCACCTCTGAGTGTTCTTGGTGGTGAATTATACACCATTGAGGTAGCATAAAATCCTTGAGCCGAAGGTCATTTCCTAACAACTGCATCCCTTGCTGCATTTTTGCAACAAACTTCTTGATCCTCTTCATCTGATTAGGAATGTTAACTTGTTGTGGCTTGGATACAGGTGGAGTTGTGAAAGTTAGGATTTCATTCATTTTATAAACTCTAGGACTTACCTCAATAAAAGCTACCTCATTAGTGGCCCCGTAGTCAATAATTAACTTCTTCAACCTGGGCTTACTATCAATCTATATCTAGTTTCTTACCCCTTTCCATGGGAGCCATAGATAGGTGAAACATGTTATAAAGTATCTTCCCAAAGTCAGACCAATCCTTGTTGAGCAACATCCCATATACTTCAAGTATGTCAACAACTTGGATATCTATGTAACGGGATACTCGGGGATTAGCGCCCAGCTAAATGTAGACATCTTTTAATTACCCAATTACATTGACTTTCGTTTTATCCAATTGTACCACTTTGTTGTTGGTATGAATTGGATTGAGGCCCAGTTTCTGGCAAATGGTGTAAGGCATTACATTTCCTGAGGCTCCTGAATCTACCAAACAATTTTGTAGATTCTTACCAAAAAAATTTATGCTTAACAAAAATGGAGGGTTTTCAATGTTATCAAGGCAGGAGAGTACATTAACATCTTCTATTCCTACCATTTTGACTTCATGGATTTGTGCCTCCAACTGATCAAGTTTCTTAAGGAGCGCTTCCTTCTTCTTGGGGCAATACTGTAATACTTCCAAGAGAGACATTGTGGTAGCAATATTCTCCATTTCTCTGGTGACATCATATGACCTCTTAGTAGAATATTCCTGACCCCTTTCACCTTTAGACTTTATTCCTTGGAAGGGTTGAGGCAGAGGTAGATTGTTGCTTACAGTTGGGTCTGGTGGGACTTGGTTGTCCTTGGGAGGCATAGGTCTAGTAAATGCCCCTTTTGCTTGACTCCTCAAGTTATGGGTATTCCTTGTATTCTGAAAGGCCTGTGCATCATAAACTTGTGGCTCCTCTTGAGCCTCTCCTTCAAACTCCCTAAATAGGAAAGTATCTACTAGCATCATAGTGTTAATCTTCTCAGGTTCCTCAGTGGAAGATCCTCTCAGTTGTGAATAATCTTGTGCAATCCTGATCATCTTCTCCATTTGAGCACAATTAACTTCTGAGTGTGATGTCGTATCATGTAACCTGCACCAATTAGTCATTAAATTCATGTCAACCATATTAACCATCTGAGTCTGATTAGGATTATCTCTTGCACTAGGATGATCATGGTTTATACCCCCATTGTTTGGACCAATATTCCACTATCTATTGTAAGGTTTCGGGTTATATCTCTAATTTTGGTTTTGGTTTTGGTAACCTCACTAGTTGTTATGTGATGGAGATTGGTTATACCCTCCTTATGGGTTCATCTTTAATTGACTTAAGTCAGTAGTGACTTGGGATAGCATTTTATTCAACGCCTCTACTTCAACTGAGAGGTGTGAGCCTTGGTCATTTGATGATGATGTTTCTTGATTTGCAAAAATTGTGTTAGGGGGATTATATAGTTATATCATTCCATGTGGGTCAACAACGCTAGGGTTAGTACATTGTAAAGCTTGAGCTGCAATTGTTGGTTCACTTGTTGATTTGTTGTTGGTTATGGTCCATATAATGGAATTTGATTCATAGTTGGTGCTCCAACTGGTGGTGATGATGATATTCCTGGAAGTTGGTTGTAGTTTCCGCAACTCATGCCAATAGGAAGGTTGTGTCCAATTCCTCCAAGTGTTTGATTCATTTTGATATCCAAGGCATAGACTTTTGCCAAGGTGTCTCTGTCAGCTTCAGGCACAATTTGTTCGATAAATATTACACTCCAAGGGTGTATGGCCCTAAAGTAAGCTTCAATAGCTACTCATTGTGCAACTTGATAAGGAGCTTAAAGTCTCTTGTAGGCTCTCTAAAAACTTTCAATGAAGGTAGTCAAAGGTTCATTAGGAAACTTCTTCAATGAAGCGAACTAATGCTAAAGGGTTGTTGGGTCTACATATACCCAAAATTGGGCAATGAAGGCCTTTTCCAAAACATCCCAACTGGTGACGGAGTTGGTAGGTAGTGTTAAAATATTAATTATACTCATTGTCTCCAAGTGAGTATGGGAAGAGTTGACATACCACGTCCTCATGCTCAATGTGGTTACAGACGACTACATCCTTGAATGCTTCAATATGTTCTTCCATTGTCATGGGTTCCCCAAACTTGTACTTGCTATAGAATTTGTTTGGGTTTATAGAGAGATCATGAATTCCTCTGGGTATTGCTCCTAATGGTGTATGATTTTGGTTTAAAAATTCCATTTGAAGTTGTGGTGGGTTCTAACTTACAAAAGGTGTAGCGATGAGTTGAGGACTAGGGATTAGCTGCTTTTCAACATTGGATTCAGATGGCTACATCAATGAGTCTATTGAAGACGGTCCTTTAGCTTTGTTTCTCTTCTTCATAGTTGTAGGTCCTAACTCTACCAAGTCTGATGGGAAAGATGTGCTCTTGAGAACTCTCTGAAACCGTTCTAGAGAAAAAGAAGATATATGCTCCAGTTTGTTCCCTCAATTTCTTGGTGGTTGAGAAGGTGGTTGAGGATTTCTTTGAGCAAGGAGTTTTCTTTGTGCTTTAGCTTCTATGTGTCTACCCTTCTGCCTTTCATTGTCAAGCACTTCTCACACATGTAATCAATCACTATAATTCTTTCTACTGTTCCAAGCAAGGGGATAGATTTGAGAAATGATTTCTTCTTGTTTGTAACCAATATTGGGTTGTGTAAATGGGATAAGTCCATCTCCTAGGAGCACCATGTTAAGTCATACTGTGATAGTGCAATAAGAACTCAAAATAGACTGTTTACCCTCCTTTGAGCGCTAGTTTCTATTGACGGGTGTTTTGACACACTTACCAACAATCAGGTAGAATATGAAATGTATACCACCTCTCCTAAAAAGCAATCTTGAAAGACTAATTACTCCAAGGTCTCTATAATTGGGTCATGATGATGTTATATTACTTAGTGGCTGATGTGATTGTACCTGTCAAGGGGCCTGCTGGTTGTAACTAGGTAAATAAAGTTCCTCCTTTTTTTGTATTTTCAAATTTTAACTTCAAATTCAAAAAAAATAAAATGTCAAAAGATAGATTAGGGTAACAAGAGATAATAACTAAACCAATACTAAACAACTTAGTGTACTACAAAGTCAATGTATCACAACAAGGTATTATCATTAACATTTAATCAGCATTCAAAATGGACGTTCCAGCAAATATGTGAAGTCAAACATCCCACACATGAATGGAAATGGAAATCACAAGATCTAGATAATCACTCTAATATTTTATCCTCATACACCATTAACATGCGCAATATGATTCATAAAACAATAAAGCTTGGAATAACAAGTTGCTGATTCAAGTGGCAACAACTAAAGTATCAATCTCCCCCCACTTAGTCTATTTACCCAAGTTAACCTTAGACACTTGATATCTAGGGGCAGCTTGGGATGATCCTTCACTATCCTGAACTGGTGCTTCTATATCAGCAATTATATCCCCCAAATTGATCCTTGAGAGATGATGAATTGTTCTCACTCTCTTCACTCTCCTTGGAGATTCAGTAATTACCTCCTGCAAAGTTATATTTGGGAGAACGACTTTTGAATTCTTCTTGAAAGTAAAATTTAACCATTGAGTTATAGAGTCATCTTGTTCCCCTCCCCGTACCATTACATCCGTAGTCATCTTGTGGGCTTCTATATTTTGTTGAGCGAGATTAGTTTGTAGGACTTGATCTGGATGGGGTTGTTGATGTCTTGCTATCTCATCCAACTTCTCAAAAACTTCCTCTTCAAATGGTCTTTCCGTTTCAATCTCGTGCCCTTGCTCGTTTCCTCCCAACTGGTGAAGTAATATTTCTTAGTCCTCAGGAGTAAGGACCATCCTTTCATCATTCTCATCATATTCAACATGTTCCTCATCTTGTTCCTCTTCTTCCATAACCTGTACATGAATTTCCATTGGTTGTACTTGTGCAGCTGGTTCTAATGTATCTCCTAGTTGCTTTTCTTGTTGAATTATAACAGGTTTCTCCTGTGGTTCCCTTTGTTTCTTTTCAACTTTCCTTTTCTTGCTACAACTGCAATTGGCTTATCATCTTCATGAGAATTTATCTCAATTTTATGGATGATAACCTATTCTTGGGTTGGCACGGGAAGAGGTGTAGCCTATTGTGTTGAAGAAGGCAAAGGAGGTTGTGTTTTAGTATCTTCCTCTTGAGAAGCACCCTCTCTTGGAACAATACCTATGGTAGGAATGATGGGAGTTATGGAGGCCTATGGGATAGCTTGTAATCCCGTAGTAATCCCATGTTCAGAGGCAATTTTTCAGGAATTGAGACTCTTTCATTTTTGCGTCCAACTGCCTCTTGAGCTCCCGGTTATCAATTGGTACCACTGCCTCTTCCAGATCAGTGGAAGTATTCTTCCTTGAATCAGACCTCATTCTTCTTACATATTCTTTATGGACTTTGGCCTTAGGGTTATCAGTAGCTTTGGCCTTTTTCTTCTCCTTGGTAGCACTTGGTCAGATCCTTACGCTTAGCCATTGTCTTGTTCTCTCCAAAACCTTTCCAATAACAATTTCAATATCCAACTCTTCTTGGTTAGACCGTCTGATATGAGTAAGGGTTTTTTGATCAATTCCCTTTTGTTTGAATGTAGGATCAAGAAGCTCACCATCGTCCCTTAATTCCTTTGGGATATTTGTCTCAATTTCAAAATTTTTGATATGTGGCATTGACAGCCTATAATATCATTTCTCTCTTGCCTCAAATTTGTCCTGCAAATTAGCCCAAAAAGCCTCTAAAGCTAGCTTATGACCCTTGTAATAAATATGCATCAATTTTTTCAACTTACCATATGGGTCATATTGGTCCCTTGAGTAATTAAATTATTTTAAGCTCAAATATTGGAGCTCTTGTTCTGATGCCTTGGCTACCTGTATATTAGGACATGCATAATGTTCTAGAGACACGGGTAAAGTAATCCCCATCTTATGTTTCAGAGTCAACAATGCTTGTAGGCCCACCAATTGCCTAGCATATTTCAAAATAATTATCATGTTGCTGCAAAATCTTGGTAAAAGAAAAGGATTCCCTGTAAACCCACTGACTTGAAGGTAGGTAGATCGTTGGTTTTGTAGGAACCAACACCCCCATTCCTTAATCATTTGCATTTCTTCTGGGGTTAGTCTGTATCCTACATCTCCTATCAATTTTATTATTACAACATAAATAACTGCATCATTTAATCTTTTGAAATGCAACTTAGCCTGAGAGATAGGCAATTGAGTGTAATATTCCCACACTCTTTTCTATCTAGGCTCTTCTCCTAATTTTCCTTCAGTCTTTAGTCCTTGGAACTTACCAGCACGAGTGACCACCCATATAAGGTAAGAAGTCATGAATAACTTCTTCGTTTGAAGGACTGTGATCATCTAATTATGGATGTTATCTGAAATGATTTGTGGCTAGTCAAAATAGTCCTTGCCTCTTAGAATTGTGGTCATATAATGGAACATCCATGTGTGGAAGTGTCTACAATCTATCTTTCCAAAGACTCTGCTCAACATAATAATAAGGTCTCTTTGAGGCTCTTAAAAATCTGCTCTCAGTATGTCTATAGCCTTGAGACCGGTTTTTCTTGGCTCTTCTAGCCATGGATCATTGATGTGTCTTTTATGATTAGAAGCATTCTTAATAAATATGGAAATGGATTTCTCTTCCGTTGTCACCAAGACCTTTTCCCTCATTGGTATTCCAAAGTTCATTCCTATCATGTCCGGAGAAAGGTCTACAATTACATTCTCGTTTGCATCAACACATTGCCTTGTATCGGGTTGGTATTACTTAACAATAGTCAATATGACTTTATGTGACTGCATAGCTTGTGGAAAGATAGTTTCCTCTACCAAGCCCGATCTCTTAATCCTTCTATATGGGGCTTCTAGGGTATGAGGTTCAACTTCCAGTTGAGTTTTGATATCTTCGATCTCTATCTGTTTGATTTCAATATAGGTCACCCATTTAACTTCATCCTCCAACTTTGAAGCTAGAGTTTGCCCTTGGTACTAATATTTCATTGTTATAGGCTTTTTGTCAAGCTTGGCTTCTTCCTTTGTCCTCTTCTTGCTTGAGGATGGGTCCATCAATCTGCTTTATCCTACAAGAAAAGGTCAATAATTAGCTATTACTTCATATTATCAAATCATTACATATTTCAGAAATCTGGGGTTCTAGGGTCTCGAGGCATAAAATCCTTCAAGACAACTAATTTTGGGATTTCAAGGTTTGGAGACCCCGAGTTAAAGAAAGGGAAAAACAACTAACTCTAAAACTTCAAGGTTCCGAGGTCCCGAGTTTGGCAAAGGACCTCAAAAGGTAAATTTCGGAACTTTGGGGGTCCGGGGTTCCGAGGTAAGTACAACACTCCAAGGATCAGTTTTGGAACTCCGGGGTTCCGAGGTAAGTACAACACTCCAAGGATCGGTTTCGGAACTCTGGGGTTCTGAGGTAGGTAAGACAATTTCAAAATAGATTCTAGGATTCTGAGGTTTTGGGATCCTGCAATAGGTAAACCTCTCTAGGAAGAGACTTCGGAACTCCGGGGTTCCAAGATGGGTAAAACAAACTTTTACAAGGCGCAACGGTTTCGAGATTCTGGGGAATCCCGAAGTGGGAAAAATTCTGTCGAAGGAGCACTTCAGAACTCCAGGGTTCCAAGGTGCTAGATTGGGTAAAACTTAGGTGTTCTGGGATTCTGGTGTTCCGGAATCCTGAAGTGCCGAAACCTAGGGTTTCACGAAAAAGAAAATCGAACTGACCAATTTATTGAAAGCATGGAAAAATCTAATCTAACCTAGCTAAAAGGAACGAAAAATGAGAAAACCAAAACAAATGAACCAACCTAACAAGACAACAAATCGGAAAACATGAATGAGTGAGGAAGCGGAACACGCAGAGGGAGAGCTCAAATTTTGTAGTGGAGGAATGCACAAATGAATGAAAATCACCCATCTTTCCCTATTTATACCCCCCATTCAACGACCGTACAACCTCACTAAACACGACCGTGGGATTTCGAGGTTCCGGAATCCTAAGGAAAAACAGAGGGAAGCTTGGAATTTCGAGGTTCCGAGGCCCACGCAAATAGACGCCACAAGACTCTGAGGTTCCGGGGTTCCGAGGCGAAACACAAAGTGAGTCTAGGATTTCAGGGTTCCAAAATTCTGGAGCTCAAACAAAAACACAACAAAACACGAAGAACTGGGGATTCCATAATTTTGAGGCTTCCACACAACAAAGAAAAGAACACTTCGAAACTTTGGGGTTCCAAAGTTCCGAGGTCTTGAACCAAAAGATGAGAAGGAGACTTCGGGATTCCGGAGTTCTGAAATTCCGAAGTCTCAACAAAAAAACAAAGGCACAAAGAACGCTTCGGAACTTCAAGGTTCTGAAGCAGAGACAAAACAAACAAAAGGGCACCTCAGAGCTTTGGAGTTCCGGGGTTCCGAAGTGTCCAAAGAAAAAACACAAGAGATGACAAACAGAAAGAAAACAAAAGATAGAAAAAGGGGGACCCACATTTTCATGCCAAAGAAAAATGATGGGGTTAGATATGCAAGGCATAACACTAAGATAAAACCGACATCTCAATTGATGATTATTAACAATATCGACAAAACTTTTGATGCCTTTATCATGCCAAGTTCTAGAGGAGAAGCTCTGTAATAAAGTTAATGGCTTGCCTTTTTATACAAATTTTACCAAATGGATCTAATATCAAATATTCTATTGCCATCATGTTATAAAAATAATTACAACCCTTTACCTTCTCGCTAACCAGTTCTCATGCCTTCGAGATGCTCTTGAAAATAGTAGAACTAGAGGGGACAACAAAAAATCTACCACAGAGGGAGTCAAAGATATTCAAACCCTTCCAACTCCTAGCTTGTTTAGGTGTAGCCATTTGAATTTTGTTCCTAATTCTTACTTTTTGAGGCTCATTGCTAGATAGAGCTCTTATGATCCATTTAACTGCTAGGGAAATACCATGACTTTTTAGATCTTTGAGATTAAGCCCTCCTTGCATTCTACTTAGGCACCACCAATCCCATTGGATTGAATGCCTCTTCCTCTTACCTTTACCATCATACCATATGAAAGATCTAATTTTCTTTTAGATTTCATTCACTAGGTAGCTGCAAAATAGCCAAATAGAGGATTAATATATGCTATTAGATGAGAAGATTTTTTGACTAACATGTACTCTTCTAGCTAGAGAGAGATAGTGTATGTTCCACTTAGCAATTTTAGCATCAATTTTATCTTTAATCTAGTTTCACATGTTTTTGAGACAATGATTGATAGAAAATGGAATCCCAAAACACCTAACTTTTTTTCCCAGGCCACCCTAATGGAAGCTAAATTTTTAAAACTAGTCGGGATGTGTGTCCTTCGATCCTAACACCATTGATTTGTCCAAAGAGAGTTTTTCTTGTGAGACCTTACAAAAAATGTTAAGGTTGTTCATCAGGTTATAAAAAATTTCCTCATTCAATGCAACAAATGTTGCGGTATCATCTGCAAATTGTACATGAACCAAGTTCTCTTTATTTGGAAGGGTGTTACCTTAGACAACATGCCCCAAACTAGGGTTATTCAGGAGCTAGTGAATGGAATTAGAAGCAACAATGGAGAGAGAGAGAGAGAGAGAATCCCTTTTTGATAGACCTCTTAAGAGTGAAGGTTTCAAAGAGTGTAAAATTAACATCAACTTGAGCCATTGCATCATGGAAAAGTGTCTTCACCATTTGACAAAAAATAAGGGAAATTTCCATGATAACAAAGGACCATTCCACTTTGTCATACGCCTTTTCAAAATCAAGCAACAACATGCCCACATCTTGGCTAGATGCTTTAGCCCACTCTAGTGCTTCCCAACTTTTGATCAAGTTTTCAAGAATGTATCTCCCTCTAATAAATCTACTCCGAGTCTTGCTTATGAAGGTTGAGAGGATATCAAGAAGCCTAGACGGTAGCAACTTGGTCAGAATCTTGTATGAGACATTAAGTAGTGTAATCGGCCACCAATTTTTTATCAAAATTTGTCACCATCTTTTGGAAGTAATCTAATAATACCTTTATTAATGTTGCACCCAAGAGACCCTACATTAATGGCCTCCTTGTAGACCTACAGGAGTTCATCACTTATCCATTGGTAGCTCTTTTTATAAAATTCTGATAGGTGCTCATCATCCCTAGGTGACTTTTCATTCTTGAGAGACAAATTGTTTGCATAAATTCATTTTTTAATGTCACGATTTAGCTAATCAACAACCTCATTTGAGATCTTCTTGGGAATAGCTCTCCTGCAACAATTCCTAACCATTATACAATCATATCCATTGCCCTTAGAAGAAAACAGATCTCTATAGAAGAGAAAGAACTGTTGAACTATTTCTCTTGGTGCTTTTATCATTTTACGATCATGCCATATCCCATCTATTTTCTCCTTTATATTTATATACTTGGTATAGTTAAAGAAAATTTTGGAACCTTTGTCACCTTGAGACACCCAGTTCATTTTGGACCTGATCCTCAATCCTTGAACCTTTTTGGTTTGAAGCACTCTGAGGTTGTTTAGTGGAAGCTAGCTCATCAGTCAAGACGTATTTAGCATATATAGGTTACTTCTCTTGTGTCCATCAGATTTATCATTATTTTTCAGGATCTTCACCTCCACAATATGATGGTTAGACAAGCAACTAGGGTGTACTTTCAATCTACAATTTCCATCCACAAGATCAAACATGAGAAGAAATCCCTATTAGCATAGAACCTATCCAGTCTACAACCAATCCTCTTCTAAGAACCTTTTTGAAAATTGCACCAAGTATACCAAATACCTTTTTTTTTTTTTGACCTTCCAATAGATCAAATAGGTTTAGTTTGCTCTTCATTTGATACCCAGAAAACTTTTCATTCCCTTCCCAATCAATATCTAGACTACCTACCTTATCATCCTTACATTTAACCTTGTTAAAATCCCCCGAGAATCCATGAAATATTTTATTCATTTATTTTCCTACACACAAACATAACAATCTCGACTCATAAATTTAAAAATTTGTATATATCATACCTAGCTAATTATTGTTTAATTCTATTTTATTTTCTTTCCAATAAATAAATCTATATATGGGTGACATTTGTGTAGCATCGTGGACTATAAGCTTACCTTAAATGAATAAAACTAGCTTGGCTTGGCTTGACCTTACAATATTAATAATAATAATAATAATACAAAGGCATATAACTGAGCTGTGGAGCATATTCTTTTATTCTTGGTCAACGCACACGAGTGTTTGTTTGATGCTTGAACGGAACGGGGTTGGCAATACATAGATCTCCGTTACGGCAAATTATTTCAATCATTGTAGGCCCCACAAACAAAGTGGAAATAGCCAATGGTAGGACTCCACAATCCGACCAGTTGTACTCATTGTTTTTCACTTGCTAAATAAAATCACACATTGTACCATTACGACAAACTTTAGTCTTTGCTCAGATGTAACTTTTTCTTGGCTTTATTCAATTCAGAAGAACAATTTAATAGGGGAGATTGATTTTTTTTTTTTTTTTGGAAAATAGTATAATGATAAATATTTGAAAGAATCAACTAATGTTATAGGAGAATTTATAGTAATTTTTACTAATATCTTTTTTGAATATTATATTTTTGTATTTAGATTTATGTAAAGATTAGTCTAAGTTATTCAATAGAAAACATCTTTTTATTTGTAGAAGTGACCATTTATTTATTGACGAATTTCTTTTACTTTTGTACTTAGATTTACTTAAAGTCGGGTCTAAGTTATTCAACTAAAAAATGTCTTTTTATGTGTAGGAGTGACTATTTATTTATTGACAAATTTATTTTTCATGTCATGAATGTGACTAACTCTTCAAAAGTTATCTAATTATTCTGACTACATGAAGAATACACGAAGAGCAAAAAGAGGTATAGCAATAAGCAACTTGACAAATAAGGGTTCCATAAAATAATTACAAAACAAGAAAAAAATTCTTGGTAAGGTCAAATATCATTTTCCTTTCCTAATTTATTTAAGATTTTTTGTTGTTGAAATTCTAAACATATAAAAAAAACTAAAGAGTGTGGAAAATCCACCTTATATGAATGAAATAAAAGATCACTAATAAAGACAAATTATAGAATATTCAATCTATTTTACATTACTAATTGTGCTCATGATACTAATTAGAAGATATTTAATTTTTTATTTTATCTCTACTTGATGAATATCTAATCATCTTTATTTTGGTAGTTGAAGTTTTATAATGCCTAATTAATAGATCAAATACCACAATATTTATCAGGCTCAACAACACTCACTCATGGTTAGTTATGTTTATAATACTAATTAAAGAATATTTAATTCTTTATTTTATCTCTATAATGTATATTTAATAATGTTTGTTTTCGTAGTTGAAATTTTATAATATCTAATTAACAACTAAAAAATAAATTACATCAAATATCATAATATTGATCCCTAAACAAGAATCACTCAATGCGAACTCAAAGATAAATATTTTTAATGAAAAGAGTGAATTCTAAATGACCAAATCAAGCATTTTTGTTCATGTAACAATTCATTCACTAAAATGTTGACTATGACAAAATGATGTTCGAGAAGTGCTGAGGAAAAGTATCATAAAACATATTCAATTTGGTTTTCAATGAAACACGTGGTTACCTTCATTGAGCATTGTAGAAGTATTGAATTCATAAGATAAACTTATGAATAAATCTTGTGTGGTTGTTGTGAACCTAATTTTATTAAGAAAAAAAATTAACCTTACGTATTTTAATTTTAAGAATTAAAAACAACTTTTTAGCATTCAAAAGGTTGGTTTTGATTTTTGGAAATTATTTAAAATAAAAGAAAATAATTATATATTTTTTATCTTTAATTTAAAAAAATAAGTTCAATCAAATTTTTAATAGAAAATCATGATTTAAAAATGTTGGACTTTCATCATTGAAAATCTAAGACAATCTAGAATGTATAAGAGAGTTGTAAGGAGTTCCACTTGCACACAAACTTATAACACGTCACGAGACATCTTTAAATAAAGATAATGGATCAAAATAGAGTGTCCAAGTGGATGAGTAGATTATGATGAAGTTATGGCACGTGTAAGAAATATGTTTATGATATATTAAGCAACAAAGCAAGGTTGTTACTCTATTAAAATAGACAACTCATAGGTAGCATAAACAAGCTATTTGTACATCATCCTAATCTAGAACCTATAACAAAACATATAGTAACATTATAGCAAATCAAGTTTAGAGAAACATTAGAGTTTAAAAGACATGTAGGACCCATTTTGAGATCCAGGCATTGGAATTTGATGAAGGATTTGAGTAAAATATTTTTGCTAGTTTTAGTTGGTGTTTTCCTAATTACCATTTGATGGTTTCATATATTGATTCTCTTATTTATTGGATACTTGAGATGAAAGTTGTATAGTGAGTTTTGTAGGTACTGTTTTACTACAAAATTGCTCCAAGTTTCTTTTTGTTAATAATTATATAAAAGTTTAGGCATTTCAAGTGTACTGTAACCATTTGATTACTAAATGATATATTAAGGTACTTTGGAGTGTAGTTTTTTCTTCAAAAATATTTTTTCTACATAAATCATAGTATTATGGTATGCCACGTTTATGCTTATTTCCTTGTAATCATATGATCAATTTAATTTTTGCACATACCTTCTTTCATAGTTTAATAAAAAAAACTATATTTTACACCTCTATTTCCCTTCAAATTCAATATGATATGGTCTTATAATGTGAAAAATATTTTTAACATTTATATCCAAAAACATAACCAAACTTCAATCAAATATCATATATTTGTTTATGTAAAGTAATACAATAAAAAATATATTAATCAAAATTATTTCTACTAGCATAAAAATAGAATGTTTCAGTATTTTGTGAAGTTATGAATGTTTTACAGAAGACATAGATGATATTTTTTTTTTAGAAATGAAATTTAGTATCAATATTTACTAATTAAAAAAACTTAAATTTATAATGTAATATAGATGCATAATACTCTACCCTCACTCCCAAACAATGAACATTCCAAATATGCAAATAAAATAATATCTTATAATATAATAAAGCTATTCAAATTCAAAGTAACAAATGAAAGAATATACTTATTATATAATAATTATAGCTATTCGAATTCAAAGTACTTCATACACAAAATTCAAAAATATAATGACCAACAAACAAGGATTTTGAATCTCCTACATATTGTGAGATGTGACATCAATATAAAGACATTGTGTCTAATATACTTCCAATGTGGAAATAACATCATAAGTAATTTAGTTCACAACCACCAAAAAATACTTCTACCTATAACACAATTGAAGAATTTCCTTTGTGAGGAATTTGGGTGGAATGTAACCAACAGATATTAAAATCACTTTTATTTAGTAGGCACATATTAGTCAAACATATATTAGGTACATATTCTATATTCAAATGATATCATTAGAACTTGATTTATATCTATTTTTAATTTTTAATTTAGATTTATTAGTTAAACTTATCTTCTTTTTTAAATATATAAATTAAATTTTAATGAAATGTTGGTTTTAAGTTAAGTTATTTATAATGAAGTCGTTTAAGAGAAAAAGATAAAAAATAATTAAAAAAATATATTCAGAATTAATTTAATAGAGGTTTTCAATTGAACTTCTTCTTTTTTTCTTTAAAATTATTCATAAAAAAAACTGGATTGAATTCTTAAATCTTTATTAAATGAAATCTTAAAAAACATCTTTAGAATAAACAATTTTTATCTATATGTTGTCGTAAAGTATATTCACCTACTAATGAATTTTTATTTCTATTCACATGTTTTTTATTAGTTAAAAAAGAAAAATAAAGATTCACATCCTTACAAGAACAATACACCAAAGAGAAAATAAGTCTCAACTAGGAGGCCACAAAGAAAGAGAAAGCGCAAAAATAGTAACAAACCACAACACAAAAAACCAATTCCAACCAATAGCACCATATACATGAACTAACTACAAAGAAAATGGCTTACAAGCTAAAGATTCAGAATCAATTTCTTGTCCTTAAAAAAATGCAAAATATTCTTTAAATTCAGTATCGCTACTAGACTCACAAATACTAACATTTTATTTGCTTTCCCTTTGAACAACTCTTAGAGATCTTCATGTTTGAGGTAGTGCAATCTAGATATTATTTTCTCAAATTTAATAAATTAGTCATTGAACCCTCCATCTCCTTGACTTTCCTTTTTAGCTTTCTAATTTATATTAACATGTTCTCTTATATTATCTAAGAAAATATTAGAACTGAAGAATATATCTTTTGAATATATATCATGGTAAAATTTGTGTGGACTGCATTATATAAATATAGCCCATGATCCTTCAAGAATCTCTTGTCATCACTTAAATATAACCTCAAACATTGAAATAGGGTAAAGCGGTGGATAATGACAAAGCTTTAATTTTCAACTTTTCATGTTAATTAAAAGTTGGTATAAGACAATTTATTTATTTATTTATTATTATTTTTATTTTTAAAATTTTTTTTAACAATATAACATGTGTGTGGATATGTATATATGTGTATGTATTTATTTATATATATATATATATGCATGTACGTATGTATGTATGTATGTATACACATACACATACACATACACATACATATGTATGTATATTTGTGTATACATATATACATACATAAATGCATATATATACACATATACACACATACACATAAATATGTGTTATATTATTTATTTATATATAATAAAATATTGAATCGTGTCTATAAAAAATATATATATATATATGAAACAAAAAAGTACAATGCTATTGTCTCATATTAAATTTTACTCTTTTTAATATGAATTTATAAATAAATATGTCTAATGTGATAACATCCTATCTGTAATGGTGATATTGGATCTTCTTGCAAGGGCAATGATGACGATGTTTCTATTTTTGGTAAAGGTAAAAACTTTGTTTCTTAGCTACAAGGACCTTTCTCTAGAACCCGAAGGTAGGTTAAGCCTAAGGAGAATGAAATCAAGGTTATCAAGGAGGTGGTCAATCTCGATTCAAAAATATTTGGGGGTTGCCCACATTTTGAAGGATTTATAGTAGTTCCTTTGGATCTTGGTTTTTGTTTTGTTCTTTATTGTGTAGTTGATGTCTGGTTACTAGTACGTTGATGCTTCTTGTTAATGCAATTTTTTTATGTATAGAGTTTCAGGGTCTCCTTCAAAACTCGTTTTACCTATAATAAAAAAAATCATATGTATAAGAGACAAGGTGACTTGAAAAGATTTAAAAATTACGTAACTAAAAACCTAAGAATATTTTCACTTATCCACAAGCTAGAAAAAAATTAACTACACTAAAATACATAAGAAAGTAGTAAGTACTAAATCGGTACCATTTTGATCATCATTATAAACCCTATAAATTTGAGGATGACTTGGTAGATATTATTGTATGTTGGTGGATATTTAGGTAGAGGAAAACTTCTAAAAAAGTATTTAGAAAAGATTATTGAGTATGTATTATTTGTAAGTTTGAGATGATTCTTCGTCTAATGCGAAGGGTTTCTCGTGTTATCAATATTGTTCACAAACAACTAATGCATAACCATCCTTAGGATATTGCAAGTTAGTATGAGGGTTTAGTGAGTATTTTTTGTAACTAGGCTAGTAACCTAAATAAGTGTAAGACATATCCAGTGTATACTAAATCATGAACTTCCTCTACCCATCTAATTATGTGATATTTTAGGGCATGATTCTTTACACATTTTTTAGGGCATGCTTCTTTATACATTTTTATTTCCATTAGCCTTGACTTTCTATCTCATTACCTATATTACATTGACTAAAATTGATATTATTATGTTAATTATAGCCAAATTAGGTTAAGTTATATATTGATTAAGATATTAATATATAATCCAATTTGATAAATGGATTATCATGGGTGTTTTATCATATAATAATGAGTAAATTTAATAAATATAATGTCATTTTGATGATTGTTAATAAGACAGCTAATCACCAGTGATCATGATGTGTATTGATAATATGTTTGTATGGTTATGTGTTTGAGAGATACACTAATGGATAATTGAAAGGATATCATATAGTATGAAAATATTCAAATCAATGTAGCAAAAGAGTAGAAATTTAATAAAACCATACATAAGTATACCATACATTTTGTGTCATGATTTATCCATAATTTTTATGATATTATTATGTTAATTATTGATAAATTAGGTCAAGTTATATATTGATCAAGATTTTAATATGTAATTCAATTTAATAAATGGATTATCATGGGTGTTTAATCATATACTAATGAGTAAATTTAATACATATAATGTCATTTTAATGATAATTTAATAAGATAGTTAATAACCAGTGATCATGATGTGTATTGATAATATATTTTTATGGTTATGTGTGTGAGAGATACACTTATGGATCATTGAAAGGATATCATATAGTATGAAAATATTCAAATCAATGTAGAAAAAGAGTAGAAATATAATAAAACTATACATAAGTATACCACATATTTTGTGTCATGATTTATTCATAATTTTTATGATTTTATAAGTTTCAATTAGCCTCATTTAATACATTTATAATAATTCCTATCTACATAGCCTTAACCATTTACATGAGTATTTTTTTTTAATATATAAAATTATTTATTTTTCACTATCCTTGAATGACATTGTGAAATATGAGATAACTTGGGGATATAAGTGCACCAAGTGTGATGTGTGTGTGCAATATTGAAATATATGCCTACCTTTAGAAAGTAAAATATAATTATATTTTAAAATATATATAACATTGAACTATATATTATTATTTAAATATATAGAAAAGGGAGAATTAATATGGACTTAATAGCTAAAAAGAGATGACTCTTTCTTTAATGCTCCAATTTGATTTTACTAGATGGGAACTTATGGGAAAATAATCATAAAGACAAATCAACAAAAGCTTGTGAACTAGTCTCAAATATGGTAGAAGCAAAATAAGAAGGGGAAGTTATGAGATTTATTGATAGGTTAACTAATAGAGAAGTAGGGAAAGAAGACATATAAAAGAGAGTAGTAGCACTTATTCTTATTTAAAAAAAAAATTATATTATTGTGTTCTCTTGTTCATATATCCAAAATGTGGTCGGGCCTATTCCATAAGTGCATGGTTTCTCATAGTCACTTAGGTAGAAGAGGTATCATTTTATTTCCCTGTCACATGTTATCATTGATAGTGGTGAGCTCAAGTGCTTATGATGGTGGCGTACTCCTAGATATCAACTTACTACTAGTGCCACATGTTCTCTTTAGTGGGGTTTGATATCTTTGTTTACTTAATCATCCTTCTTCAACCCTAATCTATCTACAAGCCTAAAGGTTATTTTTTAAAGCTTGTGAATTGAATTTTCTTATGGTGGCATGTCAAGTATTATTACTAGACTACAACTTCAATGCTTTTGGTTATGATTTATTTTTCTTGTATGGCCTCACTAAGACCACATATGTAAAGTGTGAAGATTCAACTTACCTCTAAGGTAATCGATCTCCATGGCTACCCACTATTTAAAGTGTATCACATTCTTGATGAATATTTTGAACTGTATGATGGTCAATGAAAGTGACCTAGCAAAATGTTTCATGCCTTAGATTAAAATGATTCATCTAGATCTTGTCTTGCTCTCTTTCTCTTGCGTTTCAAGCTTAGAGCTTAGGGTTTTATGGATTCTGTTTAAATCTTGATGAGATCCCTTGAAATTGTTATGAATTCACATTACCTTTCCACTAAAGCCCAAGGGTTCTAGTAACATTGGCGGTGCCATTTTCTATGTCCTAGGTGTTTATTTGTTGTGCAGGTCCTGATTTTATAAGTACGCTCTTTGATTATCCTAGGTGGGTCCCTTTTCAAGTTTTAGCCAACATATTTGTAATAACAATTGGGATACTAATATTTTCCATTGTCTACACATGTCTTAGTGGATAGAGATCTTTTAATCATGATAAAAAAAATGCTCGATCGTTAAAAGATTAGAGAAAGTGCATGTTGTGGTTAGCAGAATAAAGTGCAGACAAATCTGACGGTTCTCACTACCTCACAATAGAAAGTAATCTAAAGATAATGATCATGGCATTACAAGATGATGCCACGTGTATAGGGTGGACCGAGAAAAGCTAGATGGTGGGGTCGCTGATAACAATGAGAAGGATGATGAGTTGTAGATGTTGTGCCATGATTTTGATGTGTTACTACTTATCAGATTGCCATTAGTTTTATGTCAAAGTTTTACTATATACGCTAGTCGGTTATCTATTACCGAGATATTCAGTCGATATGCACAGTCTAGTCAGTTATAGAAGAAAGCAGTCACAGAACACAATATACACCAAGCTATCTACCGAGTATCTTTACATGTCTACCGAGTAGCAAAGATGACACACCAAGTTGATATACACTAAGTGAAACATGTTACCAGATTCATTGAACCTAGACATGCATATGAAAACATGTTACAAGATCGAGGCACATCTAACCGTTATCACATTGGAAATTGCACTTAAAGATTGTGTATGATTTTGATGTCATCTAACCAATGAAATAATTTGCATGGTTATTCATTCAATAAATCATGTTTACAAGATTGAAGCAATGAATTGGATCACCGTCATAAGAGATCTATTTATACAACATGAGTTAAGAGTTAAAGAGGTGTGTGCATGAGTGTAAGAAGACTATTACAGAGACACAGAGGTCACCGAGAAGGTTTTTAGAGAACAGTCAAAGAACAGAGTAAACATAAGGGTTTACCGAGTTATTATATGGGTTACCAAGGTATGCTATAAGCAAGGTAACTTATTCTGAGCACATAGAATCTGCTATAACATTCCAGATGTAAAGTTGCAGATATTTGTAATAATTTTATTGTAATATTTTGAAGTTGTAAGAGAAACCTTTAACAGGGTAAAAGACTCTAATCAAGTCTATAAATTGTAAAGCCTCTAACTAGGTGCAACATTTAGATGAAGTGTTGTAAAATCCTTTAGCAAGGTAGATCTAACAGATCTTGTTACTCCTAACAGGGTATGCTATTAGAAATAGCTAAACATGTAGCTCTAACTGAGCACTCTTTATTATTGCAGTAGTGAAGTTGTGGGTGCCATCCCCACTGCAATTTTTCTCTCTAACCAAGAGTTTTTGCGTAACCAAAATATATGTGTTATGGAGTGAATCATGTATGATTGTTATCTATTTGTTTTAGCTTTATATTATGTTACTGCACTATTTGGTTTATGCATAACAGTAAAGTTAGTATTGAAGAAAAGTTTTGAAGTAATGATTCACCCCTCCCCTCTCAGTACATTAGCTTTCCATATTGGGCCTAACAATTGGTATCAGAGCTTGAATCTTGGAAAAGGGTTTAACTACCTAAAGAGAAAGATCTTATCAATGGAAGGCTATAAACAATCTCGGAGGATTGTGTATCTGCAAGAAGAGCTGGATCATGCTAATCAAGTGATTGCAGACATGCAAAGGCAAATGCAAAAATCTCTGAAAGTGAGAAGAAGATTATCTAATGATTTGCAAGATTCTCAAGAGTTAGTGGAACAAATTGAGACATCATCTGAGAACAGTATATCTGAAGAAACTGAAGAAATGATTGGAGTATTGAAAGAAAAGAACAAAGCACTGGCTGATCAACTGAAAGCAATGAAAAGAGAACATGAACATTTCAACACACAGATGACTGAAAATTTTGATGCATTAAGGACAGCTGAGGATAAAGCAAGAGATCTACAGAGAGAGAAACAACAACTTGAAGTCTTAGTATCTTATAAGAATGATGAAATCACAAGGTTAACTGGAATTCAACAAAACCTATTAGATCAACTAGGTTATGCACATCATGAAGCAAATCTGAAAGATGATGAGAATCAAGCATTGAAACTTGAAGTATCAAAGTTAACCGATGAACTTGAAATAGAGAAGAAATCCAAAGAAACACCGAAGAAGAGTTATGAAGCATCAAAGATGTTGGATGAGCAACTAAATACAAGACGACCCAACAAAGATGCAGGACTCAGTTACAAAGGAAAATTCTCTATCGAGAAAGGAATTCATACTAGCGAGAGAGGAGAATCATCAAAGCAAGCTAGAAACAAGAATAACATCAAAAGAAAGAAGCCTATTTGCAACTACTGTGGAAATCAAGGTCACACTGCCAGCATATGCCAAATCAAAAAAGGTAAGCAACCGAATGCCACTAAGTCCAATGGTTATTGTTACAATTGCAATAAATATGGTCACACATCTAATCAATGTAGGACAAAGTCTGTTAACAATTATCAGAAGGCAAAATTCAAAGGGTTTTGTAAAAACTGCAATAGATATGGACATAATACCAAGAAGTGTTGGTTTAAGAAAAAGAACTATATATGGTATGCACACTGAGCAAATGGTAGAGGCTACCGAACTCACACAGATCCTTACCGGCAGTATTTTGCAGTACCATGGGATTACAATACAAGGATATGGTGTGAATGTTGTGGAAGATATGGACATATAAGTGCCAACTGTTTTATAAGGTTTGGAATGAACAACCGAAGATCATCGAGAAATCCTGGTATGGCATGTTTTCATTGTCACAAAGTAGGACACTTAGCTGGAGATTGCAGAGATCAACCTAGAAAAGACACTGAAGAAATGAAAGAAAAATTAAAGATGATTTGGAAAAAGAAGGAAATTGTGTCAAATAAAGAAAGCACCTTACCTACCGAGTTAGGTGCACCTATTCCAAATTAATCGATAAAGGTATGAAGGGACTGCATTCTCTGAAGGTTAAATCTTAACAGTTCCTATTCTATTATGTACTTAATTCAAAATCTGCATAATTAAGATGTATTAGTAAGTTTGAAATTTTGTCAAAGTCTTTTGAAGCACTTTACAGGAAGTCTGTCAAGTCAGTGAATACAGGAAACCTGTCAAGTCGGTGAATGAAGGAAGTTTGGTTACTCAGTCAAAACAAAAAAAGGAGAGTAAATCGGTTAAAGAGGAACCGAGTGCATTTAATGTTTTTGACCTAACCCGCACGGAGCTCGATAAGGTATTTTGTGTACTTAAAAGCATCTTCGCAGTCATTTTCACTTACCAAGTTTTTGAGAAAGTAGAGCAAGTGAATCTAAGGTGATCAAACCTCCTACAAAGAAAATTCAAGGTATTTACATCAATCTCAACACATTGTTAAGCTAGTTTACCGATCTTATCTAGTTGCCATTATCTGCTAAGTATAAAGCGTCTGTCGTTTGAAATCCTGAAACCCAAAGGACTCTTTGCTAGTTTTTATCTAAAATCTACAATGGCGCCCAAGATCCAAGGTCCCATAGTTGTCAAGAATGTAGAAAAGCCCTCACTAAAATACTCTTTGACTCCAAAAGTCGCTTCTTAACCAAATGACAAAACCACCTTTTCACTCATCCTGGACAAAGTGTTACTAGTCGAGGATGTGAGATTCTTCACCAAATGTCATGTTGAAGAACTCGGTCATTTTGAAATCAAAGACACCTATGATGAGCTGTGTACCGATGGTAAATTGAGCAACAAGTATGAGCACATCAAAATCAAGGGATTAACTGAAGCCCTAGCCTATCCCCGTGTGTTCAAACCCCAGTGGGTCAAGTTTGTTCTGAGCAGAGTTCACGATGATTTGATGTGGCTAGAAGAGAAACCATTTAAGATTACTAAGGAAATCATTCATCTAATTACTGGTTACCCTATCTATGATCATGCCCGTTCCCAGAAGATGATATCACAGAAGGAATTGATCAGTTTAACCGAAGTGGAATCTGATTGTAGAGGATTGAAACTGAATAATGTCACTGATGAAGAACTAAAATTTGCCATTAGAGTAATGGGCTACTGTTTCTTCCAATCGGCAAGGGAAAACAATGTTCCCTATGCAACAGTAGACCTGGCATACAAAATTGTGAAAAGGGGAATGAAAATTGATCTATGTGAGGTATTGCTGAAGAACCTATTTGAAAATCTGAACACCATCAGGAAGCCGAAGAAGAACAACTCGGCTAATACTCTAATGTTTGGATCATTACTGGTATGCATGTTTTTCTACTTTGAAAAATTCTTTCCATCAGTCGGTAAAGTTGTTTGGGAACTACACCGACCAATCATCCATCAGATAAATGACTTCATCAATAAGTTAGGTGATAATTTCAATGATATTATGGATGATTACTTCAGTAAATTTCAAGAGAAAATGCATAACAGATATAGGATTCCATCCCAGCTAGTAGAGAAATACAAAAATAATATATGTTTTGAAGTTGACACCGATTACTGTTATGTGAATGATGTGGAACCTAGGACTTAATCTTTGTCACCAATGGGTTATGAGATTGATTTTGACATCACAAAATAGCAAATTGATGCATTTCTTACATTGCCTAGACATGCTACTGATCTGAGGTATGGTACCTATGAGGAAGTAAAGGAAAAAGTAAAGATGAACATTGTAGTACCCAAAGCTACAAGGAAGGCATAAAAAATGATTAAGGCATTGTCAAAGAAATTAGGAGAAGACTCTTCCTCTACACCTGTCAAAGGCACCATTGCCATTACCGAAGAGGAATCTGAAGCGCAAGAGGCAGCTATAACACTGAGCACTGAATTGCCTAAGGGTAAAGTGTTGAAGAGAAAGAAACAGGACACATCAAAGGCCTCACTGATTCCACCTCCAGTAAAGCGACCTAACACTAGAGCATCTGCAGCCTCACCGAGTAAGAAAACAAAAGGTGTTACTATTCCCAAGGTAACAAAGACATACAAGAAATCTACTTGGAGACTCATTTTGGCAAAAGAGTCGAGTGATACTGAATCAGAGGATGCAAGCAAATTCTAGATTGTCAAGAGCAAGAAGGTAAATATACATAGTGTTGAAAACTTTTGTGCTAATCTGAAAGAATATGGTAGATTTGGAGGATTTAGATATGTCAAGTATGAAACCAAGAACAATGATGAAAAGAGACAAATTGAAGAAGCTATCATCTGCACACTTCTAAAGTTCCAGTTAGCTCCATTGGAACTAGCTAAGTCACTTCCAAATGAACTGTATCTGCATATTGATAATAGGTGGAAGTATGCAATGGACTCAGAGAAACAAATCAGAGAGAGAAGTCTGGTTCATTTATTTCCTGACATGTCAGTCGCTGAAATAAAGGAACATCTGACAACCTACAATTCAAAGTTTCTTGTCAAACAGAGAGCCTTGAAACTGATGAGTGGGCTGTATATTGAAGTGGAAAATGAGACAAAAGCAAAGTGGTAGGAAATCTTCAAAATCAAGGATGGCGGTGAGCAAGCTACAGTTGAAATTGTTGATGTCACTGAGCACAATCCTGATGCCACCGAGCAAGGTCCTGATGCTACCGAACAAGACCCTACTGACACCATTCAAATAGATGAAGATGTCATGGATTCAGAGGCATCGGAACTGGAAATGATAGAAGGCACTGCATATACAAAACTTGTATCTAGTGAATCAGTCTTGGAACAAGTTCAGCCTTATCCACCGGTCAAGCAACCTGTCTCAACCGAAACTCCTCAGTATACAAATCAAGGCACTGAAGGTCACAAGTCTGCAGTAGGAGGAGGTACTACTCAAGAATAGACATCTCAAGCACCTTCTAACACTGAGACTGTTGCAACTGAGACAACGAGTACCGAGATACCAAAGGACTCTACAGAGGCTAAAGGAACCGATCAAAGTGTTGCCTCTATCGAGCAACCTATCGAGGGTCATCAAGCCTCACAAGACCTTGTCTTAGTTCCATCGGTGAAAGGTAAAGAAAAGAAAATGAAAAAGCATAGTTTTAAAATTGATTTGTCAAAACCAATAGTGTTGCCCAATGTAGACATATCAAAATTGAAAGGGCAAGCACTCATTGATTTCGGTGAACTGTGCAAAGCAAAGGCCGAACAAGAGAAACAAATGGCCATTCAAAAGAAAAATAAAGTACTACAGAAGGTAAAAGAACTCCTAATAGATATGCTACCTGAAGCTACAATATCAACTGATGCAGCCATCCACATTCAACTGGATGAACTCCTAACACAAATAGAGACATCTGGAGTAGATGCATCAGAGTATTTGAGCAAGCTGAAAGACAAAGAGCTCATTGCAAAAATGATAGAAGAGGTACAAAAAGCTATCACTATTGGCAAAGTTAAACTTGTCAAATTTATTGCTGAGTTGACCCCTCAACTCAAGCACATTCATTATTTATTTCAGAAACTCTGCACATTTTCTTTATTCATTAAAGACATTAAGAATAAAACAGAGGCGATTGAGAAAGAGATCACCGATCTCTCAAGCAAGTTGACCACCGAGCCAAATTCAGTTCAGAATTTTTATACAAGGTTACAACAGCTCATGGCTCAACAATTGGACTTAAGAAATGAAAAACACAAGATCAGGATGGACATAATGACCCTTTAGACATTATTCCTTCCACATCTTTCATCGGTCCACAAACAAATCAACTGAGCCACATACTTATCTACTACTCAAGAGGGAAGCACTCTAGATGGCTTAATATCACTATTGGTTGATATTCAAGTGCATAATTCTTTAATGGAAAGTGTAAAGGATGCACTCTCTATCGCTCTCACCGACGCTCGGACCAAGTACAAATCCATTTTTGATCAGTTACCACCCCCGAATGGTAATTAATTTTTTGATGTTTGTCAAAAAGGGGGAGTAATATGTTACAGTACTAAGGGAGTAATACAATATATTTGGGGAGTGATACAGTATTGAGAGAATGGTATAGTATTCGGAGTATAGTATACAGGGGGAGTATACCGAGCAGAGTAAGCAGAGTATCCAAGAGCAGTAAACCGCGCAGTAAACCGTGCAGTATACAAGACAGTAAGCAAAGTATAGAATAGATCACCGAGCATGCAAAATCAAAGTTTTGTACAATTTATCGATAAGGGGAGTATATCTGATATATTATATTATTGACTATTGTATATATTGTCAGTATAGTCAAATTTTGCAAGTATATAGATTTTTGAGTTATAACTTTGAAAGTAGTTTTTGTCAAACATCTCAACTAATGTCAAAAAGGGAGATTGTTACTACTTATCAGATTGCCATTAGTTTTATGTCAAAGTTATACTATATACTCTAGCCGGTTATCTATTACCAAGATATTCAGTCGGTATGCACAGTCTAGTCGGTTACAGAAGAAAGTAGTCACAAAACGCAGTATACACCGAGCTGTCTACCGAGTATCTTTACATGTCTACTGAGCAGCAAAGATGACACACTGAGTTGATATACACCGAGTGAAACATGTTACCAGATTTATTGAAATTGGACATGCATATGAAAACATGTTACAAGATCGAGGCACATCTAACCGTTATCACATTGGAAATTGCACTTAAAGATTGTGTATGATTTTGATGTCATCTAACCAATGAAATAATTTGAATGGTTATTCATTCAATAAATCATGTTTACAAGATCGAAGCAATGAATTGGATCATCGTCATAAGAGATCTATTTATACAACATGAGTTAAGAGTTAAAGAGGTGTGTGCATGAGTGTAAGAATACTGTTACAGAGACACAGAGGTCACCGAGAAGGTTTTCAGAGAACAGTCAAAGAACAAAGTAAACAGAAGGGTTTACCGAGTTATTATATGGGTTACCAAGGTATGCTATAAGCAAGGTAACTTATTCTGAGCACATAGAATCTACTATAACATTCCAGATGTAAAGTTGCAGATATTTGTAATAATTTTATTGTAATATTTTGAAGTTGTAAGAGAAACCTTTAACAGGGTAAAAGACTCTAATCAAGTCTATAAATTGTAAAGCCTCTAACTAGGTGCAACATTTAGATGAAGTGTTGTAAAATCCTTTAGCAAGGTAGATCTAACAAATCTTGTTACTCCTAACAGGGTATGCTATCAGAAATAGCTAAACATGTAGCTCTAACCGAGTACTCTTTATTATTGCAGTAGTGAAGTTGTGGGTGCCATCCCCACTGCAGTTTTTCTCTCTAACCAAGAGTTTCTACGTAACCAAAATATATGTGTTATGGAGTGAATCATGTATGATTGTTATCTATTTGTTTTAGCTTTATATTATGTTACTACACTATTCGGTTTATGCATAATAGTAAAGTTAGTATTGAAGAAATTTTTTGAAGTACTGATTCACCCCCCTCTCAATACATTAGCTTTCCATATCGGGCCTAACATGATGTCCCCACTTGCCATGGAGGATGGTCAATGTAAGATTGACTAGTATAGATTGTGCGATGTGCCATCATGGAAAGAATCGATAGCCTAGTTTCAAACTTGGTTCAAATATGAATTTGAGTCATTTTCCACTCGCATGTAGTAATGGTGAACAATACCGTGATGTCTGATCCCAGAATAGTATTAAAAGACTTCAGAATTTTTTTTGATTCACAAAGCAATTCAGAAGTGACCAGAAGGTGATTCCAAAGTCGAAGAAGATTCGAGCGAGCTATCATAGTGTAGAATTAAGGTTTCCTAAATGCTTTCAAAACTATAAATTGTTTACCTTTCCTTCTGTATTTTCAAAGCTGGACAGTGTAAATTGTGTGAAGTTCTTGTGAAAGGATTGAAGATTGTTGTAGGGTTTTACAGTCTTGGCAAAAGGAGTTTAAGAATTTCTCATTCTTCCGTGTTGGAACTATAAATTTTTGTGTTGAACCCTAGTTTCTTTTCCCTATTTGTCTATAATTATTAAGAATGTCCCAGTTTAGTAAAATGGCTCCCTCACAAAACCACTCAGGACAAATTGAATATTTAAGAAGGAATTTGTATGATGATTTTCTAGACCAATTAAAACCATCAATAAATGATAAGTATCAAGGGATAAATATTATTCAAGTGAAAACCCAAGGAGAAGGGTTAGTTGATAAAACATACACAATTTCAGATGCTAGGGTACCCATGACTGGGATAGACATGTTTAAGTTATGGTATGGATAGAGGAAGTTGCAGTCTCTGTTCTTGAGTGCATGGTAGTATGACTTAGGAAAGATGGTGGTGCCTAATGCATTCATGGATGTCGACCTCCTCAAAGCAGTTGCAGACAAGTATGATCCCGTTTCAAGAGTGATAAGGGGGAATGATGGAGAGGTCTTATTGACAATCTGAAAGGAAGAATTCCAAGAATTTTTTGACTTATATGAACCCTCTCCTGCCTTGACTCAAGTAAATTTGAATGAAATAAAGCCTGAGTATCACAAAACAAAGGGTTTTGTTAGATCAAACCTTCTCTTGACGCACTTGGCGAAATTGGGAGACACATCATACCATATTGGCCCAGGTTCAGTGGAACCTTTTCCAATCGGTACTTTTGCCAAGTATTTGTAGGCCACTTTATTTTCTCTATGCCAGGTTTTAAGTTTTAACCCTTTCACGGTTATGCCACCAGATTACATGCATATGGCCATTCAGATTCAACATCCCGATTTTACGGTGGTTTTTGATTTTGCACCATATCTTGAAGAAAAGTTCCATGAGGGACTATTAGACATTAAGAATAATGTATTAAGCACTAACTTATTTTGGTATTCATTGTTGATGCATATATTCTCAAGTATAAGAAATTAGATTATTTTGAAGATACCATGAATCTTAGAAGGACAATTAATAATGTTGAGAATATCGGTGCAACTATAGAGTATGGATATGTCATCAGACATACATAAAGCTAGTTTTATAAGATTTGATTATGGTTTTACTTCCAAATTAAGGTGACGATTGACAATAAATCGGCCAAGGATTCCTACACAGCTACATGATTTCTTGAGACCAAAGGAGAGGCTTCCAATCATGAGAATTGAGTATAATTGGGGGGATATTATCCCTTACCCAGTCAACATGGTCATCAAACTTTATGGTTTCTCGGGTGAAACTCATGTGCTACCCTTTAACGTCTCATTGAGATTAGGGTTTGCTGAAGTAATTTGGCAAATAGGTTGTATCTAGGATAAGGATTTGAGGGGTAAGGGAAAGGGAACTATCTTCCTTGATTACACTATTATTCCACAATTTGATATTATGAAAGGAGGGTATGTTCATTTTGATAAATTTTTTGCACTATATCACTTGGGGGTTGGTTTATTCATGCACATCGATCTAGAGGGATTCTATAATCTTTTACGGCAAAGAATAAAAGGAGTTGCATTGCCTCATGAACACCATTTTCCTGAAGATGTAATCAGAAATGATTTTGATTTCTCTACTAAAGATTGGAAGAAGGAGAAGTGGATAGCTTTTAGAAAGCTATGGGTAATTGTACAAAAGAATGGAGCCAAGTTATGATCCATTGAGAAGCTTCAACCCTTTTTGTGCTAAGGTTGAGTATGTTATGAATAATTTTGATGAGTTAATTCTTTCTTTAAAAGAGAAGAAGATCAAGCTTGATGAAATTCATGGTCGACAGGTTGAGAAGAGGAATATACATTGGCCTACACCCATTTCACCTGCAGATGCAGCCATAATTCATCAAATGAGGATGAAAAAACTAGGCTCACCTCTTCCTCTACCTCGGAGAATGGGTGGAAAAGTAGAAACTAGACCTAGTTATGAACCCCCTCTGAGGGGTGGTATTGTAATAAAAAGAGTAAGGGACGAGAAGAGTAGTGATAAGGATAGCAGTAGTGACAATGGAAAGTTGGTGAGGAGGAAAGGAAAGGAAATAATGAGGGCAAAGCCACCCCCGGGGATACACATTATACCTCTAAGAGGAGTCCTAATCATTGATCTAGAAGACTCAGATAGAAGCCCCTCATCACCACATGTTCCTTCTTTGCCTCCCAGACAATTTGAAGAACATGGAGGAGATTAGCAAGAGGAGGAACAATAGGATGAAGACACCATTGAAATTACAAATGCAAAAATGCAAATTGGTGTTCCTCCTTAGTCACCTACTCTAGAATTTGACATCACTTCTCTAGATATTCAGGGAAGAGCATTTAGGGATGCTAGAAAAGAGGTATGTGACAAATTTCTTGAGGATGAAGGTTTTGTGAGAAGCCCAACTTTCCTTAAAATGATGTGGAAAGTGAAAATGGATGAATACAAGAAGAGAGGTGCTGAGAGAATGGCCCAAAGGTCGGACAGGTTTGACCAAGAAAATCAAGAGGAGGTCAAGACTAAAATGATGGAAGAATTCAAGGAAATCATTGTAGATGAAGGCAGAAAAATTGTAAATCAGGCTAGTATCTTGATTCTGCCTGAATGGGACATAACTGATGTAGTGGAATTTTGATACAATTAAAAGATCAAAAGGCCAACAATATAGCTTTGAAGAGGAAGCAAGGTTGGAACTCAAAGGATTAGATTTTATAGAGGATCATACAACCTTGGCAATATGGTCGCTAGAGAAAGGGCCTACGAGGCCTGATATAAATGACATAAATCCAAACCTGAAAGGAGGTCTCATTGTAAAGAGAGCCTCTGATACATCAAATCTTGAAGAAACAAAGCTAGTTATTGACATGGCCAAATTGGCCCATGAAATTGCAAAAAGAGAGGATAAGGAGAAGCAGGAATTGATGAAGAAGTTTGAGAAATTTTTTAATGATTATAATGATGTCCGATAGAAATATGTGGAGTTGAAGACTAAAGTTCAACTCCTTGAACATAGATACCTAGGAGCACCCTCTTCAACCGTTGCCATTACATCAATCCCATCAACATCTAGGTCTCCACCAATCTCACACATAGATATATCAGTTCAGTTTGACACTGGGACATATATAACAACAATACCACTAGTACCTTATGTTGATGATCATCCTGAGCCTACTAGATCTACTGATCCAACCAGAGATCAAATATTGGAAAAGATTAATGAGTTGGAGAAAAAGTTAAAGGAGTCAGAGGATAAGTCTACCAGTAAGAAGAGAGAGAGAGAGAGATAGTTAGCTATGTGTTGACTCATTTAAATGAGAAAGTGGATAGTATACTGAATAGTGTTCATTCTTTATATTCTTTATTGTTTAATGCTATTTAGAGTTTTGATAAAGATAAAGAGGTAGCAATACCTTTGTTTAGAAAATGGTTATAGAGGGGAAATGAGCTTAGAATAATGTCCATGGCTTCAAAGTACCATGCTGAGAGACCACCAACACTTCAGCCAACTTATTTATTGGTAAGATCAATGCAGGAAGCCCAAATGTTGCCCAATAATATACAAAGGAAAATAAGTGAGTTGATGAGAACTTTCAACAAAATGATTGAGACACTTCTGCCTAGTATTGAGAGTGAAAATGGAGAAACTAAACCTTTACAATTATGGAAAGAAGAGATAGAAAGAGTTATCAACACACAAGTGGATGTGATTTGTGATGATTTAGACACTGTCATGTTGGAGGACAATATCGATAAGATAATACACACAAGATAATTTTTTGAAACTTTTGAAAAGGAGGAGAATCAAGTAGAAATTAAGTACATTCCCTATTGGGAAAAAGCTGACAAGGTTATGATTTTCAAATGGCCGTCAAATGAGGAATATGCTAAATGGAGTAATATCTATTTGATAGATTAATGAGGACATCAATTTGTTAGTTAGTTAACAATGTGATGTGGAAGTTTGACAAACAGTTTTGGTTCTATGCAGTGGTCAGTTTTTGGACATGAGCAGTAAAAGAGGTGGGCCCTTCCCAAAATCTTCATTGACAATAGAAAAAGGGAAAAGGAACACATAAAGTGTAATGATGAATTAGTTGCAGATATTTTGGTCTTGGTTGTGGCATTCCTTAAATGGAATATTTTGTAGCTAAATTTTAAGTAATTGATCATTTTTGAGTGATATGTGTCTCCTCTAGCCTATAGCTTGTTCTTCTATCTTATTTCTATAAAAGGGAATTCAAGGCCAAGAGAAAGGGTTCTGAATTTGGTCTCTATACTTAGTAATTTTCAAAATTATCAAAGCCATAAGGTTCCTATAGTAAATATTAGTTGAAAGTGAGAAATTGTAAGGATTTCATAAATAAATAGATAATAGTCATGTGTCTATCTTTGTTTATAGGTTCTTGAAGGAGTTATGTGTAAATGGTCTTTATGACAGAGATAGAAAATTGATTTAAAAAGAAATATAATTCTGATTTATTTCTCCTTTATGCAATTCTATTGTCTTTTGAATGAAATGTAATTAAGGATTTCTTTCATTTAGTGCATTATTGTGGTGTATGTACTTTCTATTCCTAATTTGATCTAAGGGGTCAATTAAAATGCTTTGCTTGAGTAGAATTGTAGAGTGATAGGACTTGTTCATGGATTTGATAAGTAGTTTAGATTAGGGTTGTAGATGGAAAACACTGTAAGGCAATGTTTTCTCAAGATTTGAATGCTATTAAATTAACTCTGTTGTAATTCATTTATATATGTTGAGATCAAGTTCCCAATGGAGAGAAGCACTGGTCATAGTTTGTCTTGAGTCCTTATAGTTATTTCTAAGCTCTATTCATATGTGTTTGTTACATAATTGATAATTATCAAGTATCCCTTTCATTTTATATGTACTGTTGTGCATTTCGTCCATCTCAGGCTCCATCTAGGTTTAGGATCACTAAAGGATTAGCCATCCTTGATAATTCTCCCTATTGTTGAGCTCATATATGAGATTTTCTGCTTAATTTGGTGAAGGTATACGTATGGCACATAGATTACAAGTTCATCAAAGGATCACCCTCCTAGGTTTTGCAGAGCCCAAAGTGTAGAAGGATAAGAAGCAATCCTTGTCATATGTTGGTCCAAGTCCTTGGAGATTTCGATTAGTTGGAGTTGGCTTCTCATCTGATAAAATCTAAAGAATCAACTTGATTTTTGCCTGCTCGTAGTGTAACCCCATTCTGGGGCACCAACAAAAATGGTGACTCTGTTGGGGAAGAATGTTTAAAATCTTTGGTTAGAAACATATTGAATCATCATATTGGTTGAGATTACCCCATCTGAGCCACCAACAAAAATGATGACACTGCTGGGGACTTTTCAGTATCTCTGGTAAATAATTAAGTTGTAACAATGCATAGTTGTAGTCGGTTGTGTCGTCCATTTGGAAAATTACGTTGAAATCATATCACATTTTTGTGATTTGAAGGTTGAGTCCCTGTTTTGTGTATCTAGTTCATGTTCTCAACCGTAAAAGGTATTCTGCATTTGTTAAAAGGATTTTCTTATTTTTGAACAAGCTTCATAAATTTATTTCTTAGAGTACCGAATATTGTTTTATTCGGTATCTCGAAGTAATTTGGGTGGCGACTCTAAAAACTCTGTGCCAATGCATGTATTTTAAAGATTTCAAATAACTCTTTGAAGGATTCTATGACTATGAGTAAACCTAAGAACACCAGAGGTTATATACGACTACATCCTAAAGAAGGATTAAAAGAGCTTCCTGCAGTTATGTTGAGGATTGGAATAAGAAGAAATATAGAAAGAAGCAATGCTCCCTTGTCATGGAAACCCAAGCACAAGAACACAAGTAAGTCATCATTGCATCCTGTTTCTAAAGTTCATACAACTTCTTCTAAAAGTTCTGAATCAGATAGCATGGGATTTTTTGATTCTTTTTTTAACACACCTGTACAAGAAGAAGTACAACAACAAAATAAGGAGGTTACTCAGGTTCAGTATTCAAAAAAGAAAAGAGGCTGGAGTAGAAGTAGAAGTTATCAAGATAGTATTATTGGTGTACATCCTCCCCTTGGCCCTAGGACAAAAATTCTTTATAATTTGAATCAACCCAGGAACAAGGAGGTGCTAACCTAATAGATTTAGGTGATACTTCTAGATCTGAAATAACTTTGCCTGATCCTAAAGAGGTTTTTGGAGATATAAGCACATTAAAAAAAGAACTCCAAGAACAAATTGACTTGAGAAAAAGAAAAGAAAAGGAGGAATCTAAAGTTATGAATGTTGTGATTGAGGGACTGCTTAATGAGGAAATTGGCTACATTTAAGGCTTTGAATCATGAGAGAATTAAGCCTAATGTTGAGGGTCCCATTCTAAGAGAAATTCTAGATAGGAAATCTGAACATGTTGTAAAAGAAAATCGTAGGAGCCTTGCTGATAGCCAAAAGCTAGTAGGTCCGAGTTAGTTGAATGCTCAAATTCCCAAGTTAGACCAGGACAAGGGAAAGAAAAAGGTGTCCAGTGTCAAAATAAATGATCAAAAGGCCCCCACTGTCCTGGATTCAAGCCATGGGTTGTCTCAAAAAAGATGACGAATTAGAAAGGGCTAGGATAGAAAGTGAGACTCTTGCAAAAGAGTTAAAGAGAATTGAGATGGAGGCTTCAATAGTAGAAATTAAAAGGAAAATTGGTTTCCTAAAAATGTCTTCATTAAATGATGCTTCCTTCACCACTGGTCCATATAATACCCTAGCTGTTTCAGGTTTGATTCCCACAGTCATACCAAATATCAGTACAAGTACTCCTCCTCAAATTGTTTAGGTTACTCAAAGGGCTGGAGTTGTTGCTAGTACTAGTACTAGAACAAAAATGACTGGAACTAGTGCAATTAATAATGTTGTAGGACAAGCTACTACTGGGTAGTTCCAAAGAAGACTTATCCACCTAGAAAGGTATAGGCAATTGTGTTTCGATGGGATGCCAGGGTATCCTAATACGGTCCCAAATGAGTTGAGGGACAAAATAAATAAGTTTATAGGAAATAATGTTGTCATGGGTAAGGAACATCTGAGAGCCTTCACAGATAAATTAAATGACTATGAAGTGGAGCATGAAGATGTTGTTATGAAACTCTTTGTACAATCTTTGACTGAGGATGTCGGGGATTGTTACAAAGGGTTACCAAATGCAAGCATTAATTCTTGGGAAGAGTTCAAAAATAGCTTCAAGGAGTAATATGGCGATAAAACAAATGCAAGTTTCATGTTGAATGAGTTCAACAACATCAAGAAGTCACCAAATGAAGATGTCACTGATTTCAACATCAAATTTCAAAAGGCTATGCATAAGTTATTCTAGGTTCTAAGGTTAGATGATAATGTTTGTCTAACCACATATGTAAATGCATTTGATGCTAAAATGGCATATATCCTAAGGGATAAAGATCCTCAAAATATGAGAGATGCATTCAGGATTGCCATTAATGTTGAAGGGAATAGGAGAGCTTTAGGTAAGCTTGGGAGAAGAGAAGATCCTAGGTTCTTCAAGATTGCAAAGGATAAAATGGAAAAACCTTTGGGATTAAAGCCAAAGGAAGAAGACAAGTGGGACAAGGTGCTCAACACCTTGAAGGATCTTAGATTGACTGTTGCAAAAAATGATAAGGGTGTTGTACCAAAAAAGAAACAGTTCAACAAATTTAACATACCTCTAAGGTTACAAGATCATCCTTACAACACAAATGGGAAGGATGGTGGTATAGGGGCATAGTGACACTTTTGTTAGATGTTAGAATCACGGTCTTTGCTTTGTAAAAGGCCTATTTATGGTCATGTGTGTGATCAAGACTTGTAAGGACCCTAAGAGTGATTGATTAGCCAATATTGTCTCATAGGCTCTTATGGGTGCCATGATAGGTTTTGAGTCATTTTTTCTTGTTTGTGTGTCTAGGAGGGAATGTGAAGTGTTGTTGAGGTCATGTGAGTCATGTGGAAGTGACTAAGATTTGGGTTGAGCAAAGTTGCTCACCCTATGCAAAAGTTGCAAAAGTTGCTCATAACAACTTTGCAACATTTTACCAAACTTGTACACCAACGGCTAGTTGGTTATTCCAATCGGTTGCAAGAGGTTGTAACCACTCCAAAGCCAGTATAATGCTTGGAAATTTGAAGGGTGTTGGTTGTTCAAGGTTTGAAAGCAAAATTAACAAGTACAGCTCCCAAACATTATGTCTCTACCGTGTTTTTGCTGCTCTTTGCACTTGTAGGGTCTTGTACAGATTGAAAACACCAAGGCAGGGGCATGAATCATTAGTCTTATGTTTTGTTTGCATTTTAATTTTTGTTTGAAGTCTTGAATTTTTATAGTTTTTGAGATATTGCAATTTTGTTATAGGCAGGTGAAGGATTCCCTAAAACCTAGGGTTTTGAAGAAAATGCCTTAAACCTAGCATTCCATGGTGGACCTCACTCTGAAACCTTGTGGAATTTTAGGGGGAAATTTAAATAATGTGTTTGTTTTGTCTTTGAGACAGGGGGAGCTGGAACAAGGATTTGCCACCAAACCCTAGGCTTGGGACACTGAGTTGGCAAGCGAGACGACACTAGAAACCAACCCCAAGTGTGGAAAACCGATGAATGGAGTTGGAAAAGAGTTGGATTGGAGTTCCACATGGGTGCAAAAAAATCATACTATCCAAATTTCACCAAGGAAAAGTGACTCATGAAGCTTTTGGTTCAATTCTTTATTTTTAGGCCTAGAAAGGGGCAATCAGGTCTATTTAGACCAATAAGGGTAAGTGTAATAGAGGGAGAACCCATATTTGGTTTAAAGATATTGTGGGTAACTCCAAAAAGGGTATCCAGAAAGGTAAAAAATTCCTAGGCTTGTTTGGATGAATAAGGAGTTAACTAGGAAAAACCAGTTTGGAAAGCCTACAAGGTCTCCTTAACTGATTTAAAGTGTTATTTTATTAACAAAGCACAAGATTGGTAATGTTTAGGATTCTTGGAGAATGTGAAGAGGTGGTAACATGTCCAAAATAATCCATACTTGTTTAGGGGTGTGTGTGTGTTGAAGATCCTGTGGTGGAGGGGTTGAACTCATAGGTTGAGTGTGGAGGGAGTGAGTAGGCAAGGTTCCTTAAGGAAGTGTTTGGAACTCTTAACAAAAAAGGGCTTATCCTAGTTTAAAGACCATAGGAGAAAGTCAGAAGAAGCCTTTGAAGACCCTTAGAGGGTAAGGGGGTGTGGGACCATTGGATGGTTCTAGTGTAGCCTTGAGGAGATACCAAGACAAGGTAGCCACAAGTAGGTGTGAGTCAATTCCCTCTACATCAGATTTGGATCAGAGCTAATTGATTGAACAAAGTGGTGTATGTAAAACCTAGAGGTAGAGTAAGAAGCCAGAAACATGCCACCAAAGGTAATGAGCTTACTGAAGCCTGGGTGCAAGAAACTAGGAAAGGCAAGGGCAAAATCACTGATTGGGGAGATGAAACTGATGATGAAGATGTAGATATGATAGGAGTGATATTAGAAAAGAAGGAGTTGGACAAAGATCAATAGATCTTATTGGATTCCCTTGAGTCACTCAACAAAGACAACATAGAAGGTTTACCTATCTACAATGGAAGCCTAAATGGAGAAGAGTTATTGGATTGGATATAAGCCTTGAACAATCATTTTGAATACAAAGAAGTTGCAAAAGAAAAGAGGGTCAACTTGGCCAAGACACAATTGAAAGGATCAACCCTAGTGTGGTGGAACATGATGCAAGAGGAAAGAGAAAAAACAAGGAGGAAGAAGATCATCTCTTGGGAGTGAATGAAGATCAAGATCAAAACTCAATTCCTACCTATAGACTATGAGGTACAAATGCACAAGAAGTTGCAAAATTTGAAACAAAGAGAAATGGATGTGAGTACCTACATGGAGGAGTTCAACAAACCTACCTTGAGGGCTACAAATAAAGAGGAAGAAGTGGAGAAGGTTGCAAGGTACTTAAATGGCTTTAGACAAAATATTCAAGATCAGATCAACATGATAGCACCTGACACAGTCC
This sequence comes from Cryptomeria japonica, assembly GCF_030272615.1. Taxonomy (NCBI): domain Eukaryota; kingdom Viridiplantae; phylum Streptophyta; class Pinopsida; order Cupressales; family Cupressaceae; genus Cryptomeria; species Cryptomeria japonica. The sequence continues at coordinate 254,046,117 of NC_081412.1, forward strand.
ATAAATGCTATCAGTTAGCCTTGAGAGCAGAGGATAAGATCAAAAGAAAAGGTGAACATAACCAAAAGGGTAGAGGTGGCAGAGGTTTCAAAGGAAGAGGCACCTTTGGAAGATTCTATAACCCTAATAAGAATGAAGAAGGCAATCAATTAGAGAACAGTGGTGATAATTTTAGCAAAGGAGGACAATTTAGAGGCAACTCTAGAGGGAGAAATAACTATAGAGGCAGATTTGGCAATCAGGGAAGGGGAACCAATGTCTTCACTGGCAAATGCTACCATTGTCACCAAGTGGGGCATACCATGAGCCGGTGTCTTGAGAAGACTTCAAGCTCTCACATGGGACAAAGGAGAACTCAGTTGGTGCTAGAAGAAGATTGTCAAAGTGTTACCTCACCAATCAACAACATTGGACCAGTCATGGATGGAGAAAATCTAATGCTTAGAAGAACCTTGTTGCAGGTACCACAGTCCAAAGAACCCGTGCAAAGGAAAACAATTTTCAAAACCACTTGCAGATCCCATTGTAATATTTTCAAATATATAGTGGATTCAGGGTCTACTGAGAACATTGTAGCAGTTGAGATGGTAGACAAACTAAAGTTGAAAAGGTTGCCACATACCACCCCCTATAAGGTGTCTTGGTTGAGTAAGGGTCAGTATGTTCTTGTAGATGAGAAAACTTGGGTGGATTTTGAAATAGGAAATTACAAGGATGGGGTGTTATGTGACATATTTCCCATGGATGCATGCCACTTGCTGTTGGGACGCCCTTGGTAGTTGGATGTCAAAGCCATACATGATGGGGAGAAGAATTCCTATCATCGCCTAGGAGGGTAGAAAGTTTCAAATGGATCCCTTGATTGATCAGGGTGAAGAAAGACATGTTGGATCAAGTGTCATGTTTCTTAATGGGAGAGAATTCTTGAAGTTGTTGAAGCATGAAGGGTGTTGGAAATTGATACTCAATTGGCTGGTTTCACTATGTTGTCATTGATAGCAACATGGTATCTTGTTCTGACTTCATGTTTTGGTTCAGTTGTGTACCGACAGACACTTCACAGACACTACACTATCATTGGCACCAACAGGATAAAAGGATTTCTTTGGTTACTAGGAATGCAGGCCGACATAGTTTAGAATATGGTTATTGGTATTGGAGGCCGACATCTCTTGGATCTGACATCGACAATTGATATTGGTATTCATGTATTTATGTTATCTAGATGACATGTAATTTGATATTGTATATATCTTTGTAAGCCAACATAAGGCATGATAAGTTGTATAGGGTATATAGGTTAGTTGGATTAGATCATTTTGATATCAATATGGTAATGGAGATGTGGATGTGATATAATGTGAAATATATCAGAGAGATTATGTATGTGAGGATATTTATGTAAGGGTTATTCTGATAAAGGGTTTAGGGTTTCAAAATGGAACAAACATAGCTTAACCAAAATTGTATTCTAGCATAGAAGATGCCATATTTTGCAGTTCAACACTTCTCTGGATTGTAGTCTTAATTTATATGTAGTTAGTGAGGCTCCTTTTGTGATTGAGCAGTGTGCTCTAGGCTGTAAGCCTTCCTGCAAGTGTAGGCCCCTATATTTTGTAATATCTCTTAATATGGTGAGTAGATTGATATTGTGGGTCACAAATCCCACCATGTTTTTTACTCTTTGAGGTTTTCCACGTATAATTCTGTGTGTTATGGTTCTCATTTATGTGATTGGCTTATTGGTTGCTTTACTTCTTTCAATTCTATATGTACCAGTATACCAGTTGGTGTATGCATGTTTTAATAAGGTTAAAATTGATCTTTCTGGTTTAACACTGATTCACCCCCCCTCTCAGTGTTATTGGATTCCAACAAAGGGAACTAATGATGTGCTCTCATAGTGAAACCCAAAGAAGAGATAAAGGCTGAAATCAAACCGGTGATACCTCAAGAGGTGCAAACCTTGCTAGACCGGTACAAAGACATGGTTGTTAATGAGATACCAGATGCTTTACCTCCTATGAGAGATGTTAATCGTCAGATAGACCTCATACCTAGTGCAACGTTTCCAAACAAGGCAGCATTCAAGATGACACCTACTCAAAATGAGGAAATAGAAAAACAAGTGCAAGAGTTACTAGATAAGGGGTTGATAAAAAAAAGTTTAAGTCCATGTGCAGTACCCACTGTTTTGGTACCTAAGAAAGATGGCAAGTGGAGGATGTGCACTGATTCAAGGGCCATAAACAAAATCACAATTAGATACCGATTTCCAATGCCAAGGATTCAGGATCTAATGGATTACCTAGGTGGATCTTGCTACTTTTCTAAGGTGGATTTGACATCAGGTTATCATCAAATTAGGATCAAACCTAGTGATGAATGGAAGACAACCTTTAAGACAAACAAAGGGATATATGAATGGTTGGTGATGCCCTTTGGGCTCACAAATGTACCTAGCACCTTCATGAGGCTGATGAATGAAGTTCTTGCAGAGTTCATTGGTAAGTTTGTCATTGTTTATCTTGATGACATTCTGATTTTTAGCAGGTCAAAGGAAGAGCACATCAAACATTTGGATCAATTTTTTTGGAGGCTACATCAAGAAAAGTCGATGATCAACTTGGATAAATGTGAGTTTTTCAAAAATGAATTCGTGTATCTTGGTTTTGTAGTTTCTCAAGGTTGTTTGAAAATGGATCCATCAAAAGTAAAAGCAATAGTGAATTGACCTAGTCCTAATTCAATAGGAGATGTAAGAAGTTTCCATGGTTTGGCTACTTTCTATAGGAAGTTCATTAGGGGTTTTAGCCATGTGTGTGCACCTATCTTGAACACCATCAAAGGTGGGATAAAATATCAGTTTAAGTGGAGTAGTGCATCAGACAAGGGGTTTGAGTTGCTGAAACAAAAGGTAGTAGAACTTCCTTACCTTAGGCTCCATGATTTTAATCAACTCTTCATTGTAGAGTGTGATGCTAGAAAGTTGGCTATGGGGGATGTTTTGAGTCAAGAAGGTCACCCGATTGCATTCTTCTTTGAGAATCTCAATGAATCAAAACAAAAGTATTCTACCTATTATCTAGAGTTGTATGCCATGGTGAAAGTACTCAAGAAGTGGTGGCATTATCTGTTACCTAAGGCGTTCATAGTCTACACTAACAATCATGCACTTAGTTTTTTGAATGGGCAGGAGAAATTGAATTAAAGACACCTCAAGTGGGTTGAGTATTTGCAGGCCTACACCTTTTCTATCAAGCACAAGAAAGGAGTCACCAATAAGGTAGTAGATGCCTTAAGTAGAAGGGTTCTCACCATTCAAGAGGTGAAGCTACAAAGTGTGGGGTTAAGTGACCTCAAAGATCTCTACCAAGGTGACAAAGATTTTGGTGAAGCATATGATGTTTTCTCAAAGTTTGCTAATGCTTTTCATGTTGCCTATTTTGATTTTATGTTGTAGGTGTTACCAAAATTTTGCACATGCCAAAATTAGTGCCCTAATGAAGCCCTGCATTCATTCATTTTGAAAAGATCAAATCATGAACCAGGGAGAAATGCACTGTTTTTGTCTAACTTGTTTGCTTCACGTGTAGATATAGGAAAGTAAGACAACATGTGGGTTAAAATGTGGCTCCCACGAGGGTTGAGCTCACCATGTTGTAGACCATAGAGATATTTATGCTCCATTGCAGATAAAATAGCATGACCTATTAAAACCTTCAAGAAAATTCATGTTGGTAAGTGTATCGCCAAATCCCCTGCGTAGCTGATGAAAGGCCAAAAGGAGCTTAGAGCACATGCAATAGACCTGTGTAAAGTTTTTACTTGGGCACCAAAGAGGATTTTGTAAAGGCCAGAGAGCTTCCAAGCATTTTCAGTCGCCAGACATGAAGAACATTTATCCCACATTGGTCATGGGGATGAGCATTTTTGTATTTAAAACTAAAGTCACATATAACTATAGTGTCAAAGCTTACGGGCTTTTGAAAACAAGTGTCTTGTCGCCCAGTGGACCCCGCATGCATGCCCATCTCAAGGTGTCTTAATTTTGTGATCGATTGGCGGAGTAGAGGGTATAAGACCAAGGACACATGGTAGACAGGTGGTGGTCCAGTGGTTGGTGACATGTCACGGATGGATGACATCGAGCAGACCTTGGCTGCGATTAGTCTCGAAAAGGTTTCACTGAAAGCACTCCTGTCAAAATAAAGATATCGATGAAACTGTAGGTTTGATGAGACTGGTAAACGGATCACTGAGGGAGTAGTTTAGCCGAAAGAATGATATTTAATAGAGAAAGACGCGTGGCAAGCCTAATAGATAGGTGGTGCCCAGGAGGATCTCATAAACCAATCTCGGGGTGACACATGTTGACATGCGTCACAAGAGAGAAGATCAGTTGGGGTTAAAGGTCGAGCAAGTTGAAGAAAGATCAACGGTGATGCGAGAGATCTGACAGTGGTCGCTATACCGCTATAGAAGGAAGCTCACCAGTTATCATAGCAACTTGGCGACAAAGCACGTGCACAAAATGTGAGCGGCTAAGGTGCTAAAGATCGAGTAGTTTCAAGACAAATCAATGGCTGTCGCTATATCGCATGATGAAAATGTTCGTTGGTTATCTCATGTGACATGGCGACTGATGATGTGGTGGTTTAGGTGGAACCCAATTGGATCAAAGGTGGACAGGAAGCAACACATGGGGCCCGCCAATAGGGTGAGTGCCAATGTGAGATAAGGATCGTGCAAGTCCGAAAGATCCGACGATTGTTGCTAAGGTGCAAGGAAAAGTTGCATGACTAGTTATCACTGCGACTTAGTGACAAGGTGGGTCCAAGTCTAGTGGCAGTTAAGATGGCAGTATAGATGGCAGACAAAGTGGACCTACGAGCGAACCAGAGGTTGACACATGGCATAGACAAAGAGAGCAACTTAGAAGAGATAAATATCGAGCAGGTTCCTGAAGATCTAGCGGTGGTCGCTATACCGCGATCAGAAGATGCACAGTGTTTATTCACCGCAACTTGGCAACCAAGTAGCGGGGCCCGCTAAGGAAGCATTCAAATGCAAGCGTATCATCGGCCATCAGAATAAGTGTTTTAGTGCTAACCCGATGACCTGATGAAGAAAAGCAATGCTAGTTATAGTTAGAAGCTGAAAGTGGTGGCAGGCAAGGTAGTCTTAGGGATCCATGCAAAATAAGAAGTCATCAGGTAGTTTGTGATCCATGCAAAATAAGAAGAAGTCATCAGGTTAATAAAGACGATTATTAAACTCAACTCAGAGAAAGTCTGCATGAGTCTTTCTCATGATCTTGAGGTGATAAGGATTGATTTTGAGTGCCACATGGGTCAACCTTTAGTTGACTAAGAATTTGAAATGAATTACCCAGCTTGAGAGCAAGTTTGCATGAGTTCTTTTTACATGTTTTGGAGCCTATTTTGGTGGTTTTTATTTCTGCGAGAGGAACAGTTTTCAGTAGAGATAGTTTCAGTGGGTGTTCATCTTCAGTCATTCTGGAGTTATCTTTCTTCTACCTTTTGGAAGGTTTTTGTATAAAGAGAAAGAAAGTTTTATCTTTCTTCTCTAGTTCTTGATGATTCTCTTGCTGGTTTTAGCAGAGAATACATTCTTGTAGCTCATATGCTATTTTTGTTAGAGTATTTAGGTATTTACTTGATTAATTAAATAATATTTGTTTAATTATTTAAGTTCCCTTTATCTCTTTTACACTTAAGCTAACTTTAGGTGCATAATAATTAATTCTTTTATTAATTATTATGTGCAAACCTAGGTTTTCCCTTTTAGGGTTTCTTGACCTATTAAAGGTTAAGTTCATTCTTTTCTTTGTAAGAAGGAGGATTATTAAATTACATTTTTGTGAATATTGAGCTCTCTCTTTTTGAGCATATTTTTTGTGTATTTCTTTCTTCTGTGATTTGCTTCCTTGCTTCTCCTTGTAATAGGTTTTTCAACTTGCAGAGATCATTTGGGCTCCTGTGGTGTTGTATTTTCTCAACTCCAACAGTTTTATGACAGAATTCTGAACAAAAATTACCAGCTTCTACCTTATGTATTTACAATTCATTTTCTTATTCATGATTGAGAGCTAGTTTATCATGTTGTTGTTTAAATAACCTTTAAATTTTCTATCTCATTTATAAGTCATAGGTTGTGCATTGTGATAAATTGGTTCATTTGGTTGATTGTGAAAGTTTCTCTTTCCTTTCAATTTCTTGAAGTTTAAATCCTTTGCATGAAATATTTATGTGTTTTGAACCAGAAGTCTATTTGTGCACATTGGTGTTTTTAGGAGTGTTTCTCTATCATTTTGAGATATCTTATTGATGCTTCACCTTGGTTTAGCATTTGCAAGTCTTTCTATTTTCATTTTTATTTTTTCTACCCCTTTTCTCAGTAAAGATTTAGAGTTATTCACAGGGAACCAACCCTTTATCTGGAGGTTAATTCTCACTATAGGCAACCCACAGGCCTAAGAATTATCCCATGTATCACCAAGCTGCTTGAGCTTTCAACTTGTGAATTACAGGTGCAATTTGAGTGACAATAGTTTTTGGCACACCCAGTGGGACACGTTTGAGCTAGCTTAGTTCAACAAATATTCACTCTTGCTACTTTTGGTGTGAGGAGCAACAATTCTAGCCTTCAGAGGCAACAATTTTCATACCTGGCAACTCATTTTCTTGGTTTCTATGCAGATTCAGTGACATTTTGTAGCATATGAGAAAGTATCAAACCAGACAGAGATAGGATCCAATTGATCATATTGAGCTACCACCATCACAGAGAAGGTCAAGGACAATGAAAAAAGACAGAGAAAGCAACAAATTCAGCAGTTGAGGTTTTTCAAGAAACTCCAAATTTTGATCTCTTGTCTAATTCTTCTCCTCTACCTAATTCTCAGCCTAATTTTGCCACCCGCATAAATCCTCTTTTTGCAACTACTCCAATTCAACCATCTATTACCCAGATAGAACAAGTAAATCCACCTGTTATCCCAATGGCTCTGCCAAGAGCTCGACCTTTTATACCTTTCAATCAAGGGAGCCCTTTGAATCTTATTCATTATGATGATATTCCTATAGAAGCACTGAAAAGCCTACCTTTTTTCATAGGAGAAGATCAGACCACTCCAATCAAACATATAAGGGATGTAGCTTCATTGTGTGGTGTACATCATATCACACAAGAGAATGTTACAATCAAACTCTTGGCTGCCTCATTTAAAGGGAAAGCGGTTCAGTGGTTCAGAGGACTACATGTAAACTAAATTGATACCTAGGATCAACTGGGTGATAGATTAAATTCATAGTTTGAGGACAAATCTGACCATTTGTCACTATTAGAACAACTGAGTACCATAAAGAGATCCCCTCAAGAGAAAATGGTCGACTTCAATTTTTGTTTCCAGAAGACTTGGAGGAGAATCCCTATCATGGTAAGGCCTACTCCTACTCATGCATTTCTATCTTATCTTAGAGCCCTTAATAGTGACATTTTAGTCATGATTTAGTCTATGGGTGCAAATACTCTACCAAATGCATTTGATGTTGCTATTAGAGTAGAAAAATGCCTAATTCAGGCTGGTAAAATAGCTCTTAGGCCCCCAATGCCCATATTTCCATAAATACAACCTATTGTACCTCTTTTAGAGCCTCCTCTAGTCGCTGTCCACCTTTACTAGCACTGAATTATCAAGTTATAGCCCAAGAAAATACTGTCACACTCCCAAATCAAGAGTTTCAGGAGTTTAAAAATGAAATGAAAACCATGTTCCAAGGCTTTGGTAGAAAAATGACCAATATTGAGAAGCAAGTTTATCAGAACACCAAGCCTTATCAAGCCCCTTATCAGAATAACTGGTAGAACAAGCCTCCTTATCAAGCTGACCCTCAGGGTCAAAGGAGAAATTATAACCAAAGATCCAATATACCTTACAATCCCAACACTACCAGCACATCCAAAGATATCATCCTAGCTCAAAAGAACATGGCATTAGATTATGATTGGTGTTATCCTTGAAACCAACCTCATAATTAGACCACTTGTTCGAATGGTATGCTACATCAAGCACTCATGGTTCAAAATAATGTTGTTGTCTTAGAAGATAGTACTCATGGAACTCATGATCAACAAGTTTCTCATTCTGAATAAGGCCCGAATGCTACCTTTGTCAATTAGCAAGGTGAAGAATTTTGTGGAGTAAATTAGGTACAAGATTAGAATCAGTCCTACACTTCTATTGTAGCCAATACACGGTCCGAAATGAGAGCCATTGATATAGGACAACAAGCTGATAAAGGCATCAATTCGGCTTCTACAAGACAAAAAGCACCACCTGGACCTCAACCCACTCCAAATATACAAATCCTACCAAAAAGGGCAACCAGTGGTCAACAAGGATCAACCAAGAGGTCAATTACCAACAACACAAGTTCAAGAGGATGTCACTATTAAAAGAGGGCAATAGAAGGTTAGTACAAGCTCATTTAATATTTTGGATCAATTGAAAAAGACGCATTAGTGTCTCAATGTGGGATTCCTTAGCTCTTCTAGGGCAAAAGGATTTGCTTAAAAATGCCTTGTCTAACATCTCTTTGTCACAAGAGATTCCTAATGAACAACCCAAAGTAGTCTTATCCAATTCCCCTCAAGAAAAGAAGGGTGAACAACAAACTCAGAAGGTTAAACCCCCTCCTTTTTATCTGACTTTAATCATAGGTCAGCACCTAGTGCATAATTGTATGATTGATTCAGGTGCAAGTAGTTCTGTCATGCCAAAGAAGATAGTTGATAAGCTATGTTTGACATATGAGCCTCTTTCAAAAGGGGTAGTCTAGTTAGATGGGACAGTAGTAAACATAGTAGGTGTGATTAAAAATTTGGATCTCATATTGCATGCATGCCCAAACTTCTCAATCTCACAAGATGTCTATGTCATAGATCTTCCACCTTACTTTCCTTTATGCTTTTCCAGAGATTTCACAGCCAAGTTGGGTGGGTATTTGTCTTCTGATTGGTCACACATATTTTTCAAAACAAGATATGGTACCAAAGTGACCATAAAATTAGAATTGTTAGCTAATGATCATATAGAACCATACATCCCAAGTGCTGTTAATGCAAATTTGTCTATACAAGAATCTAATGGACAACCTAATATCCCAGATCCAAACACTCCAATAGAAGGGATACCTGATGTAGTATTAGATGAATGGGCAATAGAGAATGATGAAGAAGATCCATTCAAACATATGTAAGAATTAGAGCTAGGTGTGTACATGATCCATGAAGAAGGTGTCATTGTCCCTAATCTTGAAAAGAATGACAATCAATTGTCCAATCAATAGGGTGAACAACAAAATAATGAATTGTGGCAACTCTATTTTGATGGCTCGAGGAGAAAGGTTGGTTCCAGAGGTGGTGCTATGTTAATGTCTCCTGAAGGTAAGAAATACTTTTTAGCCTTTAGATTTTCTTTTAGCTCTACTAATAATACAACTGAATATGAGTCACTTGCACATGGATTGGAATGGGCTAGAAAAAGAAATGTAAAGTGTTTGTAAGTATTTGGGGATAGTGAGCTAGTGGTAAATCAAGTAAGAGGTGTCAATGTGACTAAAAATGATGTCCTTAAAATGTATAAGCATAGGATATGGGACTTAATTGAATAATTTGATGCTTTCAATCTGCTGCCAGTACCTAGAAATCAGAATAAGGAAGCAAATAAGTTGGTTGCCTTGGGTGCTCAATTTGACATACTAGATGAGGTAAGTAATATTGAAAGACATCAATATGTCAAAGTGGTTGTTAGGCCTTCAATTCCAGATAATAGTGTCAATTGGCAAGTCTTTGATTCAGATGAACAAATTATTAATTTTCTTATTGAAGAGGCTGAATTTGCAGCTGGTAATCAGCATAAGTTTGTAAAGCATTATAAAAATCAGATTCTTCAATTGAAAACTAATAAGCTTACAAAGGGATTGGTAACCCTTGAGTCAATCTTTAACACTGATGATCAGGTTAGAAAGGAAAAAGGCAGCATGCTAGTTAAAGAAGAGCACTACGAACCTATTGAGATCTTCAAAGATAAGTTATTAAAGCTTGGAAAGGTATGTACAGCTGTAGAGAAACATGCATTTGTTTTTCTTTGTCAAGAGTTCAATGATGTATTTACATGGCAGTATGAATATTTGAAGGGATTTAACCTTGCATTAGCCCAACACACCATAGAGTTGGAAGTTGATGCCAAGCTTGTGAGACAAAAGCAAAGGCCCCTTAATCCAAAGCTCGAGCATCTCATGAAGACAAAACTAAACAAGCTGATCCAAAGTAATATCATCTTTCCTATAAAGCATACATCTTGGGTTTCAAATTTATTTCCCATAAGAAAGAAGAATGGTGAGCTTAGACTTTGTGTAGACTTTAGAGATCTTAACAGAGCTTCTCTAAAAGATCATTACCCACTTCCCTCAATGGAGCAGATCTTACAAGTAGTTTTAGGTTCAGATAGATTTTCACTACTTGATGGTTATTTTGGTTATAATCAGATTCTGGTAAAAGAGGATGACCAATTTAAAACTGCCTTTACTACAAAATGGGGAACAATGGCATATAGGAAAATGCCTTTTGGTTTGTCTAATGCAGGATCAACCTTTCAAAGGGCAATGGATATGGCCTTCCAAGGTCTTATAAAAAAATTTGTTTTGGTTTATCTTGATGACGTAACCATTTTTTCAAAGCATGTGGAAGAGCAGTTTTCTCACTTAAGGCAAATTTTTGAAAGGTGTAGAGAATATGGAGTATCTTTAAATCCCCAAAAGTACATTTTTGTTGTACACGATGATAAGTTGTTGGGATATATTGTCTCCAAACATGGAATAACCATAGATCCAAAGAGGGTAAGTGCTATTTTAGATTTTCCTTTACCTGCACATAAGAAAGGCCTTCAAATCTTTATAGGCAAATTCAATTTTGTAAGAAGATTCATCCCCAATATAGAATTTCTTTTGAAGCCATTGACTACCATGCTTAAGAATAATGTTACTTTTAGCTGGTCCAAAGAGGCTAAGAATGACTTTGAAGAAATTAAGATTGCCATAGCATCAACGCCTACTTTGATTAATCTAGACTTTGCAAAGGATTTTATATTATATGCTTTTGATACTTTTGATACTATTTCAGCTATGTTGATTCAACAAAATGATGAGGTATTGGAGGAGCCAATAGAATTGTTCAGCCAAGGTCTAGAAGGGTACGAACAAAATTATTCTTTTGTTGAGAAACATGCATTAGCAGACATTAGAAGTCTAAAGAAATTTAGACACATGCTTTCAAATAACAAAATTCACCTAATGGTTGCTCATCCTAGTACAAAAGAATTTTTGTTGAATAGATATCTTAATGACAAAAGAGCTGGTTGGACCATGAAAGTGATGGAGTATGATGTTAATATTGTTAGGTCTCGGAGACAACTGAGGAGGGGGGGGGGGGTTAATCAGTTGTCTAATAAATTCAAACCAAAAAAAACTTAACCATCTTAATGCTTGATACCAGTAAACCAGTCTAATATGCCGGTAGACAGTTTTAATAGTTAATTGCAATACTAGTAAGGATTAGTGCATGAAACAAAAAGACAAAGTCATCCACAACACATAACACCAATATTTGTACGTGGAAACCCTATAAGGGGAAAAACCACAGTGGGAAACCTTACCCACAATCAGATGATACTATTGCAGATAGTAAGTGTATACAAATGGGGTCTGCACATGCAGAAAGGCCAAGCACCTAGAGCCCAGTGCTCAATCACAAATGGGAGTCACACTGACTACTATTGGATGGTTAAATCCAATAAGAATGTACTACTTAAGTTAGCATCTTTCTATGTTGGATTCAGTACCGGTATAGTTCTAGTTGTCTTTACCAAAACCCTTCTTCAATCTTCAAATGATGTCTGTGTATATAACTCTGCTTATTCTTGCATATACCTTAACACAATCCTTTTTCGCATTCCACATTTGATCTTACAAATAAGATCTTACATTTATACCATACCCTTGGACCAATTTTAGTAGGTCGGCTCTAAAGGATAATATAATAAAATCAATTTACAAATAAATTAATGCCCAATGCAATAACCGATTCAACATGTCGGCTTAATGCATTTACAACAATAATAAGTCATCTCCATAGTGTGCCATACTGATCTGGAAAAGATAAACCTGCCGGTGTGTAACCTAGACCTATTTGCCGATAACAACAAATATGCAAATATGAATATGCCAATTAACAAACCTTCAAGACAAAGTGTCCAAATGATGTCTTCGACATAACCATGTGATTTCCATTCCATTCCAAGTGCTGGTGATCATTATATCCTATCGGTGTACCAGATTCTGGTGACTGTTCATAAGTCATTTGCTTGCTGGTGAATGTTGTTGATTCTCCAAAGTGCCAGAGTTGATAATTGTTAGTAGGTGTTGACATCAATGACAAAACCATACCAAAATACCAACAATCTCCCTCTTTGGCATTGATGGCAACACAAGATGGAAAAACCATCAAAGTGCCAAAACAGAAATGCCAAATACCAAAGTACCAACAATTACCAAAGTATAAGTAAACTCTCCCAAAGTATCAATCTCTCCCCCTGAGAGTAACATGTGTTTCCTTGTGTTTTTCCATACCAATCTCTCCCCCTTTGACATCAAATGTCAAAGAATTTTATACAAAATACCAACCAATTTAGTATACCAACTACTCCCCTTGAGAAGTAATTTCCTCATCAAAAGCTGAAATAAAAGATTTATCTGTTAATTCTGCCAGTTGATGACAATCATCAACTTCCTAAGTCTCTACTGGTGAGGGTATGACCCCAAGTTGATCTCTGAGATATTCAAAAGTCTCCTTAGGTACAGGTTTAGTGAAAATATCTGCAATTTGCTCTTTAGTATTCACATAAACCAGTTTTATCTCTTTTGCTTCAACATGTTCCCTTAGAAAATTTAGTTTGATAGAAACATGTTTTGTTTTAGAATGTAATACCAGATTCTTAGATATATCAATTGCTATAGTGTTATCACAATAGATAGTAATAGGTTCCTTGAATTTTACCTTTATGTCCTTCAACATTTTCTTAAGCCATAGTACCTGTGTACAGTTAGTTGCTGCTGCATCATATTCTGATTCTACTATTGATAAAGATGTACAACTTTGTTTCTTACTCAACCAAGAAATCAATCTGTTTCCAAGAAAAAATGCTCCACCGATGGTGCTTTTTTTATCATCCAAATCTCCTACCCAATTTGCATCTGTATATGCACATAATTCAAAGTTTTCATCTCTAGGATACCATAATCCAAGATCTGTAGTGCCTTGTAAGTACCGGAAAATCCTTTTTACTGCTGATTCATGATTTTCTCTAGGATTACTCTGAAATCTTGAAATAATACATATTGCATTCATAATATCAGATTTGGTTTGTGTCAAATACAATAAACCTCCTATCATAGATTTGAACCTAGTCGGATTAACAGGTGTAGATTCATCCCTTAGTGATATTTTGTCATTTGTAGTCATAGGTGTGCTTACCAGTTTAGAGTTCTCCATCCCAAATTTCTTTATTAACTCTTTTAAGTACTTGGATTGACTCAAGAATATACCTTATCAGTCTGAGAAATCTGCAATCCTAAAAAGAATTTTATTTCTCCAATCATAGACATTTCAAATTCTTGTTGCATTTTAATAGAAAAGTCTTTACATAATCCATCTTCTCCTCCAAAGATTATATCATCAACAAAAACTTCTATAACCAAGATTTCATCATTAGTCACTTTATAATATAAATTGTTGTCTGCATTACCTTTAGAAAAACTGATTTTCAAAAGATACTTATCCAATCTTGCATACCAAGCTCTTGGAGCTTGCTTCAACCCATACAAAGCTTTCCTTAACCTGCAAACCATATCTTTGTTTTCTGTCAAAGAAAATCCATCAGGTTGTTCAATGTAAACTTCTTCTTCAAGATCTCCATTCAAAAATGCACATTTAATATCCATTTGATATACTTTGTAGTTCTTGTGTGCTGCAAAAGCTAAAAATAATCTAACTACCTCAATTCTAGCTATCAGTGCAAAGGTCTCATTGTAATCAATTCCTTCTTTCTAAGAATATCCCTTACACACTAGTCTTGCTTTATTTCTGATTACCTTGCCATCTTCATTAAGTTTGTTTCTAAATGCCCATTTGGTTCCAATTACATTTTTATCTTTAGGCTGGGAAGCTAATGTCCAAGTGTCATTCTTCTCAATTTGTTCTAATTCTTCTTCCATAGCTTTAATCCAGTGTTCATCTTCACATGCCTCATTAACAGATGATGGTTCAATTTGAGAATTAAGACATACCTCTTCATTTTCCAATCTTCCTCTTGTCATAACTCCTTTATACTTGTTTCCAATTATCTGATCTTCAGAATGATTCAGCCTTACATACCGAGGTGTCTTGGTTTGCTGCCATTCCTCAGTTACAGTGGAATTTTCAGTTGATACCGAGGTAACTAGATCTTCATTCTGTACCGGTGGGTTTAGTGTAGGTTCATTTGTAAAAATTTTTGTTGTCGTTTTAGAGTCTATATACCTTGAAGTTCCTCTGAATTGTTCATCAATCTTCACATTTGTACTTTCAACAATTTTCTGCAATTTTTTTTTTTAAAACATCTATATGCCTTACTCTTAGATGAATAACCAAAAAATATTCCTTCCTCATTTCTAGGATCAAATTTGCCAATATACTCATCTCTTTTGATATAACATTTGCTTCCAAATATTTTGAACTATTTAAGAGTAGGAGTAATACCAAACCATAGTTCATGAGGGGTCTTATCGGTTTCACCTTTGATGTGAACTTTGTTGAATGTATAGACCGCTGTACTTACTGCTTCTCTCCAATATACATGTGGTAGGTTTGCTTCTGATAACATACTTCTGGCTGCATCCAAGATAGTTCTATTTTTCCTTTCTACAACTCCATTCTGTTGTGGTGTCTGAGGTGCTGATAGCTGTCTTCTGATTCCATTTACTTCATAGAATGTATTAAATTCCTTACATTTAAATTCTCCTCCTTGATCTAATCTTAGACATTTGATTTTCTTACCAGTTTCATTTTCTACCATTGCTTTGAACAGTTTGAACTTTCCAAGTGCTTCTGATTTTTCTCTGAGAAAAGTAGCCCAACACATTCTAGAATAGTCATCAATGATTAGCATGAAATATCTATCACCTTGTAAACTTTTAGTTCTAGCTGGACCACATAAATCAGAATGAATTAAGTCAAGAGCATTATTAGATTTTTCTAGAATACTTTTGAAGGTAGCTCTAACTTGTTTTCCAAATTGACATTCCTTACATACTGTATTGTGAGGTTTGACAATTTTAGGTAAATCTCTAACTGCCTTAGTAGTACCGATCTTCACCATACAATCAAAATTTACATGACAGAGTCTCTTATGCCATAGCCAACTTTCATCAATATGTGCAATCAAGCATGTCTTTTCACTGTTATTCAAATGAAAGATATTACCTCTAGTTTGATTACCGGTTGCAATTTCCAAACCAGTTCTATTCATGATTTTGCATTTTCCATTTTTGAATTGTAACTGAAATCCTTTCTCAACTAATTGACCAACACTCAAAAGATTATGCTTTAAACCTTCAACATAGTAGACATTGTTAGTATTATTCTTACCATCAAGAGATATTGTACCCTTACCTTTGATCAAACAAGCTTTATCATCTCCAAATCTTACAAGACCTCCATTATACTCCTGAAAAGTTAGGAATTCACTCTTATCACCAGTCATATGATGTGAGAATCCTAAATCAATGATCCATTCGTCCTTAACTTCAACTTTAGCTACCAAGGCCTGTTCTATCAGTTGAGCAGTATGTGCCGGTTGATCTTCTGTTATAGCAACAAAAACCCATCCATTGTCTGCCGGATCCTCATTAGAATCATCAGTCGCTCCTTCATCAGCAATGTAACAAGATTTGTCTTTATTCTTCTTAAATCTGTATCTTTGATATTCAGGGTTAGGCTTGTATGTTCTTCTAGCTTCTTCTCTTATTCTAGCTTGTCTATCAGGGCATCTTGAAGCCATATGACCAATCTTATTGCAATTAAATCATTTAAAGGGTGCTTTACCTTCATACTTACTTCCAACTGGATCTTTAGACATTTTCCTTGCAAATAGTGCTTCAAGTTCTTCAAGTTCTTCATTTTCTTTCCTACTTTCTTCAAGTTCTCTTGCATAAAAGGCTTTCCAATCAGATTTGTCAAATGATGATGGAGATGATGTTGATGCTTTAAAGGCTAAATCTGCCTTTATAGTAGCAACAGGACCAAATTCCTCAATTTCAAAAGCTGAAAGTTTCCCAATCAATGTATCCCTAGTTACTGATATATTAGGAATTGTTCTTAACTCATTTATAGCAGTGACTTTCATTTTATATGCCGGTGGCAATCCTCTTAAAACTTTTGAAACAATTTCATCTTCACTTAAAGTTGCTCCACAACATTTAATACCTAAAACAATTTCATTAACTCTTTCCATAAAAGAAGAAATCCTTTCATCTTCTTCCATTTTCAGATGTTCATACCTGACTCAGAAGCTTTCAAGTTTTGCAATCTTGACTATGGAATCTCCTTCATTCAGTGTTTCCAAATGATTCCAAATAGCTTTAGCAGTAGAACTATCTGATAATCCCATGATTTGTTGATCTGATAATGCGCTCAAAAGTGCTTCTCTTGCTTTGCAATCGTTTTCCTCATCTTTAGTCAAGTTAGGTGGATTAGGTTGACTGGGAGTGGGAGCAGTATAGCCATTCTTTGTAACTTCTCAGATGTCCTTTCCAATGTAATTTAGATGTGTCTCCATTCTAATCTTCCATATGCCATAGTTGGTTCCATCAAGTTTAGGACTGTCCTTCCAGAAATAGCTAGTAGACATTGGATCTCCTCAAGCTGTTAAACTTCTACAAAAAGAGGACTAAGCTCTGATACCAATTGTTAGGTCCTGGAGACAACTGAGAGGGGGCGGGGGGTGAATCAGTTGTCTAATAAATTAAAACCAAAAACAACTTAAGCAACTTAATGCTTGATGCCGGTAAACCAGTCTAATATGCCGGTAGACAGTTTTAATAGTTAATTGCAATACCGATAAGGATTAATGCATGAAATAAAAAGACAAATTCATCCACAACACATAACACCAATATTTGTACATGGAAACCCTGTAAGGGGAAAAACCACGGTGGGAAACCTTACCCACAACCAGATGATACTACTGCAGATACTAAGTGTATACAAATGGGGTCTGCACATGCGAAAAGGCCAAGCGCTTAGAGCTCATTGCTCAATCACAAATGAGAGTCACACTGACTACAATTGGATGGTTAAATCCAATAAGAATGTACTACTTAAGTTAGCATCTTTCTATGCTGGATTCAGTACCGGTATAGTTCTAATTGTCTTTACAAAATCCCTTCTTCAATCTTCAAATGATGTCTATGTGTATAGCTCTGCTTATTCTCGCATATACCTTTACACAATCCTTTTTTGCATTCCACATTTGATCTTACAAATAAGATCTTACATTTATACCATACCCTATGACCAATTTTAGTAGGTCGACTCTAAAGGATAATATAATAAAATCAATTTACAAATAAATTAATTCCTGATGCAATAACCGATTCAACATGTCGGCTTAATGCATTTACAACAATAATAAGTCATCTCCATAGCGTGGCATGCTGATCTGGAAAAGATAAACCTGTCGGTGTGTAACCTAGACCTATTTGTCAGTAACAACAAATATGCAAATATGAATATGCCAATTAACAAACCTTCAAGACAAAGTGTCCAAACAATGTCTTCAACATAACCATGTGATTTCCATTCCATTCCAAGTGCCGATGATCATTATATCCTGCCGGTGTACCAGATACCGGTGACTATTCATAAGTCATTTGCTTGCTGGTGAATGTTACTAATTCTCCAAAGTGCCAGAGTTGATAATTGTTAGTAGGTGTTGACATCAATGACAAAACCATACCAAAATACCAACAAATATAAAGGTAACAAAGTTGATTAGAGGTAAGGGATTATGCGAATAGCTCATTGGTCACAATGAAAACACCAAACAAGAGAATGAAGAAGTTGTCCTAGTTCATGAAGATAATGAACCAATTGCTATAGCAACACCTCCTACAAGTTGGGTGCAAGAAATGATGAATTTTATTTAGACTGGTGAGTGTCCTAAAGGCCTGAACAATGCTAAATGAAGATACTATAGACTTCAAGCTATCCCTTATATCATTTTGGATGGAATTTTGTTTACAAAAGATTTTAATGGTGTATTCTTAAGATGCATAGATTCAGATCAAACTGAGAGAATATTAGAGGAATTTCATAATGGACTAGCTTGTGGTCACTTTCCACCATAGACTACAATATTAAAGATCATGAGGGTAGGATATTTTTGACTTGATTTGCATAAAGATGCATATGCTTGGGTAAGGAAATGTAAGAATTGTACACTATTTGCAGGCAAGCAGAAGATAGCAGATTTACCCCTACAACCTATTCAAATTGAACAACCATTCATGAAGTGGGGTCTTGATTTTATCAGAGTCATCAATCCACCTTCAAGTTTTGGGCATAAATGGATCTTTACAGCCACTGATTACTTTACCAAGTGGACTGAAGTTATACCCTTGAAAGAGGCAAATGAAAGTGCAGTCCTAAACTTTTATCAGGACTTAGTAGCAAGGTTTGGTATCCCTGATTCTATTATTTCAGATAATGCATTAGCTTTTGTAGGATTTAAGATTACTAATTGGGCTGTCCAGAACAACATATTTTTGAGTACTTCGTCCAATTATTACCCTCACGGTAATGGACAAGCTAAGTCTACTAATAAGAACTTGATTAGGATAATCAAGAGGACAATAGAAGTTAATAAGAGAACTTGGCACACTGAATTGAAACATGCATTATGGGCTGATAGAATCACCCCTAAGAGAGCTACATGTATATCTCCCTATGTCCTTGTTAATTGTAAAGAGGCAAGACACCCAATTTTAGTTGAAATGCCTACACTAACTCTGATTAGAGAGCTAGAAATGTTGCAAGAAGAACCCATGCAGGTTAGGTTGGCAGAACTAATGGAGTTGGAGGAGGTGAGAAAGCAAACATTGTTGACTATTGAGAATCATCAAGCTCAAATGAAGAAGACTTTTGATAGGAAGGAAGCTCTTAGAATTTTTAATGAGGGAGATTTGGTTTTGAAATGGGATGAATTAAAGAGTGAGCCTAGAAAGCATACTAAATTTGATGCCATATGGGATGGCCCATACATCATTACTAAGAAAAAGCAACATAATGCTTTTCAACTTTCAAAGTTGAATGGTGAGACCCTTCCAATCCTAGTTAATGGGATTCATCTCAAAGCTTGCCTTTGAGATTTCATTTAAGCTAATAAGTGTCGACACACATTCTGTTTTTCTATTTTTGCTGTTTTGTTTTTCAATAAGTGCTCATGCACAGTTTTGTGGTTTCTGTTTTAGGTAGCACCACTTATTTTTTCCCAGTTTTCCTATTTTCTTTTGCTGTCATGCTGTGGAGCAACTGAATTTCAAGAAGTTCCATTTGGAGAGAGGGCTGAAATAACTCCATAAGCCCAATGGATAAGCCATGACTGGTCTATAGTGTTTAGTAGGCAAACACCCCTAAGAGGTTGCCAAAAATGTTACCAAAATTTTGCACATGCCAAAATTAGTGCCCTAATGAAGCCTTGCATTCATTCATTTTGAAAAGATCAAATCATGAACCGGGGAGAAATGCATTGTTTTTGTCTAACTTGTTTGCTTAATGTGTAGATATAGGAAAGTAAGACAACATGTGGGTTAAAATGTGGCTCCCACGAGGGTTGAGCTCAGCATTCTATAGACCACAGAGATATTTATGCTCCATTGTAGATGAAATACCGTGGACTATTAAAACCTTCAAGCAAATTCATGTTGGCAAGTGTATTGCCGAATCCCCTGCGTAGCTAATGAAAGGCCAAAAGGAGCTCAAAGAAAATGCAATCGACCTGTGTAAAGTTTTTACTTGGGCACCAAAGAGGATTTTAAAAAGGCCAGAGACCTTCCAAGCATTTTTAGTCACTAAGCATGAAGAACAGTTATCCCACATTGGTCACGGGGGTGAGCATTTTTGTATTTAAAACTAAAGTCACATATAACTATAGTGTCAAAGCTTATGAGCTTTTGAAAAGAAGTATCTCATCACCCAGTGGACCCTGCATGCACACGCATCTCAATACATCTTAATTTTGTGACCGGCTGGCGACATCAAGCAGACCTTGGCCGCAATGAGTCTCGAAAAGGTTTCACCGAAAGTAGTCCCATCGAAATAAACATATCAATGAAACTGCAGGTTCGATCAGACTGGTAAACGGCTCACCAAGGGAGTAGTTTGGCCGAAAGAATGATATCCGATAAAGAAAGACACGTGGTAGGCCCAACAGATAGGTGGTGCTTAGGAGGATCTCATAAACCAATCAGGGGGTGACACATGTTGACATGCGTCACAAGAGAGAAGATCAATCGGGGTTAAAGGTCAAGCAAGTTGAAGAAAGATAAATGGTGATGCAAGAGATCTGACGGCGATCACTATACCACTATAGAAAGAAGCTCACTAGTTATCATAGCGATTTGGTGACAAAGCACATGCGAAAAAGGTGAGCGACTAAGGTGCTAAAGATCGAGCAGTTTCAAGATAGATCAATGATCGTCACTATACCGCATGATGAAGATGCTCATTGGTTATTTTATGTGACATGATGACTAATGACATGGCGGTTTAGGTGGAACCTAGTTGGATCCAAGGTGAACAGGAAGCAACACGTGGGGCCCGCCAGTAGGGTGAGTGCCCAGGTGAGATAAGGATCATGCAAGTCCGAAAGATCTGACGGTTGTCGCTAAGGCACAAGGAAAAGTTGCATGACCAGTTATTGTTGTGACTTAGCAACAAGGTGGGTCCAGATCTAGTGGTGGTTAAGATGGCAGACAAGGTGGACCCATGAGCGAACCAGAGGTTGACACATGGCATAGACAAAGAGAGAAACTCAAAAGAGATAAATATCGAGCAGGTTCCTAAAGATCTAGCGGTGGTCGCTATACTGCGATCAGAAGATGCATTGTGTTTATTCGCCGCGACTTGGTGACCAAGTAGTGGGGCATGTTGAAGAAGCATTCAAATGCAAGTGTATCATCAACCATCAAAATAAGTATTTCAGTGCTAACCTGATGACCCGATGAAGAAAAGAAATGCTAGTTACAGTCAGAAGCCGAAAGTGGTGGCAGGCAAGGTAGCGTTAGGGATCCATGCAAAATAAGAAGAAGTCATTAGGTAGTTTGTGATCCATGCAAAATAAGAAGAAGTCATCTTATTAATGCAGACAATTATTAAACCCAACTCAAAGAAAGTCTGCATGAGTCTTTCTCATGATCTTGAGGTGATAAGGATTGATTTTGAGGGCCACATGGGTCAACCTTTAGTTGACTAAGAATTTGAAATGAATTACCTAGCTTGAGAGTAAGTTTGCATGAGTTCTTTTTGCATGTTTTGGAGCCTATTTTGGTGGTTTTTTATTTCTACGAGAGGATCAATTTTCAGTAGAAATATTTTCATTGGGAGTTCATCTTCAGTCATTTTGGAGTTATCTTTCCTCTACCTTTTGGAAGGTTTTTGTATAAAGGGAAAAAAAGTTTGATCTTTCTTCTCTAGTTCTTGATGATTCTCTTGCTGGTTTTAGAAGAAAATACATTCTTGTAGCTCATATGCAAGTTTATGACAGAATTCTGAATAAAAATTACCTGCTTATGCCTTATGTCTTTACAGTTCATTTTCTTCTTCATGATTGAGAGCTAGTTTATTGTGTTATTGTTTAAATAACCTTTAAATTTTCTGTCTCATTTATAAGTCACAGGTTGTGCATTGTGATAAATTGGTTCATTTGGTTGATTGTGAAAGTTTCTCTTTCCTTTCAATTTCTTGAAGTTAAATCCTTTGCATGAAATATTTATGTGTTATGAACCATGTCTATTTGTGCAGATTGGTGTTTTTTAGGAGTGTATCTCTGTCATTTTGAAATATCTTATTTATGCTTCACCTTGGTTTATAATTTGCAAGTCTTTCTATTTTTATTTTTTATTTTTCTACCCCTTTTCTCAGTAAAGATTTAGAGTTATTCATAGGGAACCAACCCTTTATCTAGAGGTTAGTCTCACTATAGGCAACCCACAGGCCTGAGAATTATCCCATGTGTCACCAAGTTTCTTGAGCTTTCAGCTTGTGCATTATAGGTGCAATTTGAGTGACAACAGTAGGAAGGGTTATTGTTTAAAGGACACCTACTTTGCATACCACAATGCTCCATGAGAGACAACATTATGAAGGAGAAGCATTAAGGTAGCCTAGGTGTGTTGGCATTTTGATGATGTTTTGATTGTCATAGATGGACACACACTTTCTTGATGTATGAGTTATGCTCAATCGGTAATTGTTCCAACCGGTATTGTGTATTATTGAATGTATAGTCTTTAGACTATCGATATTTTGCAAAAGATGGTTTACCGGTCATAGATAGACTAAAGATCCCAAGTGGTATGAAGAACCCAAGTGGTTCGAGGATCTCAAGTGGTATGAAGGACCCAAGTGGTAGTTAACTTTTGATCGGGACACTACGATCTTCTAGTCTTCATTCTTGACAATCGATAATTGATATATTGTATTAACCAGTATATATCTGTGATGAGTTACCAACCGGTATATATCTGTGATGAGTTACCAACCGGTATATATCTATGATGAGTTGCCAGCTAGTATTACTGTAATGTGTGATGAGTTATCATCCACCGACACTTTGGCAGTGTGTTTGTGTCGTGTTACCAAATGTGTCTAGATGCATTGCACCTAGGAACTTGTAGTCTAATTCTATTGGACCGACATGAAATCAGATTCCTTTATAATAACATCATGTCTAGGGTTTGCATGTGTGAGATATAGAATAGAAAAGGTTATGTGTGATCATCTATGAGAAGATTAGGTCTGTGTGAAGAGATAGAGTGTGGAGATATTGAAGACTGAAGTAATGCTGAAATGCATTAACAATGAGCTCTCAAGGATCTAATTAAGCATATTGTGCTATTATCTAGATCATTCACTTGTTGATTACTAATATCTTCGATGAGTCTGAAACCCTTAACCAGGTAGGCCCAACAAAGCCTTTGTAAATCCTCTAACAAGGTGGTTCACAACTATGATGGTGTCATGTTGAAGTGTGTGGACCAGGATCTAGCTCAAAAACTGCTAACAAAAGTGCACAGTGGTGTTTGTGGAGGGCATTATATGGCCAAAACAATTGCACATAAAATTTTAAGAGCTGTGTTTTGGTGGCCATCAGTTTTTAAAGATGCACATCAGTTGGTAAGAAAATGTGATCCATGCCAGAGGTTTTTTGGAAAGTTGAAGTTTTTTTCAGGAAATTTGACATTAAAGCCCGTGAATGCACAAATCTCGTTCCAGCAGTGGGGTATTGATTTTATTGGGGAAATAGCATGCAAATATAGTGGTGGTTATTCCTGGATCCTGGTAGCCACAGATTATTTCACTAAGTGGGTTGAGGCTATACCAGACAGAAGGGCAACAAGTAAGGTGGTGATTGATTTTATTATTGATAATATTTTGAATAGATTTGGTTGTCCAGAAAGAACAGTCTCTAAAAATGCTATGAGTTTTAGATCAGAAGAATATGAAGATTCTTGCAATAAATATGGTATCCAAATTTCATATTTGTCACCTTACCACCACCAAGGAAATGGACAAGATGAATCAAGTAATAAGATCTTGATGAATATCATCAAAAGAATCCTAGACAAGAATAAGAAAGC
Source organism: Cryptomeria japonica (assembly GCF_030272615.1). Lineage (NCBI taxonomy): Eukaryota > Viridiplantae > Streptophyta > Pinopsida > Cupressales > Cupressaceae > Cryptomeria > Cryptomeria japonica. Next base: position 254,070,155 of record NC_081412.1, read on the forward strand.
AAGGGGATTCAAAGATGAAACTGGCAGTTTGGGCAGACAAGGTAATTGTTAAAAAGGCAATAGGGTGTGCTCCATTTGATTTGGTATATGGTATACAAGCAAGGTTGCCCCAAAATAATCTATTATAGATGTACAAATTTGTCTAAATATATGATAATGACATAGATGATGATATGAAACTAAGGGTAGAAGCTTTGATCAAGTTGGATGAAACCAGGAGAGAAGTTAGTTCCAAAAATGCAAAATTGCAAATGAAAGTAAAAAACTTGTATGATAAGAGAACGGTTGGAATAAGTTTTCAAACTGATGACTTGGTCCTGATGTGGAATGCAAGGATATAAGATAAAGGAAACCATGGAAAATTTGATTCCATTTGGATCGGTCCATATCTGGTCCAAAGAAAATGGGGAGAAGATTCATATTTTCTCCAAGATATAAATGGTGAAATTATTGAACTACCTGTTCATGGACGGTTCTTGAAACCCTACTTTTCTTAAAGTAGTTATTTTTCATGAATGTTAGATTATATTAGGTTGGCTTTTGTATATAGGTTGGTTTGTTTCCTTTCTAGTTTGAGCTATCCTATACAGGTAGTTTCCTTTTAATCTTCTTTGTGGCTGGTCTTCTCAACCAAAGATTCTGGATCCTTGTATCATCCCAGAGTGATGATCATCCCCAACTAGAGCAACTGATGATCAGTGAAAGTGACCTAGCAAAATTTTTCATGTCTTAGATTAAAATGAGTCATCTGGATCTTGTCTTGCTCTCTTTCTCTTGCGTTTCAAGCTTAGGGTTTAGGGTTTTATGGATTCTATTTAAATCTTTTTACTAAAGCCCAAGGGTTCTAGTAACATTGGCGGGGCCATTTTCTATGTCCTAGGTGTTTATTTGTTGTGCGGGTCCTGATTTTCTAAGTATGCGTTGTTGGCATTGCACACTTTAATGGTAGTTAAAGGTGATTGAAGTTGTTGTCATTGATGGCAACCTTGCCATCTTATAGCAGCGGTAGGCATCAACACCGATAGACTCTACACCGACAGATAGCTCACCGACAACAACAATAATGTTTACCAGCATCCTAGCCGACAGGATTTTGATTATTGTATTTTGTATTTAATTGTAATATCTTTTTGTAAGCCGACATGGGATGTTGTAATAAGACTCATATATAAGTATGAGATCTTGTAGATCATTAGAGAGACATATATGATAGGGGATAGATATGATGGATATGTAGAGCGAATATTAAGGCAGATTTTGTAGAAGGGTTTATGGTTATTGTATGAGCTTAAACCGGTACTAAACCTGGCATAGGAGATGCTATTTTGTAGCAGTAAATTATATTGGATTCTCATAATCCATTTTGTAAGTCAGTGAGACTTCCTTTTGTAATTGAGCAGTGAGCTCTAGGAAGTTGTCCTTCCTACATGTGCAGGCCCCTCTTGTAAGTAATATCCATTGATTGGCCAATGAGTGAATATTGTGGGTCACAAATCCCACCGAGGTTTTTCCCACACTGAGTTTCCTCATTAAACATATTGTGTTATGGTGTGATTTCTATGTTGTCTTTACTGCTCATACTTACTGCATTAATTCTCATTTACCGATACATTGTTTTGGAATGCAAAATACTTAATAAGGTTAGAAATTTTGTAAACTGATTAGATACTGATTCACCCCCACTCTTAGTATCTTTGGGACTATCATCAATCCTAACAAATGGTATATGAGCTTGGTCCTCAATTTTCAAAAGCCTAATAGCTTGAGGAAAATTCTGACACTAGTACAGATGAAAAACTTGAGAAAGCAATTAGAAACAACTCTTGCAGACTTTGATGCAGAAAAGTTGAAGAATATTAAACTTGAAGATGATCTAAGGACTGCACAGGAATTCATTCAAGGAATTTAGGAGAATCTCACTATTGCTAGAAACAAAAGAAGAGAACTTCATGAGAAGATATAAAATGATGATGATTAAAAAGGAAACTCTTAATGATCTTGTAAGCAAGATGAGGCAAGAAAACATGACCTTGAGGAATGAGATGAAAGATATGACTATGAGGTTTTTTAAAGACACTGAAGATAGAAAGAAGAATGAAGATGACTTGAATAGGAGACTCAATGTTCTTGGAACTGAAAATCTAAGACTCAGTCATGAAAATGATATGTTGAAGATAGATCTGATTCACATGGAACATGATAAAACTAAACTTATGAGACAGAAGAAGTTTTTGGAAACAGAGTTGGCTACTGCAAATCAACATAAAGAGAAATTCAACAAAAGTTTAGAAGAACTTAATGATATGCTGAAAAGTCAGAAACCTAATGGAGACACTAATGGACTTGGATTTGAAGTTGGTGAAAGCTCTGATACTGCAAACAATCATGATTACAACAAACCGGTAAGACAACCTAATGCCTACAAATTTAGTGGGAAATGCTTTAATTGTAACAAGTATGGTCATAGAGAAAATCAATGTAGATCTAGAAACTATCAAAACACTAATGCACCCACTGGTCATTGTTCCAAATGCAACAAAATTGGTCACAATTCAGAAAATTGCAGAATGAATGTAAGATGTTATGTTTGTGGAAGATTTGGAAACTTATCTAATCAATGCAAAACACAAACCGACATAGGATATGGAAAGGCTATTCAGAAAAACAATGTGACTTGTTATGCTTGTAACAAGATTGGACATATTGCAAAATTTTGTAGAAGTGAGGCTTCACTAACAAATAACAAAGGACCCAGTTTGAAAGGAAAAGAGAAGGTAGATGAGGTAAAACAAGAATTTTCAAAACAATGGATTAGAAAGAGAGATCAGAATGTTGATGAGACTATTCCTTCACCGATAGAACAAAGTATCTCTCCATCAGTAGGAGATTCTTCATCCAATTGAGAATTAACCCTTGGGGGTATTGCAACAAATTGAAAATCATGCAAGTTTACCCTCGGTTGATGGTGAGAAGATGAACTTCTTCTTTATCGATAGATGTGTTAAGTTTCACTTAACCAACAAGCATTTATTGTGGTTGTTGAAGGAAAAGACATTAAAAATCAATATTTTTCCCTCTTTTTCATTCACTGAGCATTCAAACTTTCAAAGAGCATGAAAAAACTGAGCGACGACATCCATAGCGATAAGTGAGGCAAGTTCTTTCAAACATTGAAACCTATTAGGCAGATTAAGTTATTTATCAATGGCTTCCTCCTCTGCTCCAGAATTCATTGCAAACCCTACTGTTATAGAAGTAATTAAACACCCTAGGCCCATTTTCAAGATTATCCCTGAAGTAGCAAAACAGGATGATACCCTAGGTGCTTTTTCAAAAATCCCTAAAGGAGTTGCATATGCAGAAGACCCTAGAATTTACATACATTACCACATTGAGGAATTAGGTTCTAAGGAAATCATGAAAATGTATAAGAATGTTATCTATGATGAGAATGGAACTATAAAACCTGAGCATAAGGTTATAGAGACCCTAGGTTTTGTGGAAATCCTTGACATTCCGGAATTTCCTAAGGAAGTTGTAAGGATTGTACTCAGTAGAGTTCATGGAGAATTCTTTTGGCTTGACTCTATTCATAAAATCACTAGAGAAGCAGTTAGGGAAGTGACTGGCTTACCATCCACTGGTAGCATGCCATATAAAACTAAAAAGGTTCCTAATAACATAGTGATGACTTTAACTGGTGCAACCTATGACAACAGATCCCTGAGAGTTCATGATGTAAAGGATGAGAATGTTAGATTCATTAGCATGATATTAGGATACAAAACCATACATGCTAACCGACTGAACTCAATTTCCAGTCTATGTATCAAAAGTGCATATGATATGGTTAACAATGATGCTAAGATAGATGTATGTGAATGGTTGAAAGATGAGTTGATTGACAATTTGAAGAAGATAAAAGGAGATAAGAAAGGTACTTTTAGATTTGGCAATCTTCTTGTATGCTTAATGTTGTATCTTACAAAAGAGGTTCCCAGTATAGGCAAGAAAGACTTTGGTTATGACATACAGGTAGGGAAGAAACTGTTAGATATCTTCACCAGCATGGGGACAGACAAGGAAAACAAAATAACAGAGTATTTCCAAGTATTTAAAGAAAAAATGAAAACAAGAGAAAGGTTACCACAAAGTATTGTCGACAAGTATGAGAAAGAAATCTGTTTTGTGATTAAGAAGGATGAAATTTGGATGAAGGCAGTTCTTCCTAGAACTGTTTGGGTGAAAGAGATGGGATATGAGGCTGATGTAAACATAATTGAAACATATGCCAAAGCCCTACTTGAAGCCCCTAGAGAACCAGAAGAAATTCTTTTTGGTAGTGCAGAATCAATAGAGAGTGGTGTTCAAACACTCAAATAAAGGAAGAAAAGAGAAAAACATATAAGGAGTGCATCTAAGTAGGTTAAATAAATTAAGGAAGACATAATGAATATCACTGGTATAAAGGAAAGTGATCTGGAAGGACTACAACCGGAGGCTCATCTCTCACTGGTTGGTACATCCTCTAACAGTGAAATTCCTGCTGAGTTTATAAGAGTTGATAGGAAGAGAAAACCCTCATCGGTACCCTCTCCTCCTCCCAAGAAAACCAGGAAAACAAGGCAGAAGCAACAAGCAGTAAGGCCACCAGCTAAGAAGATGGCAGTTAGAAAGAGAAAGGAAAAATAGGTCATTCCTCCACTTGACAACTTGTTAAATGAGATAACAGATGATGGAAACTTATCAAATGTAAGTAAACTGTATGACACTTTTACAAATGAGGAGAAAAAAAGCATAGAAAATAGTATCATCTTACACCTTGATATTTATAAGAAATTTTTGATAGAGGTTGTAGATGATTTGCCTAGTGATTTGTATAGGCGACTAGATGCTAAAAGGTTAGCTATTATGGAACTAGACAAGAAAATCAAGATTCAGAAACTACTAGTTGTTCACCCTATGAAATCAGTTGAGGAAATTGATGAATTGATTAGTGAAGCTAACAGAATAGTCTTTTCTAGTGGACACTGGCATGTAAGTCTAATGGCCGACATTCTTAATGAAATCTCAGAAGAGATAGCTGACAAATGGGACATTTTCTTTGTTGAGAAAGAGAAACAAGAAGAACTGAACAAACCTAAAACATTCAAGGTATACCAAAAAGATAAGGACAAAGGAAAAGGCAAGGTAGGTGGACTACCTAATATAAAAGTGATAGATAATCTACTACCACCTTCAGTTACTCCACCCGTACTAACTAACAATTCACCAACTACTGAGAATGTGGAGACTTCACAGGAGGATACAAATCCCGAGTCTAAAATTTTGTACACAATAAACATAGACACTCAGAAGGTCAATATTGTAGTTGATAAAGAAAGTACTGAGGAAAAGAAGAAAGATGTTGCTACTGAGCAATCGACTGACAATGTTGGAACACAAGCTGAAAATGTTGAAACACCAGCTGATAACATTGAGATTGTTGGCATTTTTTATGTTTATGTTGTGATTGTCATTGATGGACACACACTTGCATTGAGATCCTCTTTATATGTATGAGTTAGAGCACAACTGGTATTTGTTCCAACTGGTATGTTGTATTATAGTCTTTAGACTATTGATGTTTTGCAGAATGTGTTTCCCGGTCTGAAGTGGCATGTTGACTCCAAGAGGTTCAAGGGATTAAAGCGACATAACACATTTTTACCAGTCTTCATTTTTGTCAAATTGGCATTTTGTATGAACTGGTAATACTCTGTGACGAGTTACCATCCACCGATTGTTTGACGGTGCCGACACATTAACGGTGCTTTTTGTGTCATGGTACCAAGTATGTCCAGGTTCATTGAACCTAGGAAATTGTAATGTAATACTATTGGACTGACATGAAATCAGATTCCTTTATAAGGACATCATGTCTAGGGTTTTAGGTTGTTGATGTGGATATAGTGAAAGTTTATGTTGTTGCTAGGGTTCAAGGTGATTGAGGAGTTGGAGAGAATATGAATGTGTAGAAGACTGAAGTAATGCTAGAGTGCATTAGGAATGAGCCACCAAGGATCTAACCAAGTAGTTTGTGCAACTAGCTAGATCAAACACTTGTTGATTACTCACATCTTTGACAAATCTACAGCCCTTAATCGAGTAGGCTCAAAAGCCTTTTGTAAATCCTCTAACAAGGTGGTTCACATCTGTGGATCTAAAATCCTCTAGCAAGGTAGTCTTTAATCAGACTTATCTCCTAACAGAGATTGACATTCCTAACAGGATCTGTTCTGGTAAAGAACATTGTAAGACCTTAACCGGTTTGGTTCCTATTTTGCAGATAGTTACTTGTGAGTTCCATCTCACCATTTCCCATTTGGGTTTCCATGTCAAAATCTCTTGTGTTATGGTGTTTGTGCTTCTGTGGGTGAATGCATTATTAGCTATTTGGTAACCGGTTTGTTTGCTAAATTGTTTTACCGGTTTACTATCAGTCTTGCAAAGTGTTTAAGTGCAAAGATTTTTGGCATACTAATTCACCCCCCCCTCTTAGTATTCATCAATTGGCATCAGAGCATACCTTTCTATAAGTTTAACCACTTGGAAAGAGATATGAGGGAATACACTTTGAGGGAACTTACCCACCGGCTCACTCAGTCTGAGCAAGCCTTTGATGATCTTATGGTCAAATACAAGGCATCTCAAGCAAAAAGAAGAGAACATGCAGAAAAGTTGATGGAGCTATCTGAAAATAGTTCTTCAGATGAAGCAGACATGGGAGCCCTAATTGCTGAAGTAAATAAGTTGAATGAATCAAACTCCAACCTAAGAAAGGAGTTGGAAGGACTGACTATCTGGATGTGTCAGGAGCTTGAGAACCGGAGGAAAGCTGAAGATCTGGTGAAAGAAAGAGATCATGAGATCTCCAAACTGAAACAAGAGATGAGTGCCCTAAATGCTCAACTCCGTGCAAGCAAAGTGGAAAAGGAAGACATGCAAGGAGAACTAAACACTTCCATCTCGGAGAATGAAAACCTATTGGAAACAAATGCTGCTATTTCCAAAGAACTCCCTGAGTCAAAGGAAATACTTGCTAAGTTCAACAAGAGTACTGTCAAGCTAGAGCAAAAGCTTGAATCTGCCAAACTGGTCAAGAATACCAATGGAATTGGTTATTCCGGTCACGAGGAAGGTGAGACCTCTGGTACAAATGCTGGAACATCAAATAAACAACCAACATCAAAGGATAAAGGTAAGAAAAAGTTTAAACCTATTTGCTTTAACTGTCTTAAAGAAGGACATACTTAAAATGTGTGTAGGAGTAAGGCTTACAACAATTTTCCTTATTTCCTAAATGATAAGCCTAGATTGTATAGATTTGATGGTAACTGTTATGCATGCAACAAGTATGGGCATAGAGAATCTGAATGCAGGTCTGTTATGAATAACACTGGAAGATATCCTCAGAGGACCCAAGGAGTTGGTCCTGAACCTTTGGTGAACCAGAATCACAACCGGTTTAATGCCTTCAATTATCAGCCAAGAAGCGATGGTTATCAAGTGGCAACCAGATGGAGAGAAAATTGTATGATCTGTCATGGTCATGGTCACACTACTGCAACATGCAAAAGGAAGAATGGAAACATGAACAATGGACCTTGGAGAGCACTTGGATTGGTCTGCTATCACTGCAACAAACCGGGTCACATTGCCAGATTCTGTAGATCAAGAAAGAACATATCTGATGATATATCAGTCACTTCGGAAGGAAACATTGATGTTGACACTATTCAAGTGGACATGAACAAAATCTAGAAGGAGAAACCACCGGTGCTACAAGAGGAACCAGTTTCTGCACCTAGTGTGGAAATCACGGAACTGACAAACTAAGCTTCAGAAAAGCTTAGGGGGAGCAAACGGCAAAATGTTTCAAACCCCTGGTTTACACTGGTAAAAGACCTTAACCGATATGTTATACCTATCATTTGGCAGAAGACCAAAAATGGTAAAAAGGCAAATTAGGGTTTACGCCCTAATGGAGGAGCATTAATGACGGTAAGTGAGGAATATGTTTAAAAGCATTTTTCAAATCATTTCTCACTATCAGTTTTTCGAGCGAAGAAAAGTTTTTCAAAGAGCAGAGCGACGAAAAGGCGATTTGAGCAGAGATTTTGAGAAATTGAGAAACCGTGAAGGACATTCAAATTCAAACTGGAAATGGTCAAGTGGAGAACACAAAGCGGTGATTCAGCAATTAACGGAGTGTGAAGTGAAGGAGAATTGGCAAGCCCTAATTTCACATGTTTCAAAAGGTATTTCTTGAGTTCTTAAGATTTCTATCATGGCTTCCGCATCTCATACCAGTTCTAGTGCATCTGTCAAGTCTGCAAGTTTTATTCAACGGAAGTCCAAGTATAATGCCCTATCACAAGTTCTGCTGGTGTGATAGTAGAAGAGGGAATTTTTGACTACATAGATTGCAAGATTGAAGACCTAGGGTCTCTAGCTATCCACACCCAGTTAGGTTTATTTTGTGGAAAAGATAAGAAGATTAAACCAAAGTTTAATATTTTGGAGAAGAAAAAGCTCCACAATGATGTTTACTTCCTGGAGGATTCCAGAGAGGATCATATAAGGATCATTCTGAGCAGAGTCCATGGTGATAAGATGTACCTGGAGAGAACACATGATATCACACCGCAGGCAATTCATGCAGTCACCAGATTCTACAACATAGGGGAAGTGCCAGCCCTAAGGACGGTAAGAAAAACTGAAATGTCCAAGCTCACTGGTTCAATGAGCGACTCACGAGGCATGATAGTAAATTCTATCAAGGATGATTTGGTGAAGTATGCATGCATGATGATTGGATACTAGAAATTCTCAGCTAGCAGAATTAACTCTGTATCTGTTGCAGTGGTAAATTTCACTTACCGGATGATAAAGGAGGATGCATCATTTGATCTGTGCACTGGTATGCAGAGACAACTCCTATTGAATCTAAAGTCGATCAAACAGGATAATGCACTTAGGTTCAAGTTTGGACAACTACTGGTTGGGTTGTTCTTCTATTTCCAAGGCTACTTTATAGGAGTAGGAGATGTTGAATGGTCTGGTGACCAACCAGTGACCAAGCAAATCAAGGAAAGCATTGAAGCAATTGGAACTAGCTACCCTGATGTTCTGAACAAGTATTTGGATGAGTTCAGAAGGAAAATGAGCCAAAGAGTGAGGATATCAGGTGACATCGTTAAGAAATATGAAGACGATATCTGCTTCACCATCCAAGTAGATAAATTCATAATGGAGGCTATTGAGCCTAGATAGGAAGAAGTGGAGCCAATGGGCTATGAGGTGATGTATGATATGCTGGAAGGGTATGCCTCTACCCTTATTGCCTCACCGCTTGATCCTAAGGCAAAGAGAACCGGCACCTACCTAGAGAGGATAGCACCGATTGAGGAACCACCAGTAATGAAAGAAAAAGAACCGGCAGTAAAGAAGGCAAAGGCAGTGCCTGCAGCATCAGCACCGGTTACTACTGCAACTCCAAAAGTGACCAAGCTATCACCAGCCAAGAAGAAACTAGAAGTAGCACCGACTAAAGTGTTTGAGAGAAAGAGGAAGACAAGGAATACCTCTCTAGACTCAGAAGAAACTGTGTCTGAGGAAAAGCCAAAGAAAACACGTCAAGCAAAGAGGAAGACAAAGAATGAAACGACATCATCTGCACCAATAAATATAGATATCTCTTCCTACAAACCTTTGACACATTGTCAAAGAACAATAAAGAATATTAGGAGAAAAGTGCTAAATGACTTAATTGAGTGTTTTGATGACTTTAATGATGATGAAAAGGAAGCGGTTGAAAAGGAAATAATTCAGTATTCATGTGTTAATGACCGGTCGCCCTCAGAGATTAAGTCTCAGACACCAGATTCTTTATATATGTCATTAGACAATAGATGGTGCATTGCCATAGAAAAGGAATAGGAAATTAGGGAGAATTTTTTTGCATAGTACTTTCCCAACCTATCAAATTTTGAATTGTTTGATGTTATTGACCAAAATAAAGGACTCTTCTTCACTAGAAGAAGAAGACTCTGACTATTAGAAGGTAGAGTTGATGATGTTGAAAAAGACACTCATCTATGTATGAGAACCACTGTCCAGACTCACAAAGCGTGTCTAGCCAACCTACAAGCTGAAAAAGAACTGGTTATGTCCAAACCGGATGAAGTATTTGATGATGAAGGAAATCCGGTTGTTGAACCGATCGACACCATTGATGTTGATGCTCTGGACATTGAAGATGTTACTCAGGAAACACCATCTGAGGCAATAGGGAAGAAGCAACAGGCTAAACAGGTTGATAAGAAAGCTAAAGACAGACAGGTTGTGGCAAAGGAAGAGGCAGAGCAGAGGAAAAAGGATGAAGAAGAGAAGTGGAAAAGGGATGAAGAAGAGAAGAAGAAGAAAGATGAAGAAGAGAGAAAGAAGGATGAAGAAGAGAAGAAGAAGAAAGATGAAGAGGAGAAGAAGAAGAAGGATGAAGAAGAGAGAAAGAAGGATGAAGAAGAGAAGAAGAAGAAAGATGAAGAGGATAAGAAGAAGAAGGATGAAGAAGAGAAAAAGAAGCAAGATGATGAAAAGAAAAAGAAGGAAGAAGAAGATAAGGAACAGGAGAAGAAGAAGGAAGCAGAGAAGAAGAAGAAGGAAGAGGAAGAAAAAGAAGAGGAAAAGAGGAGAGAAGCAGAGAAAAGGAAGAAGGAAGAGGAGGATAAGGAAGCGGAGAAGAGGAGAGAAGTGGAGAAGAAGAAAGCAGAAGAGGACAAGGAAGGAGAAGCAGAGAAGAGCATCCAGATGGAGACTCTGAAGGCAACCGGGAGTCAAGACAAACCGGTTGATATCACCAGTCCTATCAATCTCCAGTCTGCAAGTGAAACAGATCTAATGTAGAGCATCAAGGTAGCTCAAGAGAACCTTGAAATCATTCGAAGGAAGAAGGAGCAAGATGTAATTCAAGCTACTGTGGAAATTCTTACCAATTTGATACCCAGTACAAATCTTCCCAACACCGATTCATCACTAGCTAAACTCAAGCTCCTATGCACAGTAGTGGATGATCAGGTGCAGAGACTTGAAGAGGCAGCAGAGGCTAATGTAAAGAAGGAGCATCAAAAAGCTCTTAATATAGCTCTGGTGAAGAGGTTGAATGATCTCCAGGTTGAACTGAAGAAAGAACAAAAGGATATAAGGGACGCTCTAGATGAGGGGACTCTGCTACTCAGCAAAATTTGCCAACCCCATCTATTCTATGATGATGTGCTAGCTCAGAAGGAAAAACTTGAAATGGACTTGCAGTCCTACTTGAGTACATTCAAGCCGCCTTATGATTCCTTTACAACTTATGGGCAAACCATTCACTGGTTTCACATCCAGTCAGCAAAAATGGAGCAAGAGATCAGCACTCGGTCTAGAGATTTGTAGGAGCTACAACTGGTTCTACTCCCACGATTGCAAATTCTTCAGAAGTGCTATCTGAACCTGGATGCCTTAACAGTTACACAGGAGATGAGCACAATTGATGCCATGGAAGAACAGGTCTCCTAGATGCAGACAGAGCAAGAAGTAGCCACCTCCCTACTTGAGTCCTTGTCTTTGTCGATGAAACAATTCTTGCAGGACTTTAAATCTATTTTTGACAAGTATCATTCCTTGTTGTCATAAACTTTTATTATTTTTAATATCAAATGAAAACAGGGTTGTTCAACTGTACTTTGTCATTGTTGGCAAAGGGGGAGAAGAATTCTATTTGGAGAAGTATCTGGTAATCAAAATTTTGATTATATGCTTTGAATATCTCAATGTTTATGCTCTATGCAAAATTGTTATACATTGTATTGCCAAAGGGATAGTGTATATGCTTAGGGGGAGCAATTTTGTTAATGGCATGATTTTGTTGTAAAACACTTAGATGTCAAAATTTTATTTTCCTAAGTGTTGCCATCAATGCCAAAGGGGGAGATTGTTGGCATTTTTGATGTTTATGTTGTGATTGTCATTGATGGAAACACACTTGCATTGAGATCCTCTTTATATGTATGAGTTAGAGCACAACCGGTATTTGTTCCAACCGGTATGTTGTATTCTAGTCTTTAGACTATTGATGTTTTGCAGAATGTGTTTCCTAGTCTGAAGCGACATGTTGACTCCAAGCGGTTCAAGGGATTAAAGCGGCTTAACACATTTTTACCAATCTTCATTTTTGTCAAACCGACAACCGGCATTTTGTATGAACCGGTAATATTCTGTGATGAGTTACCAACCGACATTTTGTGATGAGTTACCATCCACCAATTGTTTGATGGTGCCGACACATTAATGGTGCTTTTTGTGTCGTGGTACCAAGTATGTCCAGGTTCATTGAACCTAGGAAATTGTAATGTAATCCTATTAGACCGACATGAAATCAAATTCCTTTATAAGGACATCATGTCTAGGGTTTTAGGTTGTTGATGTGGATATAGCGAAAGTTTATGTTGTTGCTAGGGTTCAAGTTGATTGAGGAGTTGGAGAGAATATGAATGTGTAGAAGACTAAAGTAATGCTGGAGTGCATTAGGAACGAGCTACCAAGGATCTAACCAAGCAGTCTGTGCAACTAGCTAGATCAAACACTTGTTGATTACTCAATCTCTGACAAGTCTGTAGCCCTTAGCCGGGTAGGCCCAAAAGCCTTTTGTAAACCTCTAACAAGGTGGTTCACATCTGTGGATATAAAATCCTCTAGAAAGGTAGTCTTTAGTCGAACTTATCTCCTAACAGAGATTGAGATTCTTAACAGGATCTGTTCTGGTAAAGAACATTGTAAGACCTTAACTGGTCTGACCTTAACCGGTCTGATTCGTATTCTGCAGATAGTTACTTGTGAGTTCCATCTCACTGTGGTTTTTCCCATTTGGGTTTCTACGTCAAAATCTCTTGTGTTATGGTGTTTGTGCTTCTGTGGGTGAATGAATTATTAGCTATTTGGTTTGCATATTTGTTAACCGGTTTGTCTGCTAAATTGTTTTACCGGTTTACTGTCAGTCTTGTAAAGTGTTTAAGTGCAAAGATTTTTGGCATACTAATTCACCCCCCCTCTTAGTATTCATCAGAGATTGGGGTTAGTAAAATGGTTACTGATAGTATTGTTGATGCAAACATTGAAAAACCGACAGAGACAGAGAAACTGACTACAGAGAATATAAAGAAACCAACCGAGTCACCGACAGTGGACAATGCAGAGGTACATACACAGAAACTGACAGTGGATACAATTGAAAAACCATCAGAAAAACCGGCAAAAGAGAGCACAGTGAAACAAACTGAGACACAAGCTGAGAAACAGGTTCATACAGAGACAATGCCACCAGCAAATGCTGAGAAGCCTAAACCTTTGCTAGTTGAAATGCATATACAAATTGACCTACCAAAGGTCGAGACAAGCAAAGTTGTTTCTACCACTAGCAGCATGGAGATTGTTAAGGTAGTTGAACATTCATCTGGTACTTCCATGACAAAATTCAAACCAACAAATGTGACTGAAGTGCTTTTGGATTCTATTAAGAAAATTACAGATTGTAATGTATTGTCTTATAAGGCTATAGATGACACAATACCTATTCTTAAGTTGATTGCACCCAAGTCTAATGTAGACAATAAGGATTCTTTGAGTCAGTTAGACATATTGTCTAAATACATCATCGACAATATACTGACTGTGGACCAAATAAATGAAGATACATTTAAGGAGAAAATGGATAAGGAAAAAGAGAAATTCTTTGGAGAAACAATAAAGAAGTTCACGAAACATATTGATAGCCTCTTACCGGCAATGAACAAAATAATTATGGAGTTCAAGGAACTGTACAGAGACACCTATAAGACTAATCTTTTGACAGTGGATATCGATAAGGAAATCAACAAAGTGCAAAAATAAATTGATGATATAGCTGACAATATCATTGGTTCATCTGAACCAATATCAGTTATAAAACAAGAGATAGCTAGATTTGAGGAGAAACTTGAAAAATTGGAGAAGGAAACAAAAAGGTTAAAGGGCAAAGCAAAAGAGCTTAAATGCAGACTCAGTCCTAAATTGGATAACCTCATCTCTTTGAGGAAAGAGATCTCAAAGGCACTTATTCAGGGACAAAAGACATCCGAAGAGAAAATGCATCACCTCACCAATACTATTCAGAGAATAGAGACAACATTAAAGGACAACAACAGGTTCACTCAGAGCCTGAATTTGGTATTAGCAGACCTATTCCAGATTGTAACCAACCGGTTACAAGGTACCAGTTGAGCACTGCACTCATTGACATTTTGACAACCTTCGTCATTGATGTCAAAGGGGGAGTAGTAGAACCGAGAAAAATGACTTTCAGAAGAGATCATCTGCTCAGGAGGAGCACACAGTTTTGGTAAGATTTTTGGATACAATTTTGAATTTTTCTCATGAGTGTTGCCATCAATGCCAAAGGGGGAGATTGTTGGCATTCCACACTCTAATGGTAGTTAAAGGTGATTGAAGTTGTTGTCATTGATGGCAACCTTGAAATCTTATGGCACCGGCACTGGCAGACTCTGCATCGACATATAGTTCACCAGCAACGATAATAATGTTTACCGACATCCTAGCCGACAGGATTTTGATTATTGTATTTTGCATTTAATTATAATATATTTTTGTAAGCTAACATGGCATGTTGTAATAAGACTCATATATAAGTATGAGATCTTGTAGATCATTAGAGAGACATATATGATAGAGGATAGATATGATGGATATGTAGAGCGAATATTAAGGCAGATTTTGTAGAAGGGTTTATGGTTATTGTATGAGCTTAAACCGGTACTGAACCTGGCATAACAGATGCTATTTTGTAGTAGTACATTATATTAGATTCTCATAATCCATTTTGTAAGTCAGTGAGACTTCCTTTTGTAACTGAGTAGTGAGCTCTAGGCAGTTGGCCTTCCTGCACAGGCCCCTCTTGTAAGTAATATCCATTCATTGGCCAGTGAGTGAATATTGTGGGTCACAAATCCCACCGAGGTTTTTCCCACACTGGGTTTCCTCGCTAAACATCTTATGTTATGGTGTGCTTTCTATGATGTCTTTACTGCTCATACTTACTGCATTAATTCTTGTTTATCGGTACATTATTTTGGAATGCAAAATACTTAATAAGGTCAGAAATTTTGTAAACTGGTTAGATACTGATTTGCCCCCCCCTCTCAATATCTTTGGGACTATCATTAATCCTAACATGTGCTTTTATTTTCCTAGGTGCGTCCCTTTTCAAGTTTTAGCCGACATATTTGTAATTACAATTGGGCTACTAATATTTTCCATTGTTTGCGCATATCTTAGTGGATGGGGATCTTTTAATCATGATCAGAAAAACATGGTCAGTTGTTAAATGATTAGAGAAAGTGCATGCAATGGTTAATAGTATAAAGTGCAGACAAATTGACAGTTCTTGCTACCCCATGGTAGAAAGTGCTCTAAAGATAATGATCGTGGCATCACGAGATGATGCCATGTGTATAGGGTGGGCCGAGAAAAGATAGATGGTGGGGGTTGCTGATAACAATGAGAAGGATGATGAGTTGGAGATGTTGTGTGATGGTATGATGAATCAATAAGGATCCGGTCAAGTAGTAAGAGGGGGGAGTGAATCAGTAGATAAAAAATCTGTATAGACTTTCACCAAACTCAAAATCAACCTCTCAAAGCAAACTCTAAACTAACTGGTTTAAACACTAAACTTTAAATGCAATATTAATGATAAGTTAAATTTGTTGACTATCATAATAGAATAACAATAAACCAACTCTAAAACTCTCAAAAACTTTTAACCAAAATATCTAAATACTTTACTGACCAAAGTAAATGCTCATTTCAGATTGCTGTCAGTCATCATATCATATCTAAGTGGATTTAGTTGTTAAGAAAATTAATCATATCAAACATAACCACAAAAACATTCACCACTTGACACAATGATTTTGACATGGAAACCCAAATGGGAAAAACAACGGTGGGGATGAATACCCACAAGTATTTTGAACTCTTCTAAAGTTCACCCTATTACGAGCCTAGCCCATTAAAGCTTTACACAAAGTCCTGTTAAGAACATATCCTGTTAGGGACCACCCAGTTAAGGGATTGACTATAATGCCCTATTAGAAGCAATACCCCATTAGGAGTAACCTCGGTAGAGGATTTGAAATCCAAGCTAATCGACCACCTGGTTAGAGGATTTAGATAACACTAAGCTTGTTAGAGTTTACCCAATTAGGGGATTTGACTATTGTAATTGTTAGAAAACAATAGGGGTTTGTTGATCTTTTTGAATAGCACTACACTCGCTTGTTCAGATCCTTTTCATGCTCCTATCTTCCTTTACACATACAGCAGATATATCTCCTAGTTTGGCAACCAATCACTCTTACTCTCAACTACAAATTTCCAACACTACAACAAAACAACTCATCGACCTTATTGTAGACGTATAAAAATGACCATATTCCTAAATGAATACTTAATGTTCATTTTATTCTCATTCCTCTATTTAGTTAAATCTAATTTAATTAAATCATCCACATTCTTCTATTTGATTAAATAAATTATTCAATTTATTTATTTAAATTCACTTAAAGTCCTTTATGTCATTTAATTGAATAAATCATTTTATTTAATTAAATCCCTTCTCTCTACTTTTTAATTGAAATTACATTTAATTAAATAGTTCACCCTAGTTAAATAAATCTAATTTATTTAAATTCACAACTTGCAACCAAATTGAAATAAAGCAATTTATTTTAATTAAATCCTATTATCTTTCATCCACTTGCATTTTCCTACATCTCCCACTTGCATCCTAACACTCTTCCTAAATTCTTCTAGAATCCATCTAATCCTAATCAATTAACCCAAACCCATCAATTATCCCCTTTCCCTAAATTTGAGGAGGTCACTTCTCAAATTTGGAGTAAAGTTTTCAAAAGGCATTATGCCTTCAACAAGCTAACTTGTTGAATACCCCCAAATTTGGAAGGACTCTTACAAATTTTTCCCCAAAGTCTTCAAACCATTAATGGTTAACTAACCCTTAGTGGCATGGTTAGAGACGTTTTGCCTAACTTAACCTTCTTCTAACCCAGGGTCTCATCAAGCATTTATTTCTTTGACCATGGTTATCCCTTTAACCTTTGCACAAGAGTTTATCCTTTGGGTAAAAGCTTTATCCAATGGATAACCTTAACCTAACCTTAACCCTTACCTTCTAAGGTAACCATGAGGTCTTCTCAAGCATTTAATACTTCTTACATCTCCTCTCAAGCAGTCTTATGTTGGCGATTGTCACCATTTTGTTGGTGGAAATTGTAAACATGGACTGATAACTTTCAATCCTGACCCTTGATTAGATCCTTCAATCCAGACCATCCATTGCCCTATTTCTTCTATAAATAGAGCTCTCATTCCTCCATTTTAAAGGATCCAAGCTTTTTGTATCTCATTTATGCTCAATTTTATCAATACATCTAGCCTCTCTTTATAATAGGAATTAATCTAATAAGCATTTAGAGTATTTCTATTATCATTAGCTTAAATCATTGACTAGTATATCATGTTAGGATAGTATTGCTACTAACCTTGTCATATTATAATCAAGTTTGGCTCATTTATAGAATCATGCATAAATAGGATGCATTCATGTTAAAATCAATCTAAAGCATCCCTCGTTCTTGCATTCGTCATCCCTAAGTCACTTTGCTGAATGATCTGAGAGCAAAGGTATTGGCTTGAGGGACCTTGTGAGATAAAGAACCATGGAACCTACCTTGGGAAGTTGAGTCATTCTTCATGACTCCATAACTTGCACCAAGAAGTCTTGTGGGTGTGTGGACGAGCCCTTTGGACAACATTTTTCACATTTTGAGTTTCATAGCCCCGCTTTTCCCGCATACATTTCTGGCACCCACTGTGGGGCTGAACCCCATTAATCAAATCGGTTTTTGAATCTAACCATTTTTGCAAGTACGCGGGAAACAAGAATCGCCACATGGGGAACATCCCTTAGCACATCTAGGTAACATTCCAGTGCATCTAGCTCACTGTTCGGTGCGTGGGACTCACTTCCTAGTGCGTACAGACCATCACTTAGTGCATAGACTTTTTAACATTTTTCCTGTAGGTCTTAGCGCGAGAACTTAACAGAGCAGCGCTTTCGGAAAACATTTCAGCGCATTGGGTCTGTCCTATAGCGCATCCCAGTTATCTTATAGCGTGTACAGTCTTTTCTGTAGCGCATCACAGACAGAAGAAAAAAAAATTAAAATTGTAGCCACGATTAAATATAGACTTGTAGAAGTCCACAAAAGCCAATGTTTTCTAACTATTTTAATTGATCTTTTTACAGAATTTCTGACAAAGTTTCTTGTAGGTGGAGCTTAGTTTTAGCTTAAGAGTTACAATAGTTTAGATTTTTTCTAACTTAGCTAAGTTAGTTAAAATTTAAAGTATTTTCTTTCTTAAATATAATTGAACTCATCTTTATTTTGGGCAACTAAAAAGAACAACAAAGAAATCCTTCTTGCTTTCTTAGGAGAAAAATTTTCATTTTTGGGCTCTAAAAAGAACCGTCAAATTTCATTCCTAAAAAGGGCTTTAAAAATAACTTCACCATCCTTTGGTGCATAAAAGGATCCACTTCAATTTTTGCAAAGTAAAAGAATCACACATGTCCAAATTCATTCACAATTAAAGAGGGAAGATCTTCCCCTTTTGATTGATTCCTTTTGTTGAGCAAACATCGAAGTTGCTTTGTTGACTAGGTTCCTTTACTAGCTCAGAAAATCATTGCTTTGAAAGGGATAAAATAAACACAATGTTTTTGTGGAGCAACATCTCCATATAGATTTTACCAAATCATTGCAATAAAAGTTAAAAAGAACACTTGTTTGCTTTGCTACAAAAGTGGAAGGAATATGCTCTCCCCTTAACTGGGTGATAAAAAAACCAGACCACTCTTACGCTTTTCAGTGTTTATTGCATTAAATCCTTTAGCAGGCCTACCTTCTCGAGGGGTTGAAAAACTCTTAAAGCCATTATTTGGCCAGTGTGAAGGGAACGACCTAAGTGGGAAACGACTTTGATGCTAAGTGTTCTAACCCACTATAATCAAAAGTGGAAAGTGACGAAAGTCCTTTTCAATGGTTGCACGCAGTGATTAGCCTTCCCCCAGTATCCTTGAGATACGTAAAGCCTTTGTTCTAAAGGTTGGGAAGCCTCCTGAGGGAGTTTATCACTGACGACCGAATGGGAAGCCTGATTACGAACTTTAGCATAGAAACTTTGAGCCGAGTCAGTATCCAGACATTTGTAATATCATAGTGCAAGGGTGGGGAAGAATCTGCCCCCAAGATCGCTCACCATATATCTCCCAAGATAACTACTCAATTGTGAAGAAATTCACTTTGGGTTAATTTCTGGCAAAAGGCAAAAAAATGGGTGCCCCCTAGGGGGTGACAAGGCTGTTTGAGCTGACGGAGTATCGAGACTAGTGTGCTATGATATTACTTATGACCCTTGAATAAAGAGTCTGACTAAATTGTATGTTGTTGTATCTAAACCTATTAAAACATTGGGGATTTGAACACATCCTCATAGAACATACACTCATTGTTTAGATTAAGCAAAAATGGTTGCTTCTTTTGTGTCGTGCTTTCATTTATTACTTCAGAAAATCATCCATCATCATTGAAAACAAAGTTCCAAAAATTGCAGAAAAACAACCAAGTCAAACTATCAGGGCAGTTTAGCGCATAAGAACAACTTCTTAGCACGTAGAAACCATCCTTTAGCACACTCATTCTAAACTTTAGTGCTTCATCAAAATCCAACACTAGCATTTTAAACTTGGCACTTTCTGGAAACCTTCTGGCACCTTGAAGCAATAGCTTAGCACGTGGGGATCACTAATTAGCATGTCAAGACCAATAGTTAGCGCATTGGTAGCCCATATTAGCACATAACCTTTTAGACCAATACAAATTCAAAACAAACCAATTAGCACGTCACAGAGGGAAGCTTAGCACGTGGAGTCTTTTCTCTAGCACGTTGAGGAAATTCAGTAGTGCATTGCGTTTCTGTCTTAGCACGTAGCAGAAACTAAGAAAATAGTGGGCAAAATAGAGGCTATTTTTGAAAAATTTGAAAACAATTTAGGAGGCTTTCTTTCCTCAGCTTGAAGTTCATCAAACAGAGATTCAAAACTGAGTATCAAAAACTATTCCCAAAGCAAGTTCTCCATAAAATAAGGTTGTCAAAATCTGAAAAACTAGTCGCAAGATAAAACATATCTTTCTTATCAAAATTAGGAAACATCATCACAAGTATCATCAGGTCCTTCAATCAAACGGATTTCTATCCAAAAACACACTTGTTTGAAAACTCCAAGTTGTCAAATTGAGTTTCCATATCGGGAAAGCTCTTATTCCATATCATTTGACACACTTTGTCGTGAGGGGGCATCTAAACCTTCATTTGATAAAGTAAGACTTGAGTTTCCAAACAAGATAACTAAATCCAAAATAAATCAAAGGAAACCATAGATCACTTGTGCATAACTAATCCTCATATTCTGAGAAGAAAGAGTATTTATCATAACACTAAGCTGAGGAAACAACAACCCAGTTCTCTAAAACTTGCCAAAAGGAATAAATTTTTATACATCAATCACCAACTCTTCAAATCTCATCGAACATTCCTTCGGCATATGCGCTTGTATCTTCAAGACAGAACAAACGAATTTGACAATGAACCATTCAGGAGTAGAGCATTTTGTCAAAAATCAGCATTCAGTCAATGCCTAAATCAAGGAGGAAAGATCAATCCGGCCTTATTCCCCAAAGAGTGCATCACTTACAACATACTATGGCTTGAACCACCAACAACAGAACAAAACATCGAAGAGGATTTCGTTCCTTTTGTCACAGAAATATTCTACTAGATGCCCACTGTCACTCACTCTCAATGAAACAAACAAAGCAAAATGCAATCAGAGTCTAGCATGGATTGAAGATTATCAAATCCTTTCGAGTGTCCAAATCTAGAAGACATCGAAATTTATGAGGAACTCCTCTAAGAGTGTCAAGAAAGCGCTTCATTTCAAAAACTTGTGGAAAGACTCATGGAGAATGACAAATAAAAATATCTACTCATTCTCACAAGCAAAGGAGTTAAACTCCCTAAAGACTTTGACACTGACATATTTAGAACAAGATCTCAACATTATGACTATCAAGAATGACAAAGAGAGGAGGAAGCATGTGACCCTGAATAAAACATACTTGAGAAAAATCTACCAGAACAGAATTTGCCTGAGTAAAACATCCCTGAGCAAAACATACCCCACCACACACAATTTCAGCTTAGAAATAATGCAAGGGAAGAACTCTTCCCTCAGCAGGCAAATGCACCTTTGATTTCTCTCACTCAGCAAATGAAAATGTTGCAGAGACAAATGCAAGACATGCAACAAGGGACAACAATATGGTACTCCTTGACTGAAATTTGTCCTTATCCTTTTGACAGATGGTTAAACATGGTACCTTTTCCCCCAAACTCAGATACTCCCAAATTTGACAAATATGATGGGAAAAGCGATCCTCATGATCATGTTCGAGAATTTTGTACCATGAGTCTTGAATTTGCCCATGATGACACCTATTTGATGAGGTTATTCGCAAGAAGCTTGGGAGGACAAACAATGGAATGGTTATCCAAAATCACACCTCCTGTCAGATCATTCGATGAATTAGTCAACAAGTTCATAACTCAATATTCCTACAACATTCAATATGCTATCACTATGCTAGATGTCTGTAATACCAAGTAGAAAAACAATGAAACATTCATGGTATTCCTTCAATGTTGACGATGTATGGTTTCGAGATATCCTCGAGATGTGCCTGAAAAAGAAAAGATGGAAATTTTCATCGACAACTTAAATAGTGAGATGAGTTACATAGTCAAACTTCAATGCATACCATATTTTGCCAAATTGATTGAAAATGACATCCAAGTAGAGGAAGCATGTGTCAAGAAAGGAACATTGAAATTCTTCAAAGAAGCAACAAGTTCATCCAACTACAACAACCAAAACAACAATAACTTAGACAAATCCAGATTTTGGACCAGAAACAAAAACACTGGAAATGAAGGAGGAAACAAATAAAATTTAGCAAAATCCAAGCAACCAGTGCTAGCATTATCAGGTAATCCTCAAGATACAAAGAATCCAAAAGGTGCTAACCAAGGCACTAACACTTATGCACCAAATACCAATCAAGATCATCTCAATGCAAACAATGCCAACAATACCCAAAACAATAACACCAATCAAGGACCTAATACAAACTCATGAGGTAACACCAACAAATTTCCAAAATGCATTTACACACCACTAGGGCAATCCTTGGAGTTAGCATTCAGAGAACTCCTGGCAAACAAAATTATCTCCTTACCAGTGATCAACAAATTTGAACCACAAATCAAACCACCCTGGTGGAATGACTCACACTTTTGTGATTTTCATCGTAATAAAGGTCATCAAACAAATGATTGCATGAGACTGAAAAACATTGTTCAAGACATGATTGATAGAGGCGATTTAACAGTCGATGGTCTCAAGACAAAGGGTGACCATGGAGCCTTTAAGAATCCTCTTCCAAACTACAAAAAGGATGGAGCTTCAACCTCAAATGATACACGTGGAGCTCGTATCAATCACATATACAATAACACCATCAATCATATATCAACTGAGGACAATCAAGTAAATGTCATCACAATCAAAGACAAGCGTGAACATGATTCCGTCAATGTAGAAACCAAAGCTCAAAAAATATGTCTTGAAGGGGCATACGTCAACAACAAACACCATACCCAAAATTCAATATGATCTAGTTAGTCAACTACGCAAAACTCCTGCTCAAATATCTATACTAGAGTTGCTAAAACTTTCACCAAAACACAAGGACATCTTAGAACAAGTACTATTGGAAACAAATGTACCTCATGATCTGGATTCTGACAAATTCCAAGCCATGGTGGCTCAGATGACAAGGTCTCATAACCTTACCTTTTCTGAGCATGATAATATCTCATTGAGCCATCCACACAATACTCCACTCCACATTTAAGTCTTGGTCTACAAGCATTGAGTCAAAAGAGTATTAATAGATGGAGGAGCTAGACTCAATATCTGTACCTTGAAACTTATCCATGCATTAGGCTTCTCTAAGAAATCTATTGATCCATGCAAAAAGATCACTATCAAAGCATATGATGATGAAGAAAGATCATCCAAAGGAACAGTAATGTTACCAGTTCAAGTAGGACCAATACAAAAGGACACTATGTGCCAAGTCTTAGACATAGACCTCACATATAATATCTTATTGGATCGACCTTGGATACATGAAAGGCAAGCAATACCTTCTACTTATCATCAGTGTGTTAAGTTCCCCTGCAATGGATAAGAGATTTCTATATCAGTAGATCATAACCCATTTCAACATTGTAATGCTATGGGGACAGCCCAAGACAGCTTGGTTCCACATAATAGAGAAAAACAAAGTTCCTTCGCACCAACTATTCAGCAAGAAAAGTCTAAATCGCTATCTATGGGTTTCAAGCAGAAACTGAAAAATCAAAGAGCAAGGCATGGGAGAATACTCTTTGGAACCTTTGTGTTTAGCCAACTTACCAGCATCTCCTAAATCTTATGGATTACCTACAACATCAACACATCAAGAAACACAACCCATCACCAAGTTTGATGGCAAATTTATCCAACTAGGCACTCTAGCACATGAATCCGAGGAAAAAGACATCCTTAGTTGGCTATACAAAGATGAGGAAGATGACAGAGTAGCTACTATGGAGGTAGCTATACCAACACACCTATATGGAAAAGGTTACTTAATCATGCAACAAATGGGATACAATGGCAAAGGACCTATCGGCAAATGTCAGGAAGGCATCACAAAACCATTGGATCCTCCTTCATAATTCAGTAAAGACAAAATAGGATTGGGCTATGAATACACTCTACCGCCAAAGAAGACACCAAACAAATACCAAAAACCTCAGTGGAAAGCAAAGAAGAAATACAAGGAGGACTCCTGGTAGGAGGCACTATTTGAGTTAGCAGAGACAATACACAAAGAACGTGAAAATCAAGAATGAAAGCAACATCAAGAGAAGCCCATCAATCAAAAGAAGGAAGCATCTACAGTAGAAGTACATCATGTTCAAGAACCAATGTCTGACAAAGAGGAATCAAATCCTAATAACATCATTCCTCCTCGGGGAGAGACAGTATATGAATAAATGCAAAGAGTGGAAGTAGGATCTGACACAGAATCAGAGAAAACTATCAGACTTGTATCAATCATCAAAGACCTGTTTTCACCCTACAACATACCCGTCCACAACACTGCCAAAATCTGGGATAATACCTCTGAGATTGATTCAAATGACTATGAATGGGGAAGTTGTTCTAATATTACTGAAAATATTGCTGCAAATGATAGTCATACACCCATCTCTCAAGAAGAACATGACACAGAACCTAGACTACTTCAATTTGGTCCACAAAATATCTATGATACCAAGGAAAAAAAGTAGTGACATTACAAGCAAGTCTACACAAAAGATTATACCATCGAAGACCTCGACGAAATCCTTGACTTATTTAATATCCAAGCCAACCACAAGGATACTTCCATCCTAACACTTACAGTAGCTGAACTTGATCCACCTAATGACTCTTTACCACTTATCTTTCATGACCTCATAGACTGAGACGAACCTGAAAATCATGACATACCCATTTTCCCAAATAATGAATCCATTATCCATTACTTATGTATCGTTAACCCGAAAACAGACTCTACTAGTGAACAAAGTAACGACATCTGCAATCAGGGGAGTGCCAAGTCTCTCAGTCACAAAAAAGAACAAAATAAAGGAATTACTGCTAAAAACCAGTCAATGGCAGCAATAGATCACAAATAAGTAAAAATAAAGGATGCATCTGAAGGTGAAAACCTTTTTAAGGCACCTAAGGATGGGAGACTTGACACTCTTCTCGAACATTATCAGGAGTGATCACCCATATTGATTGAGCCTACTCAATCAATCAACATTGGTACAACAGAAGCAGCCAAAAACATACACCTTGCAGAATCTTTGAAACAGGAAGAAAAATCAAAGTTTATCCAATTTTTCAAAGAAAAGTAAATCAGCTTTGCTTGGTCATATGCAGATATGCCCGAGATTGATCCACAGTTAATTATGCATCACTTATCCATTACTCCAGGAGCTAAACCGGTCAATCAAAAATTAAGAAAGATGAATCCACATGTAGCACTCATGGTCAAAGCTGAGATGAAGAAACTATTAGACGTCGGATTTATTAGACCTATTGACTATGTTGAATGGATTTCCAATATCGTACTAGTATCTAAACCTGATGACAACATCAAGATTTGCACCGATTTTAGAGATGTCAACAAAGCCTGTCCAAAGGATGACTTTCCTTTGCCCAGTATTGACATAATTGTAGACCTCACAAAAGGCCATGCAATGCTATCACTAATGGATGGTTTTTCAGGCTATAATCAAATCAAGATAGCCCCAGAAGATCAAGATAGAACAACATTCACCTGTCCTTGGGGAACATATTGTTGGAATGTCATGCCTTTTGGCCTAAAGAATGCAGGGGCAACTTATCAATGAGCAATGACAATAATCTTTCGTGACATGATGCATACCTTCATGGAGGACTATGTGGATGATTTACTAGCTAAATCATTTACCCGAGTAGAACATCTAAGCATCTTAGAAAAGATTTTTGACAGATTGGAGAAATTTCAAGTCAGACTCAACCCTAAGAAGTGTGTCTTTGGGGTAACATCAGGCAAATTACTAGGCTACGACATTTCAGCAAAGGGCATTGAAGTGGATCTAGCAAAGGTACAAGCCATAATGGAGATGCCACCACCAAAGAACATCAGCCAACTCAGATCTCTACAAGGATGGCTCCAGTCAATCAGGCAATTCATCACTCAACTAGTAGATAATAGTCCACCATTCAACCATTTGCTACATAAAAATGTACCATTTAGGTGGGAAGCCAAATGTGCAGAATCATTCCATCAAATCAAGAAATATCTAATGAACCCACCAATTCTAGTACCACCAATAGCAGGGAAGCCACTCATTCTCTATATTTCAACAACATATATATCACTGGGGGCATTATTAGCACAAGAAGATCAACAAGGCAAGGAATGAGCTATCTATTACATCAATAGGACATTAAACATGTATGAACTCAACTATACATTCATTAAGAAGGCTTGTCTAATAGTGGTATTTGCCTCTCAAAAATTCTGGCATTAGATTCTAGCTCACACAATTAAGCTAGTAGCAAAAATTGATCCTCTCAAATATTTGCTTAGCAAAGTAGCTCTTACAGGAAGATTGGTTAAATCGGTCATGATTCTCAGTGAATTTGATATCCACTACACAAAGTGACGAGCTATCAAGGGACAGACAATTGTAGATCAACTAGCTGAAGCACCGCTACCGAGAAAATAACCAATGGAGATCAAATTTCTAGATAGGGATGTTCTTGCTATTTCCTCCAAACAATGGACCCTATACTTTGATGGATCCTATACTCAACATGGCTTAGGTGCTGGCATTCTGTTCATCACTCCTGATGGGCACACCATACCAAGATCTTCTAGGCTCATGTTTCCGTGCACAAATAACATTGCTGAATATGAGGCACTGGTTAAAGGCATCAAAATGGTCGTAGAATGGAGAATCATACAACTAAAAGTCTACAGGGATTCACAACTAGTCATAAATCAAATCAACAATGACTATCAGACGAAGGATGACAAGCTACTACCATACAAATGAATGGTGGATGATTTCAAACAATATTTTGTACACATCACCTTCGAGCAAATACCAAGGTTGGACAACAAAGCACCTGATGCAATGACTACTATCGCTTCACTACTACAAATTCCAGAGCAATAGAGTCGTTATGAGTTTCTGGTAGAGCAACTGTTCTCCCCAGCTTATGACCATTCCGAATCCCATGTTGTCTATGCCTTGACCGGTTCTAACTCTCCGTTATATGGACCTATATATGATTATCTTAAAAGTAATATCCTACCCATTGACCTATCCCGAAACCAAAAATGCAACTTTATCCAACAAGCCGCCTGTTATACTCTCATTGCTGATACTCTGTACTATCAAGGTCTAGATGATACTCTTCTTCATTGCCTTGATTGTAATGAATATGAATCCACTTTACAAGAGCTTCACAAAGGTATCTATGGCACACATTCAAGTGGTCCTACTCTTGCTAAAAAACTTCTAATAATGGGATATTACTGGTCGACAATGGAAAAAGATTCTTACCATTTTGCAAAGAAGTGTCCTAAATGCCAATCCATGGCAATCTTATACATGCACCAACACAGGAATTGCAGCCATTCACAACATCCTAGCCCTTTTTCCAATGGGGACTGGACTTAGTCGGGAAAATTCATCCTTCATCTTCAAATGGACACAAGTTCTTTATAACTGCAATAGAATATTTTACCAAATGGATTGAAGTGGTCCCCATGACCACAGTGCCTGGGAAACAAATTGCCTCTTTTATCCTTAATTATCTAATCTGCCGATATGGCATTCCAAGTTCCATCATCACAGATAATGGATGACCTTTCAAGAACCAAGATGTGCGATAACTATGTGAAAAATTCAAAATCCAACATCGTTTCTCTACACCTTACTACCCACAGGGGAATGGTTAGGCAGAAGCATCCAACAAAACAATATTGAAAATCCTAAAGAAAACAGTGAATAATGCAAGCAAAGATTGGCATGTACAACTCAATCTAGCACTTTGGGCATATAGAACTAGCATCTGCACAACTACAAGAGCTACACCATATTCATTGGTATATGGATTAGAAGCAATTTTACCTCTGGAGGTAGAAATTCCATCTCTCAGAGTCTCTTTGAAAGGCCTCATTCCAGATGAAGAGTATCGAGTCAACCGACTGCAAGAGCTAGAACCTCTAGATGAAAGACGCCAACATGCCTACACTCACCTCAAAGAATATCAGCAATACATGTGTAGAACCTACAACCACAAGGTCATTCCTAGAATTTTTAAAATTTGTGATTTAGTACTCAAGGAAAATCCTAGAAATCAACAAGATCGGGAAAAGAAGGAAATTTGAACCTAACTGGTTAGGTCCTTATGTCATCATATCCGCCTATGGATTAGGTGCTTATCAGCTAACAACTTCAGAAGGAGATGTGCTTGATGAACCAACTAACAACATCCATCTAAAGAAATACTACACTTGAGCAGTCTAATGCACAGAAAAGTCAAAAAATGTCAAAAAAAATTAAAAATCAAAAAATATCAAAAAATCAAAAAATATAAAAAAATCGAGAAAAAAGCAAATAAAAAGGTACAATAAAAGCAACTGGTGAAAACCTGGCAATAGGCGCTATTGTGAGAGGACAACTCCTCTATCTATCTTTCTTAACAAGCTGTTATATCCACAATCCAGCACTATCGGCCATCGCCCACCATTTTATCGCATTATCCAGGACATACTTAGCGTAGTCACTATCTTGGTTTATCCACATAACCTTTCACCATATCCCACCATGGCTTGGTAATCACTGTACATAACCACATCAGGGAGTAACATTAGCTAGGGGCAACATTGATCAAACAATCTGTCCTAAAAAAAAACCTTGCAGCAAACTCAGAGTATCTTGTCCAACAAATCGACAATCACAAAAACAAACATTGATCATTTAAAAGGATTCACAAAACATGATGGATGATTTTCTGAAGTATCAAATGTATGCATCTTGCATGAATTTTTGACTATTTTTGTGCTTAAACTTTTTGAACTATTGGATTCTCTACATTTTCTCAATGATGCATCAGGCTAGAGAAAGTCATGGGGACTCCAATATTTTTTAGTTTTATGTCTATGAGGCAATCACTTGTACTATGCAAATACTTGTCTTGAGACATGATTCAAACAAATCACTAAAGACATGATTCCACTTTGCACATACAAATGGTTTAATCTTGTCCGTTTATACGCAATCTGCACTCAGGTTATCCCGGTTCAATTATACCTTGATGCTTGTGCTATCTTGCAAAATAAAAAATCATGTAAATTTTTCTTAGGTCATTATGGTTCAATTATACCATTATGCTTGTATAAATTTTCAACATATCCCAAAAAAATCAATGCTCAATGATGATACCTACAAAGAAAGCAAAAACATGTGACTATATAGAGATGACAAAATGGAAGAATGAGGATGCTCAAATTAGTTGCATATCATTTTAAAATTAGTTGCATATCATTTTAAAAATTAGTTGCATAATTAGTTGCATATCATGTCATACATCTCATTTTCAAGATACATCTCATAGCATATCATATCATACATCTCACAACATATCATATCATACATCTCATTTTCAAGATACATCTCATAGCATATCATATCATACATCTCATTTTCAAGATACATCTCACATCATATCATATCATACATCTCATTTTCAAGATACATCTCACAACATATCATATCATATGTCTCATTTTCAAGATAAATACATCTCACAACATATCATATCATAGATCACATTTTCAAGATACATCTCATAGCATATCATATCATACATCTCATTTTCAAGATACATTTCACAACATATCACATCATACATCTCATTTTCAAGATACATCTCACAACATATCACATCATACATCTCATTTTCAAGATACATCTCACAGCATATCATATCATACATCTCATTTTCAAGATACATCTCACAACATATCATATCATACATCTCATTTTCAAGATACATCTCATAGCATATCATATCATACATCTCATTTTCAAGATACATCTCACAACATATCATATCATACATATCATTTTCAAGATACATCTCACAACATATCATATCATACATATCATTTTCAAGATACATCTCACAACATATCATATCATACATCTCATTTTCAAGATACATCTCACATCATATCATATCATGCATCTCATTTTCAAAATACATCTCATAACATCATGCATTAACACATCATATTCATCACATATCGAATCACATACATCTAAGCATTAAATCATCATCATAGAAACATCAAAATCATATAGAAAGCATCATCCAAAACAAATCACATGAGGATCAAGGAAAATGGTGTCATATATATCTCAAAAATGATCAATGTACAAAATATGTCATGTATGTGCCAAAACAACAAAATGATCAAAATACAATAGAGACAACATCTCTCAGGTATGACTATCTCTTGAGGGTGACGGTCTCGCAGCTGATGTCCTAGCACCTGGATCTCCAAGTGGATCCTGTCTAGTAGGCCCTGTCACACCTTTGCTCTCTGTCCTCGACCCAGTCTCTCTGGATCGATTGGATCTCAAAGCTGTAAAAATCAGCACTCGATGCTCCTTGGGCACCGCATCCTCATAATGCCTCGGGTAATACTTCACCTCCTTGGCTCTCAAAGCCACCTCTCTCAGGGTATCTCTCATCGAACCACCCACCGCTGCTCTCTCCAAAGCCTCTTCTTGAGCCTCAGATCAACCCAACCACTCTAGAGCTGTATTCCGCTCAGTGGTCAGCTATGTAATCTGCCATTGATGCACCAGTAGCTATGTCTATAGGTGTTGTACTGATAAATGTAGTGACCTAATCTGCGTGTCCTCCCGATGCGTCAGAATCCGCATCTGTATGGGTACCTATGAAGTGGTACCTCCTATCCCTCTCCCCATCCTCGGTGCTGGTGGGGGTAACACATCAAGCCTCCTCCTTTGAGCTAGCTGTCTAAACTCATCAATCCCTCCCACCACTGCTATCACCTCTCCCACCTGCTCCTCTCCCCCAGCTCCGATAGCTAAACCTCCTCTCCCTCTATCCACCACAACTCATCGCACTGCTCTCTCCACCCGAATCCCTCTGTCACCACCCCCCTCACCACCCCTATCTCCTCTCCTCCCCTGCTCACCACCCCTATCTCCTCTCCTCCCTCTATCCCCTCGCTGACCTCAACCACCTCCTCTACCATCTCCACCATCATCAACTCCACCATCCCCACCTCCCTCATCCAACTCCTCTCCATCCTCTCCCCGTCTCCCTAGCCTCTCGTGCTGCTCATCCTCATCATCATCAAAAGTGAGAATCATCTCCGTTGGATCTGATATCCTGGCAACTGCATATGCCACAAATAGTGTGGTGAACTCCTCTGTCATCCCTGTGTCCACTACCCCATAGGCATAGTCCCATATCTAGCTGGCTAAGTGAAAGAACTCCTTGACTGCCACCATGCTATCAATAGTGGGTCCCCACTTTGGTATATCCTATCTTCGTCGAGCATATAAGCATGCTCCCTGTGGAACTCCCTGCTGATGACCATACTGCTGCAACACTCGGCTATGCAGGAATCTCTCAATAACAAAGGGTATCTGCCCTATCAAAAATTAGGACATGTAGACATAGGGCATATCCATCCCATCCTCTGCCCATACCTCGCACTCCATGTACGGTCTCCAGATAGCTATATCAATATCATCTAAAACTCTCCTCCAATGTTCTAGTTTTCCCATCTTACACTGGACAACTATCCCTCGATATCCGTATGCATAAGCACACCCAACAGGCCTATCTCTATCCGCAAGTGGCCTGGCTGCAGGAATATGCTCCCACACCCATACCTATAATAGTGTCACTCCAGCGGATAGACTGTTGTACCCTAAGTAAACCACCTGATGCAGATCCCTGTATAAGTGGGCCAGCATTGCCGACCCCCATGCAAATCGACGACCCTCTGTCACCGTGTCCTCCAGGACCAACCCCCATCCTACTACTAGTCCCTTAAACCTACGGTCAAGACATAAGAAACCACCTATGAATCCTGCCAGCACTGATGGTAGAGGAGCGTAATCCAAATCTATGAACTCCTGCCAAGGGATCTCATATCTGCAAACCATATGATCCTGTAAAATCTGGCGGAGTGCCTCTGTCCTGCCCTCCTCTGTCTACTCATATGGTAACAATGCACCTACCACAAGAATCTACAGAATCTGGTAGCAATCCTCAGGTGTCACTGTGATCTCACCTGTCACCAAATGGAAGGTGTTGGTATCACTATGCCACCTCTTGGCCAACGCTATCAATAAACCTTGGTTAATGATAAACTGGGGCATCTCTAACAAAAAGGATAGGCCACACCTCTCACTGATATCCCTATCAGCCTGTGTCAATCATGGTATCAACAACCACAATCTTAGAAATCGCTCTCATGACTGAGCAACCCTAATGTGCTCCTATCACAAGAAAAACAAGTCCACTATCAGTTTCCTCATCAAATCAATTCATATCCAAATCAACTTCATATTAACTTGAAACATTGAAAATCTAATCAAGTTCCACATCATATCAAATCATATCAACTTGTAAAACAACTCAAGTTTCACAATCACATCAACTTGTCACACAACTCAAGTTTCACAATCATATCAACTTGTAAAACAACTCAAGTTTCACAATCACATCAACTTGTAAAACAACTCAAGTTCCACAATCACATCAACTTGTCAGACAACTCAAGTTTCACATTCATATCAACT
Organism: Cryptomeria japonica; assembly: GCF_030272615.1. Classification (NCBI taxonomy): domain Eukaryota; kingdom Viridiplantae; phylum Streptophyta; class Pinopsida; order Cupressales; family Cupressaceae; genus Cryptomeria; species Cryptomeria japonica. The sequence continues at coordinate 254,103,011 of NC_081412.1, forward strand.
TGTAACATAACTCAAGTTTCACAATCATATCAACTTGTAAAACAACTCAAGTTCCACATATATATCAACTTGAAACAATGCATATCAAATCAAGTTCATATCAAAACATCCATATCAAAATCCACATCATATCAAGTCAACATCAGATCAACATAAACTTGACACATTGCAAATCAAAATCAAGTTATCTATCCAAAAACCATATTGAAACTCATATTGGACAACTTATCAAAACAATGACAGCAGACATGTAGACCGAAATTTGCACCCATCCTGACAAAACTGGCAAAAACCTACCTATTTTTCCTCATCCAAAAATCCTACTTTCCCCAATTTTTTCCGCTCATGCGCTAAGCAATCTTGTCTACGTGCTAGACTGCACCTATGCGCTACCCTGTCCTATCAATGGGCTACACCATTAACCCTACGCACTAGCCTACACCTATGCACTACCCTGTCTTATCGATGTGCCACCTAAACTACCCTTTGCGCTACTTCTACGCTATGTGCTATCCTACTTGGTCCCTGCACTGCGAGCCTAACCCTACACGCTATCCTACTCTACCCATGCGAGTCCCTGCTAACCCTATGCGCTAGGTCTTTCCTACGCGCTAACCTTTTTCCCCTACGTGCTAGGTCATGCCTACGTGCTATCTTACTCTACCGGGATGCTACCCTACTTCATTATACTCTATGCACTACACAACTTATCGTATGTGCTACGATTTTTACCTGACGCACTAAACGGTTAAATCCGCGTGGAAAAATTCAAAAACATGCCTAAAAATGACAAAATAAAAATCAAATAGGGGTCAAAAATGCTGACTTACCGGTGGTCCATACATGGCAGGCCTTCGATACCTTCGAATATGCTCGAATCAATGAGAAGCAAAAGGAATTGGCATTTTGTCTTTTTCTCCAAGTGTCACTTTCTCCAAAGTCAACAAGCACAAATGAGACAAAATAAATCACTTTTTACCTTTTTATAGGGTAAATGAAAATTAGGGTTGCATGGACAAACACATAAATTTCTCGTGGTCTCATTTCTAACCCTCACAAACATCATTATCGGGAAATGAATTAACTTAATGCATTCAACATAGACAAAAATTTAAAATGCAATCAAATTTATCAAAAAAAAATTTCAAATTGTTGATTCATCTCCCGAGGGGGCTTCATCAACATCGGTTATCAAATCTGGGGCACAACATGAACATCTCGACATGACATCACATTGATCATAACCAAATCATGACAACACATCATTTTCTTTGTATCAACATGTGCACACACGTCACTTCAAAGAGGGGCAAAATGTAGACGTATAAAAATGACCATATTCCTAAATGAATATTTAATGTTCATTTTATTCTCATTCCTCTATTTAGTTAAATCTAATTTAATTAAATCATCCACATTCTTCTATTTGATTAAATAAATTATACAATTTATTTATTTAACTTCACTTAAAGTCATTTATGTCATTTAATTGAATAAATCATTTTATTTAATTAAATCCCTTCTCTCTACTTTTTAATTAAATTTACATTTAATTAAATAGTTCACCCCAATTAAATAAATCTAATTTATTTAAATTCACAACTTGCAACCAAATTGAAATAAAGCAATTTATTTTAATTAAATCCTATTATCTCTCATCCACTTGCATTTTCCTACATCTCCCACTTGCATCCTAACCCTCTTCCTAAATTCTTCTAGAATCCATCTAATCCTAATCAATTAACCCAAACCCATTAATTATCCCCTTTCCCTAAATTTGAGGAGGTCACTTCTCAAATTTGGAGTAAAGTCTTCAAAAGGCATTAAAGCCTTTATGCCTTCAACAAGCTAACTTGTTGAATACCCCCAAATTTGGAAGGACTCTTACAAATTTATCCCCAAAGTCTTCAAACCATTAATGGTTAACTAACCCTTAGTGGCATGGTTAGAGACTTTTTGCCTAACTTAACCATCTTCTAACCCAAGGTCTCATCAAGCATTTATTTGCTTTGACCATGGTTATCCCTTTAACCTTTGCACACGAGTTTATCCTTTGGGTAAAAGCATTATCCAATGGATAATCTTAACCTAACCTTAACCCTTACCTTCTAAGGTAACCATGAGGTCTTCTCAAGCATTTAATTCTTCTTACATCTCCTCTCAAGAAGTCTTATGTTGACAATTGTCACCATTTCATTGGTGGAAATTGTAAACATGGATTGATAACTTTCAATCCAGACCATCCATTGGCCTATTTCTTCTATAAATAGATCTCTCATTCCTCCATTTTAAAGGATCCAAGCTTTTAGTATCTCATTTATGCTCAATTTTATCAATACATCTAGCCTTTCTTTATAATAGGAATTTATCTAATAAGCATTTTAGAGTATTTCTGTTACCATTAGCTTAAATCATTGACTAGTATATCATATTAGGATAGTATTGCTACTAACCTTGTCATCTTATAATCTAGTTTGGCTCATTTATAGAATCATGCATAAATAGGATGCATTCAGTTTAAAATCAATCTAAAGCATCCGTCGTTCTTGCATTCGTCATCCCTAATTCACTTTGCTCAGTGATCTGAGAGCAAAGGCATTGGCTTGAGGGACCTTGTGAGATAGAGAACCATGGAACCTACCTTGGGAAGTTGAGTCATTCTTCATGACTCCATAACTTGCACCAAGAAGTCTTGTGGGTGTGTGGACAAGCCCTTTGAACAACATTTTTCACATTTTGAGTTTCATAGCCCCGCTTTTCCCGCATACACTTATAACAAAACAATAGGTCAATAACACATCACAAACCTAATTATCTCATAGAGATTACAAACAAATCGGTTCAAGTATGACCGTTGGATTACATAAGAATCATTGCACATTATTCAATATAACCTCAACTGCTCCTTGATCACCTCTTCATCGAACACTCTAAGTCATCACGTGGTTTTCATTACATGCAATGAACTTTCTCATTCCCAAGACAAGAACCATTATCTCTCCATGCCAAAAACCATTTGAAACTCTTCTCATTCAACATGCATACCTGTCATAATCAATATCGCTTACCATTTGATTATAAACCAATACAACCGATTCACCAAACTTCATCGGTTAGGGTTTAGCATATCAAAAGGTAGGGTTTACCAGTTGATCTCTCTCCTTCTCTAGTAATACCAGTTTCCTTCACAAGCTCACTTACCAGTTGTAGTTCCCTTTACTATCTCTTCCTACTAGTTGCAAAATAATATTATAACAATATCATTACAACATCATTACGGGTTAATTAACCTTAATTACAACATAACATTTCATTAATGCAATCTTCATGCAAATACCAAAAATTTCCCCCTTTGGCATTGATGGCAATACAAGTATCAATACCCTTGATTGTGATGATGTGTATAGAAATCCTAGTTTACATTTTACCACAATCATACAATTCTCCTCATAGTCTTATTTTTCTTCTCCCCCTTTGACAACAATGCCAAAGTGAAAGTAAAACATGCAATGCCAAACTTCAATGTTCAACATCATCAACCTCCAACTTGATGCTCCCCCTGTGGAATAACTTCCACTCCTACACCAATCCTACTATAAAATTCTGTAAGTAGCTCTGGGACTGATGTATTCCACATCATGATCAATTGACTTCATGTAGGGGTACAACCCCTAACTGACTTCTAAGATACTTAAAATTAGTCTTAGGCAGAGGTTTAGTAAAGATATCTGCTAGCTGCTCCTTGGTAGATACATGTTCCAATAATACATCTTTACTTTGCACTTTCTCTCTCAAGAAATGATACTTCAATTCAATATGCTTGGTTCTAGCATGCATCACTGGGTTCTTTGAAATATTTATGGCACTGGTGTTGTCGCATAAGATCCTTATTGGATATGTAATCTTCATCTTGAATCCTTCCAGAATGTGTTTCATCCAGATAGTATGGGTACAGTTCATATAAGCTACAACATACTTAGCTTCAATAGTAGACTGAGATATACAACTTTGCTTCTTGCTACTCCAAGATACAAGTCTTCCTCTAAGAAATAATGCACCACCGGTTGTGCTCTTCCTATCATCAACATTACCTGCCCAATCTGCATCTGTATAAATCTTCAAATCAAACTTATCTGCATATGGATACCATAAACCATAGTCAATAGTACCTTTCAAATATCTGAATATTCTCTTGGTTGCTATCAAATGTGTTTCTTCTGGATTCTTCTAAAATCTGGAAACTAGACCAACTGCATGAGCCATATCTGGTCTGCTGTGAACAACATAATGCAATTTCCCTATCATTGACCTATACTCCTTTTCATCAACAGATATAACTTCATCCTCCTTAGAAAATTTACAACCTATAACCATTGGTGTCCCAACTGGTTTACAGTCACTCATTCCAAATGTCTTCAATATGTCTTTCACATACTTAGACCGTGTGATAAAATACCACTCTTCATTTGCTGAATTTGCAAACCTATGAAGAATTTTATCTCTCCCACTAGAGACATTTCAAATTCATTTTTTCTCTCATTTGCAAAGTCATCGATCATGTCATCATTGCCTCCAAATATGATATCATCTACAAACACTTCACTAACTAGTATCTTATCTCCTTCAGATTTGAGATATATGTTGTTGTCTTCATTGGTTCTCTGAAAAACTATCTTCATTAGGTGTGAATGTAACCATTCATACCATGCTCTCGATGCTTGCTTCAAACCATATAGTGCCTTGTGAAATTTACACACCACATCCTTTGCATCAGTCAAAGCATAACCATCTTGCTGCTCAATGTATACTTCTTCCAGTATTCCATTTAGAAATGTTGACTTCACATCCATTTGATATACTTTGAATCCCTTATGTGCTACAAAAGCACGTAAAGTCCAGACACCTTCTAGTCTAGCAACTGGTGCAAAAGTCTCACCATAGTCTTCTCCTTCTTCTTGTGCATAACCTTTGCATACCAATCTAGCTTTGTTTTGGACTACTACTCCATCTTCATTTAGTTTATTCCTGAATAACCATTTAGTACCTATCACATTTTTATTCACCGGTTTGGGTACTAGGGTCCATGTGTTGTTCTTCTCAATTTGTTCAAGCTCCTCCTCCATAGCTTTGATCCAGTGATCATTTCCAAATGCTTCCTTAGCAGTTCTAGGCTCAATAGTGGAGATCATGCAATAATTCTCTCTAATTCTTCTTCTGGTTAACACTCCAGCATCCTTATCTCCAATAATTTGGTCAAGATTATGATTGAGTCTCACATACCTTGGAATAATATGATCATTATCTTTAGGTTCTTCTTCTTCATTATCATCATCTTCTTCTGAATCTACCTATTCCAGTTGAATGGGTACTACAACATTCTCTTTACCATTTTTAGGTTTCACTGGTTCTGGTTCCAAAAATAGAATGCAAGGCTCTTCTTCCTTTTTCTCCACATTGGTTTCCCCTGAGACTTCAGGATACTCATCCACTCAAACATCAACACTTTCAATGATTCTCTATGTTTGGTTGTTGTAACATTTGTAGGCCTTACTCTTGGTGGAGTAACCAAGAAATATGTCTTCATCACTTTTAACCTCAAACTTGCTAACATAGTCACCTCTCTTAATAAAACATTTACTGCCAAATATCTTAAAATAACTGACATTAGGTGATCTACCATACCAATATTCATAAGGATTCTTATCCTTACCTCTCTTAACCAATATATGGTTCATAGTGTAGACAGTTGTGCTAACATCTTCTCTCCAGAAAGTTTTTGCTACACCATCTTGTATCAACATCATTCTAGCAGCTTCAAGAACTAAGCAGTTGTTCCTCTCTGCAATAACATTCTATTGTGGTGTCCTCGGTGCAAAAAGTTTCCTTTTGATACCATTTTCTTCAAAATATCTAGTGAATTCCTCAAAAGTGAATTCACCACCTTGATCAGTCCTCAGACACTTTATCTTCTTACCACTTTCCTTTTTAGCTAAGGCCTTGAATGCCTTGTACTTACCAAAAGCTTCTGACTTATCCTTAAGGAATGTGACCAACATCATTCTTGAGAAATCATCAGTGAAGATCATAAAATATCTATCACCTTTAATACTTTTAGTCCTTATGGGTCCACAAAGATCTGTATGAACCAGATCTAACAAATGTTCCGCTGAAAAATATTTGCTCTTAAAAGTTGAGGATGCCATCTTTCCCAATTGAAATTCTTTACACAGAGAATTAACTAGTTTGTCCAACTGAGGCAAACCTCTCACTGACTTGGACTTACTCACTTTGACAATATTATCAAAATTTATATGACAAAATCTCCTATGCCAAAGCCAACTATCATCTATTTTAGCAATTAAAAAATTGTTGACTTTAGGATTCAGGTGAAACAGGTTACCTTTAGTCTTCTTGCTGGTTGCAATTAGTTCACCTTTTCTCCCATATATTTTGCACATTGCATTCTTAAATTGTAATGGATAACCTTTGTCATTGAGTTGTGAAACACTGAAAAGATTGTGCTTTAATCCTTTAACCCAGTAGACATCATTTGCACTGCTTTTTCCATTAAGAGAAATAGTTCCCTTTCCTTTTACCATGTAGGGTGAGTCATTTCCAAATCTCACAACTCCCCCATCAAATTCCTTCAAAGTAATTAATTTTACTCCGGTCACCGGTCATGTGGTGTGAACAACCACTATCAATGATCCAATCATCAGAATTATCCATGCGAGAAACTAATTCCTTCTGATCAAATGTCTGCTCTTTAATGGCTACAAAATAATGTCTTCATTAGCATCTCCCTCGGATTCTTCATCAGTGATACCACCATCAACTACAATGAGACAATCTTTTTTGCCTTTTCCTTTGTACTTCTTGAACTTCTCACTCTTGTGCTCATTGTCACCATTAGGATAGTTAGCTGCAATGTGTCCAATCTTGTTACATGCAAAACATTTCAAAGGTAATTTACCTCTGTACTTATCGGTACCTCTGGGAAATCTCTTGGCCAACAATGTTTCAAGTTCAACTAGACTATCTTCATCATCAACTTCTCTGTTGGATCTAGATTCATAACTGTGACTGACATCTCTACTTTTCCTCATAGATGGGTTAGAAACTGAAGCTCTAAATGCAGATTCATATTTCTAAACACTACCATCATAACCATTTAATTCAAATGCATTAAGCTTACCAATGATGGATTCAAGGGTTACCTTAGTTTTATCAATAGACTTTAGCTCCTGAATGGCTGCAACTCAGATAGCGTAGACCGGTAGAAAGGTTCTCAACACCTTACTAACTACTATGGCATCTTCCGCTTTACCACCAACACTCTTGATCTCACCAACTATCTCTTTGATCCTTTGACCATACTATTGTATATACTTAACTTCAACCATCTGCATGTCATCAAATTTTCCTCTCAGACTTTCTTCTTTAGCAATGTTCACATGCTCATCACTGCTATAGATCTCTTCAAGTTTCTTCCATACCTCATAAGCAATATGTAGACCATGGACATCAACATACTTTGCATCAGACAAAGAACTGATAATGGCCTCCAATTCTTGATTATTTTCTTATTGCTCTTTCTTATGATCATCAGTCATAATCCCACTAGGTGCAACATATTGAGTACCAACATTTTCCTAGTATTGACTTCCTAGGCTCTTGATATAGATTTTTATTCTATCACTCCATATCCTGTAGTTTTCTCTATTAATCTTTAGACCTTCTTTCTTCATCATGTTCTTCAAGATCTTTACCTCAATTTGTTAGGCTTAGACCTTAGAGGACTTGAAATTCTCTAATACCAATTGATGGTATGATGAGTCAATAAGGATCCGATAAACTATTGAGAGGGGGGGGGTGAATTAGTAGATAAAAAAACTGTATAGACTTTCACCAAACTCAAAATCAACCTCTCAAAGAAAACTCTAAACTGGCTGGTTTAAACACCGAACTTCAAATGCAATATTACTGACAAGTTAAACCAATTGACTATCATAACAGAATAACAATAAAACAACTCCGAAACTCTCAAAACCTTTTAACCAAAATATCTAAATACTTTACTGACCAAAGTAAAAGCTCATTTTAGATTGATGTCGGTTATCATATCATATCTAAGTGGATTTAGCTGTTAAATTAATCCTATCAAACATAACCACAAAAATATTCACCACTTGACATAGTGATTTTGACATGGAAACCCAAATGGGAATAACCACGGTGGGGATGAATACCCACAAGTATTTTGAACTCTTCTGAAGTTTGCCCTATTAGGAGCCTAGCTTGTTAAAGCTTTACAAAATGTCCTGTTAAGGACAGATCCTGTTAGGGACCACCCGGTTAAGGGATTGACTATAATGCTCTATTAGAAGCAATACACTGTTAGGAGTAACCTCGGTATAGGATTTTAAATCCAAGCTAATGGACCACCTGGTTAGAGGATTTAGATAACACTAAGCTTGTTAGAGCTTACCCGGTTAGGGGATTTGACTATTGTAATTGTTAGAAAACAATAGGGGTTTACTGATCTATTTGAATAACACTACACTTGCTTAGTCAGATCCTTTTCATGCTCCTATATGCCTTTACACGTACTGCAGATACATCTCCTGGTTCAACAATCAATCACTCTTACTCTCAACTAAAAATTGCCAACACTACAACAAAATAACTCATTCACCTTATAAACAAAACAATATGTTAGCAACACATCACAAACCTAATTATCTCATAGATATTACAAAAAAATCGGTTGAAGTATGACCATTGGATTACATAAAAATCATTTCACATAATTCAAGATAACCTCAACCATTCCTTGATCACCGCTTCATCAAACACTGTAACTCATCAAACGGTTTCCATTACATGCAATGAACTTTCTCATTCCCAAGACAAAAAACATTATCTCTCCATGCCACAAAATAATTTGAAACTCTTCTCATAAAACATGCATACGTGTCATAATCATTACCGCTCACCATTTGATCATAAACCAATACAACCGATTCACCAAACTTCATTGGTTAGGGTTTAGCATATCAACAGGTAGGGTTTACCGGTTGATCTCTCTCCTTCTCTAGTAATACCGGTTTCCTTCACAAGATCACTTACCAATTACATTTCCCTTTACTATCTCTTCCTACTGGTTACAAAAAAATATTATAACAATATCATTACAACATCATTGCCGGTTAATTGAGATCAATTACAACATAACATTTCATTAATGTAATCTTCATGCAAATGCCAACATTGTGTCATGCTTCTGATGTCCCCACTTTCCACAAAGGATGGTCAATGTGAGATTGACTAGTATAGATCGTGCGATGTGCGATTGTGGAAAGAATCGACGAACCAGTTTCAAACTTGGTTCAAATATGAATTTGAGCCATTTTCCACTCGCACGAGTAGTAATGGTGAACAATACGATGATGCTTGATCCAAAAATAGCATTAAAAGACTTTTTTAGAATTATTTTTTATTCACAAAGCAATTTAGGAGTGAGCAGAAGGTGATTCCAAAGTTGGAGAAGATTCAAGCGAGCTATCAAAGTACAGAATTAAGGTTTTCTAAATGCTTTCAAAACCATAAGTTGTTTACCTTCCCTTCTGTGTTTTCAAAGTTGGATAGTGTAAATTGTGTGAAGTTTTGGTGAAAGGATTGAAGATTGATGTAGGGTTATATAGTCTTGGCAAAAGGAGTTTAAGAATTTCTCATTCTTCCATGTTGGAACTACCAATTATTGTGTTGAACCCTAGTTTCTTTTCCCTTTTGCCGATAATTATTAAGAAGGCCCTAGTTTAGTAAAATGGCTCCCTCACAAAACCACTCAGGATAGACAAAATATTTAAGGAGGAATTTGTATGATGATTTTCTGGACCAATTGAAACCATCAACAAATGATAAGTATCAAGGGATAAATCTTATTCAAGGGAAAAGCCTAGGAGAAGGGTTAGTTAATAAAGAATACACAATTTTAGATGCTAGGGTATCCATGCCTGGGATAGACATGTTTAAGTTATGATATGGATAGAGGAATTTGTAGTCTCTATTCTTGAGTGCATGGCAGTATGAGTAAGGCAAGCTGGTGGTCCTAATATGTTCATGGATGTTGACCTCCTCAAAGAAGTTGCAAATAAGTATGACCTTGTTTCAAGAGTGATAAGGGAGAATGATGGAGAGGTCTTGTTGACAATCCAAAGGGAGGAATTCCAATAATGTTTTGACTTATATGAACCCTCTCTTGCCGTGATTCAAGTAAATTTGAATGAAATAAAGGTTGAGTATCACAAAAAAAAGGGTTTTTTCAGATCAAACCTTCTCCCGACCCACTTGGCGAAAGTGGGAGACACATCATACCATATTGGCCTAGGTTCAGTGGAGCCTTTTCCAATTGGTGCTTTCGCCAAGTATTTGTAGGCCACTTTCTTTTCTTTGTGCCAGGTTTAAGGTTTAACCCTTTCATGATTATGCCACTGGATTACATGCATATGGCCATTCAGATTCAACATCCTAATTTTAAAGTGGTTTTTGATTCCGCACCATATCTTGAAGAAAAGGTCCATGAGGGACTATTAGACATTAAGAATAATGTATTAAGCATTAACTTCTTTTGCTATTCATTGTTGATGAATATTTTCTTGTATAAGAACTCATATTATTTTGAAGATACCATGAATCTAAGAAGGACAATTAATAATGTTGAGATACCAGTGCATCTATGGAGTATGGATATGTCATGGGATAGACAAGAAGCTAGTTTTATAAGTTTTAATAATGGTTTTGCTTCCAAATTAAGGCAACGAAAATAAATCCACCAAGGATTCCTACACAGCTACATGATTTCTTGAGACCAAAGGAGAGGCTGCCAATCATGAGAATTGAGCCCAATTGGGGGCATATTATCCCTTACCTAGTCAACATGGGAATCAGAGCTTATGGTTTCCTGGGTGAACTTCATGTGCTACCCTTTAATGTTCCATTGAGATTAGAGTTTTCTGAAGTAATTTGGCAAATAGGTTGTATCTAAGATAAGGATTTGAGGGGTAAGGGCAAGGGAACTATCTTCCCTGATTACACTATTATTCCATACTTTTCTATTATGAAAGGAGGGTATGTCAATTTTGATAAACTTTTTGCACCATATCACTTGGGGGTTGGTGTAGCCAGACACAAATATCCAGAGGGATTCTATAATCTTTCCAGGCAAAGAATAAAAGGAGTTGCATTGCCTCATGAACACCATTTTCTTGAAGATGTAATCATAAATGATTTTGATTTCTCTGCTCAAGACTGGAAGAAGGAGAAGTGGATGGATTTTAGAAAGATATGGGCAATTGTACAAAAAATGGATACAAGCTATGATCCATTGAGAAGCTTCAACCATTTTTGTTGAAAGGTTGAGTTTGTTATGAATAATTTTGATGAGTTAATTCTTGCTTTAAAAGAGAAGAAGACCAGGCTTGAGGAAATTCATGGGTGACAGGTTGAGAAGAGGAATATATAGCGGCCTACACCCATTTCAACTACAGATGCAACCATAATTAATCAAATAAGGATGAAACAGCTAGGCTCACCTCTTCCTCTACCTCACAGAATGGATGGACTAGTAGAAATTAGACCTAGTTACAAATCCCCTCCAAGGGGTGGTATTGTAATAAAAAGAGTAAGGGATGATAAGAGTAGTGATTAGGATAGCGGTAGTGATAGTGAAAAGTTGATGAGGAGGAAAGGAAAGAAAATAATGAGGGCAGAGCCAACCCTAGTGATACAGATTAGACCTCAGAGAGGATTCTAGATCATTGATCTAGAAGACTCAGATAGAATCCCCTCACCACCACATGTTCCTTCTTTGCCTCCCAGACAATTTGAAGAACATGGAGGAGATCAGCAAGAGGAGGAACAACAAGATGAAGACACCATTGAAATTACCAATGAAAAAATGCAAATTGATATTTCCCTCGAGTCACCTACTCTAGAATTTGACATCGCTTCTCTAGATATTCAGGGAAGAGCATTTAGGGATGCTACAAAAGAGGCATGTGACAAATTTCTTGAGGATGAAGCTTTTCTGAGAAGCCCAACTTTCCTTAAAATGATGTGGAAAGTGAAAATGGATGAATACAAGAAGAGAGGTGCCGAGAGAATGGCCCAAAGGTGAGACATGTCTAACCAAGAAAATCAAGAGGAGGTCAAGACTAAAATGATGGAAGAATTCAAGGAAATCACTACAAATGAAGGTAGAAAGATTATAAATCAGGCTAGTATCTTGATTCTGCCTGAATGGGACATAGCTGATGTAGTGGCATTTGATACAATTAGAAGATCAAAAGGCCAACAATACAACTCAGAAGAGGAAGCAACTTTGGAACTCAAAGGATCGGATTTTATAGAGGATCATACAACCTTGGCAATATGGTCGCTAGAGAAAGGGCCTAGGAGGCCAAAGATAAATGACATAAATGCAATTCTGAAAGGAGGTCTCATTGTAAAGAGAGCCTCTGATAAATCAAATCTTGAAGCAACAAAGCTAATTGTTGACATGGCCAAATTAGTCCATGAAATTGTAAAAAGAGAGGCTAAGGAGAAGTAGGAATTGATGAAGAAATTTGAAAAACTTTTTAATGATTATAATGATGTCCAATAGAAATATGTGGAGCTGCAGACTAAAGTTCAACTACTTGAACAAAGATACCTAGGAGCACCCTCTTCAAGCCTTGCCATTATATCAATCCCATCAACATCCAGGTCTCCACCAATCTCACACATAGATAGATCAGTTCAGTTTAACACTGGGACATATATACCAGTAGTATGACTAGTACCTTATGTTGATGATCATCATGAGCCCACTAGATCTACTGATCCAACCAGAGATCAAATTTTGGAAAATATTGATGAGTTGGAGAAAACGTTAAAGGAGTCAGAGGATCGGTCTGCCGGTAAGCAGAGAGAGAGATAGTTAGTTGTGTGTTGACTCATTAAAATGAGAAAGTGGACAGTATACTAAATAGTGTTCATTCTTTATATTCTTTTTTGTTTAATGCTATTAAGAGTTTTGATAAAGATAAAGAGGTACAAATCCCTTTGTTTACAAAATGGTTATAGAGGGGAAACAAGCTTAGAATAATGTCCATGGCTTCAAAGTACCATGCTGAGAGACCACCAACACTTCAGCCAACCTATTTATTGGTAAGATCAATGCAGGAAGCCCAAATGCTGCCCGATAATATAGAAAGGAAAATAAGTGAGTTGATGAGAACTTTCATCAAAATGATTGAGACACTTCTGCCTAGTATTGAGAGTGAAAATGGAGAAATTAAACCTTTACAATTATGGAAAGAAGAGACAGAAAGAGTTATAAACACACAAGTGGACATGATTTGTGATGATTTAGACACTGTCATGTTGGAGGACAACATGGATAAGATAATACACACAAGATCATTTTTTGAAAGTTTTGAAAGGGAGGAGAATCAAGTAGCAATTAAGTACATTCCCTATAGCGAAAAAGATGATGAGGTTATGATTTTCAAATGGTCGTCAGATGAGGAATATGTTGAATGGAGTAATATCTATTTGATAGATTAATAAGGATACTAATTTATTAGTTAGTTAACTATGTGATGTGGAAGTCTGGCAGACAATTTTGGTTCTGTGCAGTGGTCACTTTTTGAACATGAGCAATAAAAGAGGTGGGCCCTTCCCAAAATCTTCATTGACAACAGCAAAAGGGAAAAGGAACACATAAAGTGTAATGATGAATCAGTTGTAGATATTTTGGTCTTGGTTGTGGAATTCCTTAAATGGAATATTTTGTAACTGAATTTTAAGTAACCGATCATTTTTGAGTGACAGGGCTCTCCTCTAGCCTATAGCTTGTTCTTCTCCCTTATTTATATAAAAGGGATTTCAAGACCAAGAGAAAGGGTTCCAAATTTGGTCTCTGTACTTAGTAATTTTGAAAATTATCAGTCATAAGGTTCCTGTAGCAAATCTTAGTTAAAAGTGAGCAATTATAAGGATTTTAGAAAGAAATAGATAATAGTCACGTGTCTATCTTTTCTTACAGGTTCTTGAAGGAGATATGTGTAAATGGTCTTTATGACAAAGATAGCAAACTGATTTAAAAAGAAATACAATTCTGATTTATTTCTCCTTTGTGCAATTATATTATCTTTTGAATGAAATGTAATTAAGGATTTCTTTCATTTAGTGCACTGTTATGGTGTATGTACTTTCGATTCCTGCTTTGATCTAAGGGGTCAATTAAAATGCTTGAGTAGAATTGCAGAGTGATAGGACTTGTTCATGGATTGGATAAGTAATTTAGATCAGGGTTGTAGATGTAAAACACTGTAAGGAAATTTTTTCTCAAGATCTGAATGCTATTAGATTAATTCTATTGTAACTCATTTATATATGTTGAGATCAAACGCCCAATGGAGAGAGGCACTAGTCATAGTTTGTCATGAGTCCTTATAGTTATTTCTAAGCTCTATTCATCTGTGTTTATTGCATAATTGATTATTATCAAGTATCACTTTAATTTTATATGTAATGTTGTGTGTTTTGTCCATCTCAAGATCCTTCTAGGTTGAGGATCACTGAAGGATTAGCCATCCTTGAGAATTCTCTCTACTGTTGAGCTCATATTTGAGTTTTTTTGCCTAATTTGGTGAAGGTATAAGTATGGCACAAATATTATAAGTTCATCAAAGGATCACTCTCCTCAGTTTTGCAGAGCCCAAAGTGTAGAAGGATAAGCAATAATCATTTTCATATGTTGGTCCAAGTCCTTGGAAATTTTGAATAGCTGGAGTTGGCTTCTCCTCTGATAAAATCTAAAGAATCAACTTGGTTTCTGCCTGCTCATAGTGTAAACCCCATTCTAGGGTACCCACATTGTAGATGTCATGTGAATTGGTAGGGTTTATTGACCTCTCTTGTATTTGATAGAAGTGGCTTGGTCACGACAATAGACTTATAATACATGGTAGTCTACTGCAAATATAAATCAATTCTTTTAGTGGATTGTAGACACCTAAAAATGTTTCATTTATCATGTACAAATTATTCCTCTAATTGATTAAATAATTTTTTAATTATTTAATTAAGTTAATTAATCTTATTCTTTTAATTTCATATTTCCTCATCTTACTAATTATTCTATTTCTTATTCTTTCATCATTTAATCATTTTAACCATTTTCTAATGTTAATTAAATATTTATTATTTAATTAATTCTCATTTTAATCCTTCAATTTAAATAATCTCTATTATTTAAATAAATTCTATTTTCAAATTTCTATCTCTAATCAATTAATCATTTAACCCTTTTCTAAATATTAATTAAATATTTATTATTTAATTAATTGTGATTTAATCCTTTAAATTAAATAGTTTCTTTAAATTATTTAATTAACTAATTCTTCCATTTCTAAATAATTAAATAGTTTCTTTAAATTGTTTAATTAACTAATTCTTCCAATTCTTCTATTTCTTCTAATTTCAAATACATGTGCATGATTTCAAAAACCAAATTGAAAATCAATGTCAAGTTCTAAATATATTCAAATACTAAATTGAGTTTAAAATAAATTCAATTATTTGAATTAAAATCTCATGCAAAGATTAAATTGAAAATCTAAGTCAAAGTGCAAGCACATGCTAAATTAATTAATTCAATCAATTAATTAATTAAATCTTTATCTCTCCAATCTCTATTTCCATCTTCTAGTTAGATTTTTCTAAATAAAGCTTTCTTTTTCATCTTATTTATTTCCTCCAATCATCCTTTTTCATCTTTCAATTATCTTTTTCTCAGTCAGTTAACTCATTTAATCTATTAAATCTATTATGTTTCACCTCCAAATACACAGTTCAACTATCAATCAGCATGTGAGCTCACCTGAGTTCCACCTTTTTGATCAATCTGTTCCACCTTTCAATCAATCCTCTCCAATAATCTAGAAATTGAGCATTCAATCTCCATTTTCAACAATCACGAACTTCAAATCTTTGTGTCATTTGCAGGTTGCCAGCACGATATCTAAGAGCCACCATACCACAAAGAGGAGAAGAACAATGGAAGTCATATGTGATCATGGAATAGGGAGTTTTGATTAACATATTTTACATTCCAATTTCTTAATTGCATTATTTCATTGGTATATGTTTGATTGCTTAGATAGTTAAGGGATTCATGATTTTCCTTATTTCCTATTTAGCAATGATGAATTCGAGCATAGCACATTTTGGTGAACTTGACATGAACAACAACTAATTAACCTTCTCTATTTTCTATGTTATTTTTGCAGATCGTACAGATTTTATCCTTTTTTGCAGGTTTTGCATGGAATTCAAAGCAGATCTAATCGTCATGCAATCATGTTTACATCATCACACAATCGCATCGACAGGGCTATACAATCGAGTAGATAGGGTTATGCATTTGTGCAGAACCCATCACGCAAACGCCCTTACATGATTACACAATCGCCTACATAGAACCATGCAATCGATCACATATTATCATACATTCGTTAGGGATATTGCTATTCTGTTAATTTTGTTCTTATTTGTTTTATGTTCTCTTTTCTGTGTAATTCTGCATGAAATTGGGTAAATATGGAAATGAATTATTTTTATTGCATGTTTTATTATGACATTTTATGGCACGTAAGGTATAATTCAAAATTTCAGGTGCTAGGAGGACAAAGGAGCAAAGAAGACAAGCTAGATACTATCAGCGAATCCTCAAAGCAGAAAAGTAGATCCAAGATCAAGAAGACCAACCATCCATCGACAAATACAATAGCTTAGTTCTCTCATATCAAGTGAAATATGATTTGATTATTATCAAATGGATGATGAGAGACCTTGCTAGAGCATCACAATTTGTTTTGCAGGTTTCAAATTAAAATTAGCTTTAGTTTTTATTCTTTTGTGTTGTCTACCTGTGGATCACACAATCAACCTATTATCATCACACAATCAATCTATTAGGATCACACAATTGCTCCGTCAGAATCATGCAATCGCTCTGACAGAATTATGCAATCACCTATACAGAGTCACACAATCGTGCAGGTATTGTCACACATTCATTTCTGTCATAATTGAGTTCTCTATTTTATGTGGATTTTATTTGGTTTCTAATCATCTATTTGCAGCGTGTGGCAAATTTATAGAGACAATCAGATTAGTATTAGATCATAAACACTCAAGCTCTCACATTTCATTATTTGGGATTAAAATTAACAATGGTTTAAAATGGACATGCATGTGTAACACTTCAGTTTGGGCTTAAAATTAACAATGGTTTAAAATGGACATGCATGTATAATACTTCAGTTTGGGCTTAAAATTAACAATGGTTTAAAATGGACATGCATGTGTAACACTTCATTTTGGGCTTAAAATTAACAATGGTTAAAATGGACATATATGTATAACACTTTAGTTTGGGCTTAAAAATAACAATGGTTAAAATTGACATGCATGCCTTCACATTTCAGTTTGGTGTTTAAAATTGACATGCACATGCGTATTCAACACCTCAATTTGGGCTTTAAAATAGACATGAATCAAGCTGCACATAGATTAACTCACATTTGATTTTCTTAAGCGAAAGAACTTTTATCGTGTTTGGGGTGGACCTACTATTTCATTAACTACCTTTCCACCTGCCTTCGGGGTCTTGGGAGAAAGGGAGAAGGTGAAAATGACGCTCAATTTTATTTTATTTCAAGTAGTGAGGGGTATCTTTGACTAGGGATTTCATCACCCCACAGAGGTACTTCGAATTGGGATGCGTTGGGGATATCATCTCTCCCAACATACTCTCGAGTGGGTTTTTTGAGCTGCTATATAAACATACTGGTCAGGCGGCTAGAGTGTTGAGTGAATTCGACATATGTGGGGGCCTTCCATACACCAATAAGATCAACTAAAGTTTTAACTGGCTTGCTTTGAGAATCCATCATTTGATCAGGACCCCTCAAAATTTTACAATAAGAACCAACTTAGTAGCCCAAAATCCTACATTCAGTGATTCCGAGAGTGCGGATCGTACCCCATAGATACCCCTTATGTACCTTACATTATGAGACAAAAATACCTCGGTGATAAGATCTTCGGATCTTTGGTGTAAGAGAGACTGACATGCCCAAGAAGTGTGTGTCATGGAGTGGAGCCAGTGCTTCCAAACTCTCTATCTATCCATCTTGTTTCGGTATTTTGCTGGGGGGGGCTCGTTGAATGGTGTCCACTTTCTAGCCTAAGATTGAGTCAGTTTTTGGGCTATTTCAGGCCCTATCCTACGTATCTCTGAATTCTCTGAGATTGTTTGAAAACCAATTTAGTCAGCTATATCTACCTCCAAACAATTGTTCTCAGACTTGGAAAAGCACAAAACTTGTCCTACACAAAATTACTGAAAACAAAGTCCATTTTGAAATGTCAGATAGTCCTCCAAACTCAAAGAAATACACACTTGTGACCATAGGTAGTCCTTGCATAGTCCTCATTTATGTCCTTATTATCATCCTTAGTCCTTGCATAGTCCTCATTTAGATCCTCATTATCATCCTTAGGAGTTGTTTAATCTCTATTCATGTCCTCATTATCATCCTCATATAAGTCCTTGTCTAGACCTCATATATGTCTGTCTTAGTCCATCATCATTTTCATAACCATCCTAGAAAGTCATAGCATGCATCCTAATGGGTCTCCTAGGTGATGGTTTTCTCCCCTTCGAGCAACCTAATCTAGTGCCAAACGGTGGTCAAAGATAAATTATTGGCCATCTAGCTAACTTAGCCTGGCAATCAAGGAGAAACACACCCTAGTATATAGGAGTCAAGTATGAGATAAATATCGAGTATAAAATTGGCCATAGGATTGATAGAGAAATTGTTGCACAACGTCTAAGAGAAGAACTTGAAAAACTTGCAATACAAAAATCTTGAAATACTCAACAAGTCTCGCATCAAAATACTCAATAGAGAGTCTAGTCTAGTCTTGCATACCCCATACTTAGGTCTAGAGTCTAGCATTAGTTGTCATCTTGCATAAGGTTCTTAAACCATCCTCATATAGAAGTCTTAAATTCCCGTCACAAGGTCACAAAAGGCAAAAAGTAAGATGGACCCAAACAACAACTTGTCAGTAAATCCAACTTGGAACATGGACATATCAACTAGTCAACAGTCAAATTCTCAGGCAATGCCGACAATACATGAACTAAAACAACATTTAACACGTGAAGAGATTGAATCAACTCAACAAGACCCACATTTCCTTATGATCTTAGATGTACTTATACATAGTGATAGAGACAAATATCTCTCATTGTTATTACAAAATGGGACGAAATTACTTGAAGATTTTGATGTCACAAAAATCTTACCACTAGGAAATACTCTAGGTCAAGATAATAGTCAAATACCGCATATAACACAAACACAAGCAATGACCTCAAGTCTTCCTCAGAATGCACCAACATAGTCTATACAAACAAATGTCAATTCAAATGTGAACTCTCAATCAAGTGCATCATCTTCAACAATAAATTTTAGCACACCAACACAGGCCATACCGATAATATCAAGTGTCTCAACACCTATTCAAACACAAGTTCGTCATACAATAAGTACAACCCAACCTCTGGTTCCCGATTCTATCTGATCAATGTATAGTCATCAAAATGCAAATCTAGGTCTCGCTACTACAATGAGTACAACTCAACCAAACATGGGTTCACATATCACTTATTTCACAGTACCTAGTGGAACATACAACATGGAAAATTATAATCATGGTACCTTCCAACAACCTCCTAGTTATGCTACCATGAACCCTTTTGTGGGAAATATACATGCACAAAGTGTACCTTTGACTCAAATAGATATTTTGTCACAACAATTACAAAATTTGCAACAACAAGTAATGACTATGTGAACCAGTAATGATAAAAAGAGCTACACAATGCAGGACTTACATCCTTATCTTTTTGACCACACATTATACATGCTGCCTTTCCCACCACATTTTGAAACACCAAAATTCGATAGATATCGAGGGAAAGGTGATCCTAGAGACCACATAAAAGAGTTTTTTACGACATGCATAGAGGTTGCAACTGAAGACACTTACCTAATGAGACTATTTCCTAAATATCTGGTTTTCACATTTACCACCAACTATCACATCATGGGGAGAATTAGCTGAACACTTTATTGCAATTTTTTTCACACAACATTGAAACCCCAATCACTTTGATGGACTTGTGCATCACAAAATAATATGAGAATGAAACATTCACATCCTTCATACAATGATGGAGAGCTCTCTATAGGAGGTGCAAGACTATTATTCTAGAAACAAAGCAAGTGGATATGTTCACAGAAAACTTAATCCCTAAGATCAAGTACCTGATACAAATACAATGTTTGACCACATTTAAACAAATCACTGAAAAAGCCCTAAAGTATGAGAAAGGACTAGTGGAACAAGGTCTCATTAAGTATGGCAACAACAACAACAACGATAAATCCAAATTTTGATCGAAAAACAAAAATGTGACCAACGATGGTGTTGTAGATGCCCGTACTGTAAATAGAACTAATCCGGTTTTGTCTTTACAAGGCCCAAGTCAGTCATTAAATCCACATATAGAGAATAACACTGTCTCGACAAATGTAAACGCTGCGTAAAATATGAACACAAAATTTCCAAGGGTAAATGCTCCAAGAAGGAATTACACACCTCTAGGGGAACCTATTGAATCAACGCTAAAAAAGTTGATACAGACAAACATGATCACTTTGCCAGAAATAAGAGTATATGAACCAGGTCCTTTTAAACCCACATGGTGGAATGATAATGATTTATGTGATTATCATCATACTAAGGGTCACAAAATGACGAGTTGCTATAAGTTGAAAAACTTGATCCAAGATATGATCGATTAAGGTGACATCACAATTGATACCAATAAAACTTCAGCAAACATGAATCATACTATCTTTAAGGATCCATTTGTTAAACATGACAAAGGGAAGGCTACTACATCAGGAACACAAGACAATATAGCTAAATACACAAAAGTCTCATACGACTATACTATTCATGCCATTAGCTCAGGAAATGTAGTAAAAGATGATTCACAAGAAACACTTGATAAAGATGAGCAATATCCAGATATTCACAAAGATGATAACCAAATTTGCATGCTGTCAGAGACACCGAAATATAATGAAGACAAGAATATTTGTCTCATGGATTGGGGGCATGATGAACCATTTCATTTAGGATGGTTTGAAGATGAACTTATAGATCACATATCATGGATGTCAAACTTACACTTGAAGACTATAAGGCGGGATATAACATAAACCTTGACAACATAGCATATGGTACACACAATTCTTACACAAGAGATGATATAATGGCTACAATCACAATAACTTCGAGGGATAGAGACTGTGTAGTAGTTACTCGTAGATCAAAAGTAACTTTACAAGGAGTACCACCAAACCGACCACCAGCAGTAGGGACTTATAATGTTGTTGAGCAACTCAAGAAAACCCCAACACAGATATCACTCTTTGAACTATTGCATATTTCACCCACTCATAAAGCCATTCTGGACAAAGCACTTCAAGATTCAGTAGTGGACAAAGATATAGATGAAAATGCCTTCTAATCCATGGTAGGGAATTTAGCACAAGGCACCCACATTGCATTCACAAAACAAGATATTATGAGTGATAGACTTCTCCATAATGACCCGCTACATCTAGAAGATTACATACATAAGAGAAGAATCAAAAGAGTACTTATAGATGGAGGAGCCAGTCTCAAAATTTGTACTTTAAAGTTGGTTAAGGCATTGGGACATTTTGAGCTTCATATTGATCCATCAAAGAGAATAAATATCAAAGCATATGATGATGAAGAACGTCCCTCAAAAGGTATAGTTACACTACCAGTGCAAATAGGACCTATAACAAAAGAAGTTACTTTTCAAGTGTTGGATAGAGAACTAGGGTACAACATGTTATTGGGCCACCCATGGATTCACACCATGCAAGTAGTACCATCAAAATTTCATCAATGTGTCAAATTCCCGTATAATAGCATTGAAATCACCATAAAGGGTCATCCAAATCCATTCCAACACTGTAACTACTTAAAGGAAAGTGTGGATAATCAGGTACCAATTAATTAAGCAACACCTCTCACTACACAATGGAGTCATTAAAGGAAAGTGGGTTCATTTTGACTTTTTGAAGTGATCAGGCACTTTTTTATGCTTTTCTGTTCTCTTGGCTTGTAAAAGGTTCAGGTGCCTTTCAAATACCTATTTTTACTTAATCAAAACACCTCTCACTACACAATGGAGTCATTAAAAATCACAAAAACACAGAAACATGTGCCTACAACATCCTCTTTGTAGATAAAGATATTGGTTGTGGAGAGTATTCTATTTCACATACCTCAAATAGAAAACAGTTGTCTCTATCTCCTAGGTCTTTTGGGAAACCTCAAAATAAAGTAATGAAACAAGACAAAGGAAAAGAAATTGTTAGATACTCAGACTCATGCTCTTTCATTAGGTGGGGTGATTTACAAGAAGAATATTTGAATGAAGATATTAATCACTGGATATACAGAGAAGAAGATGACATGACAATACCCAAATTACCTCTAGATCGGTATGGTAATGGGTTCAAAATGCTACAACAACATGGGTATGATGGTACCACAGGCTTGGGACTACAAAAACAAGGAATATTAGAACCCATTGTACCTAATGACAATCCAGGGAATCAAGGGTTAGGATATAAACATGTACCACATGCAACGAAAGAAAGACATCACACACTAGATATATTGAACAGACCAAGGATACCATCAGGCTACATATCTCAAAGGCAGTTGTCCACGCAAGAGTTTCCCTCTTCATCTCAAAAAAGAAACCAAGTACCAACATCATCTAGTGCAAAATCAGATGGTGAAGATATGAGACAACTCCTGCAAGAACCTAGCACTGAGTCACACAACAATATAATACTTGAAACAAACACACAAGCAAATGTGGTAACAGACACAGGTTTAGTACCAGCATATGAACCTAATCTCTGGTTATTGTCAATACTTTTTCCATGAGAAATGACTCAAGCTCCACCCAATGAATCAGATGGAGAGAGACTACAACAAATTATATCGGGCTTAAGAAGGGTAACTACCATACAAAGGAGACCAACCAATCTACAATAGAATTAGAGGCAAGAACAAGAGGAGATAAGTGATACAACCTCAGAAGCTGAAACATACATTGAAAGTGAGACAGATTCTCACAACTATGAATTACTATCACTCCATGATTCTAGTCCATGAACAAGTGACATGATAAGGTATCAAAGATCGCCTATAAAAGATGAAAATATACCAGGTCACTCAAACAATCAAATATTCATATTATCATGATCTTTTAGGACACAAAGGAGTAATAAATTACCCCTTGTACACTCACACTTGATTGATTGGGGGCGAGAAGGAAAACCAACTCTAGATATTGGTTTGAAAATGATGAAGCCATTGCAGAATTCCTTGGTGTTAGAGAGGGATTTCCACAAGGTGATCACAAGGTAGGATTTGTTGTAGATCTAGATAGAATGACATACTTTGGAGAGGCAAGTACCTCTATAATAAAAGATATGGATTAAAATAGTCATAATGGAAAGAGTGAATTAGACAACCTCTGTATCGAAAGAGAAAATTCAGCATTGCTCATGGAAGAAACTGAAGAGGTAAATATAGCAGAAGGAGAAGTTGTACATAATATCCACCTAGAAAAATCATTAAACCAGGAAGAAAAGGACAAATTCATGCAATTTTTCAACAATGTCCTATCAACTTTGATTGGTCCTATGCGGATATGCCAGACTTAGATCCAAAATTAGTGCTACATCATTTACCTTTGCTACCAGGAGTTAAACCATTCAAATAAAAATTAAGAAAAATGCATCCACAGATTGCATTACTGGTCAAAATAGAACTCCAAAAGTTGTTGGATGTAGGTTTTGTTCGACCTATCATCTATTTAGAATGGATATCCACCTAGTACCTATGACTAAGCCTTCATGAGGCATAAGAATCTGTACTGACTTCCGAGATCTAAACAAAGCTTTTCCTAAGGATGATTTCCCATTACCCAACATTGATATGATAGTTGACTTAACTGCTGGGAATGAAATGCTTTCATTAATGGATGGTTTCTCAGGATACAACCAGATCAGAATTGCATCAGAAGATCAACATAAAATGACATTTACTTGTCCATGGGGGACATACTGCTGGAATGTGATGTCGTTTGGTCTTAAGAATGCAGGAGCAACATACCAAAGGGCCATGACAAAACTATTTCATGACATGATCCACAACATAATGGAAGATTATGTGGATGATCTACTGGCTAAATCATAGACAAGAGAAGGTCACCTTGTAGTCCTTTCAAATATATTTGATCGGTTAGAGCAGTACAATGTCAGGCTAAACCCAAAAAAGTGTGTGTTTGGTGTAACAACAGGGGAAAACTATTAAGGTTTATCGTTTCTAACAGAGGAATTGAAGTAGACCTTGCAAAGATAAAAGCGATCATGGATATGCAGCCTCCATCAATACTTAAGCAATTAAGAGGGTTACAAGGAAGACTACAATCCATAAGGAGATTCATAGTACAACTGGCAGATAAATTTACTTAGGAAAGGAGTTACTTTTAAATGGACAAAACAATTCCAAGAAGCTTTCCAAGCTCTAAAATATTATCTTCTGAACACTCCAGTGTTAGTTCCACCTATTCTAGGAAAAACTCTATTACTATATATATCAGTGACAAACTCATCTTTGGGAGCTTTATTGGCACAACACGATGAACAAGGAAAAGAAAGAGCTATCTACTATATAAGTAGAACCTTGATCGGATATGACCTTAATTACACCCCTATAGAATGAGCATGTTTAGCAATAATCTTCGCATCTCAGAAACTTAGACATTACATGTTGAGTCACAATAACTCATAACATGCTTTGATCCACTCAAATATTTGTTAAGCAGAGCAACATTGACTGGGAGATTGGCTAAGTGGGTCATGATTTTGAGTGAGTTTGATATATATTATGTGGACAAAAAGGCCATCAAAGGACAAATTATAGCAAATTAGTTAGCAGAGGCTCCTTTACAAGACAATCACCCATTGCTCATAGACTTTCTAGATGAATCACTATTTACATTGACAACATCTATAATGTGGAAATTATACTTTGATGGGTCATATACAAATCATGGATTTGGAGCTGGGATTCTTTTCATCACCCCTCAAGGTGATTATATCCCTAAGTCATTTAGGATAAATTTTCCCTATTCGAACAATATAGCCGAATATGAATATCTCCTCATAGGACTTCATGCAGTTGTGTAGTGGAGAATAAAAGAATTACAGGTCTATGGTGACTCGCAACTGATTGTAAACCAAGTCAATAATGACTACAACACGACAAATGATAAGCTGCTGCCTTATAAACAAATGGTAGAAGATTACAAAGAACATTTCAGTAAAATCACTTTTGAATAGATTCCAAGGATACATAACAAGGTAGCTGATGCCATGGCTACAGTAGGGTCCTTTCTAAATATGCCTAATAATGAAACTCGGTTTGAGTTTATTGTAAAACAATTGATGATACTGACATATGAGATTCCCTCAATATAATATGTATGTGCAATTGTGGGTCCAGGATCCCCATGGTACAATGAGATATATGCATATCTGCATACTCAGTACATGTCTCCTTATTTGTCTAGAAATCAAAAGAAAACTCTTATTCGTCAGGCACCCAGACACACTATTATTGCTAATACATTGTATAGAAAGGGCTTTGATGGAACCCTTCTCCGATGTCTTGATGAAAATGAAGTGCAACTTTCTCTAAAGGAAGTCCATGATGGAATTTGTGGGGCACATCAAAGTGGTCCATCATTGTCAAAGAAATTGCTAAGAATTGGATATTATTGGCCAACTGTGGAAAAGGACGCCTATAAATATGTACAAAAACGTAAACAATTTCAAATGCATGGAGACCTCATTCATGCACCAGCACAAGATCTTCAACCTATTACATCACCATGGCCATTTTCACAATGGGGGTTACATCTAGTTGGTAAAATCAATCCTACTTCTTCCAATGGGCACAAATTCATCTTAACAGCTACTGAGTATTTTACTAAATGGGTTGAGGCAATTCCCCTTACATACACCACTAGAAAGAAAATAGAAAAATTCATGCTTAATTACATCATCTGTCGATACAGGATTCCAATGTGCATAGTGATAGACAATGGACGTCTATTCAAAAATCAAGAAATGAAAGAATTGTGTGACAAATTTCAAATAAAATAGAGATTTGCAACACCATATTATCTGCAAAGAAATGGACAAGTAGAGGAAAAAAACAAGACAATATTAAAGATCTTTAATAAAGTTGTCACTGACATGGGATGGGACTGGTATCTCCAGTTAAATCATGCTCTTTGGGCTTACAGAATAGGACTACGCACCCCTATAGGAGCAACATCATATTCCTTGATCTATGGTACAAAAGCAATACTACCTATTGAAATAGAACTACCATCTTTAAGAGTCTCCTTAAAAAACATCATATCAGAGGAAGATTATCAGGTTGCAAGATTACAAGAGATAGAAATGCTCGATGAAAAGAGACAAACTGCTTTCAATCATTTGCAAGGTTATCAGAACAAATTGAGATGGAGTTATAATAAATGAGTACACCCAAGAACTTTTGAAGTAGGAAATATAGTTCTCAAAGAGAACCAAAGGAACCTAGCAGAACAAGAAAAGCCAGGGAAGTTTGAACCTAACTTGCTAGTTCCTTTTATCATAACAAGGGTTATGGGCAATGGAACATACAATTTGGCTACCATGGAGGGAGATCCACTCTCTGACCCTATGAATAGCATGCACCTTAAATGATATTATAACTAAGGGCTGGGTTAGTTTAGGTTTTACTTTTCGTATTGTATATCATTTTTTTCAAAGCACTACATCACATATAGTTTCTTTCCAAGAACCATCATATTCAGAAATCACATTCGGAAAGTTTCTGTATTTGCGTATAGTAGCATCAATAAAACAAGGCAACTATCCAAGTTTGTCATTTGTTTGCATTAAAGAGAAATGAGGGTCATCTCCTTTCTTAGATATTCAGACATGAAGTCTTTGAGGTCCTAAGGTCATTCATTTTCAACATTACCCTATGATGACACTTTACTTATGGTTGGGTAGAGATTTCACTATTTGAGACTTGTTAACCCAAAATCTATCAATTTCTATATATCAAACACATTAAAAAAATCTCTAATTCATTCGAGACAACTACTTGATCATATGACAAGTGAAAAATCTAAAATTCCACTTCAGTGCTGTTGTAATTATCACACCCAAGTAGGTTTCATTACTTATAAGTCAAGGCAAGAAAATAAAAAGAAAAAGAGCTATGCCAAATATCCATCTCAAGGCAGAAGAGCAATGATTTATTACTAAAATATCATGCATACAAAGTGTGACAAAAATCTTGACTATGGGACCATGCAAGTAACTCCATCGGGGCTATAAATGCCTATTGGCAATGGAGTGATATTTGAGAAATTATAGTCTATAACCTCGTCAAAGCTCTAAAATATTGCTGGCACTGAGGCTCTATTCGAGATGCTTTTGAAGTTAGGATAATCCACGTAGCTAGTCATATAGGATGCTAAGGATCTTTAGTGAACACAAGAGCATGAATTAACTCATTTGCACACACATAGGCAAAAGAAGATCAAAGTTTCAAGAACCAATGGGGAAGTTTTCTGCGTCTCCATTTGTAAATCCTAGTCACTAAGTGTGTTAATTTGGATGTTCTAAGGGACCATAAGGATAAATTGACCGCTTATCTACTAAATGTTTTTACCTCTAATTCAATGGGTTTATTACAAAATGCTAAACAAAAATAGTCATCCTTGTTCGAATAGGAAATACATTTTCATCATGAATATTGCATTAACATAGGTCATATCAAAAATTCATTATCTCCACATGCATTCTACAAATCATCATGTCATACAGGTCTGCACACTGGGGGTATAACTAAAAAATCCTAAAAATCGTTAAAAAACTTGAAAAAATCAACCAAAAACATTTGGAAAAAGTCTTGAGAAAATCCTACAAATCATATAACGTCCTTCAAAAAACCCAAAAATAGTGAAAAACGTAAAACCCAAAAATAATGAAAAAATTAAAATCCAAAAATAGTGAAAAGCTTATAATCCAAAAATAGTGAAAAACTCAAAATCCAAAAACATGGGAAAATCGCTCAAAAATCCAAAAACATTTGAAAAGAGTCATGAAAAAATCAAAAACATCTGCAAAAAGTCCTAAAAAATCAATCAAAAACATTCAAATATCGATCCACATAATCCAAAACCATCGAGAAAGCTCTTGGAAAAGAACTAAAAATCAAAAATCAATCAATCAAAAAACTTGCAATAAAATGTCTTGCGAGAAACAAAGACCCTAGTAGATATCCAGCAAACACTTCACATGAAGTTAACAAAGGATACGACTATCTAGTCAAACATCTGCAATCAACTGATCAAACTGTCTTATCAATCATATCATATCCATATCAAGTGATCATTATCTTGTCTTAAACAAAAGAGGATACACTTGAAATCAGACAGGTCAGTCTTAAACGGGATCCACAACTTTATGAGATCAGACATTATCAACCATCACATCAAGTAACTGAGAACAAAGGCATAAGGTCAGTATAGCTGCTGAATTTTGTCCGGGTCAGTCTTTATGTTTTATCATTTGGCAACAGATAATGTTCCTATGCTACTCAAGGAGGTCCACAAGTGACTAGAGGAGCCATGATGAGAATTATCTTTTTCTTTGTTTTCTATTTGTGGTGTAAACTAATGAAGTTCTAGGGAAATTTCTTTAGTGGGTGTCTATGATAGGAGCATTCATCTTGTGAATGCCACACATACCTCGACCCCTAATGTATTTACCAAAATGGAGGGGTTCACTCCTTGTCTGCTACGTGTCTGTTTCTTCAATGAGATATCTTTACATCTTGGTTCCTTATACCATGATATGATAGGCTTCATTGTTCAATAATAAGGCTTAGTGATGAATATATATTGCACAATAAAATAAATGACACAGGTTCATGATTCATTCAATTTCATTCTCATCTCATCTGTTTATTGATAGTTTGTTTATTTCCCATTTTCTTTCTAAATCATATTCTTTTCTAACTTTGTTCTTTCATCAATCTCTTCTTTGTTTCATCTTCACTAACATTTCTTCAAGGTACATCTGAGTTACAAATTTATTCTGGAATTATCATACAAAAACAAAATTGCATCCATATAGTTTTAAGTCGCATTCATATAGTTTGAATTGCATTTAATAACCATTGCATTCATAATCATCATTCATAAATCATGTAGAAACCATTGTATTTATAAGCATCAATCATAAATCACGTAGAAACCATTGCATTTATAAGCATCATTCATAAATCATGTAGAAACCATTTGCATTCATAAGAATCATTCATGAATCATATAGACATACATCATATAACTCATAAGCATCATTCAACATACATGGAAAGAAAAACATAAATCGCCACCAAAAAACTGCATATCATATATATAACTCAAAAATGATAATGTGTACGAATACAATAATCATAAACAAGCCCGAAGGCTCGGATAACATGATCAAAATGTCTCAACCAACACTGCCTCTGTCAGCAGGTGGATCCTGTCCACTAGATCCTACCCCACGATGTTGAGGTGGACCCATAACACCACCACTGTTGGTCCTCCATGTAGAAGTCCTAGTGGAACTGGAATGACCTCTAATCGCATTAAAGCTAGGAGCTCTTTGTCCCTCAGGTACAGTGTCATATTAAAGTTGTCAATAATAAAAATCCTCCTGTGCAGCGTAATAAAGTATGTCAGAATGTCCACGTGCATCAGTACCTATAGCAAAATTTTGATCATAGGTAGCCTGAATCATCTGCGACCATCTCACAACCTCACCTATCTCCCTCTAGAGATGATCCCTCTCAATCTCTAGTGCATTGTAGTCTCTACAATATGCCTCTCACTCTACACCTCATCCTCTAGACTCTGAATCTGTGCTCTGAGAATCTGTAGATCATCATCATCCCTATCACTAACCTATCCTACTCCACTCTCTGCAGTAGGCACGTCCTCTAGC